>NC_058520.1:526511082-527136082 GCF_904849725.1 Hordeum vulgare subsp. vulgare | reverse complement strand
TTTGCGCGGTTCTATCAATTGCTCGACGGTAATTTGTTCACCCACCGTCTACTTGCTATCATGAGAGAAGCCACTAGTTAACACTACGGCCCCCGGGTCTATTCACACCTATCGTTTCCACTTTCGCTTTCACTTTGCTTTGTTACTTTGTTGCTTTCAGTTCTCACTTGGCAAACAATCTATAAGGGATTGACAACCCCTTCATAGCGCTGGGAGCAAGCTCTTTGTGTTTGTGCAGGTACTTGTGATATTCCTTCACTAGATCGATACCTTGGTTCTCAAAACTGAGGGAAATACTTACCGCCGCTGTGCTACATCACCATTTCCGCTTCGAGGGAACACCAACGCAAGGCTCCAAGGCCACGGGGGAAATCCTTTGCATATTTGCCTAGGAAGTCCCTAAAGGCGTAGACGTAGCAGAAGGATTCCTGGTGCCGTTGCTGAGGAGTATCAAGACAAGAATAGTCTCCCGTCAGCACGTGTTTCTGGCGCCGTTGGAAGGTCTTTTGTTGCAGTAGCACAAGCCTACGATGAGATTACTCACAAACGGTGAAGAGCATCATGGAATTGGCGATGAAGGAAGGTTGGTGATGACAATGGCGACGATCTCCCCTCTCCGGAGCCCAGAACGGACTCCAGATCTGCCCTTCAGATGAAGAACACGAGGTGGCGGCGCCTCCGTATCATAAAACATGATGAACTCTTCTCCTTGATTTTTTTTCGAACGAAAGGGAGTAAATAGACATGGGATTGGAGGCGGTGGAGCTTCGTGGGGCCCACAAGCCTGCCAGGCGCGGCCAGGGGGGCCCGCGCCTGGTGGGCTTGTGGGCTCCACGCTCCACTTCCTCTGTTGATTCTTGCACCAATATTTTTTATATATTCCACAAAAATTCTCCGTAAATTTTCGGTTCATTCCGAGAACTTTTATTTCTGCGCAAAAACAACACCATGACAATTCTGCTGAAAACACTGTTAGTCCGGGTTAGTTCCATTCAAATCTTGCAAATTAGAGTCCAAAACAAGGGCAAAAGAGTTTGGAAAAGTAGATACGATGGAGGCGTATCAACTCCCCCAAGCTTAAAACCTTGCTTGTCCTCAAGCAATTCAGTTGACAAACTGAAAGAGACAAAAGAAAAACTTTTACGAACTCTGTTTGATCTTGTTGTTGCAACTATGTCTAACTCATAACCATAATTTCAGCAAGATCACAAGCTAACGACATAAGCAAATGACATCTATATCTCACGGTAAACTCATATCAATGGCATAATCAACTAGCGAGCAAATAATAATAAGTCTCAAACGTCAACACTTCAATCAAAACAATCATGAAGCAGTACAAACAAATGGTATCTCGCTAGCTCTTCCTGAGACCGCAAAACATAAATGCAGAGCACCTTCAAAGACCAAGGGATGACTAAACATTGTAATTCATGGCAAAGAAGATCCAGCCACAGTCATACTCAACCGCAATTAAAAGCAAAGCATAAAAATGACAGAGGTGCTCTCTAGTTGGTGCTTTTATAAGAACAGGATGACTCGACAGGAACATAAATAGACATGCCCTTCGCAGAGGGAAGCATTGATTTGCATAGGTGCCAAATCTCAAGCTTCTGAAAACAGAGATAATAAATTTGGGTGCCATGCTTTCATTGTCAACGCAATGACTAAGAGTTCTCACCATATTCCACGTTACACATGCTATAGGTGGTTCCCAAACAGAAAAGTAAAGTTTTCACTCCCCCACCACCGATCAATCACACTCCACGACTAGCCGAATACTCGGGTGCCATCCATACCAACATCAATCCAGGGGGAGTTTTGTTTGCAATTATCTTTTCGATTTGAGCATGCAACTGGGCATTCTAATTACCGGCCCCTTTCTCGTGAATGATAGTGAATAAACACATATCAAGGATAACACGCCTAGCATGGAAGATACTGATAGCCCCCTGTCACCACATGAGCGGTTCGGTCATGCAAAACAGATTATTTCTTGAAGGTTTAGAGAGTGGCACATGCAAATTTACTTGGAACGGCACGTAAATACCGCATATAGGTAGGTATGGTGGACTCATATGGAACAACTTTGGGTTTATGGAAGTGGTTGCGCAAGTAGTATTCCCGCTTTGTACAAGTGAAGGCTAGCAAAAGACTGGGAAGCGACTAACTAGAGAGCGACAACAGTCATCAAAATGCATTGAGATTAACCAACATTGAGTGCAAGCATGAGTAGGACATAAATCACCATGAACATGAATATCATAGAGGCTATGTTGATTTTGTTTCAACTACATGCGTAAACATGCGCCAAGTCAAGCCACTTGAATCATTCAAAGGAGGATACCATCCTATCATACTACATCATAGTCATCTCAAGATTCATGTTGGCATCCAAGACAAACCTTTATAAGCTCCTAGCTAATTAAGCATGGCATCAGAAACTATGATCTCTAAGTTGTCATTGCAAACATATTTCTCTCACAATAAAGTTGAATCAGGAACGGTGAGCTAGTCATATTTATAAAGCCAAAATAGATCGAGTTCATACCAGCTTTTCCAGGCTCACTCACTTCATCATATATCGTCATTATTGCCTTTCACTTGCACGACCGAACGATGTGAACAATAATAAGAGTGCTCGTGCATTGGACTAAGCTGGAATCTGCAAGCAAACACAAAGGAGAAGACAAAGTAATATGGCTCTTTAACAGATAAACAGATATGCATGCGAGAGCCACTAAACATTGTAACCATGGTCTTCTACCTTGACCCAAAGAAAAAGAAAACTATTTACACGGGAAAGCTCCCAACAAACAAAAGAAGAACAAGAAAATCTTTTTGGGTTTTCTCAAACTGGAGAGACACACGAAAAGAAAACGATAAAAAGAAATAAACTAGCATGGATGATACAGTGGCAAAGTGTGAACACCGACAAACAAAGTGAAAGCATAAGCAAGAATATAAAGTCGGTGAGAAACACGTACTCCCCCAAGCTTAGGCTTTTGGCCTAAGTTGGTATACTCCCAAGGAGAGAAATAACCAGCTCCGGGGTACTCCGGAGTGGACTAAGGATGCCACTGATGTGTGAGCTCCTGTGGCTCCCACTGATAAACTAGCGTCTGGTACTCGACTGGTGGCTCGGGCACGGGCACCTATGGTTGGGCTACGCCCTAATATGCGTAGATGTCCGAGGGCATAATAATGTACCCGCCTGTATGAAGATTGAACAAAGAAGGAGCAGGCAAAGTAATAGTCTCACGAGTACCCTGACTAAATACCAGGTTATAAATCATCCTTCTATTTATATCTCTATCAAGAAAGTCATGGCGAACCATGATATCATAATCTAGATATCTCTCGGGAAGAAGAATTTCTTCTTCCTCGTCCAGTCTAATAGGTATCTCAAAATGTCTAGCAAGACGAGTAGCATAGATACCTCCATAGACAACGCCTTTAGAACGGTTCGTGTTCAACCGTTGAGCTACTATAACGCCCAAGCTATAAGTTTTATCATTATAAAAGGTTTCGCACAAAACCGCAAGATCTGGGTGGCTAAGGGACCCAGCTTTCCCACGACCAATCAAACATTTTCCCACAAATAATGAGAAGTACCGAAGCACGGGAAAATGTATGCTAGCAGCTCTAGCGCAAGACACTCCTCTCTCTTCTCCTACAGCAATAGTATCGATGAAAGCTTCCAAGTCCCGTGGACGAGGTTCATGAATATCCCCAACATAAGGTAATTTGCAAACATTGCAAAAATCCTAGCGTGATATGCGCTGGGGGATATCATATAATTTGAACTCAACCATAGGAGGATTCTTCCTTGGATAGAAGTTAAAGCTTTGTATGAAGATATTAGTGAGGAGGAGGTATTGCAGACACTTATCTTCAACGAAGGCGGTAAGGCTTGCGTTCTCCACCAAGTAATAAAAGTCCTCATAAAGTCCAACGGCGCGTAAGAACACATCTTGCCCACTCGCACGCTCGAACTTCTGCAACTCGAGGGACTGGATACTTGGGTTTCTTCTTCTCACTTCCATCATCCTTGGGGTCACGGCTTGAAGAGCCTCTTAAGAACCTCCTGATCTTTTCCCTTTTCTATCTCTGAAAATTTCTGAAATTTTTAGTGATTCTAAGGAAAAGTGAACAAGGCTCAACAAAACTCATAGCAACTACTCCCACAAGTGCCTAGAGGCCATATTACGCATCAAAACTACTTGGGACCAGCTAAAATTAGCATGCAAAACTCAAGAACAGGGTCACCAAGGCAGAAATACGCGATGTATAAGGCACTAGAGCAAAAACTAATTGGACCAATGGAGGAGTCACTTACCAAGGAGCAATTTCCCCAAAACTGTTTGGTGAATGGTGCTTTTCACAAGGAGATCGAAAATCCGAGCAAGAAGAGCAAGAACACGGGTTTGAGCTGCGAAACGATTTTTTCTGGAGGTAGGAGAACCAGATGGGGGCTAGAATGAGTGGAGGGGGTGTATGTGGGCCCCACAAGCCTGGGTGGCGTGACCAGGGGGTGCCCGCGCCCCCAGGGCTTGTGGCCCACTGGTGCAACCCCAGACTAGCTCTTCGTCTCAGTATTTTTCAAAAAATCCAGAAAAAATCATACTTGATTTTCAGGATGTTCAGAGAACTTTTATTTTCGGGGTACTTTTCTGCGAGACGCTAAAACAGAAAACAGGGACAACTAAACTAAACCTATCATTTTTCTTCTAAGCAACTGAAGGTGAAAGCTTGGAACAAAGGTTTGTGACTCCTCATCCATCTCATGGTCATCGAAAGAAATCCGTCAATGAGGTTGATCAAGTCTCCTTGACAAACTTTTTCGAATCGCAAAAGAGAACGGAGAATTTTTCGAATAGTCACTAGGTCACCTCAATGGGGATATGCATATCCCCGACAATCAAATCATACTTCATCTTGACAAGAGGTATAGGGCATTCAAAGCTCCCAATAAGAATCGATGAAGTTTTTTCGATAGCATTGATGCAATGTACTCGATATTGTTTCTTTGGAAAGTGCACCGTATGCTCATTACCGTTGACATGGGAAGTGACATTGCCTTTCTTGCAATCCATAACAGCCCCTGCAGTTTTTAAAATGGGTCTTCCAAGGATGACCGCCATGGCATCGTCCTTGGGAATATCCAGAATAACAATGTCTGTTAAGATAGTAACGTTAGCAACCACAATAGGAACATCCTCGCAAATGCCGATAGGGAAATCAGTTGATTTGTCGGCCATTTGCAGAGAGATTTCAGTGGATGTCAACTTATCCAGCTCAAGTCTACGATAAAGAGAGAGAGGCATAACACTAACACCGGCTCCAAGGTCGCATAAAGCAGTTCTAACGTAGTTACCTTTAATGGAGCAAGGTATAGTGGGCACTCCGGGATCACCTAGTTTCTTAGGAGTTCCACCCTTGAAGGTATAGTTAGCGAGCATGGTGGAAATCTCTACCTCAGGTATCCTCCTGTTATTAGTCACAATATCCTTCATGTACTTAGCATACGGAGACATTTTGAGCATATCTGTCAAACGCATTCGCAGAAAGACAAGTCTAATCATTTCAACAAATCGCTCAATATCCTCATCATCCTTTTTCTTGGATGGTTTGGGAGGAAAGGGCATGGGTTTCTGAACCCATGGTTCCTTTTCTTTACCATCCTTCCTAGCAGCGAAGTCATTCTTATTGTATCTTCTATTTTTAGGCTGTGGGTGCTACTGCGACAACAGACCTTCCCTGGCAATGGCGCCAGGAATCCTGCTACTACGGGCTACGCCTATAGGGACTTCCATGGCAAATATGCAAAGGATTTCCCCGTGGCCTTGGAGCCTTGAGTTGGTGTTCCCTTGAAGAGGAAAGGGTGATGTAGCACAGCGGCGGTAAGTATTTCCCTGAGTTTGAGAACCAAGGTATCGATCTAGTGGGAGGATCGCGTCAAGCCACAAGTACCTGCACAAACACAAAGATCTTGCACCCAACGCTATGAAGAGGTTGTCAATCCCTTATAGATTGTTTGCAAAGTGAGAACTGAAAGCAAAAAGTAAACAAAGCAAACTAAAAGTGAAAGTGGAGACGATAGTTGTGAATAGACCCGGGGGCCGTAGTGTTCACTAGTGGCTTCTCTCATGAAAGCAAGTAGACGGTGGGTGAACGAATTACTGTCGAGCAATTGATAAAACCGCGCAAAGTCGTGACGTTATCTATGGCAATGATTATATCTATAGGCATCACGTCCAAAACAAGTAGACCGATACTTTCTGCATCTACTACTATTACTCCACACGTCGACCACTATCCAGCATGAATCTAGTGTATTAAGTTCAAAGGAATAGAGTAACGCCTTAAGCAAGATGACATGATGTAGATGGACAATCTCAAATCTAGGATGAAAGCCCATCTTGTTACCCTTGATGGCAACAACACGATGCGTGGCTTGCTGCCCCTTCGGTCACTGGGAAAGGTCACCGCACGGTATGAATCGAAAACCAAGCACTTCTCCAATTGCAAGAATCATAGATCTAGTTGGCCAAACAAAACCCAAGACTCGGAGAGACTTACAAGGATATCAAATCATGCATATAAGAAATCAGCAAACACTCAAATATATTTCATAGATAATCTGATCACAAACCCACAATTCATCGGATCTCGACAAACACACCGCCAAAGAGGATTACATCGGATAGATCTCCATGAAGATCATGGAGAACTTTGTATTGAAGATCCAAGAGAGAGAAGAAGCCATCTAGCTACTAACTACGGACCCGTAAGTCTGAAGTGGACTACTCACGAGTCATTGGAGACGCGATGATGTTGATGTAGAAGCCCTCCAACTCCAAAGTCCCTCCGGCAGGGCACCGGGAAGGGTCTCCAGATGAGATCTCGCGGAAACAGAAGCTTGCGGCGGCGGAAAAGTGTTTTCGTGGATGCCCAGATTTTTTCAGCGATTTTAGGGAATTTATAGGCCAAAGAGCTAGGGCAGGGGAGCGTCAGGGAGGCCACAAGCGTGGTTGCTGCGGGCCCCCTTAGCCGCAGCAACAAGGCTTGTGGGCTCCCTGTGGGCCCCCTGCCTTGGCTCTCAAGTCCCCCGATCTTCTGCTGTTCTGGAAAAAATTATTTCGGGGATTTTATTCCGTTTGGACTCCGTTCCAAAATCAGATCTGAAAAAGAGTCAAAAACACAGAAAAAACATGAACTGGCACTTGGCACTGAACTAATAAATTAGTACCAAAAAAGATATAAAAGGTATATAAAACATCCAAAGTTGACAAGATAACAGCATGAAACCATCAAAAATTATAGATACGTTTGAGACGTATCAAGCATCCCCAAGCTTAACTCCTGCTCGTCCTCGAGTAGGGAAGTGATAAAGAATGAATTTTTGATGCTTTCATGCTACCTAGCATAGATGTCCTTTGTAACTCCTCTTATGTGACGTGAATGTTCAGATCCATTGGATTCAAAACAATAGTTTGCTATTGATGTGGATACAATAATACTTCAAGCAAACTAGCAAGATAATCATGAACTTTCAAAATAACTAGGCCAAAAGAAAGTTATCCCTACAAAATAATATAGTCTGGTTATGCTCTATCATCCTTGCACAACGAATTTAAATCATGCACAACCTCGGTATTGGCCAAGTAATTGTTTTCAGACCTTTACTTTCTCAAACTTTTTCAACTCTCACGCAATACATGAGCGTGGGGCATGGTTTAAGCACTATAAGTGGAATGGAGTGTGGTGGAGGTTGCAAGGCAAACAAGGAGAAGATGGTCACATTGACTAGGCATATCAATGAGCTATGGAGATGCTCATCAATAGATATCAACGTGAATGAGTAGGGATTGCCATACAATTGATGCACTAGAGATAAGAGTATGTGAAAGCTCTTAAAGAAAACTAGTGGGTGTGCATCCAACTTGCCTGCTCACGAAGACCTAAGGCAATTTTGAGGAAGCCTGTCATTGGAATATACAAGCCAGGTTATATAATGAAAATTTCCCACTAGCTATATGGTGGTGACAAAACGAGACACTCTCAATCATGAAGATCATGGTGCTTAATATGCACAAGTGTGGAAAGATAGTAGCATTGTCCCTTCTCTCTTTTTCTCTCATTTTTTGGTGGGCTCTTTGGCCTCTTTTTATATATATATTTTTTTGGTGGGCATCTTTGGCCTCTTTTATTTCCTCACATGGTACAATGCTCCATCAATGATGATCATCACACTTACAACTCAAAACTTAGAGCAATGATGACTCTATATGGAATGCCTTCGGTAGTGTACCATGACAATGATCTAGCATGGCATAGACATCAATGGAAACATCATGATAGCTATCTTATGATCATGCAATGGCAATGTAGAAGTGGTGGCACATGTCATGGTGGTAGTTGTATGGCAATATATCTCGGAATAGCTTTGAAAAAGCCATAGTAGGTAGGTATGGTGGCTGTTTTGAGGGAGGCTATATGGTGGGTTTCGTGCACCGGCGAAAGTTGCACGACACTAAAGAAGATAGTGATGGTGGAAGGTGAAAGTGCATCTAAACCATGGACTCAACATTAGTCATGAAGAACTCATATACTTGTTGCAAAAGTTTTAGTAGTAATCGAAACAAAGCATTCAACGCATACTCCTAGGGGAAGGGTTGGTAGGTATAAACCATCGCGCGATCCCGGCCGCCACACAAAGGATGACAATCAATAGACTAATCACGCTCAGACTTCATCACATAGCAGTTCATCATACGTGCATGCTACAGGAATCACTAACTTCAACACAAGTATTTCTAGATCCGCAACACCTTACTAGTATAACTTCAATATTACCACAACCACAACTCAAAACTAATTGAGATGAATCAAACTTCTCTTACTACTCAATGCACATGCAGGTGGAAGTTTTCATATCCCTTTGGATAACTACCCCTTTTGAGACTACTATCATAGCATAGATCAACTACCAAGCCACGCACCATTGTGCTCTAAAATATAGAAGTGAAGCACATAGAGCAAAATCAACTAGCTCAAAAGATATCAGTGAAGCACATGTGAGCTGAATTGTCTAACCAAAGGATATAAGTGAAGCTCGACAAAATCACGGTGAGTGCATGTCTCTCTCTCTAGGTGTGCAGCAAGGAACATTGTGACACAACAAAAATAAAAGACCCCTACGATACAAGACGCTCCAAACAAAACACATAACATGTGGTAAATAAAAATATAGCCCCAAGTAATGTTACCGATGGATTGAAGACGAAAGAGGGGATGCCTTCCCGGGGCATCCCCAAGCTTAGGCTTTTACGGCATCCTTGAATCAACTTGGGGTGCCTTGGGCATCCCCAAGCTTGAGATTTTGCCACTCTTTATCTTTTCGTCCATAAGAACTTCACCCAAAACTTGAAAACATCACAACACGAAACTTAAACAGAAACTCGTGATAACATTAGTATAAGAAAGAAAACCACCACTTCCTTAGGTACTGTAGCAAACTTAAATTATACTTATGTTGATGTTGGGTTACTGCATTTTCAACTTCCATGGCTAATACCCCCCGATACTATCCATAGTTTCATCAAAATAAGCAACCAACTCAACAAAAACAGAATCTGGTAACAGCAGACCAGTCCGTAGCAATCTGTATACTTCGTATACTTCTCGTACTTCAAAAATTCTGAACAATTACAACAGTCTGAAGAATTTGTGTAGAAATCAGCAGCAAAAAGAATCAACTCAAAAGCTCTTACAGAAAAAAAGAAAATTCTTTTTGTGAGCAGAAAGTTTCTGTCTTTTCCAGCATGACCAAACGATCATCCCCAAGACTAATCATAACGGTCTTACTTGGCACAAACGCAAAAGAAACACAAAAAACACAATCATAGCAGAATTATGAAAGTGTGAAAAACACAAAACAGAAATAAAAAGGATAGATTCGTTGGGTTGCCTCCCAACAAGCGCTATTGTTTAACGCCCTTAGCTAGGCAAAAGGTGATGGAATCACGTATAGTCATCTTTGGTGCTCAAACCATAAGTAGCCCTCATCATAGATTCATAAGGCAATCTTATTTTCTTTCTAGGAAAATGCTCCATGCCCTTCTTTAGAGGAAATTGAAATCTAATATTCCCTTCCTTCATATCGATGATAGCACCAATAGTCCTTAGGAAAGGTCTACCAAGAATAATGGGACATGAAGGATTTCAATCTATGTCAAGTACAATGAAATACACGGGTACATAGTTATTATTTGCAACAATAAGAACATCATATATCCTTCCCATGGGTTTCTTGAGAGTAGAATCCGCAAGATGCAAATTAAGAGAACACTCTTGAATCTCATGAAAACCAAGAATATCACATAAAGACTTTGGAATGCGGAAACACTAGCATCCAAATCACACAAAGCATTGCATTTATAGTTTTTGATTTTGATTTTGATAGTAGGTTCCCACTCATCATGAAGTTTTCTAGGTATAGAGACTTCTAATTTGAGTTTCTCTTCAAGAGATTTCATCATAGCATCTACGATATGTACGGTAAAGGCTTCGCTTTGGCTATAAGCATGTGGAGAGTTTGCAATGGATTGCATCAAGGAAATGCATTCAAACAAGGAGCAACTATCATAATTGAATTCCTTGAAATCCAAAGTGGGAGTTTCATTACTACCCAAAATTTTGATTTCTTCTACTCCACTCTCCACACCTTTATCATCAAGATAGGTGGGCTCCGAATCATTGGGGCGTTTTTCAACCAAAGTGGATTCATATCCAGCCCCTTCATCAATAGGTTTGACACGCAAAAACAAAGATTCAAGAGGAGTCACACCAAGCACTTTAAGATCTTCGTGATTTGCATCACTAGAACGCACCCTTTTAAACCATTCAAGCCTAGCGCGAATTTGGGCGGTTCTTTCTTTGCTCTCATTCATGGAGACACGCATAGCTTTTAAAGTTTCATCCAAGTTGACCTTGGGAGGAGCACATCTAACTTTCAAAGCATCAATATCACAAGACATCCTATCAACGCTCTTAGCCAAATCGTCTATTTTGAGTAGTTTTTCCTCTATGGATGCATTGAAAATATTTTGAGAGTTCATGAACTCTTTGATATTACTCTCTAAATCAGAGGGTAATTTGTTATGATTTCCATAAGTGTTGTTGTAGGAATTGCCATAATTGTTAGAGGAGCTACTAGGAAAAGGCCTAGGAACATAGTTTCCTCTAAAAGCATTCTTGCTGCCAAAATTGTTCCTACCAACAAAATTAATGTCCAAACTAGCGTTTCTACTCTCAATCAAGGAAGATAGTGGCATGTCATTAGGATCTAAAGGAGCATTTCTACTAGCAACCAAATTCATCAACTCGTGCATCTTAGCACTAAGCGAGTTAATTTCTTCTATAGAGTGTACCTTTTTGCTAGCAGGCGACCTTTCAGTGTGCCACTGAGGGTAGTTGGTCATGATATTGTCTAGGACTTTTGTAGCGTATCCTAACGTGATTTCCATGAATGTTCCACCTGAGGCAGAGTCCAAGATATTGCGAGAAGCAAAATTCAAACCAGCGTAAAAGATTTGTATAATCATCCACAAACTCAAGCCATGAGCAGGACAATTTCTCATCATTAACTTCATCCTCTCCCAAGATTGTGCAACGTTTTCATGATCAAGTTGCTTGAAATTCATGATATCGTTACGTAGAGAGATAATCTTAGCCGGCGGAAAATACTTGGATATGTAAGCATCTTTGCACTTATCCCAAGAATCGATATTATTTTTAGGCAAAGAAGAAAACCAAGTTTTTGCACGATCTCGCAACGAGAAAGGAAAAAGCTTCAAATTAATCACGTCATTGTCCACATCTCTTTTCTTTTGCATATCGCAAAGTTCAATGAAGGTATTGAGATGGGATGCGGCATCTTCACTAGGAAGGCCAGAGAATTGCTCTTTCATAACAAGATTCAGCAAGGCAGCGTTGATTTCATAAGATTCCGCACTAGTGGCGGGAGCAATCGGAGTACTAATAAAATCATTATTATTGGTTCTCGAGAAGTCGCAAAGTTTGGTGTTTTCAGCCATGATGACTTCAACAAACCAACAAGAACACAAGCAAGCAAGAAAACTGGCAAAGGAAAATGGCAAAAGGCAAAAGAAAATGGCAAAGGAGAAAGGAAAAAAGGCAAATGAAAACGGCAAGGGAGAAAGGCAAATAAAAACGGAAAATGTGAAGTGGGGGAGAGGAAAACGAGAGGCAACTGGCAAAAAAGGTAAATGCAAGAGATGAGTTTGTGACACCTACTTGGATATATCTTGACTTGATCTCTCCTCCCCGGCAACGGCGCCAGAAATCGGTGTGTTGACGGGAGATTATTCTTGTCTTGATACTCCTCGGCAAGCGATCCTCCCCGGCAACGGCGCCAGAAATCCTTCTGCTACTGCGACAATAGACCTTCCCTGGCAACGGCGCCAAGAATCCTGCTACTACGGGCTACGCCTATAGGGACTTCCTTGGCAAATATGCAAAGGATTTCCCCGTGGCCTTGGAGCCCTGCGTTGGTGTTCCCTTCAAGAGGAAAGGGTGATGTAGCACAGCGGCGGTAAGTACTTCCCTCAGTTTGAGAACCAAGGTATCGATCCAGTGGGAGGATCGTGTCAAGTCACAAGTACCTGCACAAACACAAAGAGCTTGCACCCAACGCTATGAAGGGGTTGTCAATCCCTTATAGATTGTTTGCAAAGTGAGAACTGAAAGCAAAAAGTAAACAAAGCAAAGTAAAAGTGAAAGTGGAGACAATAGTTGTGAATAGAACCGGGGAGCATGGTGTTCACTAGTGGCTTCTCTCATTAAAGCAAGTAGACGGTGGGTGAACGAATTACTGTCGAGCAATTGATAGAACCGCGCAAAGTCGTGACGTTATCTATGGAAATGATTATATCTATAGGCATCACGTCCAAAACAAGTAGACCGATACTTTCTGTATCTACTACTATTACTCCACACGTCGACCGCAATCCAGCATGCATCTAGTGTATTAAGTTCAAAGGAACAGAGTAACGCCTTAAGCAAGATGACATGATGTAGATGGACAATCTCAAATCTATGATGAAAGCCCATCTTGTTACCCTTGATGGCAACAACATGATGCGTGCCTTGTTGCCCCTTCTGTCACTGGGAAAGGTCACCGCACGGTATGAACCCAAAACCAAGCACTTCTCCCATTGCAAGAATCATAGATCTAGTTGGCCAAACAAAACCCAAGACTCGGAGAGACTTACAAGGATATCAAATCATGCATATAAGAAATCAGCAAAGACTCGAATATAATTCATAGATAATCTGATCACAAATCCACAATTCATCGGATCTCGACAAACACACCGCCAAAGAGGATTACATCGGATAGATCTCCATGAAGATCATGGAGAACTTTGTATTGAAGATCCAAGAGAGAGAAGAAGCCATCTAGCTACTAACTACGGACCCGTAGCTCTGAAGTGGACTACTCACGAGTCATTGGAGATGCGATGATGTTGATGTAGAAGCCCTCCAACTCCAAAGTCCCCTCCGGCAGGGCACCGGGAAGGGTCTCTAGATGAGATTTCGCGGAAACGGAAGCTTGCGGCGACGGAAAAGTGTTTTCGTGGATGACCTGATTTTTTCTGCGATTTTAGGGAATTTATAGGCCAAAGAGCTAGGGCAGGGGAGCGCCAGGGAGGCCACAAGCCTGGTTGCCGTGCCCCCCCCCCCCCCCGGCCGCGACAACGGGGTTTGTGGGCTCCCTGTGGGCCCCCTGCCTTGGCCCTCAAGTCCCCCGGTCTTCTTCTGTTTTGGAAAACTTTATTTTGGGGATTTTATTCCGTTTGGACTCCGTTCCAAAATCAGATCTGAAAAGAGTCCAAAACACAAAAAAGAGGAACTGGCACTTGGCACTGAATTAATAAGTTAGTCCCAAAAAAGATATAAAAGGTATATAAAACATCCAAAGTTGACAAGATAACAGCATGAAACCATCAAAAATTATAGATACGTTTGAGACGTATCAATGGGTTATCAAGATCAACAGGTTCAATCTCCACATCCTTATCATTGCTAGGTTGAGTATCATCATGAACATCACTACTGATATTATCATTAGGCTCATGTTCATCACCAGATTGTGTCTCAGCATCAGAGGCAGAGACATCGTTTGGACTCTCAGGTGTAACAGCATCTGGGTTGCTAGTGTGCAAGTTCCTATCATCTCTCTTCTTATTCCTAGGATGACTAGGTGCATTAGTGCTAACTCCTTGAGAATCTTGTTCAATTTTCTTAGGATGACCCTCAGGATACAAAGGTTCCTCGGTCATTCTACCGCCTCTAGTAACGACTCTGACAGAATTGTCATTCAACTCATTGAGCAAGTCATTCTGAGCCTTAAGTACTTGTTCTACTTGAGTAGTAACCATAGAGGCATGTTTACTCAAAAGCTTAAGATTATTGACATTTCTGTCCACACAAGCACTTAAATGACTAAGCATACGAGCATTATGTTCCAATTGTCTGCTAACATAATCATTGAAACTTTGTTGTTTGGCAACAAAGTTATCGAATTCATCCAGGCATAGGCTAGCAGGTTTATCAAAAGGAATATCACTCTCATCAAACCTACACAGAGAATTTACTTCTACTACCTATATCGGGTTATCAAGACCTTGGATCTCTTCGATAGGTGGTAGATTTTTTACATCTTCACATTTAATGCCTTTATCTTTCATAATTTCTTAGCTTCTAGCATATCTTCAGGACTGAGGAATAGAATACCTCTTTTCTTAGGATTTGGCTTAGGAGGTGGTTCGGGAATAGTTCAAGCATTCTCATTGCACAAGATATTATTCAATAGGATCTCAGCTTGTTCTACAGTTCGTTCCCTAAAAACACAACCAACACAACTATCTAGGTGGTCTCTAGAAGCATCGGTAAGTCCATTATAGAAAATATCAAGTATTTCATTCTTCTCAAGAGGGTGATCAGGCAAAGCATTCAGTAGCTGGACGAGCCTCCCCCAAGCTTGTGGGAGACTCTCTTCTTCAGCTTGAGCAAAGTTGTATATTTCCTGCAAGGCAGCTTGCTTCTTATGGGCAGGGAAATATTTTTCAGAGAAGTAGTAGACCATATCCTGGGGGCTACACACACAACCAGGAGCAAGAGAAGTGAACCAAGTCTTAGCATCATCCTTTAGTGAGAAAGGAAACAACTTGAGGATATAGTAGTGGCGGATCTTTTCCTCACTCGTGAATAGGGTGGCTATATCGTGCAGTTTGGTAAGATGGGCTACAACCGTTTCAGACTCATAACCGTGAAAAGAATCAGATTTGACCAGAGTGATTAACTCAGGGTCGACAGAGAATTCATAATCCTTATCGGTCAGAAAGATAGGCGAAGTAGCAAACTTCGGGTCATATTTCATCCTAGCGTTCAAAGATTTTTCTTTCCACCTGAGCAGTAATTTCTCAACATCATAGCTATCCTTACAAGCAAGAAAGTCCTCAGCTATCTCTCCCTCCATAACATAACCCTCAGGCATATCAGGCAATTCATATCTAGGAGACCTAGTTCTAACAGGCAAAATATATAGCGGGTTCTACTTCAATAGTATCAACAATTTCAGAAGTATCATCACATCTAGCAGCAACTCTAGCAATTTGTGCATCAAGGAATGCACCTAGTGGCAAAGCAGTATCAAGCATAGCATCATCATAAGCATCATCAAGCACAGGCGACATATCAAGATTTCTAGCAGGAGGCGGTGTCGCAAACTTACTCATAACTGAAGGTGAATCAAGTGCAGAGCTAGATGGCAGTTCCTTACCTGTCCTCGTAGTTGAGGGCAAGACTTTAGTTCTTGGATCTATCAGATTCCTCATAGTGACCAGCAGACGTAAATCCCAAGTGACTCAGAGAATATAGTTGTGCTTCCCCAGCAACGGCGCCAGAAAATGGTTTTGATAACCCACAAGTATAGGGGATCGCAACAGTTTTCGAGGGTAGAGTATTCAACCCAAATTTATTGATTCGACTCAAGGGGAAGCCAAAGAATATTCTCAAGTATTAGCAGTTGAGTTGTCAATTCAACCACACTTGAAAAATTTAGTATCTGTAGCAAAGTATCAGTAGCAAGGTAGTATGATAGTAGCAGTAGCAACAGTAACCAGTAGCAGCAAAGTAACAGCAGTAGAAACAGAGTAGTAGCAGCAGTGACAGCAGTAGCGGCAAAGTAACATAGCAAGGACCAGTAGGAAAAACTCGTAGGCATTGGATCGGTGATGGATGATTATGCCAGATGTTATTCATCATGCAACAGTTATAACACGGAGAGATAAGTAACTAGCTCCAGTTCGTCAATGTAATGTAGGCATGTATTCCGTATGTAGTCATACGTGCTTAGGGAAAAGAACTTGCATGACATCTATTGTCCATCCCTCCCGTGGCAGCGAGATCCTAATGGAAACTACGGGATATTAAGGTTCTCCTTTTAATAAAGAACCGGACCAACGCATTAACACTTAGTGAATACATGAACTCCTCATACTATGGTCATCTCCGGGAGTGGTTCCGGCTATTGTCACTCCGGGGTTGCCGGGTCATAACACATAGTAGGTGACTACAACTTGCAAGATAGGATCAAGAACACACATATATTGGCGACAACATAATAGGTTCAGATCTGAAATCATGGCACTCGGGCCCTAGTGACAAGCATTAAGCATGGCAAAGTAGTAGCAACATCAATATCAGAACATAGTGCATACCAGGGATCAATCCCCGTCAAAACTAACTCGATTACATGATAGATCTCATCCAACCCATCACCGTCCAGCAAGCCTACGATGAGATTACTCACGAACGGTGAAGAGCATCATGGAATTGGCGATGAAGGAAGGTTGGTGATGACGATGGCGACGATCTCCCCTCTCCGGAGCCCAGAAAGGACTCCAGATTTGCCCTCCAGATGAAGAACAGGAGGTGGCGGCGCCTCCATATCATAAAACGCGATGAACTCTTCTCCTTGATTTTTTTTCGGATGAAGGGGACTAAATAGACGTGAGATTGGAGGCGGTGGAGCTTCGTGGGCCACACAAGCCTGCCAGGCGCGGCCAGGGGGGCCCACGCCTGGTGGGCTTGTGGGCTCCATGCTCCACTTCCTCCGTTGATTCTTGCGCCAGTATTATTTATATATTCCACAAAAATTCTCTGTAAATTTTCAGGTCATTCCGAGAACTTTTATTTCTGCGCAAAAACAACACCAAGGCAATTCTGCTGAAAACAGCGTTAGTCCGGGTTAGTTCCATTCAAATTATGAAAATTAGAGTCCAAAACAAGGGCACAAGAGTTTGGAAAAGTAGATACGATGGAGGCGTATCACTTACCCCCTACGTTCCCGATTGTTCGGCTAGGGGGTAAAGGGAGCACCTCTATGATTGTTACTTCCAGGTCATCCTTGTTAGTACCTCAGACTAGATGAAGTCGAAAGCTAGCCATCTTAAGAATATAATTAGTTGGCGATGATGGATGTGAAATTTTTTGTTCATTAAAGACCATAGAGTTCAGGGACATTTCTCAAACTAAATCCTCGATATTTTCCTCCCACATTGATTGGAGTTGAGGTTTCACGATCATGGTCAACATAATATCTTGGGACAAGGAACTTATAAATGAAGTATTTTCCGGGAAGATGTTCTTTACGATAAATAGTAATATAACATGTCTCTGTGTGTACCTTTGTTTATAAAACCGTATGCCTGATTGCCTTGTTTTACCGTAAATCTTTGCCCTTAGAAAGGCTTTATAACGTACGACAAACACTCCTCGGCTACTGGCCGAGGAGGTTGAAGCCGATGGTTAGAAAACAAAGTGTTGTACAATGCGGATTCGAGCATTAATGAGGAGACGGGACATCCTCTTATTCGAGGTGTTCTGCATGGTAGTTCTGCTCGGAGAATTTTTCCCGACCTACAGTTCAACCTCTTCCCTGCCAAGCTCCACCTTGGTGTTGTCAAAGCACATTTAATGGATGAAATAATTCCCTAGGAGATACGATCCTAGGGTCGGCCATGTTGCCCAACCCAAGTCTCGGGGGCTACTGGTTATACAACTCGTCAAAGAATAAATTACACCAACTGAAATATACTTTTTGACCCGCAGTTCGGCATCTTTCCTACCGATCTGCAGCTCGGCGTTGTTAAAACACACACAACAGGTGCAATAAGGTTTTCGAGAAGATTTCATCCTCAGGTCGTTCGTCAGCACCCAACATGTGTCTCGCGGGCTATTGCACACCGTGTTTTAATTCCTAAAGTATGCTACCGAGTGACAAATTGATTCTCAACAGTTTTATTTTTATCCTTCAAGCGCATCTCGGTAGTAAATAAATTACACCAATCAGAAATAAATTCCATGGAAGATAGCCCAAGACCGAGGTGGTGCACCACCTTGGAAGCAGTCCGGCATATAGTTCAGATGTGAATGGCTAGCTCCATAAAAGACTATTCCGTCATTTAAGCTCAGATGAATTCCTTCAAATTTTCACTGACCGAGGTAATCTAAGACACCTGGATGCCGACCAGCGTTGGAGCTCGGCTACAAAAGACACCTCAAATGCAGTTCGGTATTGGAGCTTGGATGCAAGAGTATACCTCGGATGCAGTTCGGCATTGGAGTTCGGACGCAAGAGGACACCGCCACATAGGAAACATTTCAAACCTGAGGCGTGGCATGAAAAATTACAAGGCATTAATAAAGGTCGATAACTTAAAGGTGCTCCTCGGATGCCTCACGTGTGAAATCTTCGGATTCACCCCGACGATCCTCAAGATGAGTGATGGGAAGATTTGTTGAACCAGTATTCAAGACTGACGACCGAAGATGAAGAACATTTCGAAAGAACCAAGGAGCGTCCCCAACTTCAAGACCTATGCTCGGAAATCGGGAAGTCATCGGTGGCCGAAATGGTGTTGTCCGTACATAAATGGAGAGAAGAACTCACCCCGCAAGCTAAATACTTTGGATGCGTGAAGATGTTGAGGATCAAGATTACAACATTGGTGGCCAGTTCGGGGGCAAATGAGGGACTCCGAGACTAAGGGGTCCTCGGGCCGCCGACGTATATATATGGGCCAGACTCGTGGGCCACTCTTGTTGGAAATATGCCCTAGAGGCAACAATAAAATGGTTATTATTATATTTCATTGTTCATGATAATTGTCAATTGTTCATGCTATAATTGTATTAACCGGAAACCGTAATACATGTGTGAATACATAGACCACAACATGTCCCTAGTGATCCTCTAGTTGACTAGCTTGTTGATCAATAGATGGTCATGGTTTCCTGCCCATGGACATTGGATGTCGCTGATAACGAGATCACATCATTATGAGAATGATGTGATGGACAAGACCCAATCCTAAGCATAGCACAAGATCGTGTAGTTCGTCTGCTAGAGCGTTTCTAATGTCAAGTATCATTTCCTTAGACCATGAGATTGTGCAACTCCCGGATACCGTAGGAATGCTTTGGGTGTATCAATCGTCACAACGTAACTCGGTGATTATAAAGGTGCACTACAGGTATCTCCGAAAGTGTTTTTTGGGTTGGTACGAATCGAGACTGGGATTTGTCACTCCGTGTGACGGAGAGGTATCTTTGGGCCCACTCGGTAATATATCATCATAATGAGCTCAATGTGACTAAGGAGTTAACCACGGGATCATGTGTTACGGAACAAGTAAAGAGACTTGTCGGTAACGAGATTGAACAAGATATAGGGATAGCGACGATCGAATCTCCAGCAAGTATCATACCGATAGACAAAGGGAATTGCATACGGGATTGAGTGAATCCTTGACATCGTGGTTCATCCGATGAGATCATGGTGGAATATGTGGGAGCCAATATGGGTATCCAGATCCCGCTATTGGTTATTGGCCGGAGAGGTGCCTCGGTCATGTTTGCATGGTTCCCGAACCTATAGGTTCTACACACTTAAGGTTCGGTGACGCTAGAGTTGTAATGGGAATTGTATATGTGGTTACTGAAGGTTGTTCGGAGTCCCGAATGAGATCCCGTACGTCACGAGGAGTTTCGGAATACTCCGGAGGTGAAGATTTATAAATGGAAAGTCCAGTTTCGGTCATCGGAAAGGTTTAGGGGTTTATCGTATTTTACCGGGACCATCAAAAGGCTACCGGGGGTCCACCTGTCCCGGAGGGCCACATGGGTCGTAAGTGGGAGGGAACCAGCTCCATGGTGGGCTGGTGCCAGCCACCAAAGAGGCCCAAGGCGCATAGGGCAAAAACCCTAGGGCATGGGGCTGCCTCCCTCCAACTTGGGAGGCAAGCCACCCCTAGGGCTCCTGCCGCCCCCTCCTAGGGTTTCCTAGGGTGGTCGGCCCCCTCTCCCCTTCCTCTTATAAATATAGGAGGGTTGGGAGGGCTGTGCACACCCCTGAACCCCTCCCCTTGGCGCAGCCCTAGCTCTCCACTTCTCCTCCTCCGTGGCGCTTGGCGAAGCCGTGCTGGAGAACCACAAGCTCCACCGCCACCACGTCGTTGTGCTGCCGGAGCTCTCCATCAACTTCTCCTCCCCCCTTGTTGGATCAATAAGGAGGAGATGTCCCCGGGCTGTACGTGTGTTGAACGCGGAGGCACTGTTCGTTTGGTGTTTGGATCGGATCGTCGCGAATACGACTCCATCGAACGCGTTCATAGTAACGGTTTCGCTTAGCGATCTTCAACGGTATGAAGATGCTCTCCCTCTCTCTTGTTGCTAGCATCTCCTAGATTGTTCTCGGTTTCAAAATTTGTTTCTCAAAAGGCAAAAAATGATTGTGCTTTAAAAATTTGTTCGCACTTTCAAATTTGTTCGGGGTTTTTAAAATTGTTCTCATTTTTCCAAATTTTGTTCTCAAGATTCAAAAAATGTTTGTCCTTCAAAAATTGTTCGCGCTTTCAAGTTTGTTCATGTTTTTAAAAATTGTTCTCGATTTCAAAATTTGTTCTCAAAATTCAAAAATTGTTCGTTCTTAAAAAATTATTCACGCTTTTAAATTTGTTTAGGGTTTTTCAAAATTATTCTTCTTTTCAAAATAAATTGTCAAGATTTAAAAAATGGTCATGCTTTACAAGATTGTTCACGCTTCCAATTTGTTCACGATTTTTCAAAAAATTTATTCAAATTCGATTTTTTTCTTCAGAAAAAATGTAAAAGGAAAAGGAAAGAAAAAAACGAACCACAAAAAATAAAATAAACAGAGAAGGAAAAACGTAAAAGAAAAAAAGAAAGAAAACAGGGCCGGGCTAGTCGGGCGCCCATGTGTGCGGCACAGGGCTGTCTGCCGTATTGAGCGGCAGGTAGAAGCTCCCATCGTTTTGACCCTAATCCTATCTGATGCTACAGGCGCGAGTTACAATTGTTTTTCCAACCCGTGCTTGAAGCAACCCTTTGCGAGCTTGGCCGGTCCAATTATTTTTTCTTATTTTGTTAAAACTAGAAAAAAGGTGCGAGCTGGGACGTGCAATTACCTTCTTTTCTGTTAAAACTGGAAAAAGGGTGTGAGATGAGCTGGTCCAATTGCTCTTTTTTCCGTAAAAATGGAGAAAACGGTGCAGTCTCCAATCATTTTTTTTTTCTTTTTCTATTACTAGCAAACATGCCCGTGCATAACAACAAAAGAGTAAATATGTTTTATCCAAGCAACTGTCCTTATTTCGATTCAACTTTAGTTATAACTCGTAATATTGATGGTGTGTACCTACAACCAAACTCTAATGACAACCAGTCGGCGTCGTTCAATACTAAGGAGGCTGTGTCTATAAATTAAGTCTAGTTAATAAAGTATAAATGTGTCACCGTCACATGAAGCGGATAAAACACAAATTAAGATCATATGTATCGTTTCCAATATTAATGTTCATGACGATCACAAGAACTATTCAGATATTTTCAAAATATATCTTCATGTACTTTCGATGTTCATGAATTTTATAAGTACATGCATATGCTATTAAAGTTATTTGTGTATTCATTATAAAAAATAGTTGTGTAGTCTCTTGGGAAGTACGCATGTGAACTTTGTTAAAAAATACATACGTAGGTTTTTTTTATCATGGGACATGTACGTAGGTTCCACCCAAAATAGAATTTAAAAAATAGTTAATAGATAAAATAACATTATATTCAGATTCTGAATTTTTTTCCTAATCATATTTCATATATAATATGTTTAAATTGGAGTTAGGATTTAAAAGATATGATTATTTTAAAAATAAATATTTTATAGACTACGGGTTGATTCACCCAAATTAGGGGGTATTATGTAAAATTTCAGAAAAACGATTCGTTGTCAATTAGAGTTGAAGTGCGGGTTGAATAGTATAAGGGTTTTATTATTTATGTCATTCATTGTATATCATTATTTAGTTTTACCAATAGGTATTTCAACTGCTTAAAAATGCCACTGGGCACCATTATTGTCATCTCATATCTCGTTTGTCATGTCATATTGACCAAAATACTTATAGGTCAGCTCTCCCTCTATTTCACTACCAAAAAGTGTGGGTCTGACTTGATCCCAACAACGTTTTTATTTTACTCTAAAATTATTCGTTTGCTTACTCCTTACTAGTGGGGTCCACACTTATTATTGTGAGATAGAGAGAACTGACATGTGGGTATAGAAGTATTCTATCATATAACATGGTCAACGAATTTGACCTAACAATAATTATATCTAATGGCGTTTTTGAGCAAACATCTAATGAATGATGACATTTTTGAGATACCTAATGACATTTTTGAACAAACATCTCATAGAACGATGTCATTTTTGAGCAGTTATAATTTTTAATGGAAAAATCGAATAATGGGACACAACTAGTGACATGTATACCTACTAATAAAAAAAATAGGTATTCTTAGTCCGTCATGCTATTTTATAGAAAAACCCTTTATGTTTTTGACATTAAACCCGTAATACATATTAAATATTTTTTTAAATACTCATATCTTCTCATACTAGGGAACTTTTTGCGTTTTATTGAAATGAATGAAGCGTGCATTTTTGTTTTGATTGAAGTGGAGGACGACCGTACTGTTTTTTTTTTGCGGGAAAAAATGAGCGTCCATAGGTGTGAGCTGGCGTGGGTGCGAGGAACCTAGCCGACACTGAACGTGCTGGTTAGGCAAAATCACTAAATAGAGAGTATTCATTTGTGACAAATAGCGCATTGTATGCGTGTCGTTTGTTGCCATCTGAGAGTTTTATTTTCTATATTCGTTATATTAAAATGCTTTATCTCTTAAACAGTGCGTCCAACTCGAAACAGCTCGAACTGTTTTCACCGTCCAAAAAAAGAAAACGCGTTTTTCTGTTTTTGACAGGCACGGCCGTGACTCCTGCCGAATCAAATCGGTGTCTCTCGAGGAAGGACAATGTATCTTTTCATGAAAAAAATTGTAATATTCTTTTCCGTTTAAATGCTGAGAAAGACTGATGAAAAACCGAAACAGAAAAAACTGAAAAAACCATCTAAAAACAGAAAATGTGTGCGAAAAAATAAAATAAAAATCCAAAAAGAAAACCCGCTTAAAACGTGACCCATGACAACGGTTGAGAATGCGCTAAGTGACAGCATCTGAGAACGGCCCTTGAAAGGCTTCAGAAGAAGCGTTCCTTAGATAATTGCTCCCCGGTTAGGAGCTTCCTCGGTTTGATGCTCGCAAGGGTCAAATAGAATATGCGCTCCAATGGGAGCGACTTAATGGATTTATAGTGGACGGCCCCTAAATTCCCTTCCCTTGCCTCTACTTTTTTTAACTATCCCACGCCCCTATGTTGATGTGTTGTTGTTCATTATATTCGCTAAAAACATTAGTGTTGTTCATAATGGAACGCAGAAACCAGTTGAAAAATAAATCTAAGAAAAAAAAAGGAGTAAAAAATAGGTAGAACAGATTAAGAATATGTTCATGATTTTTAACAACTTATTCGTGAAAGTTGAAAATGTTTGTAAACACTAAAAATGTTCGTGACAAATATACAAATACTCTTCAAATATTCATGGATTTCAATATAAAAATAAAAAACATAACAAAATCATCAAAAGAAGTATAGAAAAGCAGAAAAGCCAAACAAAAACCGACTGAACGCAACAAAAAGTGCAAATGGAGCCCGGGCTCCGGGGAGGACTTTAAAAAAACATATTTCCACATCACAAAAAAACTTAAGAAAAAGTATACATACACAAATACATATATAACACGTTAAGGAAAAAGTTCATAACAATACTCTTTTATACATGGCGTGTACAAAAAAAACACAAATGAAAATGGACCCTTTTTTTGTTGTTCTTGGACCGGAATTTTGTTATTTCTGTGTAGCTTGCAAAAAAAAATTAACGAAATTTTACAGGTCCACTGCAAATATGTATAAGTTTTCACATAATTATTTGTGGATTTTTTGAAACATAGAAATATCATTTTTGAATCTTTTGAAATACAGTCCTCCAATGCCCCGTCCACCAAAACTTCGCGCTCCTGAACGCAACCGGTACTCATCGCCTAATGATTCAACCAATGTCGCTCCTCGTGTGGGCGATTTTTATGGATTATGTACTATTCTTTGCTACGAGCCAAGAACTAGAGCAAGTAGTAGGCGCATTGCGAGCGTGTGCTATGCTAGACATGAAAACCATGTTGTGCACTTATGGAGGTGTGCTTCATGTCACGTCAAAACGTGTGATGCAAGCACCAAACGCACTACAAACTAGGAGCACAACTACACTTCCGCCTGGAGTACGAGTTGATTACAATAGGACATACAAGTATTGAGAAAAAATTAATCAAAATCTATCGACATTGGGTTTAGTTTCTATGGTCTCGGTGTGAGTAGCATAACGGAACAAATGGGTCTAATTTGGACGCATAGTCCATGATACATTTTGATTTAAATTTTGAATCACACAAAAATAATAGAAGACGCCCCCCTCCCATCCTCTTGATCGGGTGGAAAGTCGATCAAAATTCTCTCACTTTTAGTTGACGATATAAATTTGCTAGTAAGCAAAGTCCACTTTGAAAGTAAGAATAATTTTGAGCTCTGTGTGTTTCATACAAACCACTGTGAGATTTTAAAAATGCTTTACCAAACAGGCATCAACAATAGATTTGTCTGGAAAATTACAAGATTACATTTTTGATATATGCATACAATATCGACAATAACCCAAACGTGATCAAGGATAATACATGTCAAGATATCTAGGCCCTAACTAGATTCCAATGTTGATGCCAAGTGATGAAGGAGACCAATGTTCTATCAGTGCTTAGATAAAAAAATCAATTCTCAAAGTGTGTGTAAGAAAATAGGGATGAGGAAGACTAATGTTTATCAAGTGCTTCAACAAATAATAAAGCCTCAGAATGTTGTAAGAACATATGGTTGAGGGAGAATAATGTGTATCGAGTTATTTGACTAGTAAGCAGTCCTCAAAGTGTCGTAAGAAAATAGGGTTTGACACCACCACATGCAAAAAAAGGGAAAGGAAGATGATGTGCTTAAATTTCCTGTGTTTCGTCATTTACTCGAGCCACATGATAAGTTATATTGTTATGACGGGTGAGACAAATGAAGTGTGAGTTCGATCATGAGCACAAGCAAAATCATATGGTACACACGAACCTTAAGTTTTTCATCAAGGAAAGGTGTTTCTAAAGATTATATTATCGCTTCTTAGTGAAACCCTGAATGGCCCGAACAGTTTAGTCTAAGCGTTAGACTAGAGAAATTGTTATCCGTATGGTCCGAATTTCAGTCGACATTGCCCTGGATTATGGGGTCTCGGAATTGCCCCACAGCTTAACAACTAGTTCGGAAATTAATGCTAAAGTGCCTCAAAATTCTAAGACCCAGAAGCGTTTGGACAATCTCCAAATATTGGAAGTATGCCCTAGAGACAATAATAAAGTGATTATTTATTATATTTCATGTTTATGATAATCATTTATTATCCATGCTAGAATTGTATTGATTGGAAACTCAAATACATGTGTGGGTATATAGGCAACACCGTGTCCCTAGTGAGCCTCTTTTGGACTAGCTCGTTGATCAAAGATGGTCAAGGTTTCCTCGCCATAGGTATGAGTTGTCATTTGATATCGGGATCACATCATTAGGAGAATGATGTGATGGACAATACCCAAACTATGAACGTAGCATATGACCGTGTTACTTTATTGCTATTGTTTTCTCCATGTCAAGTATTTGTTCCTATGAACATGAGATCGTGCAACTGACTAACACCGGAGGAGTAACTTGTGTGTATCAAACGTCGCAACATAAGTGGGTGACTATAAAGGTGTTCTACAGGTATCTTCGAGGGTGTCTATTGAGTTGGCATGGATCAAGATTAGGATTTGTCACTCCGTGTGACGGAGAGGTATCTCAGGGCCCACTCGGTAATAGAACATCACAACAAGCTTGCAAGCAATGTGACTAAAGGGTTAGCCACATGATCTTGTATTATGGAACGAGTAAATTGACTTGCCAATAACGAGATTGAACTAGGTATAGAGATACCGATGGTCGAATCTCGGGCAAGCAACATACCGATGGACAAAGGAAACTGTATACAGGATCGAATGAATCCTTGACATTGTGGTTCGACCGATAAACATCTTCGTAGAGTATGTAGGAGCTAATATGGACATCCAGGCCCCGCTATTGGTTATTGACCGGAGAGTGTCTCGGTCATGTCTGCATAGTTCTCGAACCCGGAGGGTCTGCACACTTAAGGTTCGGTGACGACTTGGTATTAATGAGTTATGTGTGGTAATAACTGAAAGTTGTTCGGAGTCCCGGATGAGATCCCCGACGTCACGAGGAGCTCCGGAATATTCCGGAGTGATATATAGGAGGTTGGTATACGACGTCCGGGAAGGTTTCGGAATATGTCGGTTTTGTGATGGGAGTGCCGGAAGTGTTCCGGGGGTCCACCGGGAGGGTCCACCTGCCTCGGAGGGCCCCATGGGCTGTGAGAGGGGGTGCACCAACTCCTTGTGGGATGGCCGCCCCTCCCACCAAGGCCCACGCGGCAAGAGGTGGGGGCTAATCCCACAAAGGGTTGGCCACCCTTGCATTGGGTGCCAAGGCACCCTAGGGGCTACCGCGCCCCACCCCTTGGCCGTCGCTCCCCAAAGGGGGGAACCCTAGGCCGACCCGGCCCCTTCCTCTCCGCATGTATATATGAGAGGGGAGGGAGGGCTGCAACACATGCCACAGCTCAGCCCCTCCCTCTCCCTCTAGATCGTCTCCTCCTCTAGTTTTCTTGGTATTGCTTGACGAAGCCCTACCGGTACAGCTACTTCATCACCACCATCACACCGTCGCACTACCGGGGAACTCACCTACCAGTTAGCCCAAGCTTGCTGGATCGAGGAGCCAGAGACATCATCAAGTTGTACGTGTGCTGAACGCGGAGGTGCCATCCGTTCGACGCTCTATCAGGAGTTCATGGGACAAATCATGATTGGATCGCGACGACGTACCACTACATCAATTGCGTTCTTTAACGCTTCCACTTACCAATCTACAAGGGTATGTAGATGCAATCTCTCCTCTCATAGATGTGCATCTCCTAGATTTATCTTGGCGAGCATAGGATTTTTTTTGTTTCCTATGCTACGTTCCCTAAGAGTGGCATCATGAGCTAGGTCTATGCGTAGATGACATCACAAGTAGAACACAAAGGAGTTTGTGGATGTTGATATTCAGATTGCTTCCCTCCTTAGTCTTTTTTTGATTCGGCGGTATTGTGGGATGAAGCGGCCCAGACCAACTTTACTTGTCCACGTACGAGAGACCGGTTCCATCGACTGACATGTAACTTTGCTGCATAAGATGGCTGGCGGGTGTCTGTCTCTCCCACCTTAGTTGAATCGGATTCAACAAAGGCGATCCTTGTAGAAGGTTAAATAGCAACTTGTGTGTCACCTTTTCTTTGCGTAGGTAAGAAGCGTTCTTGCTAGATACCCATAGAAGCCACGTAAAACATGCAACAACAAATTAGGGGGCGTCTAACTTGTTTTTGCAGGGTATATTGTGATATGATATGGCCAAAGACATGATGATATATTTGATGTATGAGATGATCATGTTGTAATAGTTAATATTGACTTGCATGTCGATGGTATGGCAACTGACGGGAGCCATATGGTTGTATTTAATTATTGTATGACGTGCGTGCCAACATTTGAGCGCTATGTAATGCTTTACTTCTAAACAATAGCAATAGTAGTAGAAGCATGGTTGGCGCAACAACCCTGATGGCAACACGATGATGGATATCATGGTGGCATGCTGGTGACGATGGAGATCATGTTGGTGCTTTGGAGATGGAGATCAAAAGCACAAGTTCATGGACATATCATGTCACTTATGATTTGCATGTGATGTTAATTCTCTTATGCACCTTGTTTTGCTTAGGATGATGGTAGAATTATAAGGTGATCCCTCACTAAAATTTCAAGATAAAATTGTGTTCTCCCCGAGTGTGCACCGTTGCAAAAGTTCTTCGTTTCGAAGCACCACGTAATGATCGGGTGTGATAGACTCTACGTTCGCATACAACGGGTGCAAGCGAGTTTTGCACATGCGGAACACTCGGGTTAAACTTGACGAGCCTAGCATGTACATACATGGCTTCGGAACACAAGAGATTGAAAGGTCAAACATGAGTTATATAGTAGATATGATCAACATGAATATGTTCACGGCTGGTAAAAACATGAATATGTTCACCATTGAAGCCACCTCATCTCACATGAGGATCAGACTTGGGTTGGTGAATTTGGATCATGTAACTCTCGAATGACTAGAGGGATGCCATTTTGTGTGGAATTTTTTAGTAATATGATTAACTAAACTCATTATCTTGAACAATAGTCTAAGTAATCTTTGAAAATTTATGGTGTAGATCAATGGCTCGCGCAGTAGCATCCCTGAATTTTAATGCGTTCCTAAAGAAATCCAAGCTGAAAGATGATGGAAGTAACTTTGTAGACTGGCCCATTGAAAGGACGTGGATGTCTCCTAGAGGGGGGTGAATAGGTGCTTTAAAATAATTATGGTTTAGGCTTGACCAAATGCGGAATAAAATTAATGTTTAAATTTGTCAAGCACAAAACCTAAACCAACTAGGCTCACCTATGTGCACCAACAACTTACGCTAAGCAAAATAAACAACTAAGTGATGGGAAGATATATTACAATAAACAATATGCCTATCACAAAGTAAAGTGCATAAATAAACGGCTCGGGTACGAGATAACCGAGCCATGTGGAAACGACGATGTATCCTGAAGTTCACACCCTTGCGGGCGCAAATCTCTATTTGGAGCGGTGTGTAGGCACAATGCTCCCCAAGATGCCACTAAGGCCATCGTAATCTCCTCACACCCTCGCACAATGCAAGATGCCGTGATTCCACTAAGGGACCATTGAGGGCGGTCACTGAACCCGTACAAACAAGGTTGGGGCAATCTCCATAACTTAATTGGAGGCTCCCAACGACACTAATCCGAGGTCAATAATATCCTGAAGTACCTGAAAAGGACTAAGGAAATGTTTCTCGTTTATGGAGGTGATCAAGAGCTCGTCGTAAAAGGTTACGTCAATGCAAGTTTTGATACTAATCCGGATGACTCTAAGTCTCAAACCGGATGGTGCAGTTCCAAGCGGAGTACATAGCTGCCTCGGAGGCGGCTAAAGAAAGTGTATGGATGAAGCAGTTCATGACAGATCTTGGAGTTGTGCCCAGTGTACTGGATCCAATGACTTTGTTCTATGACAACATTAGTGCCATTTCTCTAGACAAGGAACCAAGGTTTCACAAGAGGACCAGACACATAAAGCGCCGCTTCAATTCCATCCATGATTACATCAAGGAGGAGGACATAAATATTTGCAAAGTGCACACGGATCTGAATGTTGCAGACCCGTTGACTAAGCCTCTTCCACGAGCGAAGCATGATCAACACCAGAACTGTAGGTGTTAGATTTATTACAGTGTAAATCGCATAGTGATGTGAGCTAGATTATTGACTCTAGTGCAAGTGGGAGAGTGTTGGAAATATGCTCTAGAAGCAATAATAAAGTGATTATTATTATATTTCCCTGTTCATGATAATCATTTATTATCCATGCTAGAATTCTACTGATTGGAAACTCAAATACATGTGTTGGTATATAGACAACACTTTGTCCCTAGTGAGCCTCTTTTAGACTAGCTCGTTGATCAAAGATGGTCAAGGTTTCCTAGCCCTTGACATGAGTTGTCATTTGATAACAAGATCAGGTCATTAGGAGAATGATGTGATGGACAAGACCCAAACTATGAACGTAGCATATGATCGTGTCAGATTATTGTTGTTGTTTTCTTCATGTCAAGTATGTGTTACTATGACCATGAGATCATGCAACTCACTAACACCGGAGGAGTAACTTGTGTGTATCAAACACGCAACGTAACTGGGTGACTATAAGGGTGCTCTACAGGTATCTTTGAGGGTGCCTGTTGAGTTGGCATGGATCAAGACTGTGATTTGTCACTCCGTGTGACGGAGAGGTATCTCAAGGCCCACTCGGTAATACAACATCACAACAAGCTTGCAAGACATGTGACTAAAGAATTAGCCATGAGATGTTGTATTATGGAACGAGTAAAGAGACTTGCCGATAATGAGATTAAACTAGATATAGAGATACTGACGATCGAATCTCGGGCAAGTAACATACCGATGGACAAAGGGAACTGTATACAGGATTGTATGAATCCTTGGCATCGTGGTTCGACTCATAAAGATCTTCCTAGAATATGTAGGAGACAATATGGACATCCTGGTCCCGCTATTGGTTACTGACTGGAGAGTGTCTCGGTCATGTCTGCATAGTTCTCGAACCCATAGGGTCTGCACACTTATGGTTCGGTGATGATTTGGTATTAATGAGTTATGTGTGGTAATAATTCAAAGTTGTTAGGAATCCCGGATGAGACCCCGGACGTCACGAGGAGCTCCGAAATGGTCCGGAGGTAAAGACTGTTGGGGAACGTTGCATGGAAAACAAAAAAAATTCAATGCACACGAAGACCTATCATGGTGATGATCATCTATGAGAGGGAGATCGGATCCACATACCCTTGTAGATCGCTAAGCGGGAAGCGTTAAGAAACGCGGTTGATGTAGTGGAATGTCTTCACGATCCAAATTGTCGCTGTCCCACAATCCACCCCGATCAAGCGCCGGACGGACGACACCTCCGCGTTCAGCACACGTACAACTCGATGACGATCTCCGCCTTCTTGATCCAGCAAGAGAGATGAAGAGGTAACTGAATTCGCCAGCAACATGATGGTGTGGCGGTGATAATGGTGAAGCTACTCCGGCAGGGTTTCGTCGTGTCGTACCGACTAGCTACGAGGTGTCATGAAGTAGTGGAGGGAGAGAGGGCTGCACAAAGGCTTGAGGTGCAAAACCCTCTCAAACCTCCACTATATATAGGAGGAACCAAGGGGGAGGTGGCTTGCCTCCTACTCCAAGGAGGAGTCTTCGACCGAGGCAAGGAGGGAGGAGTCCTCCTCCAGTTCGGTTTGATGGAGGACTCCTTCCCATCTTGTCCACCTCCTTCCTTTTTTCCCTTGGCCGAAATAGGCTTATTGGGATGGCCTCACCAGCCCACTAAGGGCTGGTGCACCACCCATGGGCCTATTAGGTCCTCTCCCGGGTGGGTGGCCCCTCCCGGTAAAACCCAGAAACCCATTCGTCACTCTCGTTACTTTACCGGTAAAGCCCGAAATCTTTCTGGAAGCAAAATGCAACAATTCTATATATAAATCTTTGTTTCTGAACCATTTTGGAGACATTCGTGACGGCCGGGATATCATCCGGGACTCCGAACAACATTCGGTTAACAACATCAATAATTCAACTATACCGAAAACGTCACCGAACCTTAAGTGTGCAGACCTTGCGGGTTCGAGAACTATGTAGACATGACCGAGACACTCTATGGTCAATATCCAATAGCAGGACCTGGATGTCCATATTGGATCCTACATATTCTATGAAGATCTTATCGGTTGAACCTCTATGTCAAAGATTCACACAATCTCGTACATCATTCCCTTTGTCCTTCGGTATGTTACTTGCCCGAGATTCGATCGTAAGTATCGCCATACCTATTTCAATCTCGTTACCGGCAAGTCTCTATACTTGTCGTGGTTTTGTCACGGCAGATGTCCTCGTGAAAGGACTTAGTATTGGAGCCATCGCACTTTGGTGGCGACTCAAAGGGGTTGAATGGGAGTGAGACGGCGATTTACCCAGGTTCGGCCCCTCGTGAGGAGGTAAAGGCCTACGTCCTACTTTGAGTTGTATTGATGGAGTTTCGATTACAAGGAGGGCGTAACTCGCCAGACCTAGCACTCAATGATTTCTAACCTGCCCTCTTCTTCCCTGGGACTCGCCTTTGTATATAGATCGAGTCCGTAGGGTTTACAAGGGTACTTTCCTTTCTACAAACCGTGACTTTTACGATCTCTAAGTCGCCATCTTTCCAAAGCTTGGAAACCTTCCAGAATTTATAAACCGCCATACAACCTTCGGTCTTGCCAGGCCAAGGCCCGAACCATGCTTAGATGAATCGCCAGATTTGGTGACCCGACCCAACTAGGGCGGATTATCAATAGATAACATCCCCAACATTAGGCCCCAGATTGACTTCAACTTTCTTCACGCCAATATTCATACCTAATTAAGGGCGATTCATTTTTCATCCTCTTCTATACGCCATGAACTTAACCCGCCACTTGATGCGGAAAAACTTAAGTCGCTGAACCATTTCTCGTTGGTACCTTCTTATCCCTTGAATTCCGGAAAAGATAATGACGCAATCCCAACGGATCCTTCGGTATTATTATCCCAAAATTTTCGGAGCGCCATCATGGCGAATCTTTATCTTTTGGTGGTTCCCGCTCATGGCGCCTCGATTCCAGCGCCTGCCCTGTTAAATAGGTGGGGGAAAGGACTGGGCGCATTCCACCCACCAGTCTTGTCGCCCTTCTCCCCATTATCGCAGTGAAAACCCTCATCGTCTTCCGAGAGCTCCGCCACCAACCGCGGTTCTCGCTGTCGTCCAAAAGCTTTGGTGCCGCCCGAGGACCTTGTCGCCGCCAGGAACTTCGCCGCGGACGAGCAGTTCGCCGTTACCAACCGTCTTGTCGTCGTCGAACACCTCATCGTCGGCGAACACCTCGTCACCGCCGAATACTTCGTTGCCGCCCGAGGTTTTCGCGCCCGTCCAGAAGCTTTCATCGCCGTCGACCATCTCCAGCCGAATCCACCAGGTTAGGTTTCCATTATTCAAGAGCAGATCCCAGTTTTCTTTCGAAGTTCATCACTGCCACGTTACTTGGCGCTTCCCGAATAGTTGTTACTTGTTCCTAATTAATCGATGGCGATGATGACGAGAAAATCAATGTCTTTGATACCTTTACTTGTCCGCTCTCGATTTGCACACTTAGAGTAGGACTTAACCAAATCAACAGTACTATCCCATCTTAGTCGTAGGTTGCCGTATCCGGTCATTTTCCGCGTTTATTTTCACCTGTCCAGTAGATCCACAATCTACCGCTTGTCATGTGAAAATTGTACATAGTCTTCATACTTCACCATTTTTGGATAAATACCTCTGATGCCTTGAAACACCGCTCCCTTAAATAGCCAAAGTTTCGTAAGTCACCATAGCAACCTGACCCGGGCCTTCATTGGCGGATCAAAAAATTTCCTCAGCCAGCGGACAAATTACTTGGTGAGTCAAATGAAACCGTTTCACCTCTTACAGTAGATGTTTTGGCGTGTCAATTCACCCGTACTTTACCCCTTTGTAGCATGGGCATCGTCTTCAAAAGTGACTGGCTCCCTACCAAGGTTAATGATGCCATACTATAGGATTATGTGAAAACGGGAAATCTGGACCCTCAGGATGTTATCGGTTGGCGCACCAGGTTCAGAGAAGAAATCCCCAATCCCAAAGAAGGGGAAATAGTTGTTTTCGTTGAACACCTTGAGTGGGGTTTTAAGCCGCCTGGATCGAAGTTCCTCAGAGACGCCATGGCTTTCATGAATGTGTTGGGGAACGTCGCATGGGAAACAAAAATTTTCGTACGCGCACGAAGACCTATCATGGTGATGTCCATCTACGAGAGGGGATGAGTGATCTACGTACCCTTGTAGATCGTACAGCAGAAGCATTAGAGAACGCGGTTGATGTAGTGGAACGTCCTCACATCCCTCGATCCGCCCCGCGAATAATCCCGCGATCAGTCCCACGATCCAGTACCGAATGGACGGCACCTCCGCGTTCAGCACACGTACAGCTCGACGATGATCTCGTCCTTCTTGATCCAGCAAGAGAGACGGAGAGGTAGAAGAGTTCTCCAGCAGCGTGACGGCGCTCCAGAGGTTGGTGATGACCTTGTCTCAGCAGGGCTCCGCCCGAGCTCCGCAGAAACGCGATCTAGAGGAAAAACTATGGAGGTATGTGGTCGGGCAGCCGTGAGAAAGTCGTCTCAAATCTGCCCTAAAAGCTCCATATATATAGGAGGAGGGAGGGGGACCTTGCCTTGGGGTCCAAGGGACCCTCAAGGGGTCGGCCGAGCCAAGGGGGGGAGGACTCCCCCCCCAAACCGAGTTGGACTTGGTTTGGTGGGAGAAGTCCCCCTCCCTTCCCACTTCCTCCCTCTTTTTTTTCCTTTTCCTTTGATTTCTTTTTCTTGGCGCATAGGCCCCCTTGGGGCTGTCCCACCAGCCCACTAAGGGCTGGTGTGTCTCCCCAAAGCCTATGGGCTTCCCCGGGGTGGGTTGCCCCCCCGGTGAACTCCCGGAACCCATTCGTCATTCCCGGTACATTCCCGGTAACTCCGAAAACCTTCCGGTAATCAAATGAGGTCATCCTATATATCAATCTTCGTTTCCGGACCATTCCGGAAACCCTCGTGACGTCCTGATCTCATCCGGGACTCCGAACAACATTCGGTAACCAACCATATAACTCAAATACGCATAAAACAACGTCGAACCTTAAGTGTGCAGACCCTGCGGGTTCGAGAACTATGTAGACATGACCCGAGAGACTCCTCGGTCAATATCCAATAGCGGGACCTGGATGCCCATATTGGATCCTACATATTCTACGAAGATCTTATCGTTTGAACCTCAGTGCCAAGGATTCGTATAATCCCGTATGTCATTCCCTTTGTCCTTCGGTATGTTACTTGCCCGAGATTCGATCGTCAGTATCCGCATACCTATTTCAATCTCGTTTACCGGCAAGTCTCTTTACTCGTTCCGTAATACAAGATCCCGCAACTTACACTAAGTTACTTTGCTTGCAAGGCTTATGTGTGATGTTGTATTACCGAGTGGGCTCCGAGATACCTCTCTGTCACACGGAGTGACAAATCCCAGTCTTGATCCATACTAACTCAACTAACACCTTCGGAGATACCTGTAGAGCATCTTTATAGTCACCCAGTTACGTTGCGACGTTTGATACACACAAAGCATTCCTCCGGTGTCAGTGAGTTATATGATCTCATGGTCATAGGAATAAATACTTGACACGCAGAAAACAGTAGCAACAAAATGACACGATCAACATGCTACGTCTATTAGTTTGGGTCTAGTCCATCACGTGATTCTCCCAATGACGTGAACCAGTTATCAAGCAACAACACCTTGTTCATAATCAGAAGACACTGACTATCATCAATCAACTGGCTAGCCAACTAGAGGCATGCTAGGGACGGTGTTTTGTCTATGTATCCACACATGTAAATGAGTCTTCATTCAATACAATTATAGCATGGATAATAAACTATTATCTTGATACAGGAATTATAATAATAACTATACATTTGTTATTGCCTCTAGGGCATAATTCCAACAGTCTCCCACTTGCACTAGAGTCAATAATCTAGCCCTCACATCACCATGTGAATTACATTGTAATAAATCTAACACCCATACAGTTCTGGTGTCGATCATGTTTTGGCCGTGGAAGAGGTTTAGTCAGCGGGTCTGCTACATTCAGATCCGTGTGCACCTTGCATATATTTACGTCCTCCTCCTCGACGTAGTCGCGGATGAGGTTGAAGCGTCGTTTGATGTGTCTGGTCTTCTTGTGAAACCTTGGCCAAGCTAACTTATGGCCAAGCTAACATCCGGTCTAGTGCACAGCATCGCATACATGATAGAACCTATGGCTGAAGCATAGGGGACGGAGCGCATATGCTCTCTATCTTCATCAGTTGCTGGGCACTGAGTCTTACTCAATCTCGTACCTTGTAAAACTGGCAAGAACCCTTTCTTGGACTGTTCCATTTTGAACCTCTTCAAAACTTTATCAAGGTATGTGCTTTGTGAAAGTCCTATCAGGCGTTTTGATCTATCCCTATAGATCTTAACGCCTAGAATGTAAGCAGCTTCTCCTAGGTCCTTCATAGAGAAACTTTTATTCAAGTAACCTTTTATGCTCTCCAAAAGCTCTACGTTGTTTCCAATCAGTAATATGTCATCCACATATAATATTAGAAACGCCACAGAGCTCCCACTCACTTTCTTGTAAATACAAGATTCTCCAACCACTTGTATAAACCCAAATGCTTTGATCACCTCATCAAAGCGTTTGTTCCAACTCCGAGATGCTTGCACCAGTCCATAAATGGATCGCTGGAGCTTGCACACCTTGTCAGCATTTTTAGGATCGACAAAACCTTCGGGTTGCATCATATACAACTCTTCCTTAAGGAAACCGTTAAGGAACGCCGTTTTGACATCCATCTTCCAGATTTCATAATCGAAAAATGCAGCTATTGCCAACATGATTCTGACGGACTTAAGCATCGCTACGGGTGAGAAGGTCTCATTGTAGTCAACTCCTGGAACTTGTGAAAAACCCTTTGCCACAAGTCGAGCTTTATAAACGGTCACATTACCGTCAGCGTCCGTCTTCTTCTTAAAGATCCATTTGTTCTGAATAGCCTTGCGGCCCTCAGGTAGTATCTCCAAAGTACACACTTTGTTCTCATACATGGATCCTATCTCGGATTTCATGGCTTCTAGCCATTTGTTGGAATCTGGGCCCACCATTGCTTCTTCATAATTTGTAGGTTCATTGTTGTCTAACAACATGATTGATAAGACGGGATTACCGTACCACTCTGGAGCAGTGCGTGATCTTGTCGACCTGCGTGGTTCAACAGAAACTTGAACTGGAGTTTCATGATCATCATCATTAACTTCCTCCTCAACCGGCGTCGCAATGACAGAGGTTTCCCCTTGCCCTGCGCCACCATCCAGAGCGATGAGAGGTTCGACAACCTCGTCAAGTTCTATCTTCCTCCCACTCAATTCTCTCGAGAGAAACTCCTTCTCGAGAAAAGTTCCGTTCTTAGCAACAAACACTTTGCCCTCGGATTTGAGATAGAAGGTGTACCCAACTGTCTCTTTTGGGTAGCCTATGAAGACGCATTTTTCCGCTTTGGGTTCCATCTTTTCAGGCTGAAGCTTTTTGACATAAGCATCACATCCCCAAACTTTAAGAAACGACAACTTTGGCCTTTTGCCATACCACAGTTCGTATGGTGTCGTCTCAACGGATTTTGATGGTGCCCTATTTAAAGTGAATGCAGCTGTTTCTAATGCATAACCCCAAAATGATAACGGCAAATCAGTAAGAGACATCATAGATCGCACCATCTCTAACAAAGTACGATTACGACATTCGGACACACCATTACGCTGTGGTGTTCCAGGCGGTGTTAACTGTGAAACAATTCCACATTGTCTTAAGTGAGCACCAAACTCGAAACTCAGATATTCACCCCCATGATCAGACCGTAGGAACTTGATCTTCTTGTTACGATGATTTTCCACTTCACTCTGAAATTGCTTGAACTTTTCAAATGTTTCAGACTTGTGTTTCATCAAGTAGACATAACCATATCTACTTAAATCGTCAGTGAAGGTGAGGAAATAACGATATCCGCCACGTGCCTCTACGCTCATTGGACCACACACATCGGTATGTATGATTTCCAACAAGTCACTTGCACGCTCCATTGTTCCGGAGAACGGATTCTTAGTCATCTTGCCCATGAGGCATGGTTCGCACGTGTCAAGTGAATCAAAGTCAAGTGACTCCAAAAGTCCATCAGCATGGAGTTTCTTCATGCGCTTTACACCAATATGACCTAAACGGCAGTGCCATAAAAATATGGCGCTATCATTGTTTACTCTATCTCTTTTGGTCTCAATGTTATGTATATGCGTATCGCTATCAAGATTCAATATGACCAATCCTCTCACATTCGGTGCATGACCATAAAAGATGTTACTCATAGAAATAGAACAACCATTATTCTCAGACTTAAAAGAGTAACCGTCTCGCAATAAACAAGATCCAGATATAATGTTCATGCTCAACGCAGGCACTAAATAACAATGATTTAAGTTCATCACTAATCCTGATGGTAGCTGAAGTGACACTGTGCCGACGGCGATTGCATCAACCTTGGAACCGTTTCCTATGCGCATCGTCACTTCGTCTTTCGCCAGCCTTCGTCTATTCCGCAGTTCCTGCTTCGAGTTGCAAATGTGAGCAACAGAACCGGTATCGAATACCCAGGCACTACTACGAGAGCCGGTTAAGTACACATCAATAACATGTATATCAAATATACCTGATTTTTCTTTGCCCGCCTTCTTATCTGCCAGATACTTGGGGCAATTGCGCTTCCAGTGACCCATACCCTTGCAATAGAAGCACTCTGTTTCAGGCTTAGGTCCAGCTTTGAGTTTCTTCGGCGGATTGGCAACAAGCTTGCCGCTCTTCTTCGAATTGCCCTTCTTGCCTTTGCCGTTTCTCTTGAAACTAGTGGTCTTGCTCACCATCAACACTTGATGCTCTTTACGGAGTTCAGACTCTGCGACTTTCAGCATCGCAAACAACTCGCCGGGAGACTTGTTCATCCCTTGCATGTTGTAGTTCAACACAAAGCCTTTATAGCTTGGCGGCAGTGATTGAAGGATTCTGTCAGTGATAGCTTCTTGCGGGAGTTCAATCCCCAGTTCAGCTAGACGGTTTGAGTACCCAGACATTTTGAGCACATGTTCACTGACAGACGAGTTTTACTCCATCTTGCAAGCATAGAATTTATCGGAGGTCTCATACCTCTCGATCCGGGCGTTCTTCCGAAAGATAAACTCCAACTCCTGGAACATCTCAAATGCTCCATGACGCTCAAAGCGACGTTGAAGTCCCGGTTCTAAGCCATACAAGACTGCACATTGAACTATTGAGTAGTCCTCCTTACGTGCTAACCAAGCGTTCTTAACATCCTGATGAGCCGTAGCGGGTGGTTCATCTCCTAGCGCAGCATTAAGGACATAATCCTTCTTCCCAGCTTGTAAGATTAGCTTAAGATTACGAGCCCAGTCTACAAAGTTTCTTCCATCATCTTTCAACTTAGCTTTCTCTAGGAACGTATTAAAATTCAGGATGACTGTCGCGGAGCCATGATCTACAACACAAATATATTCAAAGTGGACTTAGACTATGTTCAAGATAATTAGAGTTCAACTTAATCATATTATATGCTAAACTCCCACTCAAAAAGTACATCTCTCTAGTCATTTGAGTGGTTCATGATCCACTTACACTATCCCAAGTCCGATCATCACGTGAGTCGAGAGTAGTTTCAGTGGTAAGCATCCCTATGCTAATCATATCAACTATATGATTCATGATCGACGTTTCGGTCTCATGTGTTCCGAGGCCATGTCTGCACATGCTAGGCTCGTCAAGCTTAACCCGAGTGTTCCGCGTGCGCAACTGTTTTGCACCCGTTGTATGTGAACGTTGAGTCTATCACACCCGATCATCACGTGGTGTCTCGAAACGACGAACTGTGGCAACGGTGCACAGTCGGGGAGAACACAATTTCGTCTTGAAATTTTAGTGAGAGATCACCTCATAATGCTACCGTCGTTCTAAGCAAAATAAGGTGCATAAAAGGATTAACATCACATGCAATTCATAAGTGACATGATATGGCCATCATCACGCGCTTCTTGATCTCCATCACCAAAGCACCGGTATGATCTTCTTGTCACCGGCGCCACACCATGATCATCCATCAACGTGTCTCCATTGGGGTTGTCATGCTACTTATGCTATTACTACTAAAGCTACATCCTAGCAAAATAGTAAACGCATCTGCAAGCACAAACGTTAGTATAAAGACAACCCTATGGCTCCTGCCGGTTGCCGTACCATCGACGTGCAAGTCGATATTTCTATTACAACATGATCATCTCATACATCCAATATATCACATCACATCGTTGGCCATATCACATCACAATCATACCCTGCAAAAACAAGTTAGACGTCCTCTAATTTTGTTGTTGCATGTTTTACGTGGTGACCAAGGGTATCTAGTAGGATCGCATCTTACTTACGCAAACACCACAACGGAGATCTATGAGTTGCTATTTAACCTCATCCAAGGACCTCCTCGGTCAAATCCGATTCAACTAAAGTTGGAGAAACCGTCACTTGCCAGTCATCTTTGAGCAAAGGGGGTTACTCGTAACGATGAAACCAGTCTCTCGTAAGCGTACGAGTAATGTCGGTCCAAGCCGCTTCAATCCAACAATACCGCGGAATCAAGAAAAGACTAAGGAGGGCAGGAAAACGCACATCACCGCCCACAAAACTTTTGTGTTCTACTCGAGAAGACATCTACGCATGAACCTAGCTCATGATGCCACTGTTGGGGAACGTCGCATGGGAAACAAAAAATTTCCTACGCGCACGAAGACCTATCATGGTGATGTCCATCTACGAGAGGGGATGAGTGATCTACGTACCCTTGTAGATCGTACAGCAGAAGTGTTAGAGAACGCGGTTGATGTAGTGGAACGTCCTCACGTCCCTCGATCCGCCCCGCGAACAATCCCACGATCAGTCCCACGATCCAGTACAGAACGGACGGCACCTCCGTGTTCAGCACACGTACAGCTCGACGATGATCTCGGGCTTCTTGATCCAGCAAGAGCGACGGAGAGGTAGAAGAGTTCTCCGGCAGCGTGACGGCGCTCCGGAGGTTGGTGATGACCTTGTCTCAGCAGGGCTCCGCCCGAGCTCCGCAGAAACGCGATCTAGAGGAAAAACTATGGAGGTATGTGGTCGGGCAGCCGTGAGAAAGTCGTCTCAAATCTGCCCTAAAAGCTCCATATATATAGGAGGAGGGAGGGGCACCTTGCCTTGGGGTCCAAGGGACCCTTAAGGGGTCGGCCGAGCCAAGGGGGGGAGGACTCCCCCCCCCAAACCGAGTTGGACTTGGTTTGGTGGGAGGAGTCCCCCTCCCTTCCCACTTCCTCCCTCTTTTTTTTTCCTTTTCCTTTGATTTCTTTTTCTTGGCGCATAGGCCCCCTTGGGGCTGTCCCACCAGCCCACTAAGGGCTGGTGTGTCTCCCCAAAGCCTATGGGCTTCCCCGGGGTGGGTTGCCCCCCCGGTGAACTCCCGGAACCCATTCGTCATTCCCGGTACATTCCCGGTAACTCCGAAAACCTTCCGGTAATCAAATGAGGTCATCCTATATATCAATCTTCGTTTCTCGACCATTCCGGAAACCCTCGTGACGTCCGTGATCTCATCCGGGACTCCGAACAACATTCGGTAACCAACCATATAACTCAAATACGCATAAAACAACGTCGAACCTTAAGTGTGCAGACCCTGCGGGTTCGAGAACTATGTAGACATGACCCGAGAGACTCCTCGGTCGATATCCAATAGCGGGACCTGGATGCCCATATTGGATCCTACATATTCTACGAAGATCTTATCGTTTGAACCTCAGTGCCAAGGATTCGTATAATCCCGTATGGCATTCCCTTTGTCCTTCGATATGTTACTTGCCCGAGATTCGATCGTCAGTATCCGCATACCTATTTCAATCTCGTTTACCGGCAAGTCTCTTTACTCGTTCCGTAATACAAGATCCCGCAACTTACACTAAGTTACTTTGCTTGCAAGGCTTATGTGTGATGTTGTATTACCGAGTGGGCCCCGAGATACCTCTCCGTCACACGGAGTGACAAATCCCAGTCTTGATCCATACTAACTCAACTAACACCTTCGGAGATACCTGTGGAGCATCTTTATAGTCACCCAGTTACGTTGCGACGTTTGATACACACAAAGCATTCCTCCGGTGTCAGTGAGTTATATGATCTCATGGTCATAGGAATAAATACTTGACACGCAGAAAACAGTAGCAACAAAATGACACGATCAACATGCTACGTCTATTAGTTTGGGTCTAGTCCATCACGTGATTCTCCCAATGACGTGATCCAGTTATCAAGCAACACCACCTTGTTCATAATCAGAAGACACTAACTATCATCGATCAACTGGCTAGCCAACTAGAGGCATGCTAGGGACGGTGTTTTGTCTATGTATCCACACATGTAAATGAGTCTTCATTCAATACAATTGTAGCATGGATAATAAACTATTATCTTGATACAGGAATTATAATAATAACTATACATTTATTATTGCCTCTAGGGCATAATTCCAACAGAATGTCCGCCTCCAAGATCTAGGGCCCAACTCGATAAGCAACCTATGCCAGTTCCAGGTGTTTTGTGAGGCTTATTTGCGGATGGAACCCTCAGTTCCCTTATTCTGGTATTTCTTCCACTTAAATCGCCAAACAGAATTTCACAATGGCCCCAGCCTGGAGCTCGGCGGTGTAAATGTTCAGCGTCGCAGGGATAGCCCATTTCCATCACTTGCCATGCCAAGCCACCCCAAAGGCTCGGGCGAGTCTTGGTTCTATTGTCAAGAGACCTCACCTGTGGGTGAAAACAAACTTCTGGGTTATAGGGAAGATCGCCTTCCAACGAATTTCAAACTCCCAGACAAGCTCACCGAAGAGGAGGAGTCAGATTTCATCCCAGTATTGTCCGAGTTAAGATCTTTGACAAACAACGGCCTTACTGGAGTTGACTTGATCCGCTGCTGGGTCGAATGGCGCATCCTCCCTTTAAGTCGCCAGGACGGGTTAATGTGTGAATTCGACGGCACTCTAGATCATCCTCAGTGCTACTTCCACACGGCTCTAACGGAAAATGACATTGTCACCATCATCAAGAAGCTGACCGGCGAGCCCGCGGGAAAATGCGGCCAAATAGGTCTCAAACCTTTCTGCAAGATTAACCCGGCACCTAAGGTAAACAATTTTAACCCGCCTTTTGTCTTTTCCTTCTTATGTCTCATTCGAACTATGGCCTCTTATAAAATATTCCATTTCAGAAAGGTGATAAATTTTGGTCCAAGAGGCCAAAAAAGTCAGCCATGAAGCAAGCTAGGCCGCCTCCAAAGAAGAAATCCAAGGGCAAGGGAAAAGCTGTTGTGACCGAACCATCCGAGGCCGATGAATCCCAAATCGGCGACGCACCTTCGGAGGTAAAAATCTATCCTCTCTTAACTCGCCATCCATTACTGATAACTTTTGTATTTATACCTCTGCATCTCTTGAGTAGAATGAAGACAATGAAAGCCAAGAGGATTCCGTAGAGGTAATTTCTGTTTCCTCCGATTCATCTCCTTCTCCACCTAAGCCGGCCAGGCGAATTTGTGGGAAAGTTCCCTTCTCACACCCAAATGCTTGTTTGGATCCAAATTTTCTTCTGAAGAAAGCACAACACACTTCAAATCGGAAGACCCGAAGTCATTCCGGCGATCTGGTGTCCGGTTTACCAACAAGGAACAAGAAAAGGCCAAATGAGGTATCCCTTAACAACACTTCTTCATGTCTTTTTGGATCGTGTTTGTAACCTGCTTATATCTTCAAAGTACAATTCTTGCAGAGTTCTCCTCCTACATCTCGCGACTCAGTAATGTCAGCACTTCCGCCGATGATCCGTGTCCCTGGGTAAGTCTTTAATAGTATTTACTTTTTAATCTGATGGTGCTAAATTTTTAGTCCTTTAAACGCACCCCTTCTCTTTTCAGGGCACAGGCGAAGAAAAGAAAAACTGGTGGGTCAACTCCCATCATAATCTCGGAGCCTATCGAAAAGTCGGCGCCGATCCAAAATAACCTGGACCAAGACAAACCTGAAGATCAAGTGGATCTCCCTAGCTCTCCCAAGGAAACAATGGATGCCCCCAAGCCGCCAAGTCCATTGACAACAGCAGAAGACCCGGGCGCTGTAATTATCACTGGTACTAGCTTCTCTAAACCGGCCACAGTGGTTTTATCGAAGCATGTATCATCATCAGCTCAGACTATTCCTGAGTATGAACTCTCCAAGGCTAAGCTCTCTCAATATGAACATCTGGAATTCAAAGAACTTTGCTCTGGTTTTGCAAGTCGCCTGGAGGCGAGTTATGAGATGGAGAAAAGCCTGCTTCGGATGCTGAAAAACAAACATGAGGTACGTTTTGTTGTATACTATATTATCCCCATTAACCCCCAAGGGCCGGGTCATCAGTAAAAAGATGAGTCGGGTCTTGATGACTTGAAAAACTTTCGACCAGTAACCCCCAAGGGCCGGGTCATCAGTAAAAAGATGAGCCGGGTCTTGATGACTTAATTTTTTTCTGACCAGTAACCCCCAAGGGTTGGGTCATCAGTAAAAAGATGAGCCGAGTCTTGATGACTTAAATTTTTTCGACCAGTAACCCCCAAGGGCCGGGTCATCAGTAAAAAGATGAGCCGGGTCTTGATGATGTATAATTTAGTCTGAAAAAATTATACATTAGCCCCCAAGTGTCAGGGATGTTGCTTGCAATAGTTCTGGGACTTTCCCCTTAACCATATGCTTCAACAGGAATCTCTTATCCAGACTGAATCAGCACTTGGCGACTTCAAGAAAAGCTTATCTGATCAGCAGGATGCCCGGGCCAAATCAGAGGAGAAGTATCAACTGGTCTTAGCTGAGATGGAAAAGCTAAAAGCCGATTTTAAAAGGGCTCAAGCTGACCAAGATGTTTTAACAAAGCGAGCAGAAAAGGCTGAAGCCAAGCTGGTTACTGTGCAACAAGAGCTGTCCGGCTTAAAACGACATATCTCAAACATGGCGCAAGCCGTCTTTGGTAAAAGACTAACTCTTGACCTTTGTAAACAAATAACTTTTATCTGAGTCGCTGATTATCATTACCCCTTATACAGGTCTAAGAGCCGCCAACCTTCAAGATGATTGCGTCCTGACGCTGAAGGCGATTTACACGCTAACGGAGCAGCTATATACCGGCAGTGTACTGACTGTGAAAGCAGTGATGGGTGCCAAGGAGCCTATAACATCAATAAAGAAGATGCTTGGGTGCCTATCCACTCTTCCTCCCCAAATTGGCGAGTTAACTCGGTCAGCCGCCCGAAAAGGAGTGCTGAGTACACTAAGTCGATGCTTAGCATACGCTCGAGAGATAAACCCAGAATAAGTAGCGGCGGGCTTTCCTCAACTCAAGGATGATGGGTCAGAATTCGCCGAAGAGGACTACCAGCGTGTTGTCAAGGACTCCCGTCTGGCGGCGACTCAACTCGCTACAAGCCTGGACTTATCAAAAATATCAAGCCTCCTAGGACAATAAGAACAAGAAGGTCAACCCGCCAACCTTTGTGACTACCAGCTTAACTCCACGTCGACCCAAGAATCCTTTTGACTTGGGCGCGGACCTCTCATCAATCCTGACCGATGAAGATGAATTTGCTGCTCTATCCAAGTGTAACTAGGTACTGGGCGACTTGCAGATTGAGGTTGGCCAAAGCTCGCAGCAGGCTGATCCAAGGGCATCAGCAGAATAAAATTTCATTGATTTGGCCATGAGAGCCATGTAATAGGCCTCCTTTAGGAATCGACACTGCTTTTGTGGCACCTTAAAAAATCCTTATGTCGCCCTTAAGGCATTTTGAAATGCTTGATCCACCATTTGAGGCTTTTTTATCATGCTTAATCCGCCATGGATAGAGTGATTTTGATCATCAACGTGTTCTAAGCTTGAAAAACATATATGAAACCATCTCAATGAATAATAAGTGATAACAAATAGCAGTCGCCCCAAAATATTTTGAGACGAGTAAGAAAAAAAAAGTCTGAAAAAACCTTATAGCAGTGCCAGGGAGGTAAAAAATAGCAACTCTGTCGGCTCATAGGGCCGCGACAGGAAAGGGCGAGTCAAACAAGCTCAAGCACCACCTAAAATAATGATTTCGTCGTCTCATACGGTCGCGACAGGATAGGGCGAGTCAAACAAGCTCAAGCGCCACCCAAGATAATGATTTCGTCGGCTCATAAGGTCGCGATAGGATAGGGCGAGTCAAACAAGCTCAAGCGCCACCCAAGATAATGATTTCGTCGGCTCATAAGGTCGCGACAGGATAGGGCGAGTCAAACAAGCTCAAGCGCCACCCAAGATAATGATTTCGTCGGCTCATAAGGTCGCGACAGGATAGGGCAAGTCAAACAAGCTCAAGCGCCACCCAAGATAATGATTTCGTCGGCTCATAAGGTCGCGACAGGATAGGGCGAGTCAAACAAGCTCAAGCGCCACCCAAGATAATGATTTCGTCGGCTCATAAGGTCGCGACAGGATAGGGCAAGTCAAACAAGCTCAAGCGCCACCCAAGATAATGATTTCGTCGGCTCATAAGGTCGCGACAGGATAGGGCGAGTCAAACAAGCTCAAGCGCCACCCAAGACAATAATTTCATAGGCCAAATGGATAATAAAATTGATCTCAATGAGAGGAAGCCCCCAAGTCGGGAGGCGTTTTAATTTTATTGCTTTTATAATAAGAACTGAAAAACTTACAAAATACGGAGCTTAAAAGCTCAAGTGTAGTAAGGCCGCAAGTGGGCAATATTCCAGGGGCGAGTTGACTCAGCCTCCGTGGTTGGCCGGTTAGGCCGGAGATCCACCAGATAGTAAGAGCCGTTGTGAAGATTTTTGCTGACGACAAACGGTCCTTCCCATGGTGGTGATAACTTATGCATGCCAGCACGATCTTGTATGAGCCGAAGCACTAAGTCGTCTTCCTAAAAGGTTCGACTCTTAATCCGGCGGTTGTGATAACGCCGTAAATCCTGCTGATAAATGGCCGATCGGGCCGCAGCCAAGTGACACGCCTCCTCTAAGGCGTCCAAAGAGTCTTCACGCACCAGTTCGTTGTCCTGTTCCACATAAGCGGCGACTCTAGGCGAGTCATGCCTTATGTCAGTGGGAAGAACAACTTCTGCTCCGTAGACCAGAAAGAAAGGGGTAAAACCCGTGGACCGGTTCGGGGTGGTCCGGATGCTCCATAGTACTGAAGGCAACTCCTCAACCCAACATCCCGGGTTTTTTTTCCAAGGGAACCATGAGTCGGGGCTTGATTCCCCGTAAAACTTCCTGATTCGCCCGTTCCGCCTGCCCATTAGATTGCGGGTGAGCGACCGCAGAAACATCAAGCCGGATATGCTCTCGACGGCAAAACTCATGCATCGGCTCTTGAGACAGATTAGTGCCATTATCAGTAATGATACTGTGTGGATATCCAAACCGGAAGATCCGATTTTTCAAGAATTTGACCGCCGTCTCCGCATCGCAAGTTCCAACAGGCTCTGCCTCAACCCACTTGGTGAACTTATCAACCGCCACCAGCAAATGGGTTTCTTGTTGGATGACATTTTAAAGGGGCCAACCATGTCTAACCCCCAGACCGCGAAAGGCCAAGTGATGGGAATCATTCTTAGTTCTTGAGCCGCCACATGAGCCTGTCGTCCATAACGCTGGCATCCCTCGCATCGACGAACTATCTCTTCTGCATCTGCATGAGCCGTCAACCAAAAGAAACCATGATGGAATGCCTTTGAAACCATAGAGCGTGACCCGGCGTGATGCCCACAATCTCCAGAATGAATGTCATTTAGGATTATGCATCCTTCTTCGGAGGAAACACATCGTTGAAAAACCCCAGAGGCACTCCGCTTATATAATTCGCCATTGATGATCACCATGGATTTGCTTCGCCGAACAATTTGGCGGGCCGAAACTTCGTCTGTTGGTAACTCGCCCCGGGCGAGATAGGCCAGATAGGGAAGAACCCAATCCGGCGTGACGTGGAGAGCCGCCACGAATTGAGACTCAGGATCTGGTATCGCCAACTCCTCCTCTGACGGCAAACTCACGAAGGGATTATGCAAAATATCCAGAAAAACATTGGGGGGAACCGGCTTTCGCTGGGAACCAAGACGGGAAAGGGCGTCAGCTGCCTCGTTAAGGCGCCGGTGAATGTGATCAACCTGATAGCCATGGAAATGACCCGCCACATCGGACACGGCTCTTCTGTAAGCCGCCATCACGGGGTCTCGAGAATCCCAAGTGCCTGAAACTTGCTGAGCCACCAGATCAGAGTCGCCAAAACATCTGACCCGCGTAAGGTTCATCTCCTTGGTGAGTCGCAAGCCGTGAAGCAAAGCTTCATATTCCGCAGCATTGTTAGTGCACAGAAACATGAGTCGGAGGACATAACAGAATTTATCTCCTTGAGGGGACACCAGTACCATACCAGCCCCCGAGCCTTCCAGCTGTCTGGATCCATCAAAATAAATAGTCCAGTATGTAAGATCAGGCCTGTCTTCCGGGGCCTGCAACTCCGTCCAATCATTGACGAAATCAACAAAGGCTTGAGATTTGATGGCTGTGCGAGGGGTGTATCATACGTGATGCGGTCGAAGTTCAATCGCCCACTTGGCAATCCGCCCTGTTGCCTCCCGATTCTGGATGATGTCCCCGAGGGGGGCGGAACTAACCACCGTGATGGGATGTTCTTGAAAATAATGCTTAAGCTTCCGACTCGCCATAAACACCCCATACACTAACTTCTGCCAATGTGGGTACCGTTGCTTGGAAAGAGTTAGCACTTCGCTGACAAAATACACCGGGCGCTGCACTGGGTATTCCTTTCCTTCCTCCTTCCTTTCAACGATCACCGCCACACTTACTGCTTTAGATTTTTCCACAATATACAAAAGCATGGGTTCTTTCTCAGCCGGGGCGGCCAAGACCGGCGGGTTGACCAGTTGCCGTTTCAAGGCTTCGAAAGCTTCATCTGCTTCATCTGTCCAAACAAAATGGTCAGATTTCATTAGCAATTGATAAAGGGGAATCACCTTTTCTCCCAGGCAGCTTATGAAGCGACTTAAAGCCGCAATGCGACCCGCCATTCGTTGGACTTGGTTAACATTTGCTGGTTTTCCAAGGGACGTAACTGCTTCAATTTTGTCCGGGTTAGCTTCAATGCCACGCTCAGACACCAGGAAGCCCAATAATTTCCCTGCAGTAACACCAAAAACACACTTGGTGGGGTTCAGCTTCATCTGATACACCCACAGATTATCGAAAGTTTCCTTGAGATCCTCTAGTAGCGTCTCCCCCCGGCGGGTTTTAATCACAATGTCATCGACATAGGCGTGGACGTTACGTCCGATTTGGCCACGGAGGCAATTCTGGATGCATCGCTGATAAATCGCCCCTGCACTCTTGAGTCCAAACGACATGAACACATTGCAAAAAGCCCCAAAGGGGGTTATAAAAGCTGTTTTCTCTTGATCCTCCACGGCCATCTTGATTTGGTGATATCCAGAGTAGGCGTCCAAAAAGCACAGACGTTCGCATCCCGCCACCGAGTCAATAATCTGGTCGATGCGAGGAAGAGCGAAAGGATCTTTTGGACAAGCTCTGTTGAGGTCCGTGTAATCAATGCACATACAGAAAGTACCATTCTTTTTTAGTACCAAGACCGGGTTAGCCAACCATTTGGGGTGAAAAACTTCTACGATGAATCCGGCGGCTAAGAGACGAGCAACCTCTTCCCCGATTGCCTTGCGCCGTTCCTTGTTAAACCTGCGAAGATACTGCTGGACAGGTTTTTCCTTTGGGTCAACATTAAGATGGTGCTCAGCGAATTCTCTCGGCACACCAGGCATGTCAGAAGGTTTCCATGCGAAGATGTCCCGATTCTCACGGATGAATTCGATGAGCGCGCTTTCCTATTTGGGATCCAGGCCCGTCCCAATGGTGAACTATTTAGATCAATCGCCAGGAACGAAATCAACCGTTTTAGTGTCATCCATTGGTTTGAACTTGAGGGGCGGCTCAACATCTGTCGTTGGCTTTTTTAAGGGTGACATGTCAGCCGGATCAACATTGGCCTGTTGATATTTGAGCTCCTCTGCAGCGCAGACGACTTCCGCATAAGCCGCGTCCCCTTCTTCACACTCCTTTGCAATCCTTCTATCACCGTCAACCGTGATGGGTCCCTTAGGACCGGGCATCTTGAGTTTAAGGTAAACATAGCATGGGCGAGCCATGAACCGGGCGTAAGCCGGCCGACCAAACAGCGCATGGTAGGGGCTTTTCAATTTGACCACCTCAAACATCAGCGACTCACTCCTGTAGTTATATGATGTTCCAAATGCAACTGTGAGTCTGACTCGGCCTATGGGGTACGCCGACTTGCCCGGGATGATTTCGTGGAATACCATGGTTGCAGGCATCAAATCCTTCTCCAATAGGTTCATCCTGTGGAAAGTGTCAAAATACAAAATATTAATGCTGCTGCCACCATCCATTAGTACTTTCGACAGGGTATACCCCCCAACTTGGGGAGCTACGACCAATGCTAAGTCGCCAGGATTGTCAACTCTTGGCGGATGATCCTCCCTACTCCATGATATGGTCTGCTCGGACCAGTGGATGTACCTGGGGAGTGCCGGCTCAGACACACTATACGCCCGGTGACTCACCTTTTTGTCACGCCTGCAAGCATTGGTGGTGAAAACGTGGTACTGCCCATTGCTTAACTGTTTGGGGTTGTTGCGAAAGCTGCCGTTGTCATCTTGGCCCTGCGAAGCCCCCTGTGGGGGCGGTTGCTGAAAAACTCCGGGCGGGTTATACCGCCGCTGGTGATGCACCGGATACTGGCCGCTGCTCGGCTGCGAGCCCCCCTGAGCCCCCGGCTCGGGAAACCGCCAAAGGGGTTCTGACGTTGGTTGGGTGCAGCAAACTGCTCCTGCCGTTGCTTCGGGTCACCATTTTGCCCTTTTTTGATCGCCTCCCCCCCGAAACTCCCGCATCACGTAACAGTTCTCCCAGGAATGAGTCGTCGGTCCGTCTGCCATGGCGTGGTGCGGGCAAGGGCCCTTGAGTAACTCTTCATAGTTACGCGGCTTTTTACCACTGTATCCCCTGTTTTTCTTCAGGCGTTGGTTGCCATTGTTGGTGTTGGTATTGGCGACTAAATCCGAAGATTCTCCTGCTCCCTTCTCTTGCCATTGGCTCCCTGATTGTGGCGGTTACGTCCCTGGAACCGGGTATGATTTTTGGATGACTCGCCCTTCCTTGGCGAGTTAGCTTTACCGTCCTCACCGGGATCTTTGGTGTCGTCCGCTTCAGTGTATCTAGTGAGGGTATCCATTAGCTCCCCCATGTCTTGGACCTTTCGCTTGAGTCGCCCCAATTTCTGCACCAGAGGTTCGTAGTGGCAATTCTGTTCGAGGATCAACACAGCCTGAGCCGCCGTAATACCGTCTGATGAATGTATAATTTCCGCGACCCACCGTGACCAGTGGTGGGCCGACTCATCGGGGCGCTGAACGCAGTGCTGCAGATCGACAATCGTCATTGGACGTTTGCAGGTTCCTCAGAAGTTTTTAATGAAGCGCTCTTTCATTTTAGCCCAGGTCTGGATGGAGTTGGGGGATAAGTTTTTTAACCAAGTACACGCTGTCCCTTCGAGCATCATCGTGAAGTATCTGGCGCAAACTGCTTCGTTTACGTTGAGCATGTCCATGGCGATTTCATACTATCGACCCACGACGCCGGCTCAAGGTCCAAGGTGTAGTTAGGCACCTTTCTTGGTCCTTTAAAATCCTTGGGCATTCGTTCATTGCGAAGGGCAGGGGCCAAGCACGACACCCCCACTCGTCCGCCGCTCCCGACGAGAGGGGCTGGGGCGACTTGGATATCCGGGAGATTCCGGCCCGGCGGGTTTTGATGATCAGGCGGGTTGTCCTGGGGGATGAGTCGTGATCCGCTGTTTACAGCGGGCTGGTCCTCTGGCCGACTCCTGGTGTGACTCGCCTGGGGAGTGGAATGCAGCCTATCTAAGCTATGTGAGAACTAGGCGTTTGAACCACCGCCGTCTTCAACATCTCAATGGCGTTCCTTGCTTCTATCTCGGCAGGAGTATTGCCGTGAATCGGAAGAGATTCCAAATGGCGAGTTGCAGCAAGGACGTTGTCCACTGGGTTGGAAAAGTGACCTTGAGGTGTCCGGAATCGGGGAATGCGATCCACAATTGGTTGAACCAGCGGGTTAGGCGGTTGGCCCGGTCCTCCCCCTGGGGCGGCTCCCGCCCCGGGAGTTCGCGGTGTATCGAACAGGCGGGTCGGGTTGAGATAAGGGGGCAAGCGACCATGGTGCCTCCGCTGATGGACGGCGTCAGATGCGTGCTGGTGTCTTTCGAGCCGCTAGTTGTCAGTATTTAGACGAGTTATCTCGGTGGTAATTTGAGCTTGCCGGGTCTCGATCCTGGCGGACTCCACCTCGGCATCCCGATGAGCCTTTGCCACTTCTTCTCTTAGTTTTGCCAATTCTGTGTTTACTGCCTCCTGGTTTTCCGGTGTGATGGGGGTCGCCATAAGCCTTGTAATTTCCGCTGCTAATTCCACCAAGACAACGGCCGGGCTTCTAGATGTCTCGCCAGTTCCATCCCTGCCTGCCGGGTTTGTCGAGGGTTGAGTTGCCCCAGCCATGTAAATGGCGATCTGACGGCGGGTTCGGTCAAGGACTTCGGGGTCCATGGCCAGCGACAAGCCCCCGAGACAATCCCCATGTAGAGACTGGATTGAATCTGAATCGCCCATGGACGATTCGTCATCAGTGTTGATCGGTGTGGTTTCCTGGGTCGCTGAGTGTTCTGGTTCCTCCGATCCCTGTGTGAACCCAACAAAGACCGGGCGAGTTAGATTTGGCGTCATTACTGGGCGGACGTACCTGGCCGGCTCAACGATGTCGGTGGAGATGTCCGGCTCATGCACGGATGATCCAATCATGCCAATGAAGATGTTGATCTTGCCGAAGGGGACCCTGTAACCAGATTCGATCGAATCTGCCTCGGGCCCCCATAGCAGGTTGTTGATGTAGTACTTCCCACGGCGGCTCCGAGTCAGGAGCCCCGTCGCGTAGCTCCCAAACCCTGGTAGGGCTCCCTTTGAGAACTCAACTCCACCGTGCGCAGGCCCCACGGTGGGCGCCAACTGTCGTGGTTTTGTCACGGCAGATGTCCTCGTGAAAGGACTTAGTATTGGAGTCATCGCACTTTGGTGGTGACTCAAAGGGGTTGAACGGGAGTGAGACGACGATTTACCCAGGTTCGGCCCCTCGTGAGGAGGTAAAGGCCTACGTCCTACTTTGAGTTGTATTGATGGAGTTTTGATTACAAGGAGGGCGTAACTCGCCAGACCTAGCACTCGATGATTTCTAACCTGCCCTCTTCTTCCCTGGGACTCGCCTTTATATACAGGTCGAGTCCCTAGGGTTTACAAGGGTACTTTCCTTTCTACAAACCGTGACTCTTACGATCTCTAAGTCGCCATCTTTCCAAAGCTTGGAAACCTTCCGGAAGTTGTAAACCGCCATACAACCTTCGGTCTTGCTAGGCCAAGGCCCGCACCATGCTTAGATGAATCGCCAGATTTGGTGACCCGGCCCAACTAGGGCGGGTTATCAATAGATAACATCCCCAACAATACTTGTTCCATAATACGAGATCTCGTGGCTAACTGTTTAGTCACATTGCTTGCATGGCTTTTTTTATGTTGTATTATTGAGTGGGCCCCTAGATACCTCTCCGTCACACGGAGTGACAAATCCCAGTCTTGATCTGTGCTAACTCAATGGACACCTTGGGAGATGACTGTAGAGTACCTTTATAGTCACCGAGTAACGTTGCGACGTTTGATACACATAAGGCATTCCTCCGTGTGTCAGTGAGTTACATGATCTCATGGTCATAGGAATGTATACTTAACATGCAGAAAACAATAGCAACAAAATGACACGATCATATGCTATGTTTATAGTTTGGGTTTTGTCCATCACATCATTCTCCTAATGATGTGACCCCGTCATCAAGTGAAAACACTTTTCTATGGCTAGGAAACCTTAACCATCCTTGACCAACAGGCTAGTCAACTAGAGGCTTTCTAGGGACATTGTTTTGTCTATATATCCACACATGTATTTATGTTTCCATTCAATACAATTATCGCATGATAATAAACGATTATCTTGGAACGGGAAATATAATAATAACCATTTTATTATTACCTCTAGGGCATATTTCCAACAGTCTCCCACTTGCACTAGAGTCAATAATCTAGCCTCACATCTCTATGTGATTTACAATGTAATGAATCTAACACCCATACAGTTCTGGTGTTGATCATGCTTTGCTCGTGGAAGAGGTTTAGTCAGCGGATCTGCAACATTCAGATATGGGTGCACTTTGCAAATATTTATGACTTCCTCCTTGATGTAATCGCGGATGGCATGGAAGCGTTGCTTTATGTGTCTGGTCCTCTTTTGAAACCTTGGTTCCTTGGCTAGAGCAATGGCACCAGTGTTGTCACAGAACAGATTGATTGGGTCCAGTGCACTTAGCACTACTCCAAGATCTGACATGAACTGCTTCATCCAGCCACCCTCCTTAGTCGCCTCTAAGACATCTATGTACTCCGCTTCGCATGTAGAATCAGCTACGACGCTTTGCTTGGAACTGCACCTACTTACCGCACCCCCGTTAAGAATAAATACGTATCCGGTTTGAGACTTAGAGTCATCCGTATCAGTGTCAAAGCTTGCATCGATGTAACCCTTTACGGCGAGCTCTTCGTCGCCTCCATAAACGAGAAACATTTCCTTAGTCCTTTTGAGGTACTTCAGAATATTCTTGACCGCCACCCACTTTTCCACTCCTGGATCACTTTGAAACCTGTGTGCCATACTTATGGCCAGGCTGACATCCGCTCTTCTTCACAGCATTGCATACATGATAGACCTTATGGCTGAAGCATAGGGGACGACACTCACCTTTTCTCTATCTTCTGCAGTTACTTGAGATTGAGTCTTACTCAACTTTATACCTTGTAACATAGGCAAGAAGCCCTTCTTGGATTATTCCATTTTGAACTTCTTCAAAACTTTATCAAGCATGTGCTTTGTGAAAGAGCTATTAGGCGCTGATACGTCTCAAATGTATCTATTGTTTTTGATGGTTTCATGTTGTTATCTTGTCATCTTTGGATGTTTTATGTACCTTTTATATCTTTTTGGGACTAACTTATTAATTCAGTGCCAAGTGCCAGTTCCTGTTTTTTCTGTGTTTTTGGCTCTTTTCAGATCTGATTTTGGAACGGAGTCCAAACGGAATAAAATCCCCAAAATGATTTTTTCCCGAACGGAAGAAGATCAGGGGCCTGTGGGCCAAGCCAGGAGGGCTGCAGTGTCACGCCCAAGATGCGACCCTATCCTCAATTTGGCACGAAGGCCTCGTCAGGGATAGAAGCGCATCTCGTCGTGTCACAAGAATGGATATCGTTACAAGTACATGTACTGAAAAGAAGAGATATATAATAGAATTGGCTTACACTCGCCACAAGCTACATCAGAGTCACATCGGTACATTACATAATCAACAAGAGTAAGAGCAGGGTCCGACTACGGACGAAAACAAACAAGAAAAAAGAACGACGTCCATCCTTGCTATCCAAGGCTGCCGGCCTGGAACCCATCCTAGATCGATGAAGAAGAAGAAGAAGCAACTCCAAATGAACAATCAACGCGCTCGCGTCAAGTAATATTTACCTGTACCTGCAACTGGTGTTGTAGTAATCTGTGAGCCACGGGGGACTCAGCAATCTCATTTCCAAAGGTATCAAGACTAGCAAAGCTTAATGGGTGAGACATGGTTAAGTGGTGAGGTTGCAGCAGCGGCTAAGCATATATTTGGTGGCTAAACTTACGAGTACCAGAAATAAGAGGGGGAAGATCTACGCTTAGCGGACGTGAACTACTGATGATCAAATGAATGATCCTGAACACCTACCTACGTCAGACATAACCCCACCGTGTCCTCAATCAGAGAAAGAACTCACGAAAGAGACAGTCACGGTTACACACACAGTTGGCATATTTTAATTAAGTTAACTTCAAGTTATCTAGAACTAGTGTTAAACAAAGTTTCCATTTTGCCACATAACCGCGGGCACGGCTTTCCGAAAAGATTTAACCCTGCAGGGGTGCTCCAACTAGTCCATCACAAATTCCACAAGCCGCATAGAAATCCTCAATCACGAAGCTCGCAATCTCTTCGGATTCCCTAGTGGAAAACCTCAACTCTGAGATTACCCAAAGCATCACCGGAATCCCGATGCACAAGATATCTCGCCAAAGGTAAAACTAATCCAGCAAGGCCGCCCGGCGTGTCGACGATCCTGATAGGAGCCGCGTATCTCGTTCTCAGGACACGATGGATCAGCGAAGTGTACGAGTGCCAAACCTCGAGTTTCCTCGCGGTGGCCCCGCACAGTGCTCTGTTTTGGACCAGCACCATCAGCACTGGCCCTCCCTGTATTATGTGAAATTAATCCTCGGGTTCATGACGCCCTATGCATTTCAATTTAACAGAATTATTATGTTGGGCAAATGTAGTACCAATATTGGGCCTTGCCAGACCGGCTTTAATCTAAAACGAATTATCAAGGGGGTCCCCATAACAACCCCGATCGTGTTAGGAGCGCTCGTTTATGGAACATAACACCGTTAGCCGAAACTAAGGGGGCAAAGGTGGAACAAAACACCAGGCTAGAAAGGCCGAGCCTTCCACCTTTTACCAAGTATATAGGTGCATTAAAATAAATAGCATTTAAATATGGTGATATAAGAAGGAACCCATGTTTTCACATGGAAGCAACTGCACGTGCAACTAGCAACGCTAACACATGGTTAAGCAAGCGGTAACATAGCCAATCAGTGGTTTGCTAGGTCGAACAGGTTGAAGGTAATCATGGCATTGTTGAGAGGCTGATATTTAACATGTGGTAGGCAACGAGACATAATCGATAGAAGCGATAAAACTAGCATGGCAATGATAGTAATGGTATCTAGGGAAATGATCATCTTGCCTGAGATCCCGCTTGGAAGAAGAACAACTCGGTGGAGTCGGCAAACCATCGTAGTCGAACGGGTCCTCACATTCCGACACGCTTGCGGAACTCTATCGAGACGGGCAAACCGGAAACAAACATCAACACAAATATTCACCACATCAAAAGCAAGACATGATGCATACCCTAATATGATGCATGATCAGTTCATTGATGCAAGGGATGGCATGGCAATTCACCTCACGCAAACACTACACATTAAGTGAAGCTCGACATGCAACGGGTTGCATATCGCCGAAACTCCACATTTAATTATTTAGTTCACTCCCGTTAATTTACACGGCAATATTTACTTGTGGTTAACATGGCAAGGGGGTGAAGCGACGATCCTACGTCTCATCCTAGACGGTTAACACGCGGAACATAGAACGGACGCTACGGCACAATAGACATGCAACACAAGAAAATTATGCCATGAATGCGTCATGCATGCGAGTTCATCAACACCACGGCAAGAAGAGACAGAAACAAATGTCGCCACGGCGAGCAAAAGGGGACCATGGCGGCAAGACGGAAACGATGCCACAACAACGTTCCTATCCCGATAACTCGGCGAGCAATTGTGCCAACATACTGGGAACGCATGCGGGAACGATAAATAAAGATGGGGTGATCCCGTATCTCGGGTTCCCATGTGTCGAGGCACGACGAAAGAAGACAACCGGCAACGGGCAACATACGGTGCATACATATATTCAACTCATACATCATATGTGCACGGTACACGACAACGTCTCAACATTATACCTTCGGAGCATGCAATTCGGAGCGGTTCGATTCGGAGCAGACGTCGTGGAAGTCGAGGTCGTCGTGGAAGTAGTCGTACACGATCTCGTCGACGGTAGTCGTTCTCTTGCGTCGATAGACGATCTTCGGCGTTGGTAGTCGAACACGGGTCTTCGGCGACGTCGAGGAAGTCGAACTCGTTTCCGGGGTAGTCGAGGACGTCGGGGTGCTCGGCGAATTAGTCGATGACTCACGGCAGGCAGGGATGGCAGGTGACACAACAGCATCAGGTAGCAACAACGGCGGACGCAACTAACAGCAAGCTACGACGGAATAGCAACAGCAGCAACTAAGCATCTAGCAGCAACATGCATCGGTGCCGGGAAACAACGGCAATCAGCAACCTCGGCAACATCAGGCACATGGCAGCAGCAAGAGCAACTCGCTCGACAGCAGCGGCAAAAGCAACACAGCCAACAACGACAAACCTCAACCGGCAACAACGACGGCAGGAGCACGCAGCAACACAGCGGCAACCGGCTAGGCACGCACTAGCAGCACCTAGCAACTAGCGGCAACAACAAGCTACAAAACGCAGCATCTACAACACGCAAGCATCAGCACACGACAACAACAGGAGCTCGGCACAGCAGCTAGGCAGCTCAGCAGGGGAATGGCGGAGGACAGCAGCACGAGGGAACGGCCATGGCGGGGCGGCGGTAGGGCTGATGGCAAGGGGTACCTCTGGCGGCAGGGGAGAGACGGCACGGCGCAGGAGGCCAGGGGCGAACGGCCAGCTGAGGCCGGCGTCCTAGAGGTCTAGCCATGGCGCACCGGCGGAGGAGACGACGGCGGGGCGTGCACAGGCGAGGTCGGGCACGGAGGCGACGATGGCGGGGCGCAGCGCGGGGGAGCTGCTGCGCTCGGGGCTAGCGTCCTCGGAACGGCGAGGATGAGGGCACAGAGGCGGCGCGAGGGGTGTCTGCTCCATTCCCAAAGACGGGGATCGTCGAGGTCGATCACAATAATGGCAGCATGAGGCTCCATTGGGCTGGCCTTGGCACAGAGCTGAAGCGTGCTTCTCTGCATCACGGGAACAAGGAGAGGGAGAGGTCAAGGGGAGAGAGAGAGGAGGCAGGGAGGGAAGAGAAGGGTCGATGTCGCTCATCTGATGGGGCTGCTCGCTGGCAGAGCAAGCTGGACCACGGCGCCATGGGTACTGCTGGAGGTTCGCTCCTGCCTGCTGTAGCTGCTTGATGCCACGAAGGAAGGCCAGCTGCAGCGCGCGTGTGGTCGAGAATGGCTTCGACCGCGGTCACCGGCAGGGACGGCGACTTCGTTCCCTCGATCCAAATCGGGATCCGGAGACTGCACGAGCACGAAAGCTGCATCGGGTCGGGGCTACGGGCGACAGATGCGGTGCACCACGGCGCTCGGGCTGGGGAGGTTGCTGGCTCGAGGATCGATGGAAGACCCGGTGGCTGCGCGTTGGTTGGCTCGGGTTGGACCCCGAGGTGAGAGAAACAGATGGGTGGCGGCGGCCAGGGGATTGGGTTGATGGATGGGATAGTGGTCCTAGGTTTTAGGGTTGGACGCTATATATAGCTAGGTTAGGGGTCATCTGATCCTTCCGATCGTAATCGGACGGTCCAAAAAAAATTAGGCTAGGCAGATCCAATTGACAAACCGATGACAGTTTGCGGTAAAACGGGTTGATTCGGACCCAACAGTTATGACCGTGTGTTTCGGGTACCGGGAGGCCTTCGGACTGGATTGCGTGTAGGGTCGATGCACTGTGGAGAGGGGCTAGGTAGACATGAGAGGGAAATAGAGCGGCACGGCAACACAATATTTAAAACCGTGAAAACATCCGACGATAGACCGGATACGGCGCCGCTACGGACGACCCTTCGGGTACAAGACGGACTCCGATTGCGACGAAACTTGACAGGCGGCCTTCCTATATTAAAATAACACCGCACGTCAAATCTCACCCCAATCAGAGAAAGTTTTACGCACAATTTTGAAAACAAGGTTTGACGATGCCGCGGGCGCGTGCGGGTGCGGTCGGGCTCAGAACGAACAACGACGAGAACCGGCAACTAACAACGGATGCAAGTTTTTTTAACACTGGCGGCAACAGAGATGCCGATGCAATGCTCATGATGCGATGATGATGCAACAAAAGAAAATAGACACACGACGAAAACGGAATAAAGGGGGGAATCTTCTGGAACGTCGATCTCGGGCTGTCACATGCAGGGAGCCCACAAGCCCCCACTCCACCACCAGGGGGGAGGCGGCGGTGGGAAGGCTTATGGCCTCCCTGGCGCCCCCTTGACCTAGATCTTGCGCCTATATATTCCCTAAAAATCACAAAAAGCCAGGGGAGCCACGAAAATACTTTTCCGCCGCCGCAAGCTTCCGTTTCCGCGAGATCTCATCTGGAGACCCTTGTCGGCACCCTGCCAGAGGGGACTTCGGAGTTGGAGGGCTTCTTCGTCATCATCATCGCCCCTCCAATGACTCGTGAGTAGTTCACTTCAGACCTAGGGGTCCGTATTTAGTAGCTAGATGGCTTCTTCTCTCTCTTGGATCTTCAATACAAAGTTCTCCATGATCTTCATGGAGATCTATCCGATGTAATCTTGTTTGGCGGTGTGTTTGTCGAGATCCGATGAATTGTGGATTTGTGATCAGATTATCTATGATATATATTTGAGTCTTTGCTGATTTCTTATATGCATGATTTGATATCCTTGTAAGTCTCTCCAGTCTTGGGTTTTGTTTGGCCAACTAGATCTATGATTCTTGCAATGGGAGAAGTACTTGGTTTTGGGTTCTTACCATGTGGTGACCTTTCCTACTGACAGTAGGGGAAGCAAGGCACACATTGAGTAGTTGCCATCAAGGGTAACAAGGTGGGCTCTGTCGTTGATATGAGATTGTCCATCTACATCATGTCATCTTGCTTAAGGCGTTACTCTATTCTTTTGGACTTAATACACTAGATGCATGCTGGATAGCGGTCCACGTGTCGAGTAATAGTAGTAGATGAGGAAAGTATCGGTCTACTTGTTTTGGACGTGATGCCTATAGATATAATTTTGCCTTTCGCCTTTTTCGTTTGCTTTTTTCGTTCGCCCTTTTCTCTCGCTTGCTTTCTGTTCGCTTGTGTGCCATGTGCCTTCAATATGCTTGCATCTTCGCTTGCTGAAAATCTAGTGATATGGATCCTCATCCACTAGCTAATCTCTTTAAGAGACCCACTTATGTGGAACGAATTGCTAGTGAGTTGATTGCACTTGACATTCTCTATGGGATTTTTCTTGAGATGCATGAATCTGAAAATCGTGATGAAGAAATTCATGAAGTGATTCACGAAGGCTCCTTGAATGAAAAGCATGATTGCAATGGTTTCACTATAAATCCTATTAGTGACAATCTAAGAATATGCAAAACCATAAGCTTGGGGATGCTAGTTTTGCTTTGTCCACTACTTGTTGCAATAATCATGATTGGGGTGATGATCTTTCTTATGATCTTGAATTTTTTTTCAAACCTCATGATGAATATGATATTTGCAATAATATTGAAAGTGGGTTAGGAGAAGTCATGACTTTAGTTGATGATAATCCCACTATTTTTGAAGAGCGTCAACTTTGCATGCATGTGGATCATGAAAAGAATATCCTATGTGATAGTTACATTGTTGAATTCGAATATGATCCCACATGTAATTTCTATGAGAGAGGAAAATATTTTGGTAGAAACTTTCATGTTACCAAATTACCTCTCGTTATGTGGAGATTGCTATTGTCTCTTTCTTCTTCCTTGCATATGGCAACTATCGGTTGTCTTGACAATCTGTTTTCCTATAAAATGCCTATGCATTGGAAGTATGTTAGACTTAGATGTCATTTTCACATGCTTTATGATGCTCTCGTTGTGCTTCGACTCTTGTCTTTTGTGTGAGCATCATTGATGCCTAGCTAAGGGCGTTAAAAAAGCGCTTGTTGGGAGGCAACCCAATGGATCTATTCCTTTTTCTTTCTGTTTTGTGTTTTCCACACTTTCATAATTATGTTATGATTGTGTTTTTTGTGTTTCTTTTTGCGTTTGTGCCAAGCAAAACCGTTATGATTAGTCTTGGGGATGATCGTTTGGTCATGCTGAAAAGACATAAACTTTCTGCTCACGAAAAGAATTTTCATTTTTTCTGTAAGAGCTTTTGAGTGGATTCTTTTTTCTGCTGATTGCTACGCAAATTCTACAGACTGTCGTAATTTTTCAGAATTGTTTTAGTACCAGAGGTATACGAAATATACATATTGCTACAGACTGGTCTGCTGTTAACAGATTCTGTTTTTTTTTGTGTTGGTTGCTTATTTTGATGAAACTATGGATAGTATCAGGGGGTATTAGCCATGGAAGATTGAAAATACAGTAACCCAACATCAGCACAAGTAGAATTTAAGTTTGCTACAGTACCTAAGGAAGTGGTGGTTTGCTTTCTCATACTAATGTTACCACGAGTTTCTGTTTAAGTTTCGTGTTGTGAAGTTTTCAAGTTTTGGGTGAAGTTCTTATGGACAAAGAGATAAAGAGTGGCAAGAGCTCAAGCTTGGGGATTCCCAAGGCACACCAAGAGATTCAAGGATGCCTTAAAATCCTAAGCTTGGGGATGCCCCGGGAAGGCATCCCCTCTCTCGTCTTCAATCCATCGGTAACGTTACTTGGGGCTATATTTTTATTCACCACGTGTTATGTGTTTTTGTTTGGAGCGTCTTGTATCGTAGGATTCTTTTATTTTTGTTGTGTCACAATCATCCTTGCTGCACACCTAGAGATAGAGACATGCACTCACCGTGATTTTGTCGAGCTTCACTTATATTTTTGGGTAGACAATTCAGCTCACGTGTGCTTCACTTATATCTTTTGAGCTAGATACTTTTGCTCTATGTGCTTCACTTATATCTTTTAGAGCACAGCGGTGCGTGGCTTGGTAGTTGATCTATGCTTTTAAAGTAGTCTCAAAAGGGGTAGTTATCCAAAGGGATACGAAAACTTTCACCTTCATGTGCATTGAATAGTTAGAGAAGTTTGATTCATCTCAATTAGTTTTGAGTTGTGGTTATGGTAATATTGAAGTCATGCTAGTAAGGTGTTGTGGATCTAGAAATACTTGTGTTGAAGTTAGTGGTTTCCATAGCATGCACGTATGGTGAACCGCTATGTGATGAAATCTGAGCATGATTAGTCTATTGATTGTCATCCTTTGCGTGGCGGTCGGGATCGCGAGATGGTTTATACCTACCAACCCTTCCCCTAGGAGTATGCGTTGAATGTTTTGTTTCGATTACTAATAAAACTTTTGCAACAAGTATATGAGTTCTTCATGACTAATATTGAGTCCATGGTTTAGATGCACTTTCACCTTCCGCCATCACTATCTTCTTAGTGCCGTGCAACTTTCGCCGGAGCACAAAACCCACCATTAGCCTCCCTCAAAACAGCCACCATACCTACCTACTATGACTTTTTCAAAGTCATTCCGAGATATATTGCCATGCAACTACCACCATGACATGTGCCACCACATCTACATTTCCATTGCATGATCGTAAGATAGCTAGCATGATGTTTCCATTAATGTATATGCCATGCTAGACCATTGTCACGATACACTACCGAAGGCATTCCATATAGAGTCATCGTTGCTCTAAATTTTGAGTTGAAAGTGTGATGATCATCATTAATGGAGCATTGTCCCATGTGAGGAAATAAAAGAGGCCAAAGAAGCCCACCAAAAAAAAGAGGCCAAAGAGCCCACCAAAAAATAATAAAAAAATGAGAAAAAAGAGAGAAGGGACAATGTTACCACTTTTTCCACACTTGTGCATATTAAGCACCATGATCTTAATGATTGAGAGTCTCTCGTTTTGTCACCACCATATAGCTAGTGGGAAATTTTCATTATATAACTTGGCTTGTATATTCCAATGATAGGCTTCCTCAAAATTGCCTTAGGTCTTCATGAGCAAGCAAGTTGGATGCACACCCACTATTTTTCTTTAAAAGCTTTCACATACTCTTAGCTCTAGTGCATAATTTGTATGGAAATCCCTACTCATTCACATTGATATCTATTGATGAGCATCTCCACAGCTCATTGATATGCCTAGTTAATGTGACTATCTTCTCCGTTTTTGTCTTGCAACCTCCACCACACTCCACACCACTTATAGTGCTAAAACCATGGCTCGCGCTCATGTATTGCGTGAGAGTTGAAAAGGTTTGAGAAAGTAAAGGTGTGAAACAATTACTTGGCCAATATCGGGGTCATGCATGATTTAAATTCGTTGTGCAATGATGATAGAGCATTGCCAGACTATATGCTTTTGTAGGGATAACTTCCTTTTGGCCTTGTTATTTTGAAAGTTCATGATTACCTTGCTAGTTTGCTTGAATTATTATTGTTTCCACGTCAATAGAAAACTATTGTTTTGAATCTAATGGATCTGAACATTCACGTCACATAAGAGAAGTTACAAAGGACATCTATGCTAGGTAGCATGAAAGCATCAAAAAATCATTCTTTATCACTTCCCTACTCGAGGACGAGCAGGAGTTAAGCTTGGGGATGCTTGATACGTCTCAAACGTATCTATAATTTTTGATGGTTTCATGTTGTTATCTTGTCATATTTGGATGTTTTATGTACCTTTTATATCTTTTTTGGGACTAACTTATTAATTCAGTGCCAAGTGGCAGTTCCTGTTTTTTTTCTGTATTTTTGGCTCTTTTCAGATCTGATTTTGGAACGGAGTCCAAACGGAATAAAATCCCTGAAATGATTTTTTCCCGAACGGAAGAAGATCAGGGGGCGTGTGGGCCAAGCCAGCAGGGCTGCAGGGAGCCCACAAGCCCCCACTCCGCCACCAGGGGAGGCGGCAGTGGGCAGGCTTGTGGCCTCCCTGGCGCCCCCTGACCTAGATCTTGTGCCTATATTTTCCCTAAAAATCAGAAAAAGCCACGGGAGCCACGAAAATACTTTTCCGCCGCCGCAAGCTTCCGTTTCCGCGAGATCTCATCTGGAGACCCTTCCCGGCGCCCTGCCGAAGGAGACTTTGGAGTTGGAGGGCTTCTTCATCATCATCATCTCCCCTCCAATGACTCGTGAGTAGTTCATTTCAGAACTACGGGTCCGTAGTTAGTAGCTAGATGGCTTCTTCTCTCTCTTGGATCTTCAATACAAAGTTCTCCATGATCTTCATGGAGATCTATCCGATGTAATCTTCTTTGGCGGTGTGTTTGTCGAGATCCGATGAATTGTGGATTTCTGATCAAATTATCTATGATATATATTTGAGTCTTTGCTGATTTCTTATATGCATGATTTGATATCCTTGTTAGTCTCTCCGAGTCTTGGTTTTTTTTGGCCAACTAGATCTATGATTCTTGCAATGGGAGAAGTGCTTGGTTTTGGGTTCTTACCATGTGGTGACCTTTCCCAGTGACAGTAGGGGCAGCAAGGCACACATTGAGTAGTTGCCATCAAGGGTTACATGGTGGGCTTTGTCGTTGATATGAGATTGTCCATCTACATCATGTCATCTTGCTTAAGGCGTTACTCTGTTCTTTTGGACTTAATACACTAGATGCATACTGGATAGCGGTCGGCGTGTGGAGTAATAGTAGTAGATGCAGAAAGTACCGGTCTACTTGTTTTGGACGTGATGCCTATAGATATAATCATTGCCATAGATGACGTCACGACTTTGCGCGGTTCTATCAATTGCTCGACAGTAATTTGTTCACCCACCGTCTACTTGCTTTCATGAGAGAAGCCACTAGTAAACACTACGCCCCCCGGGTCTATTCAAATATATCGTTTACACCTCCGCTTTTACTTTGCTTTGTTACTTTGTTGCTTTCAGTTCTCACTTTGCGAACCATCTATAAGGGATTGACAACCCCTTCATAGCGTTGGGAGCAGGTTCTTTGTGTTTGTGCAGGCACTTGTGATACTCCTTCACTGGATCGATACCTTGGTTCTCAAAACTGAGGGAAATACTTACCACCGTTGTGCTACATCACCCTTTCCGCTTCGAGGGAACACAAACGCAAGGCTCCAAGGCCACGGGGAAATCCTTTGCATATTTTCCTAGGAAGTCCCTAAAGGCGTAGCCGTAGCAGAAGGATTCCTGGTGCCGTTACTGAGGAGAATCAAGACAAGAACAGTCTCCCATCAGCACGTGTTTCTGGCGTCGTTGGAAGGTCTTTTGTTGAAGTAGCAGGCGCCTTGACCTATCTCTATAGATCTTTATGCCCAATATGTGAGCAGCTTCTCCTAGGTCCTTCATTGAAAAACTTTTATTCAAGTAATCCTTTACGCTTTCCAAAAACTCTACATTGTTTCCAATCAGCAATATGTCATCCACATATAATATTAGAAACGCTATAGAACTCCCACTCAATTTCTTGTAAGTACAAGCTTCTCCAAAAACTTGTATAAACCCAAACGCCTTCATCAAGTCATCAAAGCGTCGATTCCAACTCCGAGATGCTTGCACCAGTCCATAGATAGATCGCTGGAGCTTGCATACTTTGTCGGCATTCTCTGGATCAACAAAACCTTTGGGTTGCATCATATACAACTCTTCCTTAAGAAAGCCATGAAGGAACGTCATTTTTACATCCATCTGCCAGATTTCATAATCGAAAAATGCAGTTAATGCTAACATGATTCAAACTGACTTAAGCATTACTACAGGTGAGAATGTATCATCGTAGTCAACTTCTTGAACTTGTGAAAAACCCTTTGCCACAAGTCGAGCTTTATAAATGGTCACGTTACCGTATGTGTCCATCTTCTTCTTAAAGGTCCATTTGTTCTGAATAGCCTTTCGACCTTCAGGTAATACTTCCAAAGTCCATACTTTGTTTTCATACATAGATCCTATCTCGGATTTCATGGCTTCTAACCATCTGTTGGAATCTAGGCCCACCATTGCTTCTCCATAATTCAAGGCTCATTATTGTCCAACAACATGATTGACAAGACATGATTTCGTACCACTTAGGAGCAGTATGTGCTCTTGTCGACCTGCGAGGTCCCATAGTAACTTGACCTGAAGCTTCATGATCACCATCATTAGCTTCCTCTTCAATTGGTGTTGCCTCGACAGAAATTTCTTTCTGCCCTACACCACCATCTTGTTGAAGCAGTGGTTCTGCAACCTCATCAAGTTCTATTTTCCACCTACTCAATTCTTTCGAGAGAAACTTTTCTCAAGAAAAGCTCCGTTCTTAGCGACAAACACTTTGCCCTCGGATGTGAGATAGAAGGTATACCCAACTATCTCTTTTGGGTAACCTATAAAGACACACTTTTTCGCTTTGGGTTCCAGCTTTTCAGGCTGAAGCTTTTTGACATAAGCATCACATCCCCAAACATTAAGTAACGACAACTTTGGCTTCTTGCCATACCACAACTCATATGGCGTTGTCTCAACGGATTTTGATGGTGAACTATTTAAAGTGAATGCAGTTGTCTCCAATGCATAGCCCCAAAATGATAATGGCAAATCGGTAAGAGACATCATAGAACGCACCATATCTAATAAAGTAGGATTACGACGTTCGGGCACACCATTACGCTGTGGTGTTCCAGACAGTGTTAATTGTGAAGCTATTCCACATTGTCTTAAGTGAGCATCAAACTCGTAACTCAGATATTCACCTCCTCAATCAGATCGTAGGAACTTGATCTTCTTGCTACGATTATTTTCAACTTCACTCTGAAATTGTTTGAACTTTTCAAACGTTTCAGACTTGTGCTTCATCAAGTAGATATAGCCATACCTACTCAAATCATGAGTGAAGGTGAGAAAATAACGATATCCATCACGCGCCTCTATGCTCATTAATCCGCATACATCAGTATGTATGATCTCCAACAAGTCACTTGCACGCTCCATTGTTCCAGAGAACGGAGTCTTAGTAATCTTGCCCATGACACATGGTTTGCATGTGTCAAGTGATTCAAAATCAAGTGACTCCAAAAGTCCATCAGCATGGAGTTTCTTCATGCGCTTAACACCAATATGACCTAAGCGGCAGTGCCACAAGAAAGTGGCGCTATCATTGTTAACGCTACATCTTTTGGTCTCAATGTTATGGACATGAGTGTCATCACAATCGAGATTCAATATGAACAAATCCCTCACATTGGGTGCATGACCATAAAAGATATTACTCATATAAATAGAACTACCATTATTCTCTAACTTAAATGAGTAACCGTCTCACAATAAACAAGATCCAGATATAATGTTCATGCTCAATGCACGCAATAAATAACAAGTATTTAAGTTCATCACTAATCCCGATGGTAACTGAAGTTAGACCGTGCTGACGGCAATCGCATCAACCTTAGAACCATTTCCCACGCGCATCGTCACTTCATCCTTTGCCAGCCTTCATTTATTCCATAGTTCCTATTTCGAGTTGCAAATGTGAGAAAGAGAACATGTATCAAATACCCAGGCACTACTATGAGAGCTGGTGAGGTACACATCAATAACATGTATATCAAATATACCTTGTTTGGCGTTGGCCGCCTTCTTATCAGTCAGATAGTTAGGGCAGTTGCGCTTCGAGTGACTAGTCCCCTTGCAATAATGGCACTCGGTTTCCGACTTAGGTCCATCCGTGGGTTTCTTCGTCGGAGGGGCAACAACTTTTCCACTCTTCTTGGAGTTACCCTTCTTGCCTTTGTCGTTTTTCTTCAAACTAGTGGTCTTATTGACCATCAACATTTAATGTTCTTTCTGGATTTCTGACTCAACGACTTTCAGCATCGCAAATAACTCGCCGGGTGACTTATTCATCCCTTGCATGTTATAGTTCAACACGAAGCTCTTATAGCTAGGTGGCAGTGATTGCAATTTTTTGTCAGTGATAGCTTCTTGCGGGAGTTCAATCCCCAGCTCAGCTAGACGGTTAGAGTACCCACACATTCTGAGCACGTGTTCACTGACAGACGAATTCTCCTCCATTTTGCAAGCATAGAACTTATAGGATGTCTCATACCTCTCGATACGGGCATTCTTCTCAAAGATAAATTTCAACTCCTAGAACATCTCATATGCTCAATGACGTTCAAAACATCATTGAAGTTCCGGTTCTAAGCCATACAAAACTTCACATTGAACTAGTGAGTAGTCATCTTTACGTGCTTGCCAAGCGTTCAAAACATCTTCGGTTGCCGTAGCGGGTGGTGCATCACCTAGCGCAGCATCAAGCACATATTGCTTTTGGCCAGCTTGGAGGATAAGCCTCAGATTTCAAGTGCAGTCAACAAAGTTGGTTCCATCAACTTTGAGCTCAGCTTTCTCTAGGAACATATTAAAATTGAGGGTTGCTACTACGCGAGCCATTGATCTACATATTTTTTTTTGCAAAGATTACTTAGACTATGTTCAAGAAAATTGAGTTTAGCTAATCATATTACTAATAAACTCCCACTCAAATAGACATCCCTCTAGTCATTCAACTGTCACATGATCCAAATTCACTAACTCAAGTCTGATCATCACGTGAGTTGAATATAGTTTCAGTGGTGAACTCTCCATGTTGATCATATCAACTATATGATTCATGCTCAACCTTTCGATCTCTTATGTTCCAAGGCCATGTCTGTACATGCTAGTGAAAGTGTGTTATATCGACAAGAGGGGGGTGAATAGGAGAATTTATAATTTCATCTTCGAGGAAATTAATTTTGGGGAAATTCCTCACTGATGAATAACTTGCAGCGGAAACAACAAAGGATCAGGGGAGCAAAGTATCACTACAACAGTTTTCTAGATGGGGATTATGAAAAACAGTTTGCACAGTATGCAGACATAGAGTAAGCAGGTGAGGATTAACTCGCGTGAAGACTTTGAGGTTGAGGAAATTTAGAGAAAGTCTTCAGCAAATTCTTCTAACATTGACAATGAAAATCTTCAACATACAATATTGAGGAATTGAAACAGTTGAAGAAATAGAACCCGTAATACAGTGAAGACAGTGGTTGATGACCCAGTTCCAACCGCTGTGACAGTTGTACGTCTGGTTTGGAGTGGCTTGGTATTGAAACCAAAAGACACACAGTCCCTACCGTATTCTCCTTGAGCTAAGGACACACAGTCCTCGCCCAACACTCGTGGTAAGTCTTCAGGGCAGACTTCCAAACCCTCACAAACTTGGTCACCCGGCGATCCACAATTGACTGCAGGATTGCTCTAGACCATGATGCCTAACCGTCTAGAGGATGCACAGTCCTCAAAGGTAAAAGGCTTCAGTTCCACACAGGAACAAATTCTTCAGTGATGCTCAATCACTTGGTTTTTGGTTTGTGGTTTGGTGTTTGGGGTATTTCCTCACTGATGATTTACTCTTGAACACTCTGAGGAATTTGGGTTGCTCTAAATGACAAGTGTCAGTTTCTTGCGGAGCACCCAACCAGCTATTGGTTGTGGGGGCGGCTATTTATTGCCTGGGAGCATCCCGACATGATTTGATATTAATGCCCTTAAATAATATGACCGTTGGTGTGGATAAGATCGGTGATGTGGCGGGAATTGCGGCAACGGTCGGGACCCTCAACTCTCAGAGTCCTCATGTCTCTCATATTCCTCACTTGAGGCTTTTGTAGGATTAGGCTTGGGTTGAGCATCATGAGGAAATTCATTCCGTAGTGTTATCTCGACCCCCTTTAATAGTACGGTGTTCCTATGACTCAAGAGTGAAGAAAATGAAAGAGAAAGAATAAATCTTCATGCTTCAAAGTCTTCGGTTCATTTTTCTTCAGGACACGCCAAATTCCTCATCTTCAATATCTTCATGAGGAATATCAATTTCATCGCAATTTCTTCACGATCAAAGTCTTCAGCAGAAGACCAATTTTTTCAGCCGAAGGTATACATTTTGAGGGGTTGATATTCATCGTATAATTCAAACTCCTCAGCGACTTATAGATCATGTGTACACTCATGAACACATTAGATACTTAACCTATAAGTCTTCAAACCACCAAAATCACTAAGGGGCACTAGATGCACTTACAATCTCCCCCTTTTTGGTGGTTGATGACAATTAGGTTAAGTCTTCAACGGGGATAAAAATGTGAAGTGCAAATACTCATTTTGAGGAATTTGAAATCAAGATACTGAGAAACTCCCCCTGAAGATGTGCATATTTTGATGATTTTGCTTTTCACAGCAAATGCACATGGATGATTTATATCATGGAGATCTCCCTTTGTATCTTGTAAATCATGCATACATATGACATATAATATGAAGAATTTGAGAATGCATGATAAGAAATCGTATCTGACGAATTCCATCATGCGTGCATTAATATTTTGTGGAATAAGCATGCGAAGAAAAATGTTCAAAAGCGTCAGAGTACCATCGGGCTTAAGTTACAACTCATTACATAAAACACTTCAGAAGAACCAAGAGTTTGTAACTTAATAAAGTTCATAAGCCCCAAAATATATCCCGCGTGAAGACTAACTCTCAGATTTCCCCCCCTTTGTCATCAAGTGACAAAAAGGGACAAAATTGAGGACTAACGCCCCATGAAGACTTTCACTTCTTGGCTGATGAAGAAGATGCGTGAGGATTCTTGGCAACGGGTTTCTTCCTTGGGCTAGTGGCTGTGTCTTCAGGTTCTTCATCAGATTCTGCAGTGCGGAATGAAGAAAAGGAACTGTCCTCAAGGTCTAGAACCGGAATTGGCTTGAATTTCTTCTTGGGAGGCCACAACCAGTCGAAGTCCTGAGTAAACTCCAATTCATAAAGTTCTTCTTGAGTCTTCAGATGAGCCAGAGTGGCTCAGGTGCAATGAAAAACCTCATGAAGATAGTAGTGATTTTTCTTCACTGCATTCTGGGTCTCGTTGAGGGTTTTCACAATGGCATTGAATTGACGTTTTACTCATTTGTGATTCCGATCGACCTTGTGATGAAGACTGAGGAGTAGTTCTTTGTTAGTCATTATCCTTGGGGCAACACGGCTAGGCGGATCCTGAGTTGCAGTGTCATCATATGAGGAATATGCTTCTGGTTCGCGAAACTGGCCATCAAGGGGTGGACTTCCTTCATCGATGACATATTTGCCTTTTCCTTCGACATGCTCAAAGGACTTCTTGATGACTCTGATCGGAGGCAGATATCTAATGTGATTGTTGAAATCAGCATGATAGTTGATGCTTGACCGTTGTCTGATGAATCTCATGATCCACGGAGCATAAATCCTCATGTCAAATGACGACATTGCATTGTCAGCCAAAGTCCAGACGAAGAAATCATTAAGATTTATTGGTATGCAATGGATGATTTTGAAGAGGATTTTCTTCATGATGCCTACTACATCTTCTTCATCATCATGGCCTTTGATTAGAGCGATGACTTGCACATGATCCTGTAGACGCTGCACGGTTCATACTTCAAGTCTTGAACCAGAAAGCGAGTCCCTGGAGGTTGATTCTTGGCCAGAGGCTTCATGAGGACTTCCATCGGTTTGTTGGGCAGCTCCCGTTCATCATACAGTAGCACAGCTTGTTCTGAGGGAATTGGAACTGGAAGCACTCGAAGCATTTCACTAGAAGGAGCTTTGTAATGAGTGTGATGTGTCATCCAGTCCAGCACCCAAGTGTTGATATTCTTTGGGACTCCAGAGATGTGCAAAGTATCATAAAATTGAAGAATGATATCGCTGTTCCAATCACCTATATCACTGCAGAGAGGCAGCAGTCCAGCTTCATGAAGAACATTGAGGACTCGGGCGAAGCAAGGAATTTCTTCCATCTCAACATGAGGAATGTGCTTGTGATGAAATATTTTGTTCCTCCCACAGAGCATAGAGGCATAGTATTTGAGCTGAGTCCTTGTACAAAACTTCATGTGCTTGATGCGAAGCTTGTCATATGGATTGTCGCCTATGAAATACATCCGTTCTTCATAGGATGCTTCCTTCTGAAACTTTGGCCTCTTCGAGAAGGGCTGATTTTTCTTTGGTCGAAGATTATGTTGCTGTTCTTGAGGAGATACTATCATTGATGTTTCAGGGTTGACCACAACAATAGAAGTTTCGGTATTGGGTGCAGGAGCATTTTCTTCAGCCTGTTCCTTAGGTTGAGGATTTTCTTCACGTTGAGGTTTTCCTCAGGTTGAGGATTTTCCTCCAGTTGAGGATTTTCCTCAGCTTGAGGAATTTGCTTGGAGGAGGAGGCAAAATCTTCAGCTGTTGCAGCTGATCCTTGAGCAGGTTCATCAGAGGTCTTGTGAGGAATGAAGGACTGAGGAATATCATCAATTTAAATTTCCTCATCCATGGTTTCTTCAGATTCAACATCTTTCATTTCCTCATCTTCTTCAGGAATGACATAGTCAATTCCGAAGGGAATCAATGAATATAATGGAGCTACCTTCAGAGGCACAAGATCCACTGGAGGAGTTTCATCAAGTGTCTTGAGGCACTTGGCCTTTGATGATTCTGAGGTCAAGGAAGCTTTTCTTTTCTTCGCTTCTTTCTCAGCAGCCTTGGTTTTCTTCACGTCTGATGCATACGGAACCATCTTCTTCACCTTTGAGGATTGAGGTGAAGGAATTTTCTCTTCAGGAGCTGGTGCAGTATCAGTCCTGGCAATTTCCTCAGTTGAAGCATTTTCTTCAGCTGGAGTGTCTTGAGGTATTTCCTCAATTACAGGTTCATCAGCTCGACTATCCTGAGGCATTTCCTCAACAATAAGTTCTTCAGCTTCATATTCTTCAATCGGCTGAACAGAATAGCTGGACTCAGGCAGCATTGGTTTTACTGGAGGGGCAGCCTTCTTGTTATATTCATCAACTACATGAGTTGCAAACTTGATGAATTTTGACTTGAGACTTTGACGATTAGATAGATTCGTGTACTTGTCGGTCAAAGTCTTCAGTTCAGCCTAGGTGGACACAAGATCTTCAGGCGTCAGATTGAGGAGATTCTGCCTGAGGAATTTCTCCTTCTTCAGTTTTGCAGCCTTTGCTTGCTTGGCTTGCATCTCTTTCCATTTGGCCTCATTGATGAATGTGGCCACCATATGACTGATACCTAGAGGAAGCTTCAAGTCATCAATGGGGGTGCTTGGATCTTCATACCAGACATCGATGAAGTCCAGCAGAACCTTGGGATCCATGGCAAGAGGAATAGAGTGTGTGAAGCTGATAGACACTGAGGAAAAACAGATTTCTCGAATCTAAGGTAAAATAGTAGATCGAAAGGGACAGTAAAATAGGATTTTAATTACCCTATATTGCGAGCACGAAGAACAGAGACAGTAACAGTAAGATGCTCTTCGGTTCGAGTCCGCTGCGTCCTAACTTGGCGGCAGAAGGCAGCTACAGCGGCGACGGATGTAGATGTTTCGCTTCCGGCGTGAGTTCGGCACTGGAGAGGTCGAGGCAGTGAAGCTGTTCCTCGCCGGCGACGAGATTGCTAGTGGTGGCGCTAGGTTTGTGATTGAGGCGGAGAGAAGGACGAGAGGACGAAGAGTTTGGATAGAAGGGGTAAGGATGTATTTATAGCTCAGGTGAAAACGGTCTGGCCAAAACTTTCAGACCGAACTGCCGTTGCCCATTCGTCTCCGCATGACACGTGTAGCCTGAGATTAAAGCGGTGGAGATCATGCTTATCTGATCATGGGAAGTGGGGTTCAGTAACTGTGTAACAATATAAAATTCATTTTTGAAGATTTGAGGATTTCGTTGCAAAATCCTCAGCTGAAAAGGACAGAGTGAGGATTTTGAACAAAGTTTCATGTAGAATGCATATGAAGAATTGAGTAGACTGGTTTGAGTATAGCATAGAGGGGAGCAGGGTCCGATCACATTCACTTAGATGAAATATCAAATTGAAGAAATAGCTATAAGTGAATGTTGTTGAGGACTTTGAAATCATAGTCTATATCTATATCTATATCTATATCTATATATATATATATAGGCAAATGAAACTCATCAAGCGTTTTGAGGATTTTGAAGATTTTGAAAAACTTGAGGATTTTGTGACAAAGTGTCAGGTTGATGAAATTTAACTTTGAAGATAAACAACTTGAAGTATTTCAAAGTTGGGTGGTGGCGTGACCCACCGTATAAGAATGATGATTTCACGCACTACGTACAATTATCGTAGGGCCCTGAGAACTAGATTCTTCATTAATTTCCTCACACTAAAAGTGATATTCTTCATTGATTGAAGAAAATTGATTCTTCATGTGTTGCACATCTAAGTCATCAATTTTGCATAAGTGTTAGGATGTGTGCATGTTTTCACAAAACATTTGAAGACTCTAAGATATTTAGCTCACACCTAAACTTGCAAAATCTTTTCTCATCCAAGGGCTTAGTGAAAATATTTACTAGTTCATCGTCATTCATCACATGGTCGATGATGATATTACCCTTGAGGACATGGTCCCGAAGAAAATGATGACAGATCTGGATGTGCTTAATCTTCAAGTGTTGTACTGGGTTGTATGCTATCTTGATTGCACTCTCATTGTCACAGTAGAGAGGCACATTCTTCATGTTGATGCCATAGTCCTTGAGAGTTTGTTTCATCCATAGCAATTGGGCACAACATGATCCAGCGGCAATGTACTCAGCTTCGACAGTGGAGAGAGAAACACAGTTCTGCTTCTTTGAGGACCAGCACACTAATGATATTCCGGGGAAATGACAAGTGCCATAAGTTGACTTAAGATCCACATGGTCACTAACATAGTCAGAATTAGAATATCCCACGAGATGAAGATTTGAGCCCTTGGGGTACCATAATCCTAGTGTTGGTGTGTGAGCTAAGTATCGAAGAATATGTTTCACAACCTTATGGTGTGATTCCTTTGATTTTTCTTGAAAACGAGCACACATGCAAAACACTAAGTATTATATTTGGCTCAGATGCACATAAATACAGTAAAGAGCCAATCATTGAGCGATATACCTGCTGATCAAATTCTTTACCATTTTCGCCAGTGCAGAGGTGGCCGTTGGTAGGCATGGGAGTCTTGGCGCCTTTGCATTCATGCATGTCGAATTTCCTCAGAACATCCTTGAGGTATTTCTCCTGTGATATGAAGATGCCATTACGTTGTTGACGAATTTGAAGACCTAAGAAGAATTTCAGCTCCCCCATCATAGACATCTGATATTCTTCACTCATCATGTAAGCAAATTCATCATTGTAACGTTTGTCAGTACCGCCAAATATGATGTCATAGACATATATTTGGCACACAAATAGTTCATTGTCATAGGATTTTGTGAAAAAGTTGTATCGAGTGAACGAGGTTTGAAGCCTTTCTTCACGAGGAATTCCTTCAATGTATCATAACACGCCCGAGGGGCTTGCTTGAGGCCATAGAGTGCCTTTTTGAGTCTGAAGACTTTGTCCGGATTCTTCGGATCCTCAAAACCTGGGGGCTGAGCAACATACACTTCTTCCGCAAGCTTACCATTGAGGAATGCACTTTTCACATCCATTTGATATAAGGTAATGTTATGATGATTAGCATAAGCGAGTAGTATTCGAATAGCTTCAAGTCTAGCAACGGGTGCAAAAGTTTCATCGAAATCAATTCCTTCAACCTGTGTGTAGCCTTGGACTACAAGTCGTGCCTTATTCCTCACCACTTGACCATCCTCATGTTGCTTGTTTCGGAAAATCCACTTGGTGCCAATGATATTGTGCTTGCAAGGATCTGGTCGTTTGACGAGCTCCCACACGTCATTTAGCTTGAATTGAAGAAGTTCATCTTGCATGGCTTGAATCCACTCAGGTTCCATGAAAGCATCAGCAACTTTTGAAGGTTCTGTGATAGACACAAAAGAAGAATGCCCACAAAAGTTAACTAAGTGTGAAGCTTTTGAGCGAGTGAGAGGACCTGGCGCGTTGATGTCATCGAGGATTTTGTCAAGTTCTACTTCATTTGCAATCCTCGGATGAGCTGGTTGAGGATTTCGTCTAGGCTGAGGAATTTGTTCTGGAGCAATTTCCTCATGAGTATCTTCTTGATTTTCATCAGTGTTGGGAGTGATTTCTTCAGCAATTTCCTCAGTAGGAATAATGTCTTCAGTAGCTTTGAGCTTGATTGCTTCCTCAGGAGACAATTTATCTGGATCAGGAGGCAATTGCTCTCTTTGCGAGCCATTAGTTTCATCAAACCGCACATCTACAGTTTCAACAACCTTGTTGTGATAGTTGTTGAAGTCTATGTAGGTGTGCGAGTCTTTTCCATAACCGAGCATAAAACCCTCATGTGCTTTAGGTGCAAACTTTGAGCTATGGTGAGGATCTCTAATCCAGCATTTTGCAACGAAGACTTTGAAATAACTTACATTGGGTTTCTTGTCAGTGAGGAGTTCATATGAAGTTTTCTTGAGGAATTTGTGAAGATATACCCTGTTGATGATATGGCAAGCAGTGTTGATTGCTTCAGGCCAGAAACGATGAGGAGTCTGATATTCTTCAAGCATGGTTCATGCCATCTCAACCAGAGTCCTGTTCTTTCCTTTGACGATGCCATTCTTTTGAGGAGTATAAGGAGAAAAAAATTCGTGAGTAATACCAAGTTCATCAAGAGAAACATCAAGACCAGTGTTTTTGAATTATGTCCCATTATCACTCCTGATGTGTTTGATCTTGACGCCGAAGTTCGTCGAGGCCCTTGAGGAAAATCGTTTGAAGATTTCCTGCACTTCAGTTTTATACAGAATGATATGCACCCAAGTATAGCTAGAATAATCATCAACTATGACAAAGCCATATAAAGATGCTGCATTTGTTAGAGTGGCATAATGAGTAGGTCCAAATAGATCCATGTGACGCAATTCTAATGGACGAGTAGTAGTCATGATAGTCTTCGAGGGGTGTTTAGATCTGGTCATCTTTCCAGACTCACAAGCACCGCGGAGGTGATCCTTGAGGAATTTGACTGATTCAATGCCAATGACATGTTTCTTCTTCGCCAGTGTGTGCAAGTTCCTCATGCCTGCATGACCAAGTCTTCGATGCCATAGACAACCTTCTGAGGTTTTTGCTAGTAAGCATGTGGCTGGTTGAGGACCTGTAGAAAAATCAACAATGTACAAATCTCCTTGTCTAACACCTTCGAAGACTTTGGATCTGTCAGATTCCATGATGACTACATATCTATATTTTCCAAAGATAACAACCATCTCAAGATCACAAAGCATTGAGACTGACATGACGTTAAACCCAAGGGATTCCAAAATCATCACTTTGTCCATGTGCCTGTCCTTGGAAATAGCCACTTTGCCAAGTCCCAATACCTTGCTTTTACCTTTGTCGGCATATTTGATTTGCTTCAGTGGTGATGGAGTCAGTGGCATATTCATCAGCAAGCTTTTGTCACCAGTCATGTGGTGTGTGCAACCACTATCAAGAACCCACTCAGTAGTATTGGGTTTGTCATCCTGCAGATGAATTAGTACAACTTACCATCTCATATGCTTCAGACTTGAAGAATATGATATCAATTTCATCAGATAGGAATTTCACCATAACCAGTAAATTTTAGGACATGTGAAATGTTGTCATTTCATCAATGTTTAGCTTGCGTCCAATCAGGCATTTTCCTCAGGTCTCCAGCAAATTCTTTAGATGATGATTTTCATCTGGACACCTGACCTGCAGAAGTGATTAGATCAATTTCTTCACCACCCACATCTGAAGGGGTGGAAAAGAGTTCATCATCCTGCGAGCACCATATGAGAAAGGGGGCATTGAAGCTAATGCACTTCTCTTCACGGTAGGGGGGTTAGAGTACTCAAATGAATAGGCAGATAAGTTCTTTGAGGATTTATGAACATAACGATTTGAGGAGTAATGCTCATATTCATATCCCTTGTAATTTCCCTGCATATCAGAAGCATTAGCACGAATACTGGAATAGTTTTGACCAGTTGAGGATTTTGATCCTCTTGAATACTTTGGTACACCTGAGGAATTTGATCTGGTGTTCTGGTTCTTCATTGGTGGTGTCATGAGTACATTCACCTGAAGATTTTCCAAGCAACTTTTGGGGACCCAGATTTTCCTCACGGGTGGTCCATTCCTGAAGTTAGTTCCAACATATTGAGCAAATACTTCACCAGATTGATTTTTGAACAGTTTATAGTTAGAGTCAATTGACTCATCTTAGGAATAGGATAATTCACATGCAAAGCCTGTGAGATTGGATGGATCAACAGGAGGCCCTTTAGCAGCAACCCATGAGGTTTTGGGATACTGCTCAGGTTTCCGGTATGATCCATCAGCATCCAGTTTCCTTTCAAAGGCAATTCCTTCTTTCCTCGGGTTCCTATTCAAAATCTGTTTTTGAGCACATCGCAAAGGGTTTGATGCCCTTTGAGACTTTTGTACATGCCTGTCACATACAATTCCATCAACCCTGCATTTTCATCAGTGACATTTGTGGTTTCCTCAAGTGAGGAATTTGATACCACATGAGCAGTTGAAGAATTTGTAGCAGTAGAAGCATTTGATGATTCTGGTGAAGAATTGGCAGTTTCACGTTCGATGCATTTATGACATGGTGGAATGAATTCAACCTGAGTGGTACTGATCTGTTGAGCGAGTAATGAATAATTTTCCATTCGAAGATCATCATGAGACATCCTCAACTTCTCAAGTTCAAGTTTCCTTTGAAGGAATTCATAGGAAAGTTTCTCATGATCAGCCAGGAGTGTGCCATGGCGATCTTGAAGATTATCAAATCTGGACTGAAGACTTTTCATATCTTCAGTGAGGATTTGGGTAAGATTCATTTCATCATTCAACAGGTCATCGCTTCTATCTAGCAGTTTCTGAAGCTTTCCAAGGGCAGTTTGTTGTTTAGTTGCAATGTTGGCAAGTTTACTGTAACTGGGTTTTTTATAATCATCAGTTTCACAGTCACTTGAATCAGAGGAGGAAGTTTCATTCGGTACCTTTGAACCTTTTTCCATGAAGTAATAGGTTGGAGAGAAGTCATCAGCATAGTCATCAGTGTAGATGGCATTGTCGTTTTGTTCAAGGTTGAAGATTGATGCTGCGGCAACAAAAGTCCTTCCCTGGCGCTTAGGAATTCTTCTTGTTACTGCTCTCGTTTGCGTCGGTTTTTCCCTTGAAGAGGAAAGGGTGATGCAGCACATGAGCAGTAAGTATTTCCCTTAGTTTGACAACCAAGGTATCGATCCAGAAGGAGGGCCTCGTCAAGTCCAAAGTACCTGCGCAAACACAAACAAGCTTGCACCCAACGCTTCAAAGGGGTTGTCAATCCCTTCAAGATTGCTTGCAAAGTGAGATCTGAAGGCGGAAAGTGCAACGAAGTAAAAAGTGTAAGGCTAAAAATATGGTGTGGAGTAGACCGTGGGGGCCATAGTGTTCACTAGAGGCTTCTCTCATAATAGCAAATATCACGGTCGGTGAACAAATTACTGTCGAGCAATTGATAGAACCGCGCAAAGTCATGACGATAGCTAAGGCAATGATCTAGCATATAGGCATCACGTCCGAGACAAGTAGACCGATACTTTCTGCATCTACTACTATTACTCCACACATCGACCGCTATCCAGCATGCATCTAGTGTATTGAGCTCATGACGAACAGAGTAACGCTTTAAGCAAGATGACATGATATAGAGGGATAATCTCAAACCAATGATGAAAACCCCATCTTTTTACCCTTGATGGCAACAACATGATGCGTGCCTCGCTACCCCTTCATTCACTGGGTGAGGTCACCGCATGGTATGAACCAAAAACCAAGCACTTCTCCCCTTGCAAGAATCATATATCTACTTGCCCAAACAAAACCCACAACTCGAAGAGAATTACAAGGATATGAAATCATGCATAAGAGAGATCAGAAGAAACTCAAATAAGATTCATAGATAATATGATCATAAATCCACAATTCATCAGATCTCAACAAACACACCGCAAAAGAAGATTTCATCTGATAGATCTCCATGAAGATCATGGAGAACTTTATATTGAAGATCCAAGAGAGAGAAGAAGCCATCTAGTTACTAGCTATGGACCCGTAGGTCTATGGTCAACTACTCACGCATCATCGGAGAGGTCATGGTGTTGATGAAGAAGCCCTCAGTATCTGAATCCCCCCTCCGATAGGGCACCAGGACGTGCCCCAGATGGGATCTTGCGGAGACAGAACCTTGCGGTGGCGAAAAAGTAATTGCGATCGTCTCTTGATTTTTTTGGGAATATTTGGGAATATATAGGCGCAAGATCTAGGTCAGGGGACCTCCAGGGGGCCCACAAGCCTGGATGGCGCGCCCCCTTGCCGTGGGGTGGGGGCTTGTGGGGCCCCTGGGACTCTTCTGGCTTGGCTCACAAGTTCTTCGATCTTCTTCCGTTCCAAAAAAAATATTTTCGGGGATTATCTTCCGTTTGGACTCCGTTTCAAAATCTCCTCTGAAAGGGGTCAAAATATGGAAAAAACAGGAACTAGCACTTGTCACTGAGTTAATAAGTTAGTCCTAGAAAATAAATAAAAGGTATGCAAAACATCCAAAGTTTGACAAGATAATAGCATGAAACCATCAAAAATTATAGATACGTTGGAGACGTATCAAGCATCCCCAAGATTAACTCGTGCTCGTCCTCGAGTAGGGAAGTGAAAAAGAATGAATTTTTGATGTGGAATGCTACCTAGCATAGTTGTCCTTGGCAACTTCTTTCACGTGGCATAAATGTTCAGATCCATACGATTCAAAACAATAGTTTGCTATTGACATGAAAACATTAATACTTCAAGCAAACTAGCAAAGTAATCATGAACTTTCAAAATAACAAGGCCAAAGAAAGTTATCCCTACAAAATCATATAGTCTGGCTATGCTCCATCATCCTCACACAACTAATGTAAATCATGCACAACCCCGGAATTGGCCAAGTAATTGTCTTCGCACTCTTACTTTCTCAAACTTTTTATAACTATCACGCAATACATGAGCGCGAGCCATGGATATAACACTATAGGTGGAATAGAGTGTGGTGGTGGTTGTGAGACAAAAAGGAGGAGATGGTCACACTGACTCGGCGTATCAATAGGTTATGAAGATGCCCATTAATAGATATGAATGTGAATGAGTAGGGATTGCCATACAAGAGATGCACTAGAGCTATAAGTATGTGAAAGCTCAAGATGAAAACTAGTGGGTGTGCATCCAACTTGCTTGCTCACGAAGACCTAGGGAAATTTTGAGGAAGCCCATCATTGGAATATACAAGCCAAGTTATAAAACGAAGATTCCCACTAGCATATGGTAGTGACAAAGCAAGAAGCTCTCAATCATGAAGAACATGGTGCTAACATGAAGCACAAGTGTGGAAAAAGATAGTAGCATTGTCCCTTATCTCTTTTTCTCTCATTTTTTTGGGCTCTTAGGCCTCTTTTTCTTTTAACTCTATTTTTTCGTTTTTTGGGCTCTTTGGCCTTTTTTTTCCTCACATGGGACAATGCTATAATAGTGATGATCATCACACTTTTTAGTTACTCAAAGCTCAAAGATCACAAAGATGATGACTCCATAGGAAATGCCTCCGACAATGTAACGGGATGTGCAACGATCTAGTATGATCATGCAATGGCAATATGAGAGTGATGGCACAAGTCATGAGACGGAACGGTGGGAGTTGCATGGCAATATATCTCGAAATGGCTATGAAAATGCCATAGTAGGTAGGTATGGTGGCTGTTTTGAGGAAGTAATTTGGTGGGTTTGTGCACCGGCGAGAATTGTGCGGCACTAGAGAGGCTAGCAATGGTGGAAGGTGAAAGTGCATCTATACCATGGGCTCACATTAGTCATGAAGAACTCATATACTTATCAAAACTTCTCTTTCTATTCAATGCACATGAAGATGGAGGTTTTTGCATCCTCTTTGGGTACCTAGATCATTTGGGACTACTTTCATAGTATAAACCAACTACCAAATCACGCACCGCCGTGCTCTAAAGATATAAGTGAAGCACTAGAGCAAAAGTATCTAGCTCAAAAGATATAAGTGAAGCACTATGAGCATTCTAGCAAAATCACGATGAGTGCATGTCTCTCTCTCTCAAAAAGGTGTGCAGCAAGGATGATTGTGACACAACAAAAATAAAAGACTCCTAAGATACAAGACGCTCCAAGAAAAACACATATCATGTGGTGAATAAAAATATAGCTCCAAGTAATGTTACCGATGGATTGAAGACGAAAGAGGGGATGCCTTCCCGGGGCATCCCCAAGCTTAAGCTTTTTTGGTGTCCTTGAATTTGGCTTGGGATGCCTTGGGCATCCCCAATCTTGAGCTCTTTCCATTCCTTATCTCTTTGTCCATGAGAACGTCACCCACAACTTGAAAACTTCACAACACAAAACTTAAATAGAAACTTGTGATAACATTAGTACAAGAAAATAGACTACCACTTCTTTTGGTACTGTAGCAAACTTGAATTCCATCTATATTGATGATGGGCTACCATGTCTACTACCCCCCGATACTAACCATAGTTTCATCAAAACAAGCAACCAACTCAATAAAAACAGAATCTGTCAAAAACAGACCAGTCTGTAGCAATCTGTATACTTCGTATACTTATGGTACCTCAAAAAATCTGAAACATTACGACGGTCTGAGGAAAAATCATATCAATCAGCAGCAAAAAGAATCAACTCAAGATCTCTTTCTGAATAAAAATGAAAAATCATCTCGTGATCGAAAAGTTTCTGTCTTTTTCCAGTAGGATCAAACAACCATTACCAAGACTAGTCAGAAAGGTTTTGCTTGGCTCAAACACAAAAAGAAACACAATCACAACAGAATTATAAAGTGTGGACGCAACAAAACAGAAAGAAAAAGATAAATTCATTGTGTTGCCTCCCAACAAGCGCTATTGTTTAACACCCTTAGCTAGGCATAGGAGCGATAGAATCACGTATCGTCGTCTTTAGTGCTTAAACCATAAGTAGCCCTCATCATGGATTCATAAGGAAATCTTATTTTCTTTCAAGGAAAGTGTTCCATGCCCTCCCTTAAAGGAAATTGAAATCTAATATTCCCTTCCTTCGTATCGATGATAGAACCAATAGTCCTTAGGAAAGGTCTACCAAGAATAATAGGGCATGTAGGATTGCAATCAATGTCAAGCCCAATGAAATGCACGGGTACATAGTTCCTATTTGCAATAATAAGAACATCATTGATCCTTCCCATGGGTTTCTTGATAGTAGAATTAGCAAGATGCAAATTAAGAGAACACTCTTCAATCTCATTAAAACCCAGAATATCACATAAAGACTTTGGAATCGTAGAAACACTAGCACCCAAATCACACAAAGCATTGCACTCATAGTTTTTTATTTTGATTTTGATGGTAGGTTCCCACTCATCATGAAGCTTTCTAGGGATAGAGACTTCCAATTCAAGTTTCTCTTCAAGATATTTTATCATACCTTCGACGATATGATTGGTAAAGGCTTTGTTTTGGCTATAAGCGTGTGGAGAGTTCAACATGGATTGCATCAAAGAAATGCATTCAATCAAGGAGCAACTATCATAATTGAATTCCTTGAAATCCACGGTAGTAATTTCATTACTACTCAAACTTTTAATGCTTTTAGCATCAAGATAGATGGACTCCGAATCCTTGGGGCACTTTTCAACCAAAGTGGATTCATATGCAGCTCCATAATCATTAGGTTTGACACAAGAAAACAAAGATTCAATGGGAGTCACACCAAGCACTTTAAGATCTTTGTGATTCTCATCATCAGAACACGCCTTTTTAAGCCATTCATGTCTAGCACGAATTTGGGCTGTTCTTTCTTGGCTATCAATCATGGAAACACACATAGCTTTCAAAGTTTCATCCATGTTGATTTTGGGAGGAGCACATCTTACTTTCAAAGCATCAACATCACAAGAAATCCTAGCAACGCTCTTAGCCAAATCGTCAATTTTGAGTAGTTTTTCCTCTATGGACGCATTGAAAATCTTTTGAGAGTTGATGAACTCTTTGATATTACTCTCTAGATCAGAGGGTAATCTATTGTAATTTCCATGGGTATTGTTGTAGGAGTTGCCAAAGTTATTAGAGGAGCTACTAGGAAAAGGCCTAGGAACATAGTTTCCTCTAAAAGCGTTGTTGTTGCCAAAGTTATTCCTACCAACAAAATTAACGTCCAAGCTAGCGTTGCTACTCTCAATCAAAGAAGACAAAGGCATATAATTAGGATCCAAAGGAGCACTTCTAATAGCAACCAAATTCATTAACTCATCCATCTTAGCACTCAATGAGTTAATTTCTTCTATAGCGTGTACCTTCCTACTAGTAGGTGACCTTTTAGTGTGCCACTGAGAGTAGTTCGTCATGATGTTGTCTAAGAGCTTTGTGTCTTCTCCTAACGCGATTTCCATGAACGTTCCACCTGAGGCGGAGTCCAAGATATTTCTAGAAGCGAAATTCAAGCAAACGTAAAAGATTTGAATAATCATCCAAAGAATCAAGCCATGAGCGGGACAATTTCTAATCATTAATTTCATTCTCTCCCAAGCTTGTGCAACATGTTCATGATCAAGTTGCTTGAAATTCATGATATCATTACGGAGAGAGATGATCTTAGCCGGCGGAAAATACTTGAATATATAAGCATCTTTGCACTTATCCCAAGAATCGATACTATTTTTATGCAAAGAAGAAAACCAAGTTTTTGCGCGATCTCGCAACGAGAAAGGAAAAAAGCTTCAATTTAATCACATCATTATCCACATCTTTTTTCTTTTGCATATCGCAAAGCTCAATGAAGGTATTGAGATGGGATGCGGCATCTTTACTAGGAAGGCCAGAGAATTGCTCTTTGATACGTCCATTTTGCATCATGCTTTCATGTTGATATTTATTGCTTTTTGGGCGGTTATATTACTTTGTGGTACCATATTTATGCCTTTTCTCTCTTATTTTGCAAGGTTTATTTGAAGAGGGATAATTCAGGCAGCTGGAATTTTGGACTGGAAAAGGAGCAAATCTTAGTCCACTATTCTGCACATCTCCAAATGCCCTAAAAAGTTACGTGGAATTTTTTGGGATTATATAAAAAATACTAGACGAAAGTAGTACCGGAGGGGGGCTACCAGGGCGCCACAAGCCTAGCCACCGCCACCCCCTGGTGGCGGAGGGCAAGCTTGTGGGCTCCCTGACGGCCCACTAGCTCCCCTCTTTTGCTATATGAAGGGTTTCATTCCAGAAAAAATCAATCGGAACCTTTTTCGTGGTTTCTCCGCCGCCACGAGGCGGAACTTGAGCAGATCCAATCTAGAGCTCCGACAGGATGATCCTGCAGGGAAACTTCCTTCCTGGAGGGGGAAATCGTCACCATCGTCATCACCAACACTCCTCTCGTCGGAGGGGAGGCATCTTCATCAACATCTTCATCAGCACCATCTCCTCTCCAATCCCTAGTTCATCTCTTGTAACCAATATCCGTCTCACGACTCCGATTGGTACTTGTAAGGTTACTAGTAGTGTTGATTACTCTTTGTAGTTGATGCTAGTTGGATTACTTGGTGGAAGAGTTTATGTTCAGATCCTTGATGCTATTCATTACACCTTTGATCATGATTATGATTATGCTTTGTGAGTAGTTACTTTTGTTCCTGAGGACATGGGATAAGTCATGCTGATAATAGTCATGTGAGTTTGATATTCGTTCGATATTTTGATATGATGTATGTTGTTTTTCCTCTAGTGGTGTTATGTGAACATCGACTACATAACACTTCACCATATTTGGGCCTAGAGGAAGGCATTGGGGAGTAGTAAGTAGATGATGGGTTGCTGGAGTGACAGAAGCTTAAACCCCAGTCTATGCATTGCTTCGTGAGGGGCTGATTTGGATCCACTAGTTTAATGCTATGGTTAGACGTTGTCTTAATTCTTCTTTTGTAGTTGCAGATGCTTGCGAGAGAGGTTAATCATAAGTGGGATGCTTGTCCAAGTAAGGGCAGTACCCAAGCGCCGGTCCACCCACATATCAAACTATCAAAGTAACGAACGCGAATCGTATGAACATGATGAAACTAGCATGACAGAAATTCCCGTGTGTCCTCGGGAGCGTTTTTCCTCCTATAAGACTTTGTTCAGGCTTGTCCCTTGTTGCAAAAGAGATTGGGCCACTTGCTTCACCGTTGCTACTACTTGTTACTTGTTACTTTTCGCTTGCTACATTTCACCTCACTACACCATCACTTGTTACCTCTACTTTCAGTGCTTGCAGTTATTACCTTGCTGAAAACCGTTTATCAGAGCCTTCTGCTCCTCGTTGGGTTCGACACTCTTACTTATCGAAAGGACTACGATTGATACCCTATACTTGTGGGTCATCAAGACTCTTTTCTGGCGCCCTTGCCGGGGAGTGAAGCGCCTTTGGTAAGTGAAAATTGGTAAGGGAACATTTTTATATTGTGCTGAAATTTATTGCCACTTGTCACTATGGAAACTGTTCCTTTGAGGAGTTTGTTCGGGGTATCTTCACCACGAACGGAAGCATGAGGAGTTGTTCCTCAACCTGAGGTACCTACTGAAAATATCTTTTATGAAATTCCTTCGGGTATGCTTGAGAAACAGCTCGCTAATCCTTTTACAGGAGATGGATCTTCACATCCAGACTTGCATCTCATCTATGCAGATGAAGTTTGTGGTTTATTTAAGCTTGCAGCTTTGCCCGAGGATGAGGTAAAGAAGAAATTCTTTCCTTTATCTTTGAAGGATAAGGCGTTGACATGGTATATGCTATATGATGATACTGGATCATGGGACTACAATCGGTTGAAATTGGAATTTCATCAAAAGTTTTATCCTATGCATTTAGTACATCGTGATCGGAACTTTATTTATAACTTTTGGCCTCGTGACAGGGAAAGCATAGCTCAAGCTTGGGGGAGGCTTAAATCAATGCTATATTCATGCCCCAATCATGAGCTCTCGAGAGAAATCATTACTCAAAACTTTTATGCTCGGCTTTCTCATGAAGATCGTACCATGCTTGACACTTCTTGTACCGGTTCTTTTATGAAGAAGGATATTGATCACAAGTGGAATTTATTGGAGAGAATCAAACGCAACTCTGAAGATTGGGACCTGGAGGAAGGTAAGGAGTCAGGTATGAATTTCCAGTTTGATTGCGTTAAATTTTTTGCTGAGACAAACACTTTTAGAGATTTTAGTGCTAAGTACGGACTTGACTCTGAGATAGTAACTTCTCTATGTGAATCTTTTGCTGCTCATGTTGATCTTCCCAAAGAGAAGTGGTTTAAATATCATCCTCCTGTAGAAAGCAACATAGCCAAAACCAATCTAGTTGAGGAGAAAGTCATTGCTTTTAGTGATCCTGTTGTTCCTTGTGCTTACACTGAGAAACCACCATACCGTGCTAGGATAAAGGATTATTCTAAAGCTCCAACTGTGATACGTGGGGGTTACATTAGACCACTTGCACCCCCTAAGGAGATTAGAGTTGAACCTAGTGTAGCTATTATCAAAGATCTCTTAGCCGAAGACATAGATGGGCATGTTATCAAATTCTGTGAGGACTCCGCTAGAATTGCTAAACCTCACGTGAAAGACAAACACGGACCTGTAGTTGGCCTGCCCGTTGTTTCTGTCAAGATAGGAGATCACTGTTACCATGGTTTATGTGATATGGGAACTAGTGTTAGTGCAATACCCCGTTCTCTATATGATGAAATCAAAGATGAGATTGCACCTGCTGAGTTAGAACCCATTGATGTCACCATTACGCTAGCTAATAGAGACACTATCTGCCCTTTGGGAATTGTGAGAGACGTAGAAGTCTTGTGTGGTAAGACGAAGTATCCTACTGATTTCCTCGTCCTTGGTACAGCACAAGATAGCTTTTGTCCCATCATATTCGGTAGACCCTTTCTCAACACTGTCAATGCTCACATTGATTGCATTAAGCAGACCATGACTGTTAGTTTCGAGGGTGTGTCTCATGAATTTAACTTCTCCAAGTTTGGAAGACAACCCCATGAAAGAGAGTCGTCTGGTAGGGATGAAATCATTGCTCTTGCCTCTATTGCCGTACCTCCTACAGATCCTTTAGAGCAATATCTGTTTGAGCATGAAAATGATATGCATATGGAGGAGAGAGATGAGATAGATAAAATTGTCTTAGAACAATATCCTATTCTCAAGAATAATCTGCCTGTTGAACTGCTTGGGGATCCTCCCCCACCAAAGGGTGATCCTGTGTTCGAGCTTAAACAGTTGCCTGATACTCATAAGTATGCCTATCTTGATGAGAAGGAGATATATCCTGTATTATTAGTGCTCTCCTCTCAGAGCACGAAGAGAAGAAGTTACTAAAAACTCTAAGGAAGCACCGTGCTACTATTGGATATACTCTTGATGATCTTAAGGGTATTAGTCCCTCTCTATGTCAGCACAAGATTAAAACCGATCCTGATTCTAAACCAGTTGCGGATCATCAAAGGAGATTCAATCCTAAGATGAAAGAGGTCGTTAGAAAAGAAATATTAAAGCTTCTGGAAGCAGGAATCATTTATCCAGTTGCTCATAGTGATTGGGTAAGTCCAGTACATTGCGTACCTAAGAAGGGAGGTATCACCGTCGTTCCTAATGATAAGGATGAACTAATCCCATAAAGGATTATTACCGGCTATAGGATGGTGACAGACTTCCGGAAACTGAACAAGGCAACCAGGAAAGATTATTATCCTTTGTCGTTTATCGACCAAATGCTAGAAAGGCTATCAAAGCACACACACTTCTGCTTTCTAGACGGTTATTCAGGTTTCTCGGAAATACCTGTTGCACAATCGGATCAAGAGAAAACCACTTTCACCTGCCCCTTCGGTACCTTTGCCTATAGACGTATTCCTTTTGGCTTATGCAATGCACCTACCACCTTCCAAAGATGTATGATGGCTATATTCTCTAACTTTTGTGAATAGATTGTCGAGGTTTTCATGGATGATTTCTCCGTTTACGGGTCTTCCTTTGATGATTGCCTCAGCAACCTTGATCGAGTCTTACAGAGATGCGAAGATACCAACCTCGTCTTGAATTGGGAGAAGTGCCACTTTATGGTTAATGAAGGCATCGTCGTCGGACACAAAATCTCTGAAAGAGGCATTGTAGTTGATAAGGCTAAGGTTGACGCAATTGAGAAAATGCCTTGCCCCACAGATATCAGAGGTATACGAAGTTTCCTAGGTCATGCTGGTTTCTATAGAAGGTTCATTAAAGACTTCTCTAAGATTTCTAGGCCTCTTACCAACCTCTTGCAGAAGGATGTTCCTTTTGTTTTTGATGAGGATTGTGAGGAAGCTTTCGAAATACTTAAGAAGGCTTTGATAACCGCACCTATTGTTCAACCACCTGACTGGAACTTGCCCTTTGAAATCTTGTGCGACGCTAGTGATTATGCTGTTGGTGCTGTTCTAGGACAAAGAGTTGACAAGAAGTTGAATGTTATTCACTACGCTAGTAAAACTCTAGACAGTGCCCAAAGAAACTATGCCACTATGGAAAATGAGTTTTTAGCAGTCGTGTTTGCATGTGAAAAGTTCAGATCTTATATAGTTGACTCCAAAGTCACTATTCACTCTGATCATGCTGCTATTAAGTACCTTCTGGAGAAGAAGGACGCTAAGCCCAGGCTAATCAGATGGGTTCTCCTGCTACAGGAATTTGATTTGCACGTCGTTGACCGAAAGAGTGCTCATAACCCCGTAGCAGATAACTTGTCTAGGCTAGAGAATGTCCTTGATGACACACTACCTATTGATGACAACTTTCCTGATGAGCAATTAAATGTCATCCGCACTTCAAATAGTGCACCATGGTATGTTGATTACGCAAACTATATCGTAGCCAAATATATACCACCCAGTTTCACCTATCACCAAAAGAAGAAATTCTTCTTTGATTTGAGACACTACTTTTGGGATGATCCTCACCTTTATAAGGAAGGAGTAGATGGTGTTATTAGACGTTGTGTATCTGAACGCGAACAGGGACAGATCTTGCAGAAGTGTCATTCCGAAGCCTACGGAGGACACCACGCTGGAGATAGAACAGCCCATAAGGTATTGCAATCAGGTTTCTATTGGCCCACTCTCTTCAAGGATGCCCGTAAGTTTGTCTTGTCTTGTGACGAATGCCAAAGAATAGGGAACATCAGTAAGCGCCAGGAAATGCCTATGAACTATTCACTAGTCATTGAACCATTTGATGTCTGGGGCTTTGATTATATGGGACCCTTCCCAAGTTCCAATGGGTACACTCACATCTTAGTTGTTGTGGATTACGTCACTAAGTGGGTAGAAGATATCCCCACTAAAAATGTTGATCACCACACCTCTATTAAGATGCTTAAAGAAGTCATTTTCCCAAGATTTGGACTCCCTAGATATTTGATGACTAATGGCGGTTCACACTTCATTCATGGTGTTTTCCGCAAGATGCTCGCTAAGTATGATGTCAACCATAGAGTTGCATCTCCTTATCATCCTCAGTCTAGTGGTCAAGTGGAGTTGAGTAATAGGGAGATCAAATTGATCTTACAAAAGACCGTCAATAGATCTCGAAAGAATTGGTCTAGCAAACTTGATGATGCACTATGGGCTTATAGGACTGCCTATAAGAATCCCATGGGCATGCCGCCGTATAAAATGGTTTACGTTAAGGCATGTCATCTACCTCTTGAGTTGGAAGACAAAGCTTATTGGGCAATCAAAGAGCTCAACTTTGATTTCAAACTTGCCGGTGCGAAGCGGTTGTTTGATATCAGCTCGTTAGATGAATGAAGGACCCGGGCATATGAGAATGCCAAGTTGTTCAAGGAAAAGGTTAAGAGATGGCACGACAAACGAATACAGAAATGAGAGTTCAATGTAGGTGATTATGTCCTGCTATACAATTCTCGTTTGAGATTCTTCACAGGCAAGCTTCTCTCTAAATGGGAAGGTCCTTACGTTATCGAGGAAGTATATCGTTCCGGTGCCATCAAAATCAATAACACGGAAGGAAATTTTCCTAGAGTGGTAAATGGGCAAAGAATCAAGCATTACATCTCCGGTACTCCCATAAATATTGAGACCAATATCATCAATGTCATAACTCCAGAGGAGTACATAAGGGATGTTTATCAGCCTGTTTCAGACCCTGAAAACGAAGAGGTATCTGTTTCGGTAAGAAATTGGACTCTGATGCTTTTCCAATAGGAAATGTCCTCTGTTTTGGAATTTTTGGAAAATTGGAAAAATAAAAAGCAGTCCGGAGAGCGCACGAGGCGGCCACAAGCTTGGACACCGCCCCCTACCCCCTGGTGGCGGAGGGAGGGCTTGTGGGCACCTCGTGTGCCTCCCGGACTCCGTTTTCTTGCAGAGCACTCCTTCTGGTCCAGAAAAAATCAATATATATTCGTCCGAAGGTTTTGATCTCCGTATCGCGCACTCTTCCTCTGTTTTTGTTTCGAACTTGTTGTCTGCCGCAGAATTAGAGCAAAGATGCCTGAGGAATCTGTTGGGGAGAATGATCTTCACCAAGTTCATGAGGAAGTAGATGCTCATCTGAAAAGAGTAGAAGTCACGGAAGCGAGGGACCAAGCTAAGGAGAAAACCCAAGCTAGGAAGGAAGTCCAACCCTTGTTCAACATTGAAGACTTAGAAGGAGTAGATTTTCTCCAACCCTTCCTCCACATGTTGTCTCCATCCTTGATTGAACTCTTGAGGTTTTGCGAAACAACTCGTGCTCGCAATATTTCCCTTTCTCGTGAAGTTGTTTTGTTGGAAAACCATGTCACAGATCTCAAAGGTATAAATCAAAGATTGATAGCTCTCTTGGAATCAAAGGCAACAACTCCACCACCATCACCACCCAGGGGAGACAACTAAGCATTGGTATGGGCAATCCCCTTGGCTTCTGCCAAGCTTGGGGGAGTTTCCCTGGTATCGTATCACCTTTATATCTTTTTCTTTTACCCTTTTTTTAGTTCTTTCCTTTTCAGTTTTTATTTCTTCTCTTAGAGGAATAAATCTTTAGTGTTTAGTTTGAGTCTTTTGCTTTTGTCTCTCCCCCGATGTATTCAAGCTTTCGAGCTATATAATAAAGAGTATCTTAGTCAAGGGCTTTGCTTTGTGCCATGATCAAAATTATGAAAAGAACGATAACATGAAAGATCAAGAGACGATCTTATGGAAAGTGATAGCTTCATGTATGACACGTATGATGATTGAAACTTGTTGAGAATAAATCAACATAGACCTCAGTCATTGTTGCAATTAATAAGAAGTAATAAGGAAAGAGAGGTTCACATATAAATATATCATCTTAAACACTTTTTACAATTGTGAGCACTCACCAAACTGTTGCATGCTTAGGAGTAGATGTTGGACAAGGAAGACAACATAATGAATTGTGTTTGCTTGGTTCCAAGCAATATTATATGATTAGAGATCCCTTAGCATGTGACGATTGCTTCCACCTCATATTAGACAAAACTCCCGCACCAAGTAGAGATACTACTTGTGCATCCATAAACCTTCAACCAAATCTTGCCATGAGAGTCAACCATACCTACCTATGGATTGAATAAGATCCTTCAAGTAAGTTGTCATCGGTGCAAGCAATAAAAATTGCTCTCTAATATGTATGATCTATTAGTGTGTGGAAAATAAGCTTTATACGAACCTATGATGAGGAAGACATAAAAGCGACAGACTGCATAATAAAGTTCATTATCACAGGAGGCAATATAAAGTGACGTTCCTCCGCACTAAGAGGACACGCATTCAAACCTCAAAAGCGCATGACAACCTCCGCTTCCCTCTGTGAAGGGCCTTTCTTGTACCTTTACTTTTTGCCCTTGTAAGAGTCATGGTGATCTTCACCAATTCCCTATTTTGCCTTTGTCTTGGCTACCGTCACACGCTTGGGAAAGATCTATATTCATATATCAACTTGGAGTTGAGTACTTATGCTTTATTATTGTTGACTTTACCCTTGAGGTAAATCGTTGGGAGGCAAAACTATAAGCCCCTGTCTTCCTCTGTGTCCAGCTGAAACTTTGACACCATGAGTACCACGTGAGTTGTAACAATTGTGGAAAACAAAAGAGATGATTGAGTATGTGGGTTTGCCTTACAAGCTCTTATTTGACTCTTTCTCATGTTATGATAAATTGCAATTGCTTCAATGACTATGGACTGTTGTTGGTTACTTCTCGGTAAGGTTTTTGCTTCATGCTTTTCTTTGTGAAGGAATTGTTACTTCCCCATAAGAATCTTTATGATGTATTGTTTATCTATGTGTGATCATGATGCCCTCATGTCCGTATTATGTTTTATCGACACCTTCGTCCCTAAACATGTGGACATGTTTATGGAACTTGGTTTTCGCTTGAGGACAAGCGAGGTCTAAGATTGGGGGAGTTGATACGTCCATTTTGCATCATGCTTTCATGTTGATATTTATTGCTTTTGGGGCTGTTATATTACTTTGTAGTACCATATTTATGCCTTTTCTCTCTTATTTTGCAAGGTTTATTTGAAGAGGGAGAATTCAGGCAGCTGGAATTCTGGACTGGAAAAGGAGCAAATCTTAGTCCACTATTCTGCACATCTCCAAATGCCTTGAAAAGTTACATGGAATTTTTTGGGATTATATACAAAAATACTGGGCGAAAGAAGTATCGGAGGGGGGTTAGAAGGGCGCCACAAGCCCTGCCACCGCCACCCCCTGGTGGTGGAGGGCAAGCTTGTGGGCTCCCTGACGGCCCACTAGCTCCCCTCTTTTGCTATATGAAGGGTTTCATTCCAGAAAAAATCAATCGGAACCTTTTTCGTGGTTTCTCCGCCGCCACGAGGCGGAACTTGAGCAGATCCAATCTAGAGCTCCGACAGGATGATCCTGCAGGGGAAACTTCCTTCCTGGAGGGGGAAATCGTCGCCATCGTCATCACCAACACTCCTCTCGTCGGAGGGGAGGCATCTTCATCAACATCTTCATCAGCACCATCTCCTCTCCAATCCCTAGTTCATCTCTTGTAACCAATATCCGTCTCACGACTCCGATTGGTACTTGTAAGGTTACTAGTAGTGTTGATTACTCTTTGTAGTTGATGCTAGTTGGATTACTTGGTGGAAGAGTTTATGTTCAGATCCTTGATGCTATTCATTACACCTTTGATCATGATTATGATTATGCTTTGTGAGTAGTTACTTTTGTTCCTGAGGACATGGGATAAGTCATGCTGATAATAGTCATGTGAGTTTGATATTCGTTCGATATTTTGATATGATGTATGTTGTTTTTCCTCTAGTGGTGTTATGTGAACATCGACTACATAACACTTCACCATATTTGGGCCTAGAGGAAGGCATTGGGGAGTAGTAAGTAGATGATGGGTTGCTGGAGTGACAGAAGCTTAAACCCCAGTCTATGCATTGCTTCGTGAGGGGCTGATTTGGATCCACTAGTTTAATGCTATGGTTAGACGTTGTCTTAATTCTTCTTTTGTAGTTGCAGATGCTTGCGAGAGAGGTTAATCATAAGTGGGATGCTTGTCCAAGTAAGGGCAGTACCCAAGCGCCGGTCCACCCACATATCAAACTATCAAAGTAATGAACGCAAATCATATGAACATGATGAAACTAGCATGACAGAAATTCCCGTGTGTCCTCGGGAGCGTTTTTCCTCCTATAATACTTTGTTCAGGCTTGTCCCTTGCTGAAAAAGGGATTGGGCCACTTGCTGCACCGTTTCTACTACTTGTTACTTGTTACTTTTCGCTTGCTACGTTTCACCTCACTACACCATCACTTGTAACCGCTACTTTCAGTGCTTGCAGTTATTACCTTGCTGAAAACCGTTTATCAGAGCCTTCTGCTCCTCGTTGGGTTCGACACTCTTACTTACCGAAAGGACTACGATTGATCCCCTATACTTGTGGGTCATGACTCTTTCATAACAAGATTCAGCAAAGCAGCCTTGATTTCGTATGACTCCGCACTAGTGGCGGGAGCAATCGGAGTACTAATAAAATCATTATTATTAATATTTGAGAAGTCACAAAGTTTGGTGTTTTCGTTCATGGTAACTTCAGCAAGCAAGCAAGCACAAAAGCAAACAAAAAGCAGGCGAGAAAAAGGGCGAACGAAATAGGCAAATTGGTGAAGTGGGGGAGAGGAAAACGAGAGGCAACTGGCAAACAAAGTAAATGCAAGATATGAGTTTGTGACACCTACTTTGATGAGTTCTTGACTTGATCTTCCTCCCCGGCAACGGCGCCAGAAATTCTTCTGCTGCCATAACAAAAGTCCTTCCCTGGCGCTTAGGAATTCTTCTTGTTACTTCTCTGGTTTGCGTCGGTTTTTGCCTTCAAGAGGAAAGGGTGATGCAGCACAGGAGCAGTAAGTATTTCCCTCAGTTTGAGAACCAAGGTATCAATCCACAAGGAGGGCCTCGTCAAGTCCAAAGTACCTGCGCAAACACAAACAAGCTTGCACCCAACGCTTCAAAGGGGTTGTCAATCATTTCACGATTGTTTGGAAAGTGAGATCTGAAGGCGGAAAGTGCAACAAAGTAAAAAGTGTAAGGCTGAAAATATGGTGTGGAGTAGACCGTGGGGGCCATAGTGTTCACTAGAGGCTTCTCTCATAATAGCAAATATCACAATGGGTGAACAAATTACTGTCAGGAAATTGATAGAACCGCGCAAAGTCATGACGATATCTAAGGCAATGATCTAGCATATAGGCATCACGTCCGAGACAAGTAGACTGATACTTTCTGCATCTACTACTATTACTCCACACATCGACCGTTATCCAGCATGCATCTAGTGTATTGAGTTCATGACGAACAGAGTAACGCTTTAAGCAAGATGACATGATGTAGAGGGATAATCTCAAACCAATGATGAAAACCCCATCTTTTTACCCTTGATGGCAACAACACGATGCGTGCCTCGCTACCCCTTCTGTCACTGGGTGAGGTCACCGCACGGTATGAACCCAAAACCAAGCACTTCTCCCATTGCAAGAATCAAAGATCTAGTTGGCCAAACAAAACCCACAACTCGAAGAGAATTACAAGGATATGAAATCATGCATAAGAGAGATCATAAGAAACTCAAATAAGATTCATAGATAATCTGATCATAAATCCACAATTCATCGGATCTCGACAAACACACCGCAAAAGAAGATTACATCGGATAGATCTCCATGAAGATCATGGAGAACTTTGTATTGAAGATCCAAGAGAGAGAAGAAGCCATCTAGTTACTAGGTATGGACCCGTATGTCTATGGTGAACTACTCACGCATCATCAGAGAGGTCATGGTGTTGATGAAGAAGCCCTCCGTATCTGAATCCCCCCTTCGGCAGGGCACCAGGACGTGCCCCAGATGGGATCTTGCGGAGACAGAAGCTTGCGGCGGCGGAAAAGTAATTGCGATCATCTCTTGATTTTTTTGGGAATATTTTGGAATATATATAGGCGCAAGATCTAGGTCACGGGACCTCCAGGGGGCCTACAATCCTTGATGGCGCGACCCCCTTGGCCGCGGGGTGGGGGCTTGTGGGCCCCCTGGGGCTCTTCTGGCTTGGCTCCCAAGTTCTCCGATCTTCTTCCATTCCAGAAAAAATCTTTCTGGGGATTTTTCTTCCGTTTGGACTCCGTTTCAAAATCTGCTCTGAAAGGGGTCAAAAACATGGAAAAAACAGGAACTGGCACTTGGCACTGAGTTAATAAGTTAGTCCCAGAAAATAAGTAAGAGGCATGCAAAACATCCAAAGTTTGACAAGATAATAGCATGAAACCATCAAAAATTATAGATACGTTGGAGACGTATCAGTTGACTTGTTGACGAATGTGGTAGCCAGTGCCAGACTAGCCACACCCGATTCTGAGTCTTCTTCAGAACCCTCCTCTTCATCACATTCCTCAGATTCTGTCTCAGAATCTATTTCCTTGCCAATAAGTGCCCGAGCCTTTCTGAAACTAGTCTTCTTGTGCGATGAGGACTTTGAGGATGAGGATTTTGAAGATTTCTTCTTTTTCTTCGAGTCATCAGAACTTTCATCCTTGTATTTCTTCTTCTTTGACTCCTTCACCCAACGAGGACAATCAGCAATATAGTGACCTGATTTCTTGCATTTGTGGCAGGTTCTTTTCTTGTAGTCCTCAGATGAAGATTCTGATTTCCTCATATCTCTTCTTGAAGATTTACCAAACTGGACACGTCTTGTAAACTTCTGGAATTTCCTCATGAGCATTTAAAGATCCTGTCCAAGTTCTTCGGGATCACCAATGCTGCAATCCAAGTCTTCTTCTTAGATGAGCAAATTGCTTTGGCCTTCAGTGCACGAGGTCTAGAATAGCTTGGTCCATATAGATCTCTCTTTTCTTCCTGTTGGAATTCATGAGTATTGAGTCCTTCGAGTATATCAGCAGGATCAAGGATCATGTAGTCTGGTCTTTCTTGAATCATTAGAACCAGTGTATCAAATGATGAATCCAAATATCTTAGCAGTTTCTTCACAACTTCATGGTTAGTAATGTCTCGAGCTCCCAGTGCTTGCAGTTCGATATGTGAGTGAGGCGTTCAAAGGTATCTTGGCAGTTTTCATTGTCAAGCCGCTTGAAGCGATTGAAGAGATTGCGAAGAACATCAACACGAGAGTCACGCTGAGTTGATATTCCTTCATTGACTTTGGACAACCTTTCCCAAATTAGTTTTGTTGAGCCCAAAGCACTCACTCTGCCATACTGACCTTTGCTCAGATGGCCACAAATGATATTCTTCGCTTGAGAATCAAGTTGCTTGAATTTCTTCGCATCAGCGGCCGAGACAGTAGCAGTAATGAAGGAAACACCATGTTCTACAATATACCAGAGATCATTGTCAATTGCTTGTAGATGCATGTGCATCTTGGTCTTCTAGAAGGGGAAGTCCTTTCCATTGAAAGTAGGACATCTTGCAGTAACCTTGATCATGCCTGCAGTCGACATAACTAAAACAGTAGGTGGTTAAACCAAAATCACACTGAACAAGGGAGTACCTTGCTCTGATACCAATTGAAAGTGCTTTATATCGACTAGAGGGGGGGTGAATAGGAGATTTTTAGAATTTCATCTTTGAGGAAATTCCCCACTGATGAATAACTTACAGCGGAAACAGCAAAGGATCAGGGGTGCAAAGTATCACTACAGCAGTTTTCTAGATGAGGAATATGAAAAACAGTTTGCACAGTACGCAGGCACAGAGTAAGCAGGTGAGGATTAACTCGCGTGAATAATTTGAGGTTGAGGAAATTCAGAGAAAGTCTTCAGCAAATTCTTCTAACAGTGACAATGAAAATCTTCAACATACAATATTGAGGAATTGAAAGAGTTGAAGAAATAGAACCCGTATCACAGTGAAGATAGTGGTTGGTGACCCAATTCCAACTGATGTGGCAGTTGTACGTCTGGTTTGGAGCGACTTGGTATTGAAACCAAAAGACACAAATTCCCGGGACACACCGTCCTGGGACACACAGTCCCTACCGTATTCTCCTTGAGCTAAGGACACACAGTCCTCGCCCAACACTCGTGGTAAGTCTTCAGGGAAGACTTCCAAACCCTCACAAACTTGGTCTCGTGGTTTGGTGTTTGGGGTATTTCCTCACTGATGATTTACTCTCGAACACTCTGAGGAATTTGGGTTGCTCTAAATGACAAGTGTTAGTTTCTTGCGGAGCAGCCAACCAACTAATGGTTGTGAGGGCAGCTATTTATAGCCTGGGAGCATCCCGACACGATTTGACATTAATGCCCTTAAGTAATATGACTGTTGGTGTGGATAAGATCGGTGATGTGGCGCAAATTGCGGCAACGGTCGGGACCCTCAAGTGTGAGAGTCCTCATGTCTCTCATATTCATCACTTGAGGCTTTTGTAGGATTAGGCTTGGGTTGAGCATCATGAGGAAATTCATTCCATAGTGAACCTCGACCCCCTTTAACAGTACGGTGTGCCTATGACTCAAGAGTGAAGAAAATGAAACAGAAAGAATAAATCTTCATGCTTCAAAGTCTTCGGATCGTTTTTCTTGAGGACACACCGAATTTCTCATCTTCAATATCTTCATGAGGAATATCAATTTCTTCGCGATCAAAGTCTTCAGCAGAAGACCAATTTCTTCAGCCGAAGATATACATTTTAGGGGTTGATATTCATCGTACAATTCAAACTCCTCAACGACTTGTAGATCCTGTGTACACTCATGAACACATTAGATACTTAGCCTATAAGTCTTCAAACCACCAAAATCACTAAGGGGCACTAGATGCACTTACAGCTAGCTCATCAAGTTTAACCCGAGTGTTCCGCGTGTGCAACTGTTTTGCACCCGTTGTATGTGAACGTTGAGTCTATCACACCCGATCATCACGTGGTGTCTCGAAACGAAGAACGGTCACAACGGTGCACAGTCGGGGAGAACACAATTTTATCTTTAAATTTTAGTGAGGGATCACCTTATAATGCTACCATCGTTCTAAGCAAAATAAGGTGAATAAAAGGATTAACATCACATGCAAATCATAAGTGACATGATATGGCCATGCACTTGTGCTTCTTGATCTCCATCACCAAAGCACCAGCATGATCTCCATCGTCACCGGCGCCACACCATGATCTCCATCATCATGATTTACATCATTGTGCAGCCATCGAGGTTGTCGCACTATCTATGTTGTTACTACTAAAGCTACTGCCTAGCGATATAGCAAGAGCATCTGCAAGCACAAAATAAATTTAAAGACAACCCTATGGCTCATGCCGGTTGCCGTAGCATCGACGTGCAAGTCGATATTTAACTATTACAACATGATCATCTCATACATCCAATATATCATATCATGTCTTTGCCATATCACATCACAAGCATACCCTGCAAAAACAAGTTAGATGTCCTCTAATTTGTTGTTGCATGTTTTACGTGACTGCTATGGGTATCTAGTATGATCGCATCTTACTTACGCAAAGCCACAATGGTGATGTGAAAATTGCTATTTAACCTTCTTCAAGGACCGCCTCGGTTAAATCCAATTCAACTAAAGTTGAAGAAACGGGCACCCGCCAGTCATCTTTATGCAACAAGTTGCATGTCAGTCGATGAAAACGGTCTCTTGTAAGCGTACAAGTAAAGTTGGTCCGGGCCGCTTCAATCCAACAATGCCGTTGGATAAAGAAAATACTAAGGAGGGCAGCAAATTTAACATCATCACCCACAAACTCTTATATGTTCTACTCGAAATATCATTTACGCATGAACCTAGCTCTGATACCACTGTTGGGGAACATTGCAGGGGAAAAAAATCTTACGCACACGAAGACCTATCATGGTGATGATCATCTATGAGAGGGAGATAGGATCCACATATCCTTGTAGATCGCTATGAGGGAAGCGTTAAGAAACGCTATTGATGTAGTGCAACGTCTGCGCGATCCAAATCGCCTTCGTCCCACGATCGGTTCCGATCTAGCGTCGAACAGACGACACCTCGATACGTCCATTTTGCATCATTCTTTCATGTTGATATTTATCACTTTATGGGCTGATATTACACTTCACGGTACAACACTTATGCCTTTTCACTCTTATTTTATAAGGTTTACATCAAGAGGGAGAATGCCAGCAGCTGGAATTCTCGTCTGAAAATGGAGCACATTTGAGATACCTATTCTGCGCAACTCCAAAAGCCGTGAAAATCAACGAGGAATTATTTTTGAATTTATAAAAAATACTGGATGGAAGAAGTACCAGAGGGGAGCCACGAGGAGGCCACAAGCCTACCAGGCGCAACCCACCCTCCTGGTCGCGCCTAGGTGGCTTGTGGGCCCCCTGGTGCCCCTTTGGCTCCCATCTTTTGCTATCAGGAGGGTTTCGTTCCAGAAAAAATCAGGAGGAGGCTTTCGGGAAGAATCGCCACCGCCACGAGGCAGAACTTGAGCAGAACTAATCTAGAGCTCCGGTGGGGCCGTCCTACTTGGGAAACTTCCCTCCCGGAGGGGGAAATCATCGCCATCGTCATCACCAACACTCCTTTCATCGGAGGGGACTCATCACCATCAACATCTTCATCAGCACCATCTCATCTCCAAACCCTAGTTCATCTCTTGTAACCAATCTCCGTCTCGCGACTCCGATTGGTACTTGTAAGGTTGCTAGTAGTGTTAATTACTCTTTGTAGTTGATGCTAGTTGGATTACTCGGTGAAAGATTATATGTTCAGATCCTTGATGCTATTCATTACCTCTCTGGTCATGAACATAATTATGCTTTTTGAGTAGTCACTTTTGTTCCTGAGGACATGGGATAAGTCTTGCTATAAGTAGTCGTGTGAATTTGGTATTCCTTTGATATTTTGATGCGTTGTATGTTGTTTTCCCTCTAGTGGTGTTATGTGAACATAGACTACATAACACTTCACCATTATTTGGGCCCAGAGGAAGGCATTGAGAAGTAATAAGTAGATGATGGGTTGCTAGAGTGACAGAAGCTTAAACCCTAGTTTATGTGTTGCTTCATAAGGGATTAATTTGGATCCAGTAGTTTAATGCTATGGTTAGACTTTGTCTTAATTCTTCTTTCGTAGTTTAGGATGCTTGCGAGAGGGGTTAATCATAAGTGGGAGGTTTGTCAAAGTAAGGGCAGCACCCAAGCACCGTTCCACCCACATATCAAACTATCAAAGTAGCGAACGGGAATCATATGAACATGATGAAAACTAGCTTGACAGATATTCCCATGTGTCCTCGGGAGCGCTTTACTTCGAATAAGAGTTTGTCCAGGCATGTCCCTTGCTACAAAACGGATTGGGCCATCTTGCTGCACCTTTGTTACTATTGTTACTTGCTACTCGTTATGAATCATTTTACCACATAATTATCGGTTACCGATAATTTCAGTGCCTGCAGAGAATACCTTGCTAGAAATCACTTGTCAGTTCCTTCTGCTCCTCGTTGGGTTCGACACTCTTACTTATCGAAAGGACTATGATAGATCCCCTACACTTGTGGGGCATCAAGACTCTTTTCTGGCGCCGTTGCCGGGGAGTGAAGCGCCTTTGGTAAGGAAACATTTATATAGGGTGCTGAAATTTATTGTTACTTGTCACTATGGAAACTAATCCTTTGAGGAGCTTGTTCGGGGTATCTTCACCTCGACTAGAAGCACAAGGAGTTGCTCCTCAACCTTCTGCACCTACTCAAAATATTTGTTATGAAATTCCTTCGGGTATGCTAGAGAAACAGTTAGCTAATCCTTTTTTAGGAGATGTAACATCACATCCCGACTTGCATCTAATCTATGTAGATGAAGTTTGTGGTTTATTTAAGCTTGCAGGTTTGCCCGAGGATGAGGTCAATAAGAAGGTCGTTCCCTTATCTTTGAGGGATAAAGCATTGACATGGTATAGGATATGTGATGATACTGGATCATGGAACTTCAACCGTTTGAAATTGGAATTTCATCAAAAAATTTATAAATGTTTCCTTAATTCAATTTTATAAATGTTTATAAATTGGAATTTCAGGTACATAGTGATCGGAATTATATTTATAATTTTTGGCCTCGTGATAGAGAAAGTATCGCTCAAGCTTGCGGGAGGCTTAATTCAATGTTATATTCATGCCCCAATCATGAGCTCTCGAGAGAAATTATTATTCAGAACTTTTATGCTCCGCTTTCTCATGATAATCGCACCATGCTTGACACTTCTTGTACCGGTTCTTTGATGAAGAGAGATATTGACTTCAAATGGAATTTACTGGAAAGAATTAAACGCAGCTCTGAAGATTGGGGGTTTGATGAGGGTAAGGAGCCAGGTATGAATCTTAAGTTCGGTTGCGTTAAATCCTTTGTTGAAACAAATACTTTTTGTGATTTTAGCGCTAAATGACTTGACTCTGAGATAGTAGCTTCATTCTGTGAATCATTTGCTGCTCATATTGATCTCCCTAAAGAGAAGTTGTTTAAATATCATCCTCCCTTAGAAGTCAATGTAGTTAAACCCAATCCAGTTGAAGAGAAAGTCATTGCTTATAATGATCCTATTGTTCCTAGTGCTTACATTGAGAAACCACCTTTCCCTGTTAGAATGAAGGATCATTCTAAAGCTTCAACTGTGATACGTAGGGGCTACATTAGAACACCTACACCCCCTGAGCAAATCAGCGTTGAACCTAGCATTGCTATTATCAAAGATCTCCTGTCCGACAATGTTGATGGCCATGATATTCACTTTTGTGAAAATGCTGCTAGAATTGCTAAACCTCATGCTATAGACAAACATAGGCCTGTTGTTGGCACGCTTGTTGTTTCTGTTAAGATAGGAGATCATTGTTATCATGGTTTATGTGACGTGGGTGCTAGTGTTAGTGCAATACCTCAATCTTTATATGATGAAATTAAAGACGAGATTGCACCTGTCGAGATGGAACCTATTGATATCACTATTCAGCTTGCCAATAGAGATACTATCTGCCCTTTGGGAATTGTTAGAGATGTTGAAGTCTTGTGTGGTAAAACTAAGTATCCTGCTGATGTTCTCGTTCTTGCTACCACACAAGATAGCTTTTGTCCCATCATATTTGGCAGACCTTTCCTCAATACTTTCAATGCTCATATTGACTGTGAGAAGCAAACTGTCACTGTTGGCTTTGAAGGTGTGTCACATGAGTCCAATTTCTCCAAGTTCGGTAGACAACCTCATGAAAAAGAGTTGTCTAGTAAGGATGAAATTATTGCTCTAGCTTCTATTGTTGTGCCTCATACTGATCCTTTAGAGCAATACTTGCTTAAGCATGAAAATGATATGCATATGGATGAAAGGAATGAGATAGATAGAGTTATCTTTGAACAACATCCTATCCTTAAGAATAATTTGCCTGTTGAACTGCTTGGAGATCCACCCCCACCAAAGGGCGATCCTGTATTCGAGCTTAAAGAGCTACCTGATACTCTTAAGTATGCTTATCTTGATGAGAAAGAGATATATCCTGTTATTATTAGTGCTAGCCTCTCAGAGCATGAAGAAAAGAATTTATTAAAAACTCTGAGGAAGTACCGTGCTCCTATTGGATATACTCTTGATGATCTTGAGGGCATTACTGCCACTCTATGCCAGCACAAAATTAAAACCAATCATGATTCCAAACCAGTTGCTGATCATCAATGGAGATTAAATCCTAAGATGAAAGAGGTAGTAAGAAAAGAAATACTAAAGCTCCTAGAAGCAGGTATTATCTATCATGTTGCTCATAGTGATTGGGTAAGTCCGGTGCATTGTGTCCCTAAGAAGGGAGGCATTACCGTTGTCCCTAATGATAAGGATGAATTGATCCCATAGAGGATTATTACTGGCTATAGGATGGTGATTGATTTTAGGAAATCGAATAAAGCCACCAGGAAAGATCATTACCCCTTGCCTTTTATTGACCAAATGCTAGAAAGATTGTCCAAACACACACACTTCTGCTTTCTAGATGGTTATTTTGGTTTCTCCCAAATACTTGTTGCACAATCTGATCAGGAGAAAACCACTTTTACCTGCCCTTTCGGTACTTTTCTAATAGACGTATGCCTTTTGGCTTATGTAATGCACCTGCTACCTTTCAAAGATATATGATGGCTATATTCTCTGACTTTTGTGAAAAGATTGTTGAGGTTTTCATGGATGACATCTCCGTTTACTGGTCTTCTTTTGATGATTGCCTCAGCAACCTTGATCGAGTTTTGCAGAGATGTAAAGACACCAACCTTGTCTTGAATTGGGAGAAGTGCCACTTTATGGTTAATGAAGGCATCGTCTTAGGACATAAAATTTCTAAAAGAGGTATTAAAGTCGATAAGGCTAAGGTTGATGCGATCGAGAAAATGCCATGCCCTACAGATATACAAGGTATAATAAGTTTCCTTGGTCATGCTGGTTTTTATAGAAGGTTCATTAAGGACTTTTCTAAGATTTCTAGGCCTCTTACCAATCTCTTGCAAAAGTATATTCCTTTTGTTTTTGACGATGATTGTGAGGAAGCCTTCGAAATACTTAAGAAGGCCTTGATAATTGCACCTATTGTTCAACCACCTGATTGGAACTTACCTTTTGAAATTATGTGTGATGCTAGTGATTATGTTGTGGGTAATGTCCTAGGACAAAGAGTTGATAAGAAGTTGAATGTTATTCACTATGCTAGCAAAACTCTAGAAAGTGCCCAAAGAAACTATGCTACTACGTAGAAGGAATTTTTAGCAGTCGTGTTTGCATGTGAAAAGTTCAGATCTTACATTGTTGATTCCATGGTCACTATTCACACTGGTCATGTTACTATTAAGTATCTCATGGAAAAGAAAGATGCTAAACCTAGACTTATCAGATGGGTTCTCTTGCTACAAGAATTTGATTTGCATGTTGTTGATACGAAGGGTGCTGAGAACCCCGTAGCAGATAACTTGTCTAGGTTAGAGAATGTTCTTGATGACCCACAACCTATTGATGATAGCTTCCTTTATGAGCAATTGAATGTCATAAATGCTTCACGTAGTACACCGTAGTATGCTGATTATGCAAATTACAGCATTGCCAAATATATACTCCTAGTTTCACATACCAGCAAAAGAAGGAATTCTTCTTTGATTTGAGACATTACTTTTGGGATGATCCTCACCTTTATAAGGAAGGAGTAGATGGAGTTATTATACGTTGTGTACCTGAGCATGAACAGGGACAGATCCTACAGAAGTGTCACTCTGAGGCTTATGGAGGACACCATGCAGGAGATAGAACTGCACACAAGGTATTGCAATCAGCTTTCTATTGGCCCACTCTCTTTAAGGATGCCCGTAAGTTTGTCTTGTCTTGTGACGAATGTCAAAGAATAGGTAATATCAGTAAACGTCAGGAAATGCCTATGAATTATTCACTTGTCATTGAACCATTTTATGTTTGGGGTTTTTATTATATGGGACCTTTTCCAAAGTCCAATGGGTATACTCATATCCTAGTTGTTGTTGATTACGTTACTAAGTGGGTAGAAGCTATCCCAACTAGTAGTGCTGATCACAACACCTCTATTAGGATGCTTAAGGAAGTTATTTTCCCTAGATTTGGAGTCCCTAGATATCTAATGACTGATGGTGGTTCACATTTCATTCATGGTGCTTTCCGTAAGACGCTTGCAAGTACAATGTCAATCATAGAATTGCATCTCTCTATCATCCTCAGTCCAGTGGTCAAGTAGAGCTAAGTAATAGAGAGATTAAACTAATTCTGCAAAAGACTGTTAATAGGTCTAGAAAGAATTGGTCTAAGAAGCTTGATGATGCACCGTGGGCTTATAGAACTGCTTATAAGAATCCCATGGGCATGTCTCCGTACAAAATGGTTTACGGCAAAGCATGTCATTTACCTCTTGAGCTAGAGCATAAGGCTTATTGGGCAATCAAAGAGCTCAACTTTGATTTCAAACTTGCTGGTGAGAAGAGGTTATTTGATATTAGCTCACTTGATGAATGGAGAGCTCAGGCATATGAAAATGCCAAGTTGTTCAAAGAAAAGGTTAAGAGGTGGCATGATAAAAGGATACAGAAACGTGAGTTCAATGTAGGTGATTATGTCTTGCTATATAATTCTCGTTTAATATTTTTTGCACGCAAGCTTGTCTCTAAATGGGAAGGTCCTTACATTGTTGAGGAAGTATATCGTTCCGGTGCCATCAAGATAAACAACACGGAAGGTAATTTTCCGAGAGTGGTAAATGGGCAAAGAATCAAGCATTATATCTCAGGTACTCCTGTAAATGTTGAAAGCAATATTATCAATACCATAACTCCGGAGGAGTACCTAAGGGATATTTATCAGCCTGTTTCAGACTTCGAAAACAAAGAGGTATGTGATTCGGTAAGTAAACCGACTCCAAAACTGTTCCAATAGCAATTTTTCTCTGTTTTGGAATTTTTGGAAAAATAAAAAATTTAAAGTAGTGTGGAAAGCGCACGAGGAGGCCTCAAGCCTGCCAGGCGCGGCCTACCCCCCTGGCTGCGCCTGGGTGGCTTGTGGGCACCTCGTGTGCCTCCTGGACTCCGTTTTCTTGCGGAGTACTCCTTTTGGTCGGGAAAAATTCATTATATATTCTCTCAGAAAATCTGACCCTCGTATCACGCAAATATCCTCTGTTTTAGTTTCGAGCTACTTTGCAAACAGATCTAGATCGCTATGGCGTCCCCAAAAGTTCCGAAGGACAAGTTCTTCGAGAAGGTCATCAATCCCTACCTCACGGGAGTTCTGCAACACCCTCAATCTATCGAGATGCATGAGGGGGTGTCGCACATCCGTGATGTTGAGGGGCCCAAGAAGACCGAAGGCATGGAGGCGAGGCTCGAGGCAATGGAGCAGCAAGTCTTCAAGTGCCAAGGGATGGTGGAACGTGGACTCAGCGCCAACCACATGATGATCACGGAGTTCACCAACAAGCACAAGATCGATGCCAATATCATTGGGAAGCACCTCTCCAGGCTCTATGACAGAATTGATCACCTCCAAGCCCGGATCTATGACCTGCAGAACCAAAACTGTGAGTATGAGTATAGATTTAAATCAACACGGTTGGCTGCAGATTTGAGGATTCCACAGACTCGATCATCTTTCCATGATGGAGCACCTATGCCTTGGAAGACGGAGTTCAAGACCTCTGCAACAACTCCACCGCCATCACCTTCATAGGAAGACAACTAAGCACGGGTATGGGCAGTCCCCTTAGCTTGTGCCAAGCTTGGGGGAGTTGCCCCGGTATCATATCACCATCACATCTTTTGCCTTTACCTTTTTCTTTGTACGATCCTTTTTAGTTTTATCTTTCTTTAGTAGAATAAAGTTCTTAGTGTTCTAGGCTTGAGTTTTGCTTTGTGTCACCCCCAATGTATTTGAGCTCGTCAGTCATATAATAAAGAGTGTTTTAGTCAAGGGCCTTGCTTCATGCCATGATCTAAAGGATAATAAAAGAACAAAATCATGAAAGATCATGTAATGATCTTATGGAAAGTGATGGTTTCACATATAAAAAGAATGTTGATTGAAACTTGTTGTGGGTGGACAAACGTAGACCTTGGTCATTGATACGTCTCAAACGTATCTATAATTTTTGATGGTTTCACGCTGTTATCTTGTCTTCTTTGGTTGTTTTACGTACCTTTTATATCTTTTTTGGGACTAACTTATTAATTCAGTGCCAAATGCCAGTTCCTGTTTTTTCCGTGTTTTTGACTCTTTTCACATCTGATTTTGGAACGGAGTCCAAATGGAAGAAAAACCCCGAAATGATTTTTTTCCCGAACGGAAGAAGACCAGGGGGCTTTCGGGCCAAGCCAGGTGGGCTCCAGGGATCCCGCAAGCCCCCACTCCGCCACCATGGGAGGCGGCGGTGGGCAGGCTTGTGGCCTCCCTAGCCGCCCCCTAACCTAGGTCTTTGGCCTATAAATTCCCAAATATTCCGCAAAAAATCAGGGGAGCCTCGAAAATACTTTTCCGCCGCCGCAAGCTTCCGTTTCCGCGAGATCTCATCTGGAGACCCTTCCCGGCACCCTGTCGCAGGGGACTTTGGAGTTGGAGGGCTTCTTCATCATCATCATCGCCCCTCCAATGACTCGTGAGTAGTTCACTTCAGACCTACGGGTCCGTAGTTAGTAGCTAGATGGCTTCTTCTCTCTCTTGGATCTTCAACACAAAGTTCTCCATGATCTTCATGGAGATCTATCCGATGTAATCTTCTTTGGCGGTGTGTTTGTAGAGATCCGATGAATTGTGGATTTGTGATAAGATTATCTATGATATATATGTTGGAATTATGCCCTAGAGGCAATAATAAATATAGTTATTATTATAATTCCTGTATCAAGATAATCGTTTTTTATCCATACTATAATTGTATTGAATGAAGACTTATATACATGTGTGGATACATAGACAAAACACTGTCCCTAGCAAGCCTCTAGTTGGCTAGCTAGTTGATCAAAGATAGTCAGGGTCTTCTGATTCTGAACAAGGTGTTGTTGCTTGATAACTGGATCACGTCATTAGGAGAATCACGTGATGGACTAGACCCAAACTAATAGACGTAGCATGTTGATCGTGTTATTTTGTTTCTACTATTTTCTGTGTGTCAAGTATTTGTTCCTATGACCATGAGATCATATAACTCACTGACACCGGAGGAATGCTTTGTGTGTATCAAATGTCGCAACGTAACTCGGTGACTATAAAGATGCTCTACAGGTATCTCCGAAGGTGTTCGTTGAGTTAGTATGGATCGAGACTGGGATTTGTCACTCCGTGTGACGGAGAGGTATCTCGAGGCCCACTCGGTAATACAACATCACACACAAGCCTTGTAAGCAATGTGACTTAGTGTAAGTTGGGGGATCTTGTATTACGGAACGAGTAAAGAGACTTGCCGGTAAACGAGATTGAAATAGGTATACGGATACTGACGATCGAATCTCGGGCAAGTAACATACCGAAGGACAAAGGGAATGACATACGGGATTATATGAATCCTTGACACTGAGGTTCAAACGATAAGATCTTCGTAGAATATGTAGGATCGAATATGGGCATCCAGGTCCCGCTATTCGATATTGACCGAGGAGTCTCTCGGGTCATGTCTACATAGTTCTTGAACCCGCAGGGTCTGCACACTTAAGGTTTGACGTTGTTTTATGCGTATTTGAGTTATATGGTTGGTTACCGAATGTTGTTCGGAGTCCCGGATGAGATCACGGACGTCATGAGGGTTTCCGGAATGGTCCGGAAACAAAGATTGATATATAGGATGACCTCATTTGATTACCGAAATGTTTTCGGAGTTACCGGGAATGTACCGGGAATGAAGAATGGGTTCCGGGAGTTCACCGGGGGCAACCCACCCTGGGGAAGCTCATAGGCTTGAGGGTGGCGCACCAGCCCTTAGTGGTCTGGTGGGACAGCCCAAAAGAGCCCTATGCGCATTGGAAGAAAAATCAAAGAGAAAAAAAAAAGAGGGGAGGTGGGAAAGGAAAGAAGGACTCCACCCACCAAACCAAGTAGGACTCGGTTTGGGGGGGAGACCTTCCCCCCTTGGCTCAGCCGACCCCCTTGGGGCTGGCAAGGCTCCCCCTCTCCCACCTATATATACGGAGGTTTTAGGGCTGATTTGAGACGACTTTTCCACGGCAACCCGACCACATACCTCCACGGTTTTTCCTCTAGATCGCGTTTCTGCGGAGCTCGGGCGGAGCCCTGCTGAGACAAGGTCATCACCAACCTCCGGAGTGCCGTCACGCTGCCGAAGAACTCTTCTACCTCTCCGTCTCTCTTGCTGGATCAAGAAGGCCGAGATCATCGTCGAGCTGTACGTGTGCTGAACGCGGAGGTGCCGTCCGTTCGGTACTAGATCGTGGGACTGATCGCGGGATTGTTCGCGGGGCGGATCGAGGGACGTGAGGACGTTCCACTACATCAACCGCGTTCACTAACGCTTCTGCTGTACGGTCCACTCATCCCATCTCGTAGATGGACATCACCATGATAGGTCTTCGTGCGCGTAGGAAATTTTTTGTTTCCCATGCGACGTTGCCCAACAATTTACTGATCTCGGCTTTCGCTTGAAGACAAGCGAGGTCTAAGCTTGGGGGAGTTGATAAGTCCATTTTGCATCATGCTTTTATGTTGATATTTATCGCTTTATGGGCTGTTATTACACTTTACGGTACAATACTTATGCCTTTTCTCTCTTATTTTATAAGGTTTACCTGAAGAGGGAGAATGTCGGCAGCTGGAATTCTGGTCTAAAAAAGGAGCAAGTTTGAGATACCTATTATGCGCAACCCCAAAAGTCATGAAAATCAACGAGGAATTATTTTGGACTTTATAAAAAATATTGGGCGGAACAAGTACCAGAGGGGAGCCACCAGGAGGCCACAAGTCTGCCAGGGTGGCTTGTGGGCCCCCTGTTGCCCCTCCGGCTCCCATCTTTTGCTATAAGGAGGGTTTTGTCCCAGAAAAAAGAAGGAGGAGGCTTTCGGGAGGAATCGCCGCCGCCACGAGGCGGAACTTGAGCAGAACCAATCTAGAGCTCCAGCAGGGCCGTCCTATCGGGGAAACTTCCCTCCCAGAGGGGGAAATCGTCGCCATCGTCATCACCAACACTCCCCTCATCAGAGGGGACTCATATCCACCAACATCTTCATCAGCACCACCTCATCTCCAAACCCTAGTTCATCTCTTGTAACCAATCTCCGTCTCGCGACTCGGATTGGTACTTGTAAGGTTGCTAGTAGTGTTAATTACTCTTTGTAGTATATGCTAATTGGATTACTCGATGGAAGATCATATGTTCAGATCCTTAATGCTATTCAATACCTCTCTGGTCATGAACACAATTATGCTTTGTGAGTAGTCACTTTTGTTCCTGAGGACATGGGATAAGTCTTGCTATAAGTAGCCATGTGAATTTGGTATTCGTTCGATATTTTGATGTGTTGTATGTTGTCTTTCCTCTAGTGGTGTTATGTGAACGTCGACTACATAACACTTCACCATTACTTGGGTCTATAGGAAGGCATTGGGAAGTAATAAGTAGATGATGGGTTGCTAGAGTGACAGAAGCTTAAACCCTAGTTTAGGCGTTGCTTCGTAAGGGGCTGATTTGGATCCGCTAGTTTAATGTTATGGTTAGACTTTGTCTTAATTCTTATTTCGTAGTTGCGGATGCTTGCGAGAGGGGTTAATCATAAGTGGGAGGTTTGTCCAAGTAAGGGCAGCACCCAAGCACCGGTCCACCCACATATCAAACTATCAAAGTAGCGAACGTGAATCATATGAACATGATGAAAACTAGCTTGACAGATATTCCCATGTGTCCTCGGGAGTGCTTTACTTTCTATAAGAGTTTGTCCAGGCTTGTCCCTTGCTACAAAAGGGATTGGGCCATCTTGCTGCACCTTTGTTACTATTGTTACTTGCTACTTATTACGAATCATCTTACCACACAACTATCTGTTACCGATAATTTGAGTGCCTACAGAGAATACCTTGCTGGAAACCACTTGTCAGTTCCTTCTACTCCTCGTTGGGTTTGACACTCTTACTTATCGAAAGGACTACGATAGATCCCCTACACTTGTGGGTCATCACACCTCCGCGTTCAGCACACGTACAGCTCGATGACGATATCCGCCTTCTTGATCCAGCAAAAGAGACGAAGAGGTAGCTGAATTCTCAGGCAGCATGACGGCGTGGCGGTGATGATGGTGAAGCTACTCCGGCAGGGCTTCGTCGTGCCGTACGGATCTAGCTACGAGGTGTCACGAAGTAGTGGAGGGAGAGAGGGCTGCACAAAGGCTTGAGGTGCAAAACCCCTCTCAAACCTCCACTATATATAGGAGGAACCAAGGGGAGGGTGGCTTGCCTCCTACTCCAAGGAGGAGGCTTCCGTCGAGGCAAGGCGGGAGGAGTTCTCCTCCAATTCGCTTTGGTGGAGGACTCCTTCCCATCTAGTCCACCTCCTTCCTTCTTTTTTTCCCTATTTATTTTTTCCTTGGCCGAAATAGACTTATTGGGCTGGCCTCACGAGCCCACTAATGGCTGGTGCGCCACCCATGGGTCTATTAGGTCCTCTCCCGGATGGGTGGCCCTTCCCGGTAAAACCCCGGAATCCATTCGTGACTCCCGGTACTTTACCCGTAATGCCCGAAATCTTTCCGGAAGCCGAATGCAACAATCCTATATATCAATCTTCGTTTCTGTACCATTTCGGAGACACTCGTGATGTCCGGGATCTCATCCGGGACTCCAAACAACATTCGGTTACCAACATCAATAATTCAACTATATCAAAAACGTCACCCGTCCTTAAGTGTGCACACCCTGCGGGTTCGAGAACTATGTAGACATGAACGAGACACTCTCCGACCAATATTCAATAGTGGGACCTAGACGTCTATATTGGATCCTACATATTCTATGAAGATCTTATAGATTGAACCTCTATGTCAAGGATTCACACAATCCCGTACATCATTCCCTTTGTCATTCGGTATGTTACTTCCCGAGATTCGATCGTCGGTATCGCCATACATATTTCAATCTCGTTACCGGCAATTCTCTTTACTCGTTCTGTAATACAAGATATCATGTCTAACTCTTTAGTCACATTGCTTGCAAGGCTTGTTTGTGATGTTGTATTACCGAGTGGGCCCCGAGATACCTCTCCGTCACACAGAGTGAAAAATCCCAGACTTGATCCATGCTAACTCAACGGACACCTTCGGAGATGCCTGTAGAGTACCTTTATAGTCACCCAGTAACGTTGCGACGTTTCATACAGACAAGGCATTCCTTCGGTGTCAGTGAGTTACATGATCTCATGGTCATAGGAATGTATACTTGACATGTAGAAAACAATAGCAACAAAATGACACGATCATATGCTACGTTTATAGTTTGGGTCATGTCCATCACATCATTCTCCTAATGATGTGATCCCGTCATCAAGTGACAACACTTGTCTATGGCTAGGAAACCTTAACCATCCTTGACCTACACGCTAGTCAACTAGAGGCTTACTAGGGACATTGTTTTGACTATATATCCACACATGTATTTATGTTTCCATTCAATACAATTATAGCATGGATAATAAACGATTATCTTGAAACATGAAATATAATAATAACTATTTTATTATTGCCTCTAGGGCATATTCCCAACAAAGATTGATATATAAAAAGTTGGTATTCGAGGTTTGGAAAGGTTCCGGTATATGGCGGTTTTGTGAAAGCAGTGTCGGAAGTGTTCCGGGGGGTCTATCGGGAGAGTCCACCTGCCCCGGAGGGCCCCATGGGATGTGAGAGGGGGCGCACCATCCCCTGGTGGGCTGGCCGCCCCTCCCACCAAGGCCCGTGCGGCAGGAGGATGGGGGCTAAGCCCACAAAGGAACCGGCCACACTTGCCTTGGGTGGCAAGGCACCCTAGGGGCCGTCGCGCCCCACCCCTTGCCCCCCCCCCCAAAAGGGGGAACACTAGGCCGAGCCGGCCCCCTCCTCTCCTCCTATATATATGAGAGGGGAGGGAGGGCTGCAACACACATGCCACAACGCCCCTCTCTCTCCCTCTAGATCATCTCCTCCTCTATCTTTCTCGGCATTGCTTGGCGAAGCCCTGCCGGGACAGCTAGACCACCACCACCGTCATGCCGTCCCGTTGTCGGGGAACTCATCTACCACTCCGCCCTCGCTTGCCGGATCGAGGAGGCGGAGACGTCATCAAGTTGTACGTGTGCTGAATGCGGAGGTGTCGTCCGTTCGGCGCTCGATCGAGAGTTCATGGGACGGATCGTGATTGAATTGCAAAGACGTACCACTACACCAACCGTGTTCTTTAACGCTTTCGCTTAGCGATCTTCAGGGATATTAAATGCAATCTCTTCTTTCGTAGATGTGCATCTTCTAGATTGATCTTGGCGAGCGTAATTTTTTTTTATTTACCTTTCACAACAACACACGCTTAAGGCTTTGTTGCATAGTTAGATACCTATTGTATTTTTGGGGGAGGGTGTTTGTCTTGTTTGTTGGATTTAATTTGTCAAAGCTCCAAATAAAACCAGCTCGTCACGCACGTCCGCCGCCCGTGTGACCGGCCTATACATACATCTGATCGTTAGCTCTGCACAGTGCATGTGTGATGGTGCAATTGCGTAGTGGTGTGGCTGAATAGTAAATGAATGTACGTGATGAAGTGCTGGATGTAGCTTATGCGTCCGATAGCGGGAGCGACTGAATGGCTCACGAGCTAACATGTAGGACTTAATCTCGCTCGTTCATTCCTGCCTCGCGATTTGGCCGTGTCAGCTTTTGTCTCCCCATTCTCTGGCCCTAGCAATAGCTATGCTGTGGGCTAATAGTATCGATTTGGCACAAATGCACTCAACTGTTAGGGCTACGGTTTAGCTGTTCACCCTACTCTCTAGCAGCCCCGTGTGGCCTACATCTGAATTGGCACAACTGTCAGAACCCTAGTTACTTAGCCCGTGGGATATTGTAGTACCTGCCCCACCTACCATCAAGCCGCCCGTTCGTTGTTGTTGTTGCACATCTCTGCATCATCCAGCAGCGAAGAACAAGGCTACGCCATGGATGAGCTCGCTGCACAGCAGGCTGATGTGTCGCCCTGGTAAGTAGCAAAAATAGCCCCCCGAATCTGACTTAGTTGGTTCTCAGTCTGTTTTGTGAAAGCCCCTGATCCGATTTCCTTGGTTATCTGTCTGTTTGATTTGGTTCTAGATTTGGTAAAGCCCCTGATCCGTTTTTATTTCTCTTGTTTGTCAAATGAGAAGTATTGGAGGAGCAACTGCGGATTTAGTCGCTCTTGCCGGCCCTGTGGAGTCGCAGGCCTCTTTAAGCTTGGCGGAGGCCGATTTGTTGCGTGGTGGAGATCCAGTTCTGTTGGTGGAGGGAGGTGATGGATTAGGAACTGCCGGAGGTGGCTTACATGTTTGTTCGGAGGCGACGAGCGGCTGGACAAGAAGGTAAAGCTTGTTCTTTCTGCAATTACATTTAGGTGATTTGTTTGCTTTTATACAAATCGATGGAAAAGATATAGGATTTCTTTCCATGTTTAGATGGGTGCTTCAAATAGATTAGCCAGTGCCAGTCGTTGGATTGACGACCGTTAGGTTGTAGTTTAAATTATACGCGGACAGTTATCCCTGTTAGGTGGCTAATCATGTGTGATTTATACACCATCAGATGTTCCAGGCAAATTTCTATGAAAAAATGCAATCATGCAAAATTACCCCGATTATTATAATATGTGTTATCTGTCTCTTGCTTTGCATCGCGTGATTGTTTATTTTGTATCTATGAATGAAAATCTAACACCGCAGGGTTAGGATTGGGAAGGCGCCGGTGGAACGAGAAGGCAACCCCAATAGGAAAACAGCGCTGGAGATATCGATGAGGGCTTACATATCAAAAAGGGATGGGAATGTTGTGAACCCTGCTGTTGGCACGGAATTTGATTTGCTCGATGAGGCGTATCAGTTTTACAACTTGTACTCCTGGGAAGTTGGCTTCGGAATAAGATTTGCAAAAAGTAGATTGAATGTTAACAGACGAAAGTGTATGCAAGAGATTGTCTGCGGTTGTGCAGTAAGTTCCTGATATACCACTTCTAATTCGTGTTTTTATCTTATTATTGAATTAAATTCTGATTTCTGAATTTTCTGCTTTGCAAGAGTAAACCGCTTAGGGAGAGCACTAGGTCAACGAGGTGCGGGTGCACCGCTAGGATAAGGTTATTGCGGTCATCAGACAATGGATGGTATATCAGCGAGCACCGGGATGCACACAACCACAACCTGTCGGCTACTTGTAGTGAGAAGATGCATTGGCAGTCTCACAGACACATTGATCGATACACAAAAGATCTAGTAAAAAAGCTAAGAGAGAACAATATTAGTCTTGGGAAGGTGTTCAGTATAGTTGGCAGCTTCTTTGGGTCTGTTGACAATGTACCGTTTACAAAAAGATCGCTGAAAACATTGTGTTGCAAGCTGAACAAAGAACAGTCGGACTCAGATGCAAGGAAGACTATGGATATACTTGGTGAGATGAAAGCGAACGATCCAGAGTTCAATTACACCATTCAAGTTGACGAGGAGAGCAGGATCAAATCAATAATGTGGGTCAATGGCCGTAGTGTTGATCAGTACAGATGCTTTGGAGATGCTATAACGTTCGACACAACTTATAGGACTAACCTATATGACATGTCGTTTGGGCTATTTGTCGGTGTAAATAACCACTTCCAAAGCATAATTTTTGGCGGCGTAATGGTGCGGGATGAGAAGGAAGACACATTCAAGTGGGTATTTCGTGAGTTCATAAGGATGATGGGGGGAAGCACCCGCAGACAATATTAATAGGTACATATTTTTCACACCCTTAAAAAGCAACAATCAGAAAACAAAATTTTACACTTTTCAGTATCAAAGGTTGTTTAACGTCGATGTATCTTATTTTGTCAGATCAATGTCGTTCTATGGAGTTGGCTATAGAAGAAGTCATGCCTGCGACGACTCATAGATGGTGTAAGTGGCACGTCCTAAAAAAGGCGAAAGAGTCGATGGGTTTACTATGGAGTAAGAAGAGTGATTTCAAATGCGAATTCCACAAGCTCGTACATCATATGGTCAACGAGAAAGAGTTCGAAGACGGATGGGATGCAATGTTGGAAAGGTATTCACTGAAAGAGCACCCATTCACAAATATATGAAGTCCGGCACAAATGGGCCAAGCCTTATTTTCGAGGCGTGTTTTGCGCAAAGATGACTAGTACACAACGCAGCGAGAGTGCAAATCACATGCTCAAAAGCTATGTGCCCCCTGGCTGTCCTATGCATCTATTTATCAAGCAGTATGAGAAATTGCAGTTTGACAGGGAATCAGAGGAGAGCTTCCAGGAGAAGCGTACATCATTGGTTAGTTGCAATATAAGTTTTGGTTTGTTGTTACCTGCAAAAAAGCTTTCAAAAAAGTTTATAGAATGCTTCTAATGGTGTGCAATATCATGCAGAGTGGCGTTTATTTGAAGGTCAACCTCCCAATTGAGAGACACGCAAGCAAGATTTACACACGAGCAATGTTCGAGCAATTCGGTGAATCTCTTTACAAGTCTGGGGCTTACGAAATTGATGTTGTTGAACCATTGAAACTATATCATCTCACGCATGTAGATGCATTGGCTCGTGAGAAATGGAGTAAAGTTCAATTTAAGGTTGAGGTATCTGATGACAAATCAACATTCGCATGTGAGTGTGGGCATTTCGAACAATCTGGCATGGTTTGTTGTCATGCGTTGAAGGTGCGTCGCTGCGAGAGCACATATTGTTGATAAAATGGAAAATTCGTGTGAGTCACATCCAAAGTCCAGAACAAGAAATCATGATTGGTTTGCTATTTGTTTTTTTTCAGGTGATGATCGAGCTTAAGTTGGCAATGATTCCTGTAAAATACATTATGAAAAGGTGGACAAAAGATGCCAGAGATATCCTGCCTGAACACCTTGCTCGTTACCAGAAAGACAAAGGGCCGCGGGGATACGAGACTTACCGCCATAATGCCATGTACATAAAGGCTATCGAGTGTGTAAGGCTTGGTGATAGCAATGTAAAATGCTATGATGTCTTCATGGCAATGATGAAGGAGGTGTACACAACTATGCTTCCTCTTAGTCAAGGCAAAGATGGCATGGGGCTTGAAGAGAGGGAGGCTGCACAAGGAAGGCCTGGAGCTGATGGCGCTTATGCATCAATTGTTGATGGTACAAACTTTATGGAACAATGTGAAACCATGTCAAACTTCTCAGGTATCGCGCCAGCATCATCTAAGCGTCCAGCAGGAACACCAACTACAAGTCGAGAGAAGGCGCCGTATGAACATAAACAAAAAAGGTCTCGTTTTCGCAAGATATGTCATGTTCAGGGACACAAGAGCACAACCTGTCCCGATCGAGGCGATTTGCCAAAACCACCCAGGAAAATGCCCAGGTGCTCGAAGTGTAGTGTGATTGTTCATCGCAAGAATGTGTGTGGCAAAACAACTGAACAGTTCGAGCCTCATTTCCTCTAAAATTGAGCTTTGTTGCAGTTGTGTCATTTTCTATCGACTATTTGTATATGTAAGATCTAAATTATCGGCGGGATGTCAATATACTATCGTGGAAAATTGTATCCCAGATTATGTTTTGCCCGCTTGCATCGTAGCTATGAAATGATTGTCAACGTGATTGTTATGTATTTTCACGTTGCCTTTTTCCCGTTAATTTTATGTGATAATCATCTGATGTGGCAAAAAAAAGCTCATATTAATTACGTGTTCACTTGGCGTATGTTGTCGAGAAATAATGGTGATATCTATTTGTTAATATTTTTAAGAGATAGGCGTAATGATAATCACCGCGTGATAATTTTGTAAATCGTACCTAGTTGCCTCAGCCCTTGTTGTTTCGTTTGTTGGTACGTTCACGGACAGCAGCCGGTGTCGTCGGCACGAAGATATTCTGGCCCGGCACTGCCTCGCGTGCTTTCGGTTTGCTGTAGAAAACGTGGCACAGTGTGCAGCGCCAGTCAACATGTTCTGAACGGTGCTGCTGGCCATACCTGTAGACGGCTGATGGGTGTGATGTGATAGCAGGTAAGATCGCTATCCCGTGAAAGATGGGATCGTGCATGCAAACGCTGTTGACTGGGCTTGGTGTGTGCGCCTCTCTTTGCATTGCGCTGGCTAATAAATACTTGTACGGGGGTGTGTGTGGTGGTGATGGGATTCAATCGCGGGAGGGGTGGAGTGGGTTTGTGGTTTGCTGTGCCTGTGCTAGTTTTGCATCTAAAAAAACGAATATTGTAGCAGACCCGCGGTTGTCCTCGTGAGCGGCAGAGCACTGTTCTCTCGGGAGGCACATGTGTGCTACTTCTAGGACATGGACATGACCCCCTCTATAGGTTAGCTGACACATTTTTATTATCAGTGATGATGGCAAATTGCAGCGTGCGATGTGAGGAGTCATGTCCTTGAGACGATGTATAATACAACCCAACCTGACCGTCTCGTGGGCTCCATTTAATGAGCTATCTGTGCTACCGAAAGCTATAGTTATAGGGAAAGATACTAGGGTGAGTAGATTGGGTTTGGTTATGGTGCGTGTGGTTCCCAAGGATTTAAAATTTTCAGCTCCGGTTGTTTTGGAGCCTAGTTTTTTTTTGAATTTTGAATTGAATGAAATGGAGGGAAACTGCGAAATTTTCGTTGTCTATTTAAAGAGGAGGCGGGTTTCAACGAAATTGCGTCAACAGTTTGTTAGTATGGCGCCTAGCATGAGTGGTGCAACCGTTCACTCCGGTGTAACTACCTCTGATGGGTCCACGTTGGCACCAAACTCCTTTAGGGTTAGTCAGTGTATTATTAATGACGTCCATGCATGTTTATGTCTAACAGAATATGTTATTTAATTGTATGCAGGCTGACGGTGTTGTCGAAGTTGTTGGAAGCGGTGGTGTCACACAAGCTGAATCCTCCATGGCTAGTGCTTTTGATGAGGTAACTAACGGTTTGAACAAATGGTCTTCCCAAACTTAACGTAATTTACTTATCTCTCGGTTACTGGATCAGGGTAGTGTGCTTGGACAAGGGTCGGTGGTCGGTAGTGAAGCGTCGGTTGTCCATGAAGATCTTGATGCGGTAAGTCATGAAAAAAATGCCCCTAAAAATATCTGCAATAATTTACTAACTTGTTTAACAAAGCCATGCTTCATTGTTTTCAGTTAGTCGGGCTTCTTCATGGCGGTGTTTTTATGTTTGAGGAGGGAGAGGGCGAGTGTGACCCGTTGTTGCTTAATGCAAGTGAAGTTACTGTCATTGTTCTGGAAGAAGGTGATGAAGGCTCATGCACAGGGCGTGTTGGAGGCAGTGACGAGCAAGACGATGCAGAGAGCCCACCGCTTAAGCGTGCTAAACACTAAGCCGTTTGCGAGAGGAGAAAATTGTTGCAAACAACACGTGCTAAGGAGATTGTATTGCAAAACGTTTGAACGTATTTGTGTTGGTTATCTTGTAATGGAGAATCATAACTCATGGTTGCATCATTTGATGATGATTAGTTAAAAATGTCTGGCTTATCTTAATTAATTTTCCAAGTGCGTATGTACCGTCTCTGTATATCGCTACTTGCATGCATGCATGCAGCGCATGCAGGTCCCATTTGTCATGTAGACCATGTGGCCCGGCGTGTCATTGATGAACGGAGCATGGTGCTATGTACCATTAGGACGATTGACTGATGGGGTGGAGCATGTGTACATATATTGACTGATGGGCCAACGGGAGTACCATCCCATCTCAACTACGAGCGCTTCTTCCACTCTGTAGCTAACAGTAATAGGACACAACAGGGTGTGGGAAGAAGGTGAGCACCATTCATCTAGCTACTCTGGTTTCTTCCATGGCTACATCCTTGTTTGTTGCTCATGGTTTCTTCTCTCAATCACATTTTTTGCCAGAGTTTCCTTCGGTTTAAGTGCGCAATGGGCCGCGGTCGGCCAAAAGGCAACTCACCGGCGCCATCCGCATTAGGCGCGTCGTCTAGCTCAGCGGCAAGGCGCGTACCAGCGGTGCACACCTGCTTCACCTCCATGGCCCTGCAATCTCTTGCGGGGGGAATGGTACCCTCAGGTCAGAAGCGTGTTCTGTGCGGTAGGTCTTGAGGAGTTGTGCAAGATAAGAGTACTAGGTAACACCAACAGAATCTTTTCAATGTCGCTTATGTCAAGGATAGATCCAGATAGTATGATGATGGACATGGGTGATGGCAATGCAGTAAAAATAAACTCACTAGAGGTGTCTTAGTACATTGGACTACCTCGCGGGGGTAGGAAGATAGATATCCATGGTGGCAAACACCTCCCGGATCGTGAGGTGTTGCTGAGTCGTGTGCACGGTTTGCTTGGGATTGGTTTGCCTAAGTCCAATAATATACCAGTACATAGAGTTAAAAAAATAGTTCAGTGTGCTACTGCAAAGGATACTATCGAGGGAGATGAGCTTAAAACGATGAAAGTGGCTGTGACACTGCTAGCTAGTTCGACATTCCTGGTACCTAGAGGTGCCGCACCGAAGGTTGCAACTGAGTTGCTGCCAGTAGTTGCGGATCCAGACAGCATAGCGGAATACGATTTCTGTGACTATGTGGTAGAGGGCCTGAGGGAAGCTGCAAGGAAACTGAGAGATGACTTGAGCACCGAACCATCTGTTGTCAACCTTGGTGGATGCCTCATCATACCGCAGGTGAAAAAAACAGCACATTTTGTCGATTGTATGCTATTTGTTAAATCATCCTTACATCGTGTTTAAGAAAACCTAGCCCTTTGTTGTCTCAGATGATATGGTTGGACTACCACGAGCATGGGATTGATCATAGGGGGGCTCTTCAACTTCCTAGGATCGCGCACTACTCTGACACCATGTTGAAGACGCTCATCCGGAAGCATGCATCTGCTGACGGGATAGAGTGCGGGCTAGAGGTATTTTTGCAGATTCCAGCTACCCAATCTTGATTGTGGTATGTATTAAGTGCATGCAATTATGTTCGGCTGATTTGTCGCAAACCTGCATGCGTTTTTCAGATTGGTGATGTGCCTCGTTCTCCATCGGCGAACATTCCTCTCACCACTCCTCAGCATCCATGTGTTGGTGCTGGGGCCAAATCATCTGTGTGGCGTGGTTGTGCATCTCAGCAAAGCCCGGGATTAAGTGGTGAAGCAAGCTTGTCGACAGAGAAGGTATATTTTCATGAATGACATGTTATCTTTTGTTTTTTAGTTTGTTGCTATAGATTTACAGTCCTGCTCGTTGTTTTTCCTACTGTAAAAAGGTTCTTCAAGCTTTCAAGGATGCTATGGAGTTGGAGTACAAGCGACAGGAAGAAGAGCTAGACAAGACCATGGAAGTGATCAAGAAGAAGGTGCTAGAGCAGATGAGAGCTGAAGCGTGTGCAAAAAGACATAGAGATTTGGAAGCATCTCTGGAATTTTTCATGGGAAAAGTGAAAAAGCAAGCAACTGCTGGTCGGTTCTACGAGTGTGTGCGACCGGTATCGATGCGCGCTCGTGCGGGCACAGGTTAGTCAGCTACTATAGTGCACACAGTAGATATAGTAGATTCAGTTGTTTATGATGAACAAAAAACGTGTGTTTTGTTAGCATGCATGCTTTATTAGCAAATAAACATGCTTTGTGGGGTTTGCTTTTTTCTCACTAGTAGTACACTGTTTTCATTCAACACATTAGTTTCAGAAGAATTGGCACAGAGTTCACGCAAAGCAGCAAGTGCTATGATGGCAGTTGTAGTCCGGAACGAAGAACTTGGGAGTGCAGGTCAGCCGTTAACTAATTTCCTTTCAATGTTGGGTATTTCCTTGCGGGCAAGAACTAACAAGGTGCATTTATCTAGCAGGGAGCGACGAGAACCGCGCTGTTGGACAAGGGTTGCATAATGAGGAACTTGGAGCAGGTGTTGGAGATGTTGCTGCTGGCACTGTTAGCAAGACACTTGAAGTGCCAGGTGATTGTGTTGACCCATTATTTAGCCAATGAAATGTTGTTTTTGGTCAATATTTTGTGCGTGTGCAGACATGTCACTAACACGTTTTTGGGTTGAACCTTGTAAATCACCAGCGGCGATGCAAGGTGGGGATGAGACAACAGACAAGCAAATGGTTGTTGACAACAAGGGGAAGGGCCCGGCATTTCATGGTATGAGAATGTTGAGCTCAGTTGTGCTGACGCGTTCATTAAGCTTAGTGTTCATGTGCCTCACCTGTTTGTTTCTACGTTGTTTTTGCAGAGATAGCTCCAAAGACTACGCGACAGATGACCATGGATGAGCTTTTAGGTCCATATGCGGGTAATGCGGGGGGGCAACATATTACACAAAGATCTTACATTGACACATCCATGCTATTTGTTATGAGCAATGGTATGTGGTGTTGTAAGAAGGCATTTCTTTCCCGTGTCTAATTTCTTGCATACAGTTTCACTAATGAGAACAACTTCTTTGTAAAAAACAGACCCACTAATGAAAATAGAGCGTGGCGATGTGGATAATACTGTTGCACCTGACAAATCACTAGCAGCCATGACTCCGATGGGAAACAAAAGGCTTTCGCTGCCATGTGTGGAACAAAGCCCCATGCCGGTTCCTGAACCGCTTGGTATATAAACTGTTCGTTCATGATTTGTGTTACGTGTTGGGTCGCATGCTTACTATCTCCTTGCGTGCATGCAAAAACAGCTGTTGTTCACCCGGAGCCATTTTTTCCTCCTGACCAAGATTACGGTTACTCCCCGTTTGAAAGGATCAATATGGTTGGCTAGAGGGGGGGTGAATAGACAACGACCACTTTTTAATTAATCTTAACAAGTTAAGGTAAACACTATACGGGTTCACATATAATATGACAATGAGGTGAACCCTATAGAAGCTAACAACGAGAACTATTAAGACAAGTAAGATATAGTCACAAGCATAAGCAAATACAAAGTAAAGGGTAGAGATAACCACAAGTGGAACCGATGGAGACGAGGATGTGTTACCGAAGTTCCTTCCCTTTGACAGGAAGTACGTCTCCGTTGGAGCGGTGTGGAGGCACAATGCTCCCCAAAAGGCCACTAAGGCCACCGTATTCTCCTCACGCCCTCGCACGATGCAAGGTACCGTGATTCCACTATAGGTGCCCTTGAAGGCGGCGACCGAACCTTTACAAACAAGGTTGGGGCAACTCCACACAAAGCTTGGAGGCTCCCAACTAAACCACGAAGCTTCACCATAATGGAATATGGCTTCGAGGTGACCTCAACCGTCTAGGATGCTCAAACACCCAAGAGTAACAAGATCCGCAAGGGATTGGTGGGGGAATCAACTTTTCTCTTGGTGGAAGTGTGGATCTAGGCCTTCTCAACCAATCCCTAAAGAATCAACAAGTTTGATTGGCTAGGGAGAGAGATCGGGCACTTTTGAGCTTGTGGAGCAACAATGGAGCTTAGAGAGGTAAGAGATAGGGTTCCTCAGCTAGAAGAACCCTTTATATAGTGGGGGGGAAAATCAGACCGTTTTCCCACTCTCTGCCCGAGTACCAGCGGTACTACCACTGTGCAGGAGCGGTACTACCGCTGCCTGGCGGTACTATCGCTGGCTACAGCGGTACTACCGCTGGGCCTCCAGCGGTACTACCGCTGGCCCCTTGGTAGTGCACAAGCACTACTACCGCCGGGAAAGTCTTCGCAAAAGGGTCCGTCCACGAACTACCGCTAGGTAGGTGGAACAAAACACCTGGAGCGTTACTACCGCTGACCAGGGGCGGTACTACCATTGGCTAGCGGTACTACCGCTGGCTGCAGCGGTACTACCGCTAGCAGTCCAGCGGTACTACCGCTGGGGACCATTTTGCAGAAATACTCAAGACGAATAGGCGAGGGCCGCTCCAAAAGATAAGGAAAGGGAGAATGTGAAGTGTGCGTGTGCAAAGATAGATTCCACCCAAACCTTTCCACTACGGATCCCCTCTTAATAGTACGGCTTTCCTATGACTCAAATAAAGAGAATCGTAGAGAGCGCCGTGCTTCCGTTCCCGGAGAGAGGAGACGTGTCGTCTTGTGCCGTTGATATGTGTTACCTGAAACCTTGACACACACGGTTAGTCCTGTACGGTATTGTCATCAATCACCAAAATTACTTAGGCATAAACTATGCCCCAACAATCTCCCCCTTTTTGGTGGATTGATGACAATACCGGATTTGCACAGGGAATAATATGAGAACAAAAGGATAGAGATATATGACAATACGGGACATATGACTCACAGCATATGATGGAAATAAATCTCACATAAGATCATGTCTCACAAAAGATAGCAAACGAGAATCAAACCAAGTTCGGAGCAAACCATACGAGATAAAGCAAAGCAATGCAAAGTTTGAAATGAAAGCAAATCCTAGACTCTCTCCCCCTTTGGCACAAGACACCAAAAAGGGGGCACACCTAATGCCACAGGTAACTACTCCTCGTCTTCAGGATCACCAGACTCGTCTGTCCCCTCCTGGTCGGTCTGCTCCTCCTCTTCTGCCTCATCGCCAGACCACTGGTACCCCTGAGCCTGCATCCAAGTGGCCTCAAGAGTGATGTCGTCCTCTGAGCCGCTGGAGATGTCCACATCCAAGGTCCTGAGAACACGCTTATGCCTCTGGCGGCTCTGCTTCTGAGCCACGTGTGTTTGGTACTGACCCTTGGCCTGCATACAGAAAAGTGTCTTCATCTTGTCCTGCAGTTTGATAGCCCAAGATGACATGGCAGACGAGCGGGACTGAGAGGCAGTTCCTCTGTCAGCAGCGGTCTCTCTATCAGTATCCATGTGCTGAGAGGATGTAGATGGGTTGGCCCACTTGTCCTTGACGCGAAGCCTGATCGGTGTCATGCACAATGTAATCAGACTGTGCGTAGAGCACCTCATCCGGAAAAGCCTCTTCCCACTTATGGCAAATGTATGCGAACAGGTAAGGCCCGTAGATAGGGACCTTAGGATTGATGATGCAGTTCCAGAGCTGTGTGAACATCACATCTGAAATATCCAGCTAAGCAGACTTCTGAGACATAGCCTCCTCACACAGTAACAGCATCTCCGCCAAGTAGCCATGGACCTCATCGAAGTTACCACTCCGAGGGAAGAGGGTGTTGCGAAAGATCCGATGCATGATGTCCAGGTGCTTGGGAAGCACCCCCTTCCTCAGATACAGTGACTGCAGTCTGTCCTTTGCGGGGGCCCTATCGGTGGGGGCTGCAGCATGAGGACGTAGCCCAAGAGGAGTGTCAGCACCCTGAAAGTCAATGTGAAGGAACTGCATGAACTCAGTCCAGGAACCGGTCATCTTCTTTGACCCAGTCATCCAGATCATGGAACGTTGTGCATCAGGAGAGAAATGGACTGTGACATAAAACTGAGCCACTGCAGTGGGATCAAAGTCCGTCTTGAAGGTGATGATATCTTTGATGCCCAGTTTGTCAACCAGAGAGAGGGCATCACCAAAGTAGTCCATGTTCCGCTGAAGATGTGCCAGATCAATCCACTGAACAGAGACATGGTTCTTCTTGAAGGGAGCAATAACATCCCGATAGATCCTGCACTGGTCCCTTGCGCAGACATTGTCAACACCATCGATCACTTCCCTCTCCTTGAGATAGGGGTTCTTGGTGCGAAAGTGTAGAAAGTCCTTGGGGGACATTGTACGGATATTGACCCTCTTGTCCTTGTGAGCGGCCTTCTTGAAGGACTTCTTCTTGGAGGCAGACCAGACGTGGCAGACCCCTCGGGCGCCTCTGTGTTGCGAAACTGTTTGGACGCCGTGTCCCGTGGGGGGTTCGAACGGCGAGCAGAGCCACCGGGATTCATGGTTTTGGAGGAGGAAGAAGAGATGATGCAACCCTTCCACACCAACGGGGAGAAGGAGCTCCACGAAGAGAGATCCAAGAAGGGAGTTTTCGGGCTAGGGGAGGGAGGAGCCACGAGGAAGAAGAAACAGATGAGAAAATCGGGCTCCCCCTCCCTTTTTATAGCCCAAGGGGTACGGGCCAGCGGTAGTACCGCTGTGGCCCTAGCGGTAGTACCGCTGGCTGGCGGTAGTACCGCCAGATGCAGCGGTAGTACCGCTGGGGGTCCTGGCGGTAGTACCGCTCCCCCTTGAAACCCTAGAAATTTTCTAGCCGGTCATGTTAGATTTTGAATCCTGGCGGTAGTACCGCCATACCTGGCGGTAGTACCGCTGGGGTCCTGGCGGTAGTACCGCTACCCTGGCGGTAGTACCGCTGTACATGTTTCAACACGGCTAAGGAAAAAGGGAAACTTGGGCACATGACAAGTGAGTAAAAAGGGATGACATCCAAGAAAATGTACTGACTTGTCATTGTATATCCTCTCCTTTATTCGCAAGAGAGGATGGAGGGGCGGTGGCCGAGGCCACCTATGTTTGAGACAATGGTATGACACCGCGAAAAATTATCCTTGGGTCCATGACCAATGCTCGTCTTTGAAGCACAAGTGCCATTTGACAATGGCTAAAGTGAAAGACTAGATTGAGTTACGCATAATGGGGGGAGGGAGAGTTCATTGAGAGAACAATACTCCCCCTATGTCCATGCCTACATCTAGACCAAGATGAAATGTAAAGTGAGGTGCAACATGCCTAGTTTCAATCCACATTACTTGAATCAATGATATTTAGCTCATGCCTTAACTCCCGGAACCTTGCTTCATCTAGTGGCTTGGTGAAAATATCTGCAAGTTGCTCTTCAGTGTGGATGAAGTGAACCTCAATATCACCTAGCTTGATATGTTCACGGATGAAGTGATGACGAATATCAATATGTTTGGTTTTGCTATGTTGCACTGGGTTGAGGGAAATGTTGATGGCGCTTTGATTGTCACATAGAAGAGGCACTTTGTCACAAGTGACATCATAATCCTTTAAAGTTTGCCTCATCCATAGCAATTGTGCACAACAACGTGCAGCTGCCACATACTCAGCTTCGGTGGATGATAAGGAGACACAGTTCTGCTTCTTTGAAGACCAACTTACCAAAGAGCGACCAAGGAATTGGCATCCTCCAGATATTGACTTCTACTCCACACAATCTCCAGCCCAATCTGAGTCAGAATAGCCAACTAGATTGAAGTTTGCTCCTTTGGGATACCAGAGGCCAAAGTTTGGGGTATGAGCCAAATATCGAAAGATTCGTTTAACAGCCATGTAATGACTTTCTTTTGGTGCGGATTGAAATCATGCACATATCCCTACACTCAACATAATATCCGGTCTAGATGCACAGAGGTAAAGGAGGGATCCAATCATGGAGCGGTATACCTTTTGATCCACTGCTTTACCATTGGGATCACTGTCAAGCTTGCATCTGGTTGGCATGGGGAACTTGACCGGTTTGACATCTTCGAGCTCGAACCGTTTGAGCATGTCTTGAGTGTACTTGGCTTGTTTGATGAATGTCCCTTCTAGACCTTGTTTAATCTCGAACCCGAGGAAAAACTTCAACTCTCCCATCATGGACATCTCAAACTTCTCAGTCATTAGCGCAGCAAATTCTTCATTGAATGAAATGTTAGGAGAGCCAAAGATAATATCATCAACATATATTTGGCATATGAACAAATCCCCTTTAACCCTCTTAGTAAAAAGAGTGGGATCAATCTTCCCAATTTCAAACCCACGATCTTGTAACAACTCAGTAAGGTACTCATACCACGCGCGTGGGGCTTGTTTAAGGCCATAGAGTGCCTTATTGATTTTGTACACATGATTGGGGAGCTTGGGATGTTCGAATCCCGGGGGTTGTTTGACATATACCAACTCATTCAAAGGACCGTTAAGAAATGCACTTTTCACATCCATTTGCTGTAATTTGAAGTTATGATGAGAAGCAAATGCAAGTAACATGCGAATAGATTCTAGACGAGCAACAGGGGCAAAGGTTTCACCGTAGTCGATACCCTCGACTTGGGAGTAGCCTTGAGCCACCAATCTTGCCTTGTTTCGAATCACAATTCCATTTGCATCTTGCTTGTTCTTAAATATCCATTTGGTCCCAATGACATTACGTTCCTTCGTTGGTCGAGGCACTAAATCCCAGACTTGGTTGCGCTCGAAGTTGTTAAGTTCTTCGTGCATGGCCATAAGCCAATCCTCATCATCGAGCGCTTCCTGTACCTGTTGAGGTTCACAATACGAGACAAACGCGTGATGCTCACAATAATTCCAAAGCTGTTGACGGGTAGATACTCCCCTTTTTAAACTACCAAGAACATTCTTCATAAGATGTGACTTGGCTCTCAGCTTGTTTGCATTCTTGGCTGCTTGACGCTCCAAGAGTTCTTCATTAGATAACGGAGGAGCATCGACTTGTTTCTTTTGTTTGCCCTTGCGTCTTGAGCCGGTTGTTGGAGCTCCAGACGGGAATTGTGAGACAGTCTCCTGATCATCTTGTCCTTCGACTTGAGCAGGTTCACTAGTTTGATCTTGTATTAGTGGTTGCTCTTGATCTTGATCTTGTGCTGGTTCAGGGTCTTGTAGTAGTGCTTGAATATCATGGGGCATATCACCATTGTTAGGCAATTTATCTTGACCGTGAGCTTGATCAACTTGTTGAGAGTCTTCTCTTTGTTCATCGGAAGCATGTGGGGCTTGTGGGGGTGATGGCTCCACTTGAGTAGAGCATTGTCCTTCTCCTTCGGCCACAAGGGGTTCCTCAATGGGGAGTATTTGACCAATCCCCATTCTTCTTATGGCTTCGGGAGGAATTTCATCACCTATATCACAAAGACCACTTTGCTCCACTTGGGAGCCATTATTTTCGTCAAACTCTACGTTACACGTCTCCTCAATTAGTCCGGTGGACTTGTTGAGGACACGGTAAGCATGAGAGTTTGTAGCATAACCAACAAAGATACCCTCATGTGCTCTAGAATCAAATTTAGCTAACCGAGCTCCCTTTTTAAGAATGAAACACTTACAACCGAATACCCGAAAGTACTTGAGATTGGGTTTGTTTCCAGTTAGAATCTCATACGGAGTCTTGTTCAAGCCTTTGCGGATGTAGAGCCGATTGGACGCATGACATGCTGTGTTGATGGCCTCTGCCCAGAAGTTGTATGGAGATTTGAATTCTGCCATCATTGTTCTTGCAGCGTCTATCAAGGTCCGGTTCTTCCTTTCTGCCACGCCGTTTTGCTGAGGGGTATATGGTGCAGAATATTGGTGCTTTATTCCCTCATCACCTAGAAACTCATCTAGGGTGTAGTTCTTGAACTCGGTGTCGTTGTCACTCCTAATCATCAAGATCTTTGCTTCATGTTGACGTTGCGCTTCATTAGCAAAGTTGATGACCGTTTGTTGAGTTTCACTCTTCCTTTTGAAGAAATATACCCAGGTATATCTTGAGTAGTCATCAACAATCACTAAGCAATATTTTCTGCCTCCAAGACTATCAAATGTTGGAGGACCAAACAGATCCATATGGAGAAGTTCCAATGGCCTCTTAGTCTAAATAAGAGTCATTGGACGATGAGCAGTTTCATGAATCTTTCCTTCAATGCAAGCACTGCAAACACGATCTTTAGCAAAGCTCACATTTGTTAGTCCATGAACATGGTCCCCTGTCAGAAGACTTTGCAAAGATCTCATATTGACATGAGCTAAACGGCGATGCCAAAGCCAGCCCACGTCAACTTTAGCCATTAAGCATGTCGCAGTCTTAGTGGGTCGCTTTGAGAAGTTCACCACATAGAGACCATTTTCGACATGTCCAACATAGGCTACTTTAAGAGTCTTGCTCCTTAGGAGGACCACAGTGTCGATATTAAAGAATGTGGAAAAACCCATGATTGCAAGTTGACGAACCGAAAGTAAATTGTAGGCAAGTGACTCAACAAGCATGACCTTCTCAATAGATAAATCTTGAGAGACGACCACCTTACCAAATCCCAATACCTTTGACGAGGATGCATCGGCGAATTGGACATGGGTGGGCATAGATGGAGAAGGATGCACATCCACCACTAAGTCCTTGCTTCCGGTCATATGATTTGTTGCTCCACTATCGAGCAACCATGACACCCCACCGGAAGCAAACTCATGCAATAGATCAAGGCTTGGTTTTAGGTACCCATTTTTTAATGGGTCCTTTCATGTTAGAGACAAGGGTCTTAGGAACCCAGATAGCCCATTCAATATCTTCATCGTAGAAACCAACAAATCTGGCATAAACATGCCCATCACTAGCACAACATAACACATAAGAGGAATTGAGTTTGCCGGCTGTGTTAGTAGGAGCGGTTTTGCCCTTCTTGGGGTTCCCATAGTCCACCTTGTTCCTGTTCACCTTCTGAGTCCCCTCACCCTCTTTGACAAAGATGTCCATGAGGGTGAGAGATCGTTTGTCCTTGTTCTTCCTTTTACCTTTTGACTTGGAGGTAAGTCCAAGTCCTTCCTTTCCTACAACACCCTTTTGAGTGCTCAAAAGATCGTTCAGACTCTTCTCACCTTGTCTGCATGCCACAAGGCCCTTCTCAAGTTTCTCCTTTAACTTGGCATTTTCCTCCACAAGATGAACATGCTCACAACAAGGGTTAGTTGCACAAGTATTATCAATTAACACAAAGGGAGGACAAGTAGAGATCTCCTTGGTAAGCTTTGCTTGGAGTTGATCATGAGACTCTTTCAGAGAGAAATGACCACCTTTCAAGGCTTTGTGGGCCTTGTCAAGTATGTCAAACTCTTCCTTGAGTCTGTCACGGCCAACTTCAAGAGCATACTTTTCAGATTTAAGCATGCGAGTAAGAACAACATCATGATCTAGTTTCTTTTGCATTTTAGCGCAGTCATCGTTATATGACTCCTCAAGAGCCAAACGAAGAGTGCGCTCTTCTTCTAGAGCACTAGATAATTCGGCAATTTCATCGGCATAGTCACGGCTATGTCCCTGAAGCTCGGAGATGGTCTCCTCATGAGACTCAATGAGGTCAGTGGCCTCACCCAATTGTTCCAAGAGAGCAACAAACTGCTTCTTGGGTTCTCCCTTAATAGTGCATAGAAACTTATCAAGATCATGCTCATTAAGTTCTCCAACATCACTACCTTCTACACAATTTAACAAGGAAGGAGCAGAAGCAATGTTGGTCTTAATGATGGGAGTTACCTGATTGGTACCTTTTACCATGAGGCACTTGGTGATGTGGTTCTCGTTGGGGGCGTTGAAGAGAGACACCTTCTGGGAGGAGGTGGTGGCGATAGCAACAGTTGTCGTTGCCACTGTATCATCATCATCAGAAGGATACTCCTCCAGGGCCATCATCCCTTTTGGGTGAGGTTTCTTCACAAAGTTGTTCTTGATTGGAAATGATTTGGTTTTGTCTTTGCGAATGAGCTTGCCTCCGTTGTCTTCCCTCTTCTCATAGGGACATTCTGCCACGAAGTGACTCACGTTGCCACAGTTATAACATGTCCTCACTCGTTGTTTGGGTTTGAATCCACTCGAGTTGTTCTTGTTGAAGGTGGGTCTTGAGTTCCTTTTATTTCCCCAGAATTGCCTTGATGCAAGAGCCATGTGCTCGTGATAAGCATACTTTGTGTCTTCAGGGCAGCTCTCCTCTTCCTCATCTTCTTCTTCTTCTTCAAGCATTGCTCTTGCTTTCAACGCAAGGTTGGGTGAAGTGGTTTTTGATCGGACACGAGCAAGTGCATTGTCGGCTGTTTCGTTCATGATTGACATTGCAATGAACTCATCCAACACTTCACTGGAAGACAAGGAGTGGAAGTCTGGCCGCTGACGAATGACAGATGACATGGCTTTATTGAAAGGCATGATGGCTTTGAGAAACTTGCGTTTGACCCATGTATCATCCACATCCTTACTCCCATGATCCTTTAGTGCCACAACAATAGCAGTCACCCTCCGATAGAGATCACGAGGGTCCTCGTCTTCCTTCATCACAAACTCATCGGCCTTATCAAGTATCACTTCATAGTTGGATCGTTGAATACTTGAGCTTCCCTTGTACAGTACCATAATATGCTCCCAACAATCCTTGGCCAATGTGAAGGGACGCAAGTGGGGAAGATCTTCAGGTGGCACAGCAGACTGGAGAATAAACAACGCAGAGTGATTATATTGATTGTCTGCATCTTCTCTTGGAGTGAGGTTGCTTGGGTCATGGGGATAATATCCTTGCTCGATAATTCTCCACAAGTTTGTTGAGCTGTGATTCAAATGAGACTTAATAGAAAATACCCAGTTAGCAAAGTCACCTTTCACAAGTTTAGGAGGAGGACCAATAGGATTAAGACGAGGTGCGAGAACGGGTCCTCCATATGTCATGGGAGGTGGAACCGAAGCAAATGTTCCAGTCCCATCCTTTTCGTGAGGTGAAGCAGGTTGCATACCTTTAGCCGCTTCCTTAGAGGAGTTGGCCTCCGAATCGGAAATGGTGGGTTTAACCACTAAAGCCGGTTCGGGTGAACTTTTAAGACCATCAATTAAATCTTTAAGCATGGTTTTGACTTCGCTCGTCAAGGACGTCTTGAGGGCTGCCATAGCTGTATTCAAGTTGTCCCTTGTGACCGAAGTCAAGTCCATGTCCTCGGGTTGCCCACGTTAACTTCCTCTCCGCCTTCCATACTCTTCGGGTGGTTAAACCCTTAATAAAGAGACGTGGCTCTGATACCAATTGAAAGGATCGATATGGTTGGCTAGAGGGGGGTGAATAGACAACGACCACTTTTTAATTAATCTTAACAAGTTAAGGTAAACACTATACGGGTTCATAAATAATATGACAATGAGGTGAACCCTATAGAAGCTAACAACGAGAGCTATTAAGACAAGTAAGATATAGTCACAAGCATAAGCAAATACAAAGTAAAGGGTAGAGATAACCACAAGTGGAACCGATGGAGACGAGGATGTGTTACCGAAGTTCCTTCCCTTTGACAGGAAGTATGTCTCTGTTGGAGCGGTGTGGAGGCACAATGCTCCCCAAAAAGCCACTAAGGCCACCGTATTCTCCTCACGCCCTCGCACGATGCAAGGTACCATGATTCCACTATAGGTGCCCTTGAAGGCGGCGACCGAACCTTTACAAACAAGGTTGGGGCAACTCCACACAAAGCTTGGAGGCTCCCAACTAAACCACGAAGCTTCACCACAATGGAATATGGCTTCGAGGTGACCTCAACCGTCTAGGATGCTCAAACACCCAAGAGTAACAAGATCCGCAAGGGATTGGTGGGGGAATCAACTTTTCTCTTGGTGGAAGTGTGGATATAGGCCTTCTCAACCAATCCCTAAAGAATCAACAAGTTTGATTGGCTAGGGAGAGAGATCGGGCACTTTTGAGCTTGTGGAGCAACAATGGAGCTTAGAGAGGTAAGAGATAGGGTTCCTCAGCTAGAAGAACCCTTTATATAGTGGGGGGGGGAATCAGACCGTTTTCCCACTCTCTGCCCGAGTACCAGCGGTACTACCGCTGTGCAGGAGCGGTACTACCGCTGCCTCGCGGTACTACCGCTGGCTACAGCGGTACTACCGCTGGGCCTCCAGCGGTACTGCCGCTGGCCCCTTGGTAGTGCACAAGCACTACTACCGCCGGGAAAGTCTTCGCAAAAGGGTCCGTCCACGAACTACCGCTAGGTAGGTGGAACAAAACACCTGGAGCGTTACTACCGCTGACCAGGGGCGGTACTACCATTGGCTAGCGGTACTACCGCTGGCTGCAGCGGTACTACCGCTAGCAGTCCAGCGGTACTACCGCTGGGGACCATTTTGCAGAAATACTCAAGACGAATAGGCGAGGGCCGCTCCAAAAGATAAGGAAAGGGAGAATGTGAAGTGTGCGTGTGCAAAGATAGATTCCACCCAAACCTTTCCATTACGGATCCCCTCTTAATAGTACGGCTTTCCTATGACTCAAATAAAGAGAATCGTAGAGAGCGTCGTGCTTCCGTTCCCAGAGAGAGGAGACGTGTCGTCTTGTGCCGTTGATATGTGTTACCTGAAACCTTGACACACACGGTTAGTCCTGTACGGTATTGTCATCAATCACCAAAATTACTTAGGCATAAACTATGCCCCAACACCGTTTGAGCTGGAATTGGTTCATGTTTATTATCCTGACCATGCTTGTGAGGGATTCTACGAGAGTGTCTATCTGTTGACCTGCCATACCGAGCTGGGGAGGTACTTAAAACACGTGTTAAGCTTCTTAGTTACCTGCAGTTGGTAAACTTTACCCTGACTATGTTTTGTTTACAGGGTATGGTATGAAAATCATAAACCTACTTCGCTGAAATTGAGCGGCTACAAGCTCAAGTACCAGTATAGCCTAACTGGAGAGATGTTGTAAAGTGGCCTTGATGCGTGGATTCGTGGGTTCAATGAGAGGGAGATAAACATGATGGAGGAGGTTGGACTACCAGTGTGGCGAGGTCTTGTCTCTGCTGATGTGGCGGTGAGTTGCATCAAAAACTTGAAGTACCTGCTTTTGCTCACATTTTAATGTTGTGGTGACAATATCGATTGGTTGTTTGTGTATGAGCAGGCAAATTTGGAGAACGCAACACCTCGTCAGGCTCATGACATTCTGCTTGCTCTTGTTTCTTCAAAAAGTATTGGCTACCAGCTACGTTTGTGTAGGATGGTGCGTGTCCGAAACTCATTCATCGTTTTTGAGTTATTAGGAAAGACTAATAGAATAAACTAATGTGTCATGGCTGAATTTTGTCTACAGATCATGATGCCTGTATCAATCGAAAGGGACTGGAACCTCTATGTGTTCGACATGAAGCTAAAAAGGGTGAATGTGTTAGACCCAGTACTAACGGATCAGAGTGTTGTAGCTTACAGGAGTAAGCACAACTACACAATAGACTACATGCTTAAAGGTTTGAAGCGCATAGGGGCCATGTTGGCTGATGGTTGGGCAATGGAGATTTCTGAATGGACCATACGGTACAACCGTAGCATGCACGTTCCATGTGGCAGGTCGGTTGGACAACTTTATATCTACACGTGCACAATTTCAATTTTCGCTAAAATGACGTCGTTTTTTATTTCAGTGGCGAGTCGCCAGGATACATTGCCCACTATGTGAAGAATTTCGATGGTACAAGGCTAGAGAAAGAGATAGCAGAGGTAAGATTTGAATTTGTGACTTTTAGGACATATATTGTTTGGTTGTTTACTAATTAGATGCGTTGTTGTTGTTACGTTGGAATGTCATCTAGGAGGAAGAGAATGCTATACGAGACGATCATGTCGAGAGGGAATTATGCTCCTAGGCCAGGTTTCATGGAGCAGGTGCCGCCAAACTAAAGGCGTGGGTTTGGCGACAGGTTGAAGAAGGTTTCATGAAGGGTGATATGGCCAGCCAGGTTTCAAGTTTAGTGTATTACGAACGTCTTAGTGCTAGTTGCCTATGGGAGGTTGACGGTATTTTGGGTACTGTGTAAAGAGAGCCTAGCTTCACTTTTGGACAACGTGGTGAACTGATTACTGTAATGCTAAGACCTGATGGATATTTAATATGTATTAGCTAATGCTGCCTAGCGTGTACTGTTCAATGGCATGTCAAGTATTTTCTCCAACGGTTGCTTGCATTTTTCCAAGTTATAGGCACAGGTACATCTGTAACATCATCTGTCACCCCAACGGCTCCGTCCTGGGCTTTAAAGTTGATCTAGCCGTTGGGATCAGTATTCTATAAGTAGGGTAGCGTTGGCAAGTAAGTGGCTCCCATTTGAAATGGATTCCTCTAGTTCATCCTCGGTTGCTCGTTCGTCTCTTCGTAGAGTTCGTGGAGGGCCAGTGAGGTCTCCAATTCGCTATCGTCAAGGTCCTCTGGACTATGAACCACGGGCGGAGTGTGACTGTAAGGTTAAGGCGGCGATGTGGATCTCATGGAGTGATGCTAATCCTGGGCGTAGGTACTTCTGATGTTATCGCGCTAGGGTAAGCAAATCAATCTCCTTCGATACTAATCTGCACCAGCAAGATATGGTTGTATATTGGGTTCACTATGTTTGTTTCGTTTTGCAACCCTGACAGAGAGGGGGTTGCGATTTCTACGAGTGGCACGACGATGCCATAACTGATCCGTTCCTTAAGCAACTAATCATTGACTGAGGGACAAGGTGTGGATGCTGGAGGAAATGAACAATCGTCTTGAAGGGATTGCCAGAGATGCTTCGGCACAAGTGGATGATCTCGCTCGTCGGGTAAGTCACTGCAACCAGGGGGAGAATGAAGCTCAACCTGACATTGCATTTGCTCGCCACGCCGTTCTTGATCCCCCGGCACCGGAGATACTGCGTGTGAGTACTGTTGTCATGGTAATTGCTTTGGGTATGGTTTGGTACATGTTGAGCAAGGGGTGGTAGCTGGCAGTTGTTTTGTTGTTCTAATAGTTGTTTGGTTGTTCTCAAGAGATGTAATATGTAGTGTCTATTGCTTAACCGAAAAGAAGAATGTAATGTGTGTGATCTACAACGGTTGTACCAGTTGCTCGTTACTGTGTTTATCACGCTAGGTTAAGCAAATCAATCTACTTTGCTACTAATCTGCACCAGCAACACATGGTTGTATCTTGGGTTCACGTTGTTTTTTCAGTTTTGCCACCTGGGCAGAGAGGTTCTTGCGATTTCTATGAGTGTTTCGTGCTCAAATAAGGGATAGTAGATGTAGTTTCAAATGGAATCCCAAGAACAAACGTATATTGGTTACATGATAATCGTTCAACAAAGTGATTAAACCGTTACAATAATGATGTTGCCAGCTAGATGTAACAAAGATTTCACAGGGCTACGAATGATCCTTTGATAGCTTGGATGGCGTCTGAGGGGATTAGCGATTCATTGCCCTGTAGGCGCATCACCTCGTACAACATCAGGTTTTTGTGCGTTTCCAGATTATCCTGGTGTTATTTTGACAGCAAGTTATTAACTAGCAGGAGAGAAAATGATTTAACAGAAGTAGATACGGGTAACAAATTCGCACGCGCTCACCTTCGTTGTGGCCATGTGTAATTTTTCACCGTCGAAATTCTTAGCAAAGAAGGTTGTGCAAATGTCGTGGTCGTTCCTGTAACAATAAGAAGTTAGTTGCTTTGACTTATGTGTGTGTGTCTAATTGGATATAGTTATGTTGATTAGACTGGCAAAGCTTACTTGTCTATATTTCCACCATGATCACCGGGAAATCTCTTGTCCACTCACCGCTACTAAATGGCCACGATTCGAACAAGCATTGCAAGCATCTGAACAGTGCGTTATGCAATTGGGTTGACACAAATGTGTGCATGTTCACTCTACGATTGCTGAATCCGAACGATCCAACAGCTGGGTCTAGAACTGATATCCTTCGCTTGAGCATGTCAAATGAATATAGCACCCATCCATCTGGTAGTGTAGCACGAATGTGCCACTGCCAAAAAGTATACTCGATGAGTTATCAGGCGAGGATGTGTGTAACCAAAATGTGGATATATAGTTTCAACATCATTAGTAAGGGGGGATACGTACGATTCGGCATGCTGTTGGGTTCCATTTGTCCGTGCCCTCGGTAAAGCTTAGTCGTATGGGATGGATTGTCAACGGGTCAGCATTACACAAGACTGTCGTCTGTTCAAAGGTAGAAAACTATTAGAATCTACAAAAACATGTTTTTTGCGAAGAATTGTTGGATATATAGACAACTTACTGCGAAATCAGGTTCCAGAAACTTCCTCCATAACATACCAATACTATCTTTCGAGAACAGTTTGTCCATCTGCCCTAGACGCCTAAAGATGGTTGCACACCCTAGCGCTGCAATTCAAGGCCGTCCAATGATAGTAACCTTGGTATGGGATGCAATATCCATATCCTGTTTTCAAGAAATGAATGGGGGTTTTGGTTAATCAGATCTAAAGAAGGTGTCAAATATTTGCTTAATATTTCATACCACTAGATGCACAAACAAAAAATGAGAACTTCACCTTTCTAGCCTAATAGTCGATGATGCAGCTAACCAGTCTTTGATAGCTCTACGGACTGCAGGTGTCGGAGGTTGTGGGACTGATCCAATTGACCATGGGTCGCGAGCGAGTCTGCATTTCTGTAAACATATCTTTGTAGGTACGGTGTCATTAGTAGCTCCAAATGTAATGTACTCTGCACGCGGTCGAAGCTCGCCATAGTATGTGACAATACTGGCAGTCAAGTCGTCAAAGAAGTTGTAAACTATGGTAGCAATCTCCCGACGAGATTCTTCCTTTGCTGCCAATGATGAGTTGTTCACATTATCAAGACCTAATTGTGTCTGCACTTGTAATGCTTGTTCGAATCCAGTACGTAACTTTTTTGATGATTCAGAGTCGATACTTTCACTACTAATTCCGCAATCTCTCTTACTGCTAATTCCGTTGTTGCAGGATGTGTTGCCTCCTGACATTAAAAACGAGTTGAAGACGGATGAGATGGCGCGAATATCAGTTTTTTGGAATTTTAGATGAGAAGATACACTGGCAGTCGAAAATGCAAATTGACAAAAAACAGCACATAAAATTAGATAAAATATTTGCCTCGTTACATATTCGTTACTCACCCTGGGGTTCGAATGTGCCTGTCACGCGGGTGGTAAACTTATTGGTGACAGGTGTCTCAAACACATCTTCACTGGGATTTGTAGCAGCGCGACTGTCGGTATTTGGCGGCTCGCCATATTTCATGATGCAGTCTTTCCTACCAAATGACTTGCAACATGCACAATTTTCAGCTATGCAGTTGACTATTTTGTCAGCAAAACTGAACATTTGTGCCTGGAAAGACTGTCGCATCGTTGCGATGTTGGCAAGGCTTCGTGCGTTGTGCTCTTTCAGAAGTATGCCCATTTTCTCTCCTGCCTGCTTAATTTTACGAATGAATGTTAGCGCTCGGTACTGAAAATGTATTATTATTAAAATGAATGTATGTCGATTGATTTAAACTTACTATTTTTGGGTGATTGAGACGTAGGTGGTTAGCGAAATCCTGCGGACCGGTTTTGCTATAGCTCGCACGCAGCATCGGTGCATTCGACGTCTCCGGCCTCGTCGATTTTTGTGTGGACATGGTAGTTTGTTTAGGGTTTGGGGAATATGCATTGGTACATACAATGGTCTTGCTAACATTGACTTCTGGGCTTACCTGAAATTAGTATGGAAAGTAAAAACATTATTATTGACACGTTTATTTGCAAAGAAAGATTGAAATTCACTGTGTGTTGGGAATGCATACCGAGGCACCGTGGTAGGAAATTTCACCCCCCCCCCCCCAAGATTTACGGCTATAGTGTCCACCATCTTTTTCATGGAATCGTAACCAAACAGCGCAATCCGAGGGTGCAACCCGCGTGGTCTGTTCATCGGCCCGAGTTCTAGGTTGTCGAGAACGAGGACCTGCAAGATAACAATTAGGTGTTGCATCTCTTAAGTTAAGAATGTAGATACCAAACTATGCCATTATTGTACCTGCAGAAAAAAATTGCAACCGACAATGTGAATTGTAGGGTTCCTCCTTGCAACATCAGCCTTGAACTTCCGAACAGCCTGGAAGACATGTCTAAGCACGTACTGACACCAGTTCCATTGCTTGATTTTTGATATGTTAGTCAAAGCTGGCCAGAAATCTATTGCGATGTAGTCGTGCTTTGCTGATGGCGCTAGCACGTGACCGATAGCAAAAATGACAAATGCAATCTTGAAACAATCAATATCTATCTTCCTCGAATCAGCGGTTATGTCGCGTAGTATATAAGCCTCTGCTGCCTTCAGACTGTGTGTGCCCTTCTCACAAAAACCGGCTGCAACTCTTGTGTACTCAACACATGCTTCTGATGGGTCAACCCCTTCATTAGTAATTGTTTGTTCTCCTAATGGGATTGCAAAAACTGCCTGAACATGCTTTTCGGTTAACTCCAGCGTGCCCTGGCCCTCTAGATTGATGATATTGTTAACTGCATCTATCCTGTCCATTAGGTACGAACTATACTTCAGGTTAATCTTCTGGCATGACTTGATTTCCAGCAGGCCATCAAATCCGGTTTCTCTAACTAACTTCTTCTTGAAGCTCGTAATCTTGGAAATGACAGCTCCTAATTTCAACAAAGATAGCCTAGATGTAATCAACGGGCTTCCTGGGGGGCCGCTGGAACAGCCGGAGCCCTCTGGTTCGCTGTCTAGTTCATCTGGTGATTGCTCCGTAACGTATTCTTGGTTTAGAACAGAAGGCGGTTGATCAGGAACAAACAAACTATCCATTCAAAAGACCTACGATGACAACGCATATAAGTATTCCTATAGAATCAGTGATTGATGATGGGTATCGACTAGTAACCGGTATTCCTATAGAATCAGTGATGTTCGGGTATGGGGCGGGGTGATGCAATGGTACCTTGGCGCGAAGTAAGGTGGCTCCGGTAGAACAGCGTCCGTCAACTTGTTGAACGCCGGCGAGGGGGGGAGTTCGGGCGGGTCTACCAGTGGTGTTCCTGGCAAAGCGGAGTGGAGCTAGAGATCGAAGAAGACGACGTATCCGTGCTCTGGGCTTTGCACATAAATGGGTCACATGGTGGGTGACAGCACAGGAACCCGCCCGTGACCATACCGTCCACTGTGCGTCGCGACAGACCATACCGTCTGCGGATTTGACGTGACCATGGGATTGTTTTTAAAAGGAACACGCTAAGCTAGTGTACTTGTTAGAATAATGAAAATGCTTAATTAAACATTTGCTGTCTTAGTGTTGTATAATTGCCATAAAAAGGTATGTTTAGCGTGATAGTTCTCGTCTTAACAAATTTTATCAGGGATAGTTAGGGCGCTTTGATTAAACCATAAATTTGGGAACACAACTAACCAAGTAAGATCTACAAGTTTGTAATACAAATATGCTAACTGACGGATGATTAGTGTGTTTACTGTTATTCTTAGTACATTAAATACACTGCAGAAGGACGTGTTGACTGAGCAAAAATAAACGGGGGCAGTTGGTCATCGGGGCACGAGCCTGCTGTAGGTTGCATGCGTGAGAACAGCTGGCGCATTTATAGGCGCAATGTTTGGGCTATCTCTCATTAAGTTAGTTCGGTGGAACATATGAAGCGGTGATGTTCTAATGCCTAGATTCCCCCTACAAGCCACTCATAGGTTGTTGGATACACGGAGAAGATGAGGCATACGAGGGGGACAGGACCCCGCGAATACCGGGCAGCACAAATCACAGTGCAGCATGGACGGCAACGATAAAGTCCTACCTGTAGCTCATCCACCAACAGGCATATTCGGTCCGATAGCATACTTTTACAAGTATGCCTATGATCGCTAGCTTCTAATAGGCTAACAACGATTTTTTTTGCCTTATCGTAAAAATATTATTCATTAATTTACATTAACGTTTTCAAATTAGAATTTTTAACGAATACGGTGAACAATCCTTTAACATAGGCTGACCATATTCTGAATGTACAATAATTTTTTGTAGTATATAAATTAAACATTTTTAATATACAGTGAGCTTTTTAATATATGATGAACTTTTTTAATAATACACAATGATCATTTCTTTAATATGCACTATACATGTTTTAGTACATACTTAACCTCTTTTAAGATACGACGAACTTTTTTAATATACGGTGAAATTTTTACAATATGCACTAAATTATTTTAAATTTCATACTGAACAATTGATTGCGCTTTCAAAAAATGTTCGTGGAGTAGAAAAATATTCATGATATTCAAAATTTCTTCATAAATTCAAAAAATGTTTGCGGATTAAAAAGAAGATATGTTCACAAATTTTGAAAGATTCATAATTTGAAAATAAACTATGTCCTAGTTGCTAGTCGAGAATGGACTTCCAACTAGGACAAGTACACAAAACTACAATGCTAGTTGCAGGTCAAGGGTGCAGTTGCAACTAGCAAAACAAACAACCTAATTGCGAGTTAGAGTGTGGACCTGCAATAGGGACAACAACAAAACTATAGGCTTACTTATGAGTCGAGGGTGGACTTGCGAGTGAGACAATTACAAAACTACGAGTCAAGTTGCGAGTCAAGGTGGACTTGCAACTGGGATTAAACAAACAACATGCCTAGTTGCTGTTGGAATTATGCCCTAGAGGCAATAATAAGTATAGTTATTATTATAATTCCTGTATCAAGATAATCGTTTATTATCCATGCTATAATTGTATTGAATGAAGACTCATTTACATGTGTGGATACATAGACAAAACACTGTCCCTAGCAAGCCTCTAGTTGGCTAGCCAGTTGATCAAAGATAGTCAGTGTCTTCTGATTATGAACAAGGTGTTGTTGCTTGATAACTGGATCACGTCATTAGGAGAATCACGTGATGGACTAGACCCAAACTAATAGACGTAGCATGTTGATCGTGTCATTTTGTTGCTACTGTTTTCTGCGTGTCAAGTATTTGTTCCTATGACCATGAGATCATATAACTCACTGACACCGGAGGAATACTTTGTGTGTATCAAACGTCGCAACGTAACTGGGTGACTATAAAGATGCTCTACAGGTATCTCCTAAGGTGTTAGTTGAGTTAGTATGGATCAAGACTGGGATTTGTCACTCCGTGTGACGCAGAGGTATCTCGGGGCCCACTCGGTAATACAACATCACACACAAGCCATGCAAGCAATGTAACTTAGTGTAAGTTGCGGGATCTTGTATTACGGCACGAGTAAAGAGACTTGCCGGTAAACGAGATTGAAATAGGTATGCGGATACTGACGATCGAATCTCGGGCAAGTAACATACCGAAGGACAAAGGGAATGGCGTACGGGATTATATGAATCCTTGGCACTAAGGTTCAAACGATAAGATCTTCGTAGAATATGTAGGATCCAATATGGGAATCCAGGTCCCGCAATTGGATATTGACCGAGGAGTCTCTTGGGTCATGTCTACATAGTTCTCGAACCCGCAGGGTCTACACACTTAAGGTTCGACGTTGTTTTATGCGTATTTGAGTTATATGGTTGGTTACCGAATGTTGTTCGGAGTCCTGGATGAGATCACGGACGTCACGAGGGTTTCCGGAATGGTCCGGAAACGAAGATTGATATATAGTATGACCTCATTTGATTACCGGAAGGTTTTCGGAGTTACCGGGAATGTACCGGGAATGACGAATGGGTTCCGGGAGTTCACCGGGGGGGCAACCCACCCCGGGGAAGCCCATAGGCCTTGAGGGTGGCGCACCAGCCCTTATTGGGCTGGTGGTACAGCCCAAAAGGGCCCTATGCGCATTGGAAGAAAAATCAAAGAGAAAGAAAAAAAAAGGAGGAGGTGGGAAGGGAAGGAAGGACTCCCACCCACCAAACCAAGTCCAACTCGGTTTGGGGGGGAGACCTTCCCCCCTTGGCTCGGCCGACCCCCTTGGGGCTCCTTGAGCCCCAAGGCAAGGTCCCCTCTCTCCCACCTATATATACGGAGGTTTTAGGGCTGATTTGAGACGACTTTTCCACGGCAACCCGACCACATACCTCCACGGTTTTTCCTCTAGGTCGCGTTTCTGCGGAGCTCGGGCGGAGCCCTGCTGAGACAAGGTCATCACCAACCTCCGGAGCGCCGTCACGCTGCCGGAGAACTCTTCTACCTCTCCGTCTCTCTTGCTGGATCAAGCAGGCCGAGATCATCGTCGAGTTGTACGTGTGCTGAACGCGGAGGTGTCGTCCGTTCGGCACTAGATCGTGGGACTGATCGCGGGATAGTTCGCGGGGCGGATCGAGGGACGTGAGGACGTTCCACTACATCAACCGCGTTCACTAACGCTTCTGCTGTACGGTCTACAAGGGTACGTAGATCACTCATCCCCTCTCGTAGATGGACATCACCATGATAGGTCTTCGTGCGCGTAGGAAATTTTTTGTTTCCCATGCGACGTTCCCCATCAGTGGCATCATGAGCTAGGTTCATGCGTAGATGTCTTCTCGAGTAGAACACAAAAGTGTTTGTGGCGGTGATGTGCGTTTTTCTGCCCTCCTTAGTCTTTTCTTGATTCCGCGGTATTGTTGGATCGAAGCGGCTCGGACCGACATTACTCGTACGCTTACGAGAGACTGGTTTCATCGCTACGAGTAACTCCGTTGCTCAAAGATGACTGGCGGGTGTTAGTTTCTCCAACTTTAGTTGAATCGGATTTGACCGAGAAGGTCCTTGGATGAGGTTAAATAGCAACTCATATATCTCCGTTGTGGTGTTTGCGTAAGTAAGATGCGATCCTACTAGATACCCAAGGTCACCACGTAAAACATGCAACAACAAAATTAGAGGACGTCTAACTTGTTTTTGCAGGGTATGCTTGTGATGTGATATGGCCAACGATGTGATGTGATATATTGGATGTATGAGATGATCATGTTGTAATAGATAATATCGACTTGCACGTCGATGGTACGACAACCGGCAGGAGCCATAGGGTTGTCTTTATACTAATGTTTGTGCTTGCAGATGCGTTTACTATTTTGTTAGGATGTAGCTTTAGTAGTAATAGCATGAGTAGCACGACAACCCCGATGGCGACACGTTGATGGAGATCATGGTGTGGCGCCGGTGACAAGAAGATCGTGTCAGTGCTTTGGTGATGGAGATCAAGAAGCACGTGATGATGGCTATATCATGTCACTTATGAATTGCATGTGATGTTAATCCTTTTATGCACCTTATTTTGCTTAGAACGACGGTAGCATTATGAGGTGATCTCTCACTAAAATTTCAAGACGAAATTGTGTTCTCCCCGACTGTGCACCGTTGCTACAGTTCGTCGTTTTGAGACACCACGTGATGATCGGGTGTGATAGACTCAACGTTCACATACAACGGGTGCAAAACAGTTGCGCACGCGGAACACTCGGGTTAAGCTTGACGAGCCTAGCATGTGCAGACATGGCCTCGAAACACATGAGACCGAAAGGTCGATCATGAATCATATAGATGATATGATTAGCATAGGGATGCTTACCACTGAAACTATACTCAACTCACGTGATGATCGGACTTGAGCTAGTGTAAGTGGATCATGAACCACTCAAATGACTAGAGAGATGTACTTTTTGAGTGCGAGTTTAGCGAATAATTTGATTAAGTTAAACTCTAATTATCTTGAACATAGTCTAAGTCCACTTTGAATATATTTGTGTTGTAGATCATGGCTCACGCGACAGTCACCCTGAATTTTAATACGTTCCTAGAGAAAGCTAAGTTGAAAGATGATGGAAGCAACTTTGTAGACTGGGCTCGTAATCTTAAGCTAATCTTACAAGCTGGGAAGAAGGATTATGTCCTTAATGCTGCGCTAGGAGATGAACCACCCGCTACGGCTGATCAGGATGTTAAGAACGCTTGGTTAGCACGTAAGGAGGACTACTCATTAGTTCAATGTGCAATCTTGTATGGCTTAGAACCGGGACTTCAGCGTCGCTTTGAGAGTCATGGAGCATTTGAGATGTTCCAGGAGTTGAAGTTTATCTTTTAGAAGAGCGCCCGGATCGAGAGGTATGAGACCTCCGATAAATTCTATGCTTGCAAGATGGAGGAGAACTCGTCTGCCAGTGAACATGTGCTCAAAATGTCTGGGTACTCAAACCGTCTAGCTGAGCTGGGGATTGAACTCCCGCAAGAAGCTATCACTGGCAGAATCCTTCAATCACTGCCGCCAAGCTATAAAGGCTTTGTGTTGAACTACAACATGCAAGGGATGAACAAGTCTCCCGGCGAGTTGTTTGCGATGCTGAAAGTCGCAGAGTCTGAACTCCTTAAAGAGCATCAAGTGTTGATGGTGAATAAGACCACTAGTTTCAAGAGAAACGGCAAAGGCAAGAAGGGTAATTCAAAGAAGAGCGGCAAGCCAGTTGCCACTCCGACGAAGAAACCCAAAGCTGGACCTAAGCCTGAAACAGAGTGTTACTATTGCAAGGGTATGGGCCACTGGAAGCGCAATTGCCCCAAGTATCTGGCAGATAAGAAGGCGGCCAAAGAAAAATCAGGTATATTTGATATACATGTTATTGATGTGTACTTAACCGGCTCTCGTAGTAGTGCCTGGGTATTCGATACCGGTTCTGTTGCTCATATTTGCAACTCGAAACAGGAACTGCGGAATAGACGAAGGCTGGCGAAAGATGAAGTGACGATGCGCGTAGGAAATGGTTCCAAGGTTGATGCAATCGCCGTCGGCACAGTTTCACTTCAGTTACCATCAGGATTAGTTATGAACTTGAATCATTGTTACTTAGTTCCTGCGTTGAGCATGAACATTATATCTGGATCTTGTTTATTGCGGGACGGTTACTCTTTTAAGTCAGAGAATAATGGTTGTTCTATTTCTATGAGTAACATCTTTTATGGTCATGCACCCAATGTGAGAGGATTGTTCACATTGAATCTTGATAGCGATACACACATACATAACATTGAGACCAAAAGAGTTAGAGTTAACAATGATAGCGCCATATTTTTGTGGCACTGCCACTTAGGTCATATTGGTGTAAAGCGCATGAAGAAACTCCATGCCGATGGACTTTTGGAGTCACTTGACTTTGATTCACTTGACACGTGCGAACCATGCCTCATCGGCAAGATGACTAAAACTCCGTTCTCCGGAACAATGGAGCGTGCAAGTGACTTGTTGGAAATCATACATACCGATGTGTGTGGTCCGATGAGCGTAGAGGCACGCAACGGATATCGTTATTTTCTCACCTTCACTGACGATTTGAGTAGATATGGTTATGTCTACTTAATGAAGCACAAGTCTGAAACATTTGAAAAGTTAAAACAATTTCAGAGTGAAGTTGAAAATCATCGTAACAAGAAGATCAAGTTCCTACGGTCTGATCGTGGGGGGTGAATATCTGAGTTTCGAGTTTGGTGCTCACTTAAGACAATGTGGAATTGTGTCACAGTTGACACCGCCTGGAACACCACAGCGTAATGGTGTGTCCGAACGTCGTAATCATACTTTATTAGAGATGGTGCGATCTATGATGTCTCTTACCGATTTGCCGTTATCATTTTGGGGTTATGCATTAGAAACAGCTGCATTCACTTTAAATAGGGCACCATCAAAATCCGTTGAGACGACACCATACGAACTGTGGTATGGCAAAAGGCCAAAGTTGTCGTTTCTTAAAGTTTGGGGATGTGATGCTTATGTCAAAAAGCTTCAGCCTGAAAAGCTGGAACCCAAAGCAGAAAAGTGCGTCTTCATAGGTTACCCAAAAGAGACAGTTGGGTACACCTTCGATCTCAAATCCGAGGGCAAAGTGTTTGTTGCTAAAAACGGAGCTTTTCTCGAGAAGGAGTTTCTCTCGAGAGAATTGAGTGGGAGGAAGATAGAACTTGACGAGGTTGTCGAACCTCTCATCCCTCTGGATGGTGGCGCGGGGCAAGGGGAAACCTCTGTCGTTGCGACGCCGGTTGAGGAGGAAGTTAATGATGATGATCATGAAACTCCGGTTCAAGTTTCTGTCGAACCACGCAGGTCGACGAGACCACGTGCTGCTCCAGAGTGGTACGGTAATCCCGTCTTATCAATCATGTTGTTGGACAACAATGAACCTGCAAATTATGAAGAAGCAATGGTGGGCCCAGATTCCAACAAATGGCTAGAAGCCATGAAGTCCGAGATAGGATCCATGTATGAGAACAAAGTGTGGACTTTGGAGGTACTGCCTGAGGGCCGCAAGGCTATTTAGAACAAATGGATCTTTAAGAGGAAGACGAACGCTGACAGCAATGTGACCGTTTATAAAGCTCGACTTGTGGCAAAGGGTTTTTCACAAGTTCAAGGAGTTGACTACGATGAGACATTCTCACCCGTAGCGATGCTTAAGTCCGTCACAATCATGTTAGCAATAGCTGCATTTTTCGATTATGAAATCTGGCAGATGGATGTCAAAACGGCATTCCTTAACGGTTTCCTTAAGGAAGAATTGTATATGATGCAACCCGAAGGTTTTGTCGATCCTAAGAATGCTAACAAGGTGTGCAAGCTCCAGCGATCCATTTATGGACTGGTGCAAGCATCTCGGAGTTGGAACAAACGCTTTGATGAGGTGATCAAAGCATTTGGGTTTATACAAGTGGTTGGAGTATCTTGTATTTACAAGAAAGTGAGTGGGAGCTCTGTGGCGTTTCTAATATTATATGTGGATGACATATTGTTGGTTGGAAACAACGTGGAGTTTTTGGAGAGCATGAAGGATTACTTGAATAAAAGTTTCTCTATGAAGGACCTAGGAGAAGCTGCTTACATTCTAGGCATTAAGATCTATAGGGATAGATCAAAACGCCTGATAGGACTTTCACAAAGCACATACCTTGATAAAGTTTTGAAGAGGTTCAAAATGGAACAGTCCAAGAAAGGGTTCTTGCCAGTTTTACAAGGTACGAGATTGAGTAAGACTCAGTGCCTAGCAACTGATGAAGATATAGAGCATATGCGCTCCGTCCCCTATGCTTCGGCCATAGGTTCTATCATGTATGCAATGTTGTGCACTAGACCGGACGTTAGCCTGGCCATAAGTATGGCAGGTAGGTTCCAAAGTAATCCAGGAGTGGATCACTGGACGGCGGTCAAGAATATCCTGAAGTACCTGAAAAGGACTAAGGAGATGTTTCTCGTATATGGAGGTGACGAAGAGCTCGCCGTAAAAGGTTACGTCGATGCAACCTTTGACACAGATCTGGACGACTCTAAGTCGCAAACCGGATACGTATTTATTCTTAATGGGGGTGCGGTAAGCTGGTGCAGTTCCACGCAAAGCGTCGTAGCAGATTCTACATGTGAAGCGGAGTACATGGCTGCCTCGGAGGCGGCTAAGGAGGGTGTCTGGATGAAGCAATTCATGACGGATCTTGGAGTGGTGCCAAGCGCACTGAATCCAATAACCTTGTTCTGTGACAACACGGGTGCCATTGCCTTAGCAAAGGAACCACGGTTTCACAAGAAGTCTAGACACATCAAATGACGCTTCAACCTCATCCGCGACTACGTCAAAGGGGAGGACATGAATATATGCAAAGTGCACACGGATCTGAATGTAGCAGACCCGCTGACTAAACCTCTTCCACGGGCTAAGCATGATCAACACCAGAACTGTATGGGTGTTAGATTTATTACAATGTAATTCGCATGATGATGTGAGGACTAGATTATTGACTCTAGTGCAAGTGGGAGACTGTTGGAATTATGCCCTAGAGGCAATAATAAGTATAGTTATTATTATAATTCCTGTACCAAGATAATCATTTATTATCTATGCTATAATTGTATTGAATGAAGACTCATTTACATGTGTGGATACATAGACAAATAATGTCCCTAGCAAGCCTCTAGTTGGCTAGCCAGTTGATCAAAGATAGTCAGTGTCTTCTGATTATGAACAAGGTGTTGTTGCTTGATAACTCGATCACGTCATTAGGAGAATCACGTGATGGACTAGACCCAAACTAATAGACGTAGCATGTTGATCGTGTCATTTTGTTGCTACTGTTTTCTGCGTGTCAAGTATTTGTTCCTATGACCATGAGATCATATAACTCACTGACACCGGAGGAATACTTTGTGTGTATCAAACGTCGCAACGTAACTGGGTGACTATAAAGATGCTCTACAGGTATCTCCGAAGGTGTTAGTTGAGTTAGTATGGATCAAGACTGGGATTTGTCACTCCGTGTGACGGAGAGGTATCTCGGGGCCCACTCGGTAATACAACATCACACACAAGCCTTGCAAGCAATGTAACTTAGTGTAAGTTGCGGGATCTTGTATTACGGAACGAGTAAAGAGACTTGTCTGTAAACGAGATTGAAATAGGTATGCGGATACTGACGATGGAATCTCGGGCAAGTAACATACCGAAGGACAAAGGGAATGACATACGGGATTATATGAATCCTTGGCACTGAGGTTCAAACGATAAGATCTTCGTAGAATATGTAGGATCCAATATGGGCATCCAGGTCCGCTATTGTATATTGACCAAGGAGTCTCTCGGGTCATGTCTACATAGTTCTCGAACCCGCAGGGTCTGCACACTTAAGGTTCGACGTTGTTTTATGTGTATTTGAGTTATATGGTTGGTTACCGAATGTTGTTCGGAGTCCTAGATGAGATCACGGACGTCACGAGGGTTTCCGGAATGGTCCGGAAACGAAGATTGATATATAGGATGACCTCATTTGATTACCGGAAGGTTTTCGGAGTTACCGGGAATGTACCGGGAATGACGAATGGGTTCCGGGAGTTCACCGGGGGGGCAACCCACCCCGGGGAAGCCCATAGGCCTTGAGGGTGGCGCGCCAGCCCTTAGTGGGCTGGTGGGACAGCCCAAAAGGTCCCTATGCGCATTGAAAGAAAAATCAAAGAGAAAGAAAAAAAAGGAGGAGGTGGGAAGGGAAGGAAGGACTCCCACCCACCAAACCAAGTCCAACTCGGTTTGGGGGGGGAGACCTTCCCCCCTTGGCTCGGTCGACCCCCTTGGGGCTCCTTGAGCCCCAAGGCAAGGTCCCCTCTCTCCCACCTATATATACGGAGGTTTTAGGGCTGATTTGAGACGACTTTTCCACGGCAGCCCGACCACATACCTCCACGGTTTTTTCTCTAGATCGCGTTTCTGCGGAGCTCGGGCGGAGCCCTGCTGAGACAAGGTCATCACCAACCTCCGGAGCGTCGTCACGCTGCCGGAGAACTCTTCTACCTCTCCGTCTCTCTTGCTGGATCAAGAAGGCCGAGATCATCGTCGAGTTGTACGTGTGCTGAACGCGGAGGTGCCGTCCGTTCGGCACTAGATCGTGGGACTGATCGCGGGATAGTTCGCGGGGCGGATCGAGGGACGTGAGGACGTTCCACTACATCAACCGCGTTCACTAACGCTTCTGTTGTACGGTCTACAAGGGTACGTAGATCACTCATCCCCTCTCGTAGATGGACATCACCATGATAGGTCTTCGTGCGCGTAGGAAATTTTTTGTTTCCCATGCGACGTTCCCCATCAGTTGCGAGTCAAGAGTGGATTCGCTACTGGGACAACTACACAATACTACGATGTTGGTTGTGGGTCGAGGGTGGACTTGTAACCGAGATGCAAACAAACGGCCTAGTTGCGAGTCTTAGTTGGACTTGCAACTCAGGCAACAAGAAAACCATGGCCCAAGTTGCGAGTCAAAGTGGAGTTGCAACTGATATGAAAATAAACAATTGCCTAGTTGCGACTCGAGGAGTGACTTGCAATTGTGACAACTACGCAAACCAACGATGACAGTGGAGGGTTGAGGGTGCACTTGCAACTGGCAAAACAAAAGGCCTACTTGTGAGTCGGAGAAACAGGGGCAACAAAAAAACTATGGGACGAGTTGCGAGTCGGGGGTGGACTTGCAACTACAGCAACTACGAAACTGCATGGCCACTTGTGATTCAAGGGTGTACTTGCAACTAGGGCAGCTACAAAACTGCATGGCCACTTGCGAGTCAAGGGTGTACTTGCAACTAGGATGAAACAAACGGCACGCCTAGCCGCGAGTCAAGGGCGGACTTGCAACTGCGACAACTACACAAAACTATGATGCGAGTTGTGAGTCGGGGGTGTACTTGCTTTGAGATGAAAACAAATGTCCCAGTTAAGAGTCGGAGGCTGGACTTGCTACTAGGACAACAACAAAACTATGACTGTATTTGTGAGTCGAGGATGGACTTGCAACTGGGATGAAAACAAACTATGGTCTAGTTGCAAGTCGAGGACGGATTTTCAACGGGGACAACTACATAATACTATGATGCCATCCATGAGTCAAGGGTGCACGATAAAACAAACAACCCAGTTGTGATTTGAAGTGTGGACTTGCAATAGGGACAACAATAAAACTATGGGCACATTTGCGATTTGAGAGTGGACTTGCAACAGAGGCAACCAGGGTTGTCAAAATAGCGATTCTGAATCGGATCGGAGCTCCGTTGGTAGGATCGTGAATCGTAGAATCATAACTACCAGGATCATAAAATCTTAAATTCTATGAGCAAAATCGTAGAATCGGAGGGGCTAGTTTGGATCGTAAAGTCGTAAGATTCTGACAACTTTGGAGGCAACTACAAAACTACAATCCTAGTTGCGAATCAAGGGTGGACTTGCAACTAGGATGAAATAAAGAATAGACCTAATTGCGAGTCAAGGGTAGATTTGCAACCGGGACAACTACACAAAACTATGATACTATTTGCGAATCAAGGGTGGACTTGCATCCGGGACAAATTACAAACTACAAGCCCAGTTGCAAGTCGAATGTGGATTTGCAACTAGGATAAAAATAAAACACATGCGAGTTGGAAGTCGATGGTGGACTTACAACTCGGACAACTACGAGCTAGTTGCGAGTCGAGGGTGTACTTGCAACTGGCACAACTATAGATCTATGAGCCCAGTGGCGATTAAAGGGTCAACTTGCAATTGGTTTGAAACAAACTATGGGCCTAGTTGTGAGTCAAGGGTGGGCTTGCAATTATAATGAACAACAAAAATATAGGCTCTAGTTATGAGTCAATGGTTGGCTGTCAACTCGAACAACTACGAACCTAGTTACGAGTAGAGGGTGGACTTGCAATTGGGACAACTACGAGCCCAACTGAAAGTCGAGATTCGACCAAGGATTGACCTGCAACTGGGATAAAAAACTAAAAACAACCCGAGTTGCAAGTCAAGGATGAGCATGCAACTGAGATGGAACAAACTATGGGCCTAGTTACGAATCGATGGTGCACTTGCAACTAGAGGTGGAGTTGCAACTAGGGTAAAATGGTTGACCTCCCAGTTGCGTGTTCAGGATGGACTTGCAAATAGGATACAAATGGTTCGAGCCTAATTGTGTATCGATGGTAGACCTGTAACACAGACAAAAGAGGACGACCCCAATTACATGTTTGGTGTGGAGTTGCAACTCAGATAAAAAATAAGCCCCCCTAGTTGCCCATCGATGGTGGACGTGCAATTCGGGCAAAAAATGAGTGAAGTCTAATTGTTTAATCGAGGGTGGACTTGCAACTAGGAAAAATACCACAATTGCATATTGAGGGCCGAGTGCAAGTGGGACAAAAAGGGTTTAGCTCCATATTGCATGTCGGGAGTGACTTGCAAATATGAAAAAAAGGGGTTCACATCCAGTTGTGTGTCGAGGATGGATTTTTTACTGGGACAAAAGAAAGGCATGCCTCTGAGTTACATGTCGGGGGTGGAGTTGCAACTGAAACAAAAAAGTCGCCCTTCCCTAATTGTGTGTCGATGGTAAATTTGTAGGTGAGAGAAAAATGGTTCAGACCCAATTTCGTGTCGAAGATAGGCTTGCAATTGAGACAAAGAAAGTTGCATGTTATGGATGAAGTTACAAGTAGATGGTGAACTTACAACTAAAACAAAAATCAGTTGGGTCAGTTCCATATCGATCGCAAGTTAGAGCCAAAAAACTTGTCTCTTCAATATCTAACTTGAAAGTAAAATAGAGATAAGCAACGCCAAGTGACATCGGGTGCCTCCTCCACTTCTACAAGGCAAGTGAGATGAATGGGCCCAAAGAACAGATCCATAAAAAGGCTCAACAAAAAAAACACGCCATGCAAACTGTCCAACAAGTGGACAAAACAGAACAAGGTGACATAGAAATACATCGGCTAATGACGCGTGGTCAAGATTTTGCATGGAAATTACTACAACAAGATCCAACAAAACAACAATTTAGATGACACATTGGAGAATCTCATCTTGATGAAGTTTAGAAAAATGTGAGACAATGTTAAAATAAACTGAAAAGGCAACGACCGCGTTAGAGCTCTCCTTTTTATAGTCCCTTCCAATTCTACATGGTGGCCTAGAAAGAACGCGACGAAAATGGGTCGTCATCGGACCGTCATAGTGGGACGTCAAAAGTGAAGCCAAAGGGACCAACAAAAGGACGTGACAAATAAACAATAACCATCGACGAGTGCTAACACAAAATTTACACAAACTAAATTGAATGATGACAAACTTAGATGAGACATAGTTAAAAATCATTTAAATGTGATTTAACAATTTGGTTTAAAAAATGTTCGTCAATTTAGAAGGTGTTCACAAAAAATAATAAAAATACTGTCATGTTTTATAAAAATATGCACAAAAATATTATTTATGAATTTTAAAAAAGGAAGACTAAAAGACAAAATAAAAATAAAAACAACAAACAAAATAAAAAAGAAACAAAAAAGAAGAAGAACTAGATAGAGAAAATACTGAAAAAAGTTGCTTATAGTTTTCACCCCAAAATTGGGCTAAAAATGTATAGAAAACACAAACGCTCAAAAAAAATAGCAGGGCACTGGCACACATAATGATAAAAAATGTACATACCCACACGTACAGATAAAAGGAGAAGGCAGAAGCAAACCCTTATGAACAGTTTAGAAAAGAGTCAATTACATTGTGGTGCTAGAACTTGGCGCAAACGATCACCTTTGTGCTAAAACTTATGACATATAGTACATCAAACTGATATAATAACTTGGCTCAAACGTGTAAATATGATGCAAATCTTGATTGTGTAAGCCCAAATGCTGACTAGGCATGCCAGGTGCCGTAGGGCCTGCTATCAGTGATTTGTCGGCAAAAAGGAGGCGCGTGGCCAGTTTTTTCGCGAAAAACAACCTCAATATTTTATAACAAAAAAGCCCTTGTCGATACAGGTGAGGTGGCATCTCAATCTTTCTGAAAAACTAAAGCAAAATAAAAAGGTCTGCGCGTTGAACGAGCAACCAGCACATAAACGGTCCTAGCTACTACACCTGTACGCGCTCTCTTTTTATCTTTAGTAAATACTAGTACAAATGTCAGTGCGTTGCATCGGACAAAAAAAAAATAATATAATCTGCTTGTTGTGTCATTATGCGTCATTAATTGAAATAAATGTGTATAATAACGTTAAATGTTTTCTTTTAAAATATTAGGTATTGCTTACATAAAAACTGAATGATTTTATTATAATAGTTAAAAAAAATATTAAAATTTTAAATTTGTTGTAAAAGATAAATTTTTAAAAAAATCAAAAGGATCTTTTTATTGTGTGATAATAACTTTTTTTAATGGAAATGACATTTGTGTGTACAACATATTTTCCATAAATATTTTTTGAATAATTTTTTTATTGTTTTTTGCAAAACTTGCTTCATGTGTTATTGTGCATCATTTTTATATGGATTTTTAATAATTGTCAATAATAAGGTTAAATGTTAATTTTTTTAAAAAAAATTGATGTATGCATAAAAATTGTACTACTTTTTAAGAAGTATTGTATTTATGAATTTTCTGCTTTTGTTTGAAAAGGAATCTTTTTTAAATAAATATTTTTTCTTGAACATCATGTATTGCCACCTGCATACTCAGCTAATAAAGACGACCTCTAGTTCAGAGCCAGGACAGACTGGACCTAAGAGTTCTTTCAAGATTTATACTAACGCAGATATAGCAATAACAATGAGATATTTAGTTAGAACTATCAAATGTGAAATTCAACCTGATTGGGAATGGGAGAACCATGTTGGTAAGTCTTTGTCAACTGCATGATGGCGAATTGTAACTTTAGAGAAGTCCTCGTCAATAAAGACCCTCTCGTTTCCAATTGATCCGTCGAATGCAAAACCAAGAGGCTTTGGCGTCGCCTCGTACGTCTTTAGTTGAGTATGCAGGTGGCAATACATGGTGTTATTCTCCTTACCTGCTAGATTAGACAAAAAGTAAGCCACCATAAAATGTGGCAAAGGAGTCATACCCGATGGCAGAAGCGTGCGGAATATTGGATATGTGGCACATAGGAACAAGAGCTACCATTGAAAGTGTCTTTGTTCTCAAATCCATCCTCGGTAAATACACCAATTCCCCATTTTTTGCCACCACCAATATTATCGCTACCAGCATTTGAGAATGCTGAGATCAGAATTAGTGCTGGTCCCTTATACCCCTCAACACAAGACCAAAACCTGCTCAGACCTTTTCCATGAAGCATTGACCTACAAATATATGTTCTAGATCAGGATTAAACTTTAAATTGTAATTATCAGGTCATGACAGGATTTTACAAGATCACCTGATAACAACTGAAACTTACAATCTTGACAAGAAAACTTAGCTTACAAAGATAATCATGAGAATATGAAGCAAAAAAAGGCAAGAAGTAACCTATAAAGAAGGTCTTCTGTGTCCATTCCAATGACAGATGGTGACAAAAACTTTTCACTCAATGTGCTTCTAACGGTGAGAGAGATTGACCATCCCCTCCCACGGGTTAATAGATACGCATCATAAGTATCAAAAGTTGTGTTACCAGTTGAAACAGAGTTTTCCTGCTTGTAAGGAACAACTCTGGTTAGAAGAAATCTTATGCCAAGTTTAAGCTTCATTATTATAAAGTCAGCATATATGATTCAAAATAATTGGACAAAACAAATAAAGATTCATTGTTGCAGCAAAATGATGAGGACATGAACTCGTGAGTTCCGACTGTAGGAGCTACAACTTAGTCCTAATAAAAAAATCTGAAGCAACTAACGGTTTTTCTAAACGATTTTCATCATCAATTATATACCAAGCTCGGAATCTGTGTGTGGATACCTTCACAGTTCCTACCCGGATTCTTAAGTGAGTTCTGAACAATCACATATAAAGAAGAACAATACAAATTTTCCAGCAAGCACTGAGAATGTACATAATGCAGAGCTTGCTGATAATTTGTAGAACCAGAGTAGCCAGGACAGCTGATCATGAATATAAGTGCACTGGCAACTTACTATAAGTTATAACATGCCATAAGAAGCTAAATCTTCTCTATGCCTCCTCGCAGCACAATACCTAAGATTACAACATAATCAAGGGAAAACATGTGGAAATAGAACACTAAAATTGGCACACCATTTTGCACATATACCTTCTATTATATGCACCTAACTGAAGAATAGCAATGCTGCACCGAACGACACCACAATTGATACTACTAAACAAGCTATTCAATCTTTGGATAGCATCAACTAATAATTCTGCAATGCATAAACGGATTTACCTTGGTTGGATCAACCTCAGATGACCGAAACCTGTCCTGCACATATCACGAGAGGCAGTTGCCAAGCCCGGGGACAGTGGAGATCACCCAGGACATGAACTCGTGCACCGACACCCCCTTCCCGGCACAGGAACCCTCCCACACCCATACGGTCGCGTCATCGGCGACAGCAATGGCGGACACGAGCGCCGACAGCACCAGGAGCGAAACGTCCGGGAGCAGCACGGGCTCCCCCTTCCCCACCTCCTCGCCGCCCGAAACCCTGGGGGCCAACCCGCTCCACGCCATGACCCAGCACATCGAGATCAGTACGGCGATGTCCCCACGCACGAACTCGCCCACGACCTTGCCCCCCTCCTTATCTGCGTCGTCCTCGTCGGGGTGGAACTGCAAGCCGCAGGGGGCGCCCGCGGCGACGCAGGCAGCGGCGTAGACGCGGAGGAGCAGCGCCAGCGGTAGCGAGGCCCGGGAGCGCGCGCAGCAGGAGTTGAACACCCGGAGGAAGCCGAGCGAGTCCCCCGCGAATTATTACATGACGCAAGGGTTATTTATAAACTTGAAACATTCTTTTCCAGATACACTTACATAGGGACTTCGCTTACTTGCAAGAAGAAGGAAATTGTATGTCCATGTTGAACTGAAGAATGTGCATGGGTCAGGCCTATATGCTAACTTGATATCTGCCTGAATTTGAGAAGGCCTTGCAACATAAGTATCCATCAATAATAGATGCCAACGGTTCCATTTCCTCTCATCCTGGGACGAAGCTACAAAAAAAATTGATGGGGTCAAGTCTATGATAATGGGGTCAACTTCTATAAATGAATAATAATTAATACTAAACTAATGAAGAATTACCTAATCTCATTGGGGTCAATTGACCCCAATGCTTACATGGGAGCGCCGTCCGTGAAATCTGTGGCACCTCAACCTCACGCACTGCCATGGCAGGCAGCTGCTCCTTTCTCATCTATCTCACTTTCACGAACGGAGAACATCACTCTCTCTGCAACTTTGTCTGGACTAACACCTCCATCCTCCAAATAGGCTGCCTGACCGAGTCGGGCTGCGAGGCCAGACCACCTTTCTTCCGGGGGCAAAATTGACAAAAATGACCCCTCGGGCGAAAGAACTCACGGATTGACCCCTCGGGGTAAATAATTCACCGGCCTGACCCTTTTGTGTGGCGCCCGACACCTAGGCGCCACACTGCACTGTGTGACACCTAGAGGTTCGGCGCCACACCCCCGACGACGTGGCAGGGAGGGGGCCACCCCCAGGCAGTGTGACGCCTAAGCCTCAGGCGTCACACATTGTAATGTGTGGCGCCTAACGCTTAGGCGCCACACATGGACTTATACAGCCACGGCCCAGCCCCCCTCCCCACCCCTCCCCACCCCCTCCCTCATTCAAACAGAAACTGCCACTGCGGCGGCGGCTGGCTCTAATCCCCTCCCCCATCTCCTTCAGATCTGGGGATTTCTTCCTTGGATTGATCCCCCAAGGTAATGTCCTCCCCCATCCCTTCCCTTTCCCATCCTTCTATCCAATTGTATTATGTTTTGGTTGAGTAGATTGATTTTAGTAGATTGATTTGAATAGGTTCTTAGGATTTGACTAGTTAGGATATGAGTTAGGATTTGGTTGAGTATATGAGTAGTTAGTAGTTAGTAGTAGTAGTAGTTAGTAGTAGTAGTAGGTATAGGAATTGTATTAGGTTTTGACTAGTTAGGATATTAGTTAGGATTTGACTAGTTAGGATATGAGTTAGGATTTGGTTGAGTATATGACTAGTTAGTAGTTAGTAGTTAGTAGTTAGTGTTGGAATTATGCCCTAGAGGCAATAATAAATGTATAGTTATTATTATAATTCCTGTATCAAGATAATAGTTTATTATCCATGCTATAATTGTATTGAATGAAGACTCATTTACATGTGTGGATACATAACAAAACACCATCCCTAGCATGCCTCTAGTTGGCTAGCCAGTTGATCGATGATAGTCAGTGTCTTCTGATTATGAACAAGGTGTTGTTGCTTGATAACTGGATCACGTCATTAGGAGAATCACGTGATGGACTAGACCCAAACTAATAGACGTAGCATGTTGATCGTGTCATTTTGTTGCTACTGTTTTCTGCGTGTCAAGTATTTATTCCTATGACCATGAGATCATATAACTCACTGACACCGGAGGAATGCTTTGTGTGTATCAAACGTCGCAACGTAACTGGGTGACTATAAAGATGCTCTACAGGTATCTCCGAAGGTGTTAGTTGAGTTAGTATGGATCAAGACTGGGATTTGTCACTCCGTGTGACGGAGAGGTATCTCGGGGCCCACTCGGTAATACAACATCACACACAAGCCTTGCAAGCAATGTAACTTAGTGTAAGTTGCGGGATCTTGTATTATGGAACGAGTAAAGAGACTTGCCGGTAAACGAGATTGAAATAGGTATACGGATACTGACGATCGAATCTCGGGCAAGTAACATACCGAAGGACAAAGGGAATGACATACGGGATTATACGAATCCTTGGCACTGAGGTTCAAACGATAAAGATCTTCGTAGAATATGTAGGATCCAATATGGGCATCCAGGTCCCGCTATTGGATATTGACCGAGGAGTCTCTTGGGTCATGTCTACATAGTTCTCGAACCCGCAGGGTCTGCACACTTAAGGTTCGACGTTGTTTTATGCGTATTTGAGTTATATGGTTGGTTACCGAATGTTGTTCGGAGTCCCGGATGAGATCACGGACGTCACGAGGGTTTCCGAAATGGTCCGGAAACGAAAATTGATATATAGGATGACCTCATTTGATTACCGGAAGGTTTTCGGAGTTACCGGGAATGTACCGGGAATGACGAATGGGTTCCGGGAGTTCACCGGAGGGGGGCAACCCACTCCGGGGAAGCCCATAGGCTTTTGGGGGACACACCAGCCCTTAGTGGGCTGGTGGGACAGCCCCAAGGGAGCCTATGCGCCAAGATAAGAAAATCAAAGGAAAAGAAAAAAAAAAAAGAGGGAAGAAGTGGGAAGGGAGGGGGACTCCTCCCACCAAACCAAGTCCAACTCGGTTTGGGGGGGGGAGTCCTCCCCCCCTTGGCTCGGCCGACCCCTTGGGAGTCCCTTGGACCCCAAGGCAAGGTCCCCCTCCCTCCTCCTATATATATGGGGCTTTTAGGGCAGATTTGAGACGACTTTCTCACGGCTGCCCGACCACATACCTCCATAGTTTTTCCTCTAGATCGTGTTTCTGCGGAGCTCGGGCGGAGCCCTGCTGAGACAAGATCATCACCAGCCTCCGGAGCGCCGTCACGCTGCCGGAGAACTCTTCTACCTCTCCGTCTCTCTTGCTGGATCAAGAAGGCCGAGATCATCGTCGAGCTGTACGTGTGCTGAACGCGGAGGTGTCGTCCGTTCGGTACTAGATCGTGGGACTGATCGCGCGATTGTTCGCGGGGCGGATCGAGGGACGTGAGGACGTTCCACTACATCAACCGCGTTCTCTAATGCTTCTGCTGTACGATCTAGAAGGGTACGTAGATCACTCATCCCCTCTCGTAGATGGACATCACCATGATAGGTCTTCGTGCGCGTAGGAAAATTTTTGTTTCCCATGCGACGTTCCCCAACAGTGGCATCATGAGCTAGGTTCATGCGTAGATGTCTTTTCGAGTAGAACACAAAAGGTTTTGTGGGCGGTGATGTGCGTTTTGCTGCCCTCCTTAGTCTTTTCTTGATTCCGCGGTATTGTTGGATTGAAGCGGGTTGGACCGACATTACTCGTACGCTTACCAGAGACTGGTTTCATCGTTACGAGTAACCCCCTTTGCTCAAAGATGACTGGCAAGTGACGGTTTCTCCAACTTTAGTTGAATCGGATTTGACCGAGGAGGTCCTTGGATGAGGTTAAATAGCAACTCATATATCTCCGTTGTGGTGTTTGCGTAAGTAAGATGCGATCCTACTAGATACCCTTGGTCACCACGTAAAACTTGCAACAACAAAATTAGAGGACGTCTAACTTGTTTTTGCAGGGTATGATTGTGATGTGATATGGCCAATGATGTGATGTGATATATTGGATGTATGAGATGATCATGTTGTAATAGAAATATCGACTTGCACGTCGATGGTACGGCAACCGGCAGGAGCCATAGGGTTGTGTTTATACTAACATATTTGTGCTTGCAGATGCATTTACTATTTTGCTAGGATGTAGCTTTAGTAGTAATAGCATAAGTAGCACGAAAACCCCGATGGCAACACGTTGATGGATGATCATGGTGTGGCGCCGGTGACAAGAAGATCGTGCCGGTGCTTTGGTGATGGAGATCAAGAAGCACGTGATGATGGCCATATCATGTCACTCATGAATTGCATGTGATGTTAATCCTTTTATGCACCTTATTTTGCTTAGAACGACGGTAGCATTATGAGGTGATCTCTCACTAAAATTTCAAGACGAAATTGTGTTCCCCCCGACTGTGCACCGTTGCTACAGTTCGTCGTTTTGAGACACCACGTGATGATCGGGTGTGATAGACTCAACGTTCACATACAACGGGTGCAAAACATTTGCGCACGCGGAACACTCGGGTTAAGCTTGACGAGCCTAGCATGTGCAGACATGGCCTCGGAACACATGAGACCGAAAGGTCGATCATGAATCATATAGTTGATATGATTAGCATAGGGATGCTTACCACAGAAACTACTCTCGACTCACGTGATGATCGGACTTGGGATAGTGTAAGTGGAACATGAACCACTCAAATGACTAGAGAGATGTACTTTTTGAGTGGGAGTTTAGCATATAATTTGATTAAGTTGAACTCTAATTATCTTAAACATAGTCTAAGTCCACTTTGAATATATTTGTGTTGTAGATCATGGCTCACGCAAGTGTCATCCTGAATTTTAATACGTTCCTAGAGAAAGCTAAGTTGAAAGATGATGGAAGCAACTTTGTAGACTGGGCTCGTAATCTTAAGCTAATCTTACAAGCTGGAAAGAAGGATTATGTCCTTAATGCTGCGCTAGGAGATGAACCACCCGCTACGGCTGATCAGGATGTTAAGAACACTTGGTTAGCACGTAAGGAGGACTACTCAATAGTTCAATGTGCAGTCTTGTATGGCTTAGAGCCGGGACTTCAACGTCGCTTTCAGCGTCATGGAGCATTTGAGATGTTCCAGGAGTTGAAGTTTATCTTTCAGAAGAACGCCCGGATCGAGAGGTATGAGACCTCCGATAAATTCTATGCTTGCAAGATGGAGGAAAACTCGTCTGTCAGTGAACATGTGCTCAAAATGTCTGGGTACTCAAACCGTCTAGCTGAACTGGGGATTGAACTCCCGCAAGAAGCTATCACTGACAGAATCCTCCAATCACTGCCGCCAAGCTATAAAGGCTTTGTGTTGAACTACAACATGCAAGGGATGAACAAGTCTCCCGGCGAGTTGTTTGCGATGCTGAAAGTCGCAGAGTCTGAACTCCGTAAAGAGCATCAAGTGTTGATGGTGAGCAAGACCACTAGTTTCAAGAGAAACGGCAAAGGCAAGAAGGGCAATTCGAAGAAGAGCGGCAAGCCTAGTGCCAATCCGCCGAAGAAACCCAAGGCTGGACCTAAGCCTGAAACAGAGTGCTTCTATTGCAAGGGTATGGGTCACTGGAAGCGCAATTGCCCCAAGTATCTGGCAGATAAGAAGGCGGGCAAAGAAAAATCAGGTATATTTGATATACATGTTATTGATGTGTACTTAACCGGCTCTCGTAGTAGTGCCTGGGTATTCGATACCGGTTCTGTTGCTCACATTTGCAACTCGAAACAGGAACTGCGGAATAGACGAAGGCTGGCGAAAGACGAAGTGACGATGCGCGCAGGAAACGGTTCCAAGGTTGATGCAATCGCCGTCGGCACCGTGTCACTTCAACTACCATCGGGATTAGTGATGAACTTAAATCATTGTTATTTAGTGCCTGCGTTGAGCATGAACATTATATCTGGATCTTGTTTATTGCGAGACGGTTACTCTTTTAAATCTGAGAATAATGGTTGTTCTATTTCTATGAGTAACACCTTTTATGGTCATGCACCGAATGTGAGAGGATTGTTCATATTGAATCTCGATAGCCATACGCATATACATAACATTGAGACCAAAAGAGTTAGAGTAAACAATGATAGCGCCATATTTTTGTGGCACTGCCGCTTGGGTCATATTGGTGTAAAGCGCATGAAGAAACTCCATGCTGATGGACTTTTGGAGTCACTTGACTTTGATTCACTTGACACGTGCGAACCATGCCTCATGGGCAAGATGACTAAAACTCCGTTCTCCGGAACAATGGAGCGTGCAAGTGACTTGTTGGAAATCATACATACCGATGTATGTGGTCCGATGAGCGTGGAGGCACGCGGCGGATATCGTTATTTTCTCACCTTCACTGACGATTTAAGTAGATATGGTTATGTCTACTTGATGAAGCACAAGTCTGAAACATTTGAAAAGTTCAAGCAATTTCAGAGTGAAGTAGAAAATCATCGTAACAAGAAGATCAAGTTCCTACGGTCTGATCGTTGGGGTGAATATCTGAGTTTCGAGTTTGGTACTCACTTAAAACAATGTGGAATTGTTTCGCAGTTAACACCACCTGGAACACCACAGCGTAATGGTGTGTCCGAACGTCGTAATCGTACTTTGTTAGAGATGGTGCGATCTATGATGTCTCTTACTGATTTGCCATTATCATTTTGGGGTTATGCATTAGAAACAGCTGCATTCACTTTAAATAGGGCACGGCAAAAGACCAAAGTTGTCGTTTCTTAAAGTTTGGGGATGTGATGCTTATGTCAAAAAGCTTCAGCCTGAAAAGCTGGAACCCAAAGCGGAAAAGTGCGTCTTCATAGGTTACCCAAAGGAGACAGTTGGGTACACCTTCTATCTCAAATCCGAGGGCAAAGTGTTTGTTGCTAAAAACGGAACTTTTCTCGAAAAGGAGTTTCTCTCGAGAGAATTGAGTGGGGGGAAGATAGAACTTGACGAGGTTGTCGAACCTCTCATCCCTCTGGATGGTGGCGCAGGGCAAGGGGAAACCTCTGTCGTTGCGACGCCGGTTGAGGAGGAAGTTAATGATGATGATCATGAAACTCCAGTTCAAGTTTCTGTTGAACCACGCAGGTCGACGAGATCACGCGCTGCTCCAGAGTGCTACGGTAATCCCGTCTTGTCAATCATGTTGTTAGACAACAATGAACCTGCAAATTATGAAGAAGCAATGGTGGGCCCAGATTCCAACAAATGGCTAGAAGCCATGAAATCCGAGATAGGATCCATGTATGAGAACAAAGTGTGGACTTTGGAGATACTACCTGAAGGCCGCAAGGTTATTCAGAACAAATGGATCTTTAAGAAGAAGACGGACGCTGACGGTAATGTGACCGTTTATAAAGCTCGACTTGTGGCAAAGGGTTTTTCACAAGTTCCAGGAGTTGACTACGATGACACCTTCTCACCCGTAGCGATGCTTAAGTCCGTCAGAATCATGTTAGCAATAGCTGCATTTTTCGATTATGAAATCCGGCAGATGGATGTCAAAACAGCATTCCTTAATGGTTTCCTTAAGGAAGAGTTGTATATGATGCAACCCGAAGGTTTTGTCGATCCTAAAAATGCTGACAAGGTGTGCAAGCTCCAGCGATCCATTTATGGACTGGTGCAAGCATCTCGGAGTTGGAACAAACGTTTTGATGAGGTGATCAAAGCATTTGGGTTTATACAAGTGGTTGGTGAATCTTGTATTTACAAGAAAATGAGTGGGAGCTCTGTGGCGTTTCTAATACTATATGTGGATGACATATTAATGATTGGAAACAACGTAGAGCTTTTGGAGAGCATAAAAGGTTACTTGAATAAAAGTTTCTCTATGAAGGACCTAAGAGAAGCTGCTTACATTCTAGGCATTAAGATCTATAGGGATAGATCGAAACGCCTGATAGGACTTTCACAAAGCACATACCTTGATAAAGTTTTGAAGAGGTTCAAAATGGAACAGTCCAAGAAAGGGTTCTTGCCAGTGTTACAAGGTACGATATTGAGTAAGACTCAGTGCCCAGCAACTGATGAAGATAGAGGGCATATGCGCTCCGTCCCCTATGCTTCAGCCGTAGGCTCTATCATGTATGCAATGCTGTGCACTAGACCGAATGTTAGCCTGGCCATAAGTATGGCAGGTAGGTTCCAGAGTAATCCAGGAGTGGATCACTGGACGGCGGTCAAGAATATCCTGAAGTACCTGAAAAGGACTAAGGAGATGTTTCTCGTGTATGGAGGTGACGAAGAGCTCGCCGTAAAAGGTTACGTCGATGCAAGCTTTGACACAGATCCGGACGACTCTAAGTCGCAAACCGGATACGTATTTATTATTAATAGGGGTGCAGTAAGCTGGTGCAGTTCCAAGCAAAGCGTCGTAGCAGATTCTACATGTGAAGCGGAGTACATGGCTGCCTCGGAGGCGGCTAAGGAGGGTGTCTGGATGAAGCAGTTCATGACGGATCTTGGAGTAGTGCCAAGTGCACTGGATCCAATAACCTTGTTCTGTGACAACACTGGTGACATTGCCTTAGCAAAGGAACCAAGGTTTCACAAGAAGACCACACACATCAAACGACGCTTCAACCTCATCCGCGACTACGTCGAGGAGGAGGACGTAAATATATGCAAAGTGCACACGGATCTGAATGTAGCAGACCCGCTGAGTAAACCTCTTCCACGGCCAAAACATGATCGACACCAGAACTTTATGGGTGTTAGATTTATTACAATATAATTCACATGGTGATGTGAGGGCTAGATTATTGACTCTAGTGCAAGTGGGAGACTGTTGGAATTATGCCCTAGAGGCAATAATAAATGTATAGTTATTATTATAATTCCTGTATCAAGATAATAGTTTATTATCCATGCTATAATTGTATTAAATGAAGACTCATTTACATGTGTGGATACATAGACAAAACACCATCCCTAGCATGCCTCTAGTTGGCTAGCCAGTTGATCGATGATAGTCAGTGTCTTCTGATTATGAACAAGGTGTTGTTGCTTGATAACTGGATCATGTCATTAGGAGAATCACGTGATGGACTAGACCCAAACTAATAGACGTAGCATGTTGATCGTGTCATTTTGTTGCTACTGTTTTCTGCGTGTAAAGTATTTATTCCTATGACCATGAGATCATATAACTCACTGACACCGGAGGAATGCTTTGTGTGTATCAAACGTCGCAATGTAACTGGGTGACTATAAAGATGCTCTACAGGTATCTCCGAAGGTGTTAGTTGAGTTAGTATGGATCAAGACTGGGATTTGTCACTCCGTGTGACGGAGAGGTATCTCGGGGCCCACTCGGTAATACAACATCACACACAAGCCTTGCAAGCAATGTAACTTAGTGTAAGTTGCGGGATCTTGTATTACGGAACGAGTAAAGAGACTTGCCGGTAAACGAGATTGAAATAGGTATACGGATACTGACGATCGAATCTCGGGCAAGTAACATACCGAAGGACAAAGGGAATGACATACGGGATTATACGAATCCTTGGCACTGAGGTTCAAACGATAAAGATCTTCGTAGAATATGTAGGATCCAATATGGGCATCCAGGTACCGCTATTGGATATTGACCGAGGAGTCTCTCGGGTTATGTCTACATAGTTCTCGAACCCGCAGGGTCTGCACACTTAAGGTTCGACGCTGTTTTATGCGTATTTGAGTTATATGGTTGGTTACCGAATGTTGTTCGGAGTCCCGGATGAGATCACGGACGTCACGAGGGTTTCCGGAATGGTCCGGAAACGAAAATTGATATATAGGATGACCTCATTTGATTACCGGAAGGTTTTCGGAGTTACCGGGAATGTACCGGGAATGACGAATGGGTTCCGGGAGTTCACCGGAGGGGGCAACCCACTCCGGGGAAGCCCATAGGCTTTTGGGGGACACACCAGCCCTTAGTGGGCTGGTGGGACAGCCCTAAGGGAGCCTATGCGCCAAGATAAGAAAATCAAAGGAAAAGAAAAAAAAAGAGGGAAGAAGTGGGAAGGGAGGGGGACTCCTCCCACCAAACCAAGTCCAACTCGGTTTGGGGGGGAGTCCTCCTCCCCTTGGCTCGGCCGACCCCTTGGGAGTCCCTTGGACCCCAAGGCGAGGTCCCCCTCCCTCCTCCTATATATATGGGGCTTTTAGGGCAGATTTGAGACGACTTTCTCACGGCTGCCCGACCACATACCTCCATAGTTTTTCCTCTAGATCGTGTTTCTGCGGAGCTCGGGCGGAGCCCTGCTGAGACAAGATCATCACCAACCTCCGGAGCACCGTCACGCTGCCGGAGAACTCTTCTACCTCTCCGTCTCTCTTGCTGGATCAAGAAGGCCGAGATCATCGTCGAGCTGTACGTGTGCTGAACGCGGAGGTGCCGTCCGTTCGGTACTAGATCGTGGGACTGATCGCGGGATTGTTCGCGGGGCGGATCGAGGGACGTGAGGACGTTCCACTACATCAACCGCGTTCTCTAACGCTTCTGCTGTACGATCTACAAGGGTACGTAGATCACTCATCCCCTCTCGTAGATGGACATCACCATGATAGGTCTTCGTGCGCGTAGGAAAATTTTTGTTTCCCATGCGACGTTCCCCAACAGTTAGTAGTAGTAGTAGTTAGTAGTAGTAGTAGTTAGTAGTAGTAGTAGTTAGTAGTAGTAGTAGGTATAGGAATTGTATTAGGTTTTGACTAGTTAGGATATGAGTTAGGATTTGACTAGTTAGGATATGAGTTAGGATTTGGTTGAGTATATGACTAGTTAGTAGTTAGTAGTTAGTAGTAGTAGTAGTAGTTAGTAGTAGTAGTAGGTATAGGAATTGTATTAGGTTTTGACTAGTTAGGATATGAGTTAGGATTTGACTAGTTAGGATATGAGTTAGGATTTGGTTGAGTATATGACTAGTTAGTAGTTAGTAGTAGTAGTAGTTAGTAGTAGTAGTAGTTAGTAGTAGTAGTAGGTATAGGAATTGCATTAGGTTTTGGTTTTGGTTGAGTATATGAATAGTTAGTAGTAGTAGTAGTTAGTAGTAGTAGTTAGTATTAGTAGTAGTTCATATGAGTATATGAGTCTTATTTGAATATGAGTATTAGTAGTAGTTCATAGTAGTTAGTATTAGTAGTAGTTCATATGAGTATAGTTAGTATTAGTAGTAGTTCTTAGGATTGTAGGATGGTGTAATTTTTTGAATATGAGTCTTATTTGAATATTAGTTAGTATATGAGTATTTTTTTGTGATTTGTAGGATGGTGTGGCTTCTGAATAATGTTTATGACGTTGAACACCGGGCCTATTTCATGTCGGAGAAGAAGATGGTAAGTAGAAAATGATTAGTAGATGAGTAATTTTTTGAAAATGTAATAAGCACTTGATATCTTCTTCTCCTATATGTTTGCAGGAGCTTACGCCCTTGAAGATCCGGTCTCATGGGGCATCATCTGTAATGCACTACGAGGAGCGGTACACCCCGTACATCGAGATGACGGGACTCCTTCCATTCGTGCAGCTTGTGAGTCGGTCAACTCCCAATCTGAACGCTGCGGCAGTCACAGCACTCATTGATCGTTGGAGGCCGGAGACACATAGTTTTCACCTCCGGACCGGAGAGATGACGGTTACTCTTCAAGATGTTTCCATGATCACCGCTCTTCCGATCGAGGGGAAGCCACTATGTATGAGCACTGATTCTGAGGGATGGCGGCAACAAATGGAGGCTCTTATTGGTATGTCGCCGCAGGAGCCGGAGGTAGAAGATGGAGGGAAGAAAGATAGAGTCCCTGTCGGCGCCACTTTCACTTGGATTGCCGCCAACTTTTCTCATTGTCCTGAGGACGCAGATGACGAGGTGATCCAGAGGTATGCTCGCGTCTACATGTGGTACGTCATCTCTAGGACTATCTTTGCTGACGGCACAGGCAAGAATGCTCCATGGATGTGGCTGAAGGCGTTGACTGTTTTCGACAACAAGTTCAGCTGGGGCTCAGCCGCACTGGCTTACTTGTATCGGCAGGTAATAAATTGTTAGTATTAAGTACTCTCTGTTATCTTTTTCTGCTAAACTGATGCATGTTTGTTGTTACTTGTATTTGGACGATGCTTGTCGCAGGACGACAAAGGACGGTGGAGTTGGTGGTTGTATGCTCCTACTTTTAGTATGGAGCTGGAAACGCCTACCTGTTGGGCGCCCTAAAAGCTCACAGTGGAATACCTGGGATGACCACGGCAACCCTGTACGGCAACCTACATGGGCTTACAAGTGGGACTTGGTATCGGAGGTGGCAAGCGAAGTGAACCTATTGTACAAGCAATACACCAACGAGATGGATTCGCTTACCCCCGAGCAGGTAAGATGGTTTCAGAGTTGACTTCCAGGTTCTATGTTGTGAGTCAAATGAATTGTGGTATTCATCTTGTGTTAAAATGAATTGTGTTCCGGGCGCCATGAGATCAGCCGCGTCCCCTTCGGCAAAAGTGTCGCATTGGACGCCGCGAACCACGCTGCAACCTACCAAATCACCCCATTACTCTCATCACACAGCCGTATGACGAGACGATACAAGGGCGGACTCACGTTAGCCCAGCCTACGACTAAGGAGCCACACTGTGAGGGTGGGGTGGGGTCGGATGCCAGCGTGGCCGGGGATGTGACGCCTACGGCTAAGGCGTCATACAGTGTAGTGTGGCGCCTAAGTGTTAGCCGTCACACAAAAGGGCCAGGTGAGCAACATTTTTTCAAATGCACTTCAGTTTCTGAATTTTGTATGTCCACGGATTAAATTTATCGATTTTGCCATCTATGAAAGACAACTCCATCTCTGCAACATTGAAACACATGTCAGTACCCCTGCTTCCCGACAGTTTATTATGTTGTTTAAATAATTTACATCGCACAAATTACCATTTGCGACGTACAGGTTTTGTACTGATTGTTAAAGCATATATCTCCATATGTGGTTTTGGTAATTCATGACAATTTCTATGGACTAATGGTTGCCTTAAGTTATATTTATAGGATTTGTCCATAGGCACTTCTTGAAGTCCATCTGTTGGGTTCAAGGAGTTTATATGATGACCAAGGTGGTATTCAAGGTATTATCCAAATAATGGTCATAGAGACACAAGGTTGATCAAGATCGTCAGACAAAGAGTAAATTAAGATGATCAACACACAAAGCGTACAAGATGTACCGAGAGGGATCAAGTGGTCCCATGGTATGGTAAGCATTGTCCATTACGTATTTGTGTACTAACCCATGGCATTCTTAAGAGTTCTATGTCGGGTTAGGTGTGTTTCCATGGGCTTGCGTCAAGAGGAAGATCTCATACAACCCATGGAGGATGACGTCAAGTGGTGGAAGATGGTGGCAATGAACTTGTGAAGATATGCTGAAGAGTGGCTCACCCATAGTGTGTATGGGGGAGCAATCAACTAGTATTCATCAAGCCAAGGCAATCAAGAAAGGTGGTCCATCTTGAGGAAGCCAAGATCATCGTCATCTAGCTCAAGAGGACGAGGTGCAAGGTATAGGTTTGCCCTTGATAGGTTTTCTGTTTTAGGATAGATTGTCGTACTGTCAAGGGGGGCTCTCAAGTGAGTAGCTTGATCGTATCGTTCGTTGAGAGCTCAAACCATTTGCATCCTTGCATCATACCTCTTGGTTCTTGTTTGGTTTTTCTCTTTGTGAGTTTTAGAGCTTATGGTCATCTTCATGACAAGCTCGAGTTCATCGAAAAGGGAGTCCATATGCATCTTCTATGATGTTTTCGATGTTGGGAGTTTTTACCGGTCTTATTCGAAGAAGGGTTCTCACCATTTTCTTATTGGAATTTTCTCACTTGCTTCTTATTGATATTTCTATCAAGATTGTGTTATCCCACGTCGGTAGTTTTCCAACAAACTTGGTTTCGTTTAATTCGGAGTCCGTATGCGGAAGTTAGAGCAATTTCAGTATCCAGCGATAGTACCGCTCCTAGTGCGAGCGGTAGTACCGCTCGTGTAGCGGTAGTACCGCCCCCGGAGCGGTAGTAATTTTTTACTACCGCTCCCTAGCGGTAGTGCCGCTCCAGGGGCGGTAGTACCGCTCCGCCGGGCTGTTTTTTGGCATCCTTTTTGGCCTGGTGAACCTACCGAGCGATAGTACCGCTCCCACGAGCGGTAGTACCGCTCTCTGCTGGCTGTCAAGCATAACGGTTGGATTTTTCCCCACCTATAAAAGGGGGTCTTCTTCCCCATTGAACCTTATCTCTTTAGCTCGTGTTCTTACCCCATTGTTGACCTTCTTCGAGCTTTCTAACTCTCAATCCCTCCAATGATTCTTTCTAGTTCTTGATGGAAAAGAGAGAGGAGATCTAGATCCATATTTCCACCAATCACTTTCTCCTCTAAGTGAGGGGAACCCCTTGGGTCTAGATCTCGGAGTTCTTCGTGTTCTTCTTCGTTCTTCCTCTCATTTTCCTCCCTAGCATTAGTTGCTTTGGTGGGATTTGGGAGAGAAGGACTTGGGCACTCCGTGTGCCCTTGCCATTGCATTAGTTGCATCGGTTTGAGTTATCCACGGTGATACGTGGAAGTGAAGTTTGAGAAGCTTATTACCTTTGGTACTTAGTATCCTAGATATTGTTCTTCGTGGATGCTTTGGCGTCCTAGAAGCTTGGTGGTGTCTCGGAGCTCAATCATTATGGTGTAAAGCTCCGGGCAAGCGTCGGGGTCTCCAATTAGGTTGTGGAGATTGCCCCGAGCAATTTGTACGGGTATTGGTGACCGCCCCCAAGGTTTGCCATTTGTACGGGTTCGGTGACCGCCCTCAACGGTCCCTTAGTGGAATCACGGCATCTTGCATTGTGCGAGAGCGTGAGGAGATTACGGTGGCCTTAGTGGCATCTTGGGGAGCATTGTGCCTCCACACCGCTCCAACGGAGATTAGCATCCGCAAGGGTGTGAACTTCGGGATACATCATCGTCTCCGCATGCCTCGGTTATCTCTTACCCGCACCCTTTATTTATGCACTTTACTTTGTGATAGCCATATTGTTTATTGTCATATATCTTGCTATCACTTAGTTGTTTATCTTGCTTAGCATAAGTTGTTGGTGCACATAGGTGAGCCTAGTTGTTGTAGGTTTTGTGCTTGACAAATTAAACTTTAGTTTTATTCCGCATTTGTTCAAGCCTAAACCGTAATTATTTTAAAGCGCCTATTCACCCCCCCCCATCTAGGCGACATCCACGTCCTTTCAATTGGTATCAGAGCTAGGTCTCTCTTTATTAGGTTTAACCACCTAGAGAGTAAGGATGTCGACTAGGGGTTTAGGATTCACTGACACTCTTAGTTTCGATGACACAAATTTTGTTGTTTGGGTAATTCGCATGCTTAATCACTTCCGGGTCTTGGACCCAAATCTAGAGTGAATTGTAGATATGGGTTTTTCTCCTCCAAAGGATTCTCAAAATATATCTTTAGAGGATGAGAAAAACTCTTATCTCAATGCTCAAGCTTCTAATGTGCTTTTTGATGCTTTGAGCAATGTAGTTATATTTTAACTCATGCCATTCCGGGATGCTCATGAGTTGTGGACAAAGCTTCAAGATAAATATGGTATGTCCAAGATTTGTGGGAATGATTGTTCTCCCTCCACCTCTGGTCGTGTGGTCTTCTCAACTTCATCTACTTCACCTACATGTGGATTGCCACAAGGTAATGATATGGTGAGTAGGGGTGATCATTGCAACGATGATCGTGGGTTTATTGTTGATGATCCTTCATCACTATATTATTGCAATGCTTCATCTTTGGGCATTAACACTCTAAGCACTCTAAATGTTTTACATGCTTGTGTTGATAGTCCTTGCATATCATGTAAAAACTGCTTGACTAAATCTCATGATGATATGCTTCCTATATCTTGTTGCCATGATAAAAATGTATATATTTCCTCGAGTTATTGTGCTAACAATGTAGAGGAAATTCATCACTCCATGAAACAAGATGTGGCCTTGAATGATGCTTCAAGGGATCCTACATCATCATCTATTGTGACTCACTTTTGCCTTATGGCTAAGGCTTCAAAGGTATCTCCTACTTTGAATCCCAATATATCTCATGATGATGATGTTGATGATAATGGAGATGAGAATAATGATGAAGAGAGTGATAATATTGCATCCTTAAAAATTAAGGGTGAAATGATTTTTAAATCTCTTTATAAGAATAAACTTGCTTGTTCCAACTTCTTGGAAATCATGTCTATTGCCACTGAGGGCAAGAAATACATTGAGGAGTTGGAAGCTCATCTCGAGGAGCATGAGGCCACCATTGAGACAATGGAAGGTCATGAGCGTGAATATGCTAACGAGATCGCGAAGCTATCTCAAGCTCTTGAAAATGAACAAACCACCAAGGAATCTCTTGAGGAAACCTTTGCTATAGAATTATCTAGATTAAAGGAATCCCATGATAGAGCTCTCGAGGTGGCTAATAATTTTAGAACTAAAAATGATAAGCTAGAAGTTGCACATGCTAAAGTCGTTGAGGACTATGAGCACCTCGAAAATGGCTCAAAGGCTATTAAGAGTTCGCTCATCGGACTCACCGAGTCTCATGCTCAACTTGAAGCTTCATATGCTAAAGAGTTTGACAAGTTGCCTTCTCCTCTTATTGTTAATAATGATGCTTGTGCTACTAATTCTACTTCTTGTGAAGCATCCATTTTAAAGGAGAATGTTGAGCTAAGGGCTCAACTCGAGGTGCTATCTAGCAATTATGGGAAATTGGAAGAAAGTCATGTAATGCTCACAAGCTCTCGTGATGATATTCTAGTATCCCATAATGTGCTAAAATTAGCTCATGAGGCTATTACTACCAGGGTAACATCGAGTGAGCCTCATATGGACATTAGCACTACTTCTAGTCAAAAAGCTATATTGCCATGTGCTAGTCCTCATAATTCATCTACTCACAATGTTGCTACATCTTGTGATGAATTATTTTCCATGCCTTGTTGCTCTAAAAATGAAGTTTATACTTCCTCTAGTACTTGTGTTGATACTAACCATGTAGAGGAAATCAAAGAGCTCAAGGCCCAAGTCACTTCCTTGAAGAAAGACTTGCAAAAGAGTTATGAAGGAATGTCCACACTCAACAATGTCTTGTGTGGGCAAAAATCCCCAAATGACAAATATGGACTTGGATTCAACTCCAACAAAAAGAATAAGTCCAAAAGCTTCAAGAAGAAGGGCCAAGAACAAGTCAAGAATTCGGTCAAGATTATTTGCTTCAAGTGCAAAATTGAAGGGCACCATGTTAGATCTTGCCCACTAAAGAAGAAGCCCCAAAGTCACAAGCAATAAGGGAAGAGGCCACAAGTGCACTCACATACTCAACTACTAGTTGAAGAAAGGCCCCTTCCCAAGAAGACCCAAGCCAACACTCCTCATGTTGAGAAATCAATAGGGAAGAAATTAAAGGGTAGATGTTGCTACTTATGTCGTGAGAAGGGTCACTTCGCTTCTTCTTGCACGAGAGGTAATTTATCCAACCCAATCATTATTGATGATATTTATTCACTTGGGAAGGATAAGGTTGGCAATGTGTTTGCCAAGTTTGTTGGTACTCAAAGTGGTGTCAAGAAAAGTACCATTTGGGTTGACAAGCCTATTGTGACTAACCTTTTAGGACCCAACGTGGTTGGGGACCAACAAGCTCAAACTTGATCGATAGGTGTTTGTGGAGGACATTAGAGACTTGGATACATAATTAAGAATTAAGGGGTCTTCATCATTCATATTTTCTCAAGCCAAGTCATTTGGATTATCGAGTTTCTATCTTATATCCAATGTGCCTCCTTACGATAACTTGTACTTAAACTATTTACATTGTTAGTTGCTTGCCCCTTTGCATAAGTGGTTTTGTACCTTGCATGTGTTTGTACATGTTGTGCTTCCAACTTGCTTATGTTGAGTAATCGAATATGTATATGTTGGTTTGCATATCATGTACATGTGAGTCTTGTATTGAGCCTTTTTGCATCTTGTTTGTATCTTTGTTGGCTCTTGTGAGAGATTAATGGATTATCCCATTGTGGGGGAGTGATGTGCTTTGCACACCTCACAATCCTATAAATGTGTATACATGGGGGATACCACTTAGGATTGATATTTCAAGATTATCTAGGTTATATGTGGTATGTCTTACTCATGAGAAATTCAAATTCTATATGGTCCATTAATTATCTCTTGTTGGTTTTAATTAGCCACTTGTTAATATTGTTGGGTTATCACATTATGGGGGAGTAATATGCTATGTGCATATTACAAGCCTAGAGAATGTGTACATTTGAGGTATTGCCACTTAGTGTTGATATTGTGAATTATCTTGTTCCTAGGTGGCATGTTAGCTCTACAAGTGTCATTTCCTTGCGTTTTATGGGTAAAGATGATGTTGGATATATTTGCGATCTACCAATGAGTATTATTTCCAAAATACTTCTTGTCCTTGACAATTGGTATTCCCATCATGTGGTAGGAATTGTTAATCGTCTTTACATTGGATTTTGTGTTTCGTTTGTCTTCCTTGCCTCTTGTGGATCTATTTTAACATGTCTAGTGTTTTTATAGATATGAAGAAAGTGATGATCCCATATTGTGCATTTTGTATTTAAATGCAAATTCTATATAATGAACATCCCTTGGGGAGCTATCCTATTTTCTTTAGAACACTCTCTTTATTTGCCCATCATAAAATTTTGTGATCCCCATCAAGCGTGTGTTGAAGGGAGGAAAGTCTTTCTATTTATGATGCTTTGTGCCATCATGAAAATTTGTCGAGAGTTTGGTTTGTTGGAACCTAGCTCTCTATTGGAAACTAGATACCTCGTGTTTGTTTTCCTTCAATTGGTATCTTGTTTCCTTTTATTTGGCATGTATCAATGGATATCTCATTCCTTGAGGTATCTTTTCATTGATATCCTTCAAGTGATAGTTTTTCGTTTGGTATCTTATTATCACTTGGTACCTTGTCTTTTGGTGTCCTATCAACTTTGTGTTGAGTTGATTCTTGAAAGCCTTGAGCATGCATATTTACTATATATAGCTTCTTTTGCTTGCTTTCTTTCTTTGACCCAATATATAGGGGAAACTCCATCTTGTCATAAATTGGCTAAAGTGTGCATGAAATTCAAATTCATATATATATGCACATATGTATCTGGAGTTTGTCCTATGTATTGTTGGTTTTCTAACTCTTTGGTCTCAATGAGTTTGGGCACCATTTTGTTTGTTTTGTTGTTCCAGGAACAATTGGAGATGCGTTGGATGCTCGGCTCACCTACAAGGAAGGTGTTGAGACCATGTGATTATTGGAGCCAAGTTAGGATGAACAACTAACAACTATCTACTACATCAATCCAATGTTGTCTCGGTAACAAGTATCTACTTCATGCATTCATTTCTTGCAAAGGCCCAAACCTATCTTTTCTTGGCCAGGTTGCATCATGGCATGAATCTCTTGATTCGTTCTTGTGGTACTTGTTTCCTTTCTCAAAGCATCCAAACAATGATGTCTTATTGCTAGTTGGGATGTCTTTGATATTCGTATGTTGGAAGTTCGTATTGTACAATAAGAAAATATTAGGCCATGTGCTATGCTTCCAAGCAAAGACCTTATTGATATATTTATGACTTCCTTTTCGATATCTTGTTTGTTCCTTCTTGTAACCATTTCGTGTGTACATCCTTCTTTGTGGATATATAACATCATGATGTCTTCTACCTAGAATCTTTTACACATAAGAGAAGTTACATCTCTAATTGATATCCTCTTTTCTTTCAAGTCCACCGTTGCATTTCCTTTTTCCGTTTTTTGGTGGCTTCGTGAAAGGATTTGTCTTGAGTGCGTATCTTATATTCTTGCATCTTGATGCACTCTTTGGTGGTGAAGATTATTTTTCCTCATGCTTGTATTGATGAGGGTATTGCCATTTCGATTGGTATCCCTCCTCTTGACAAGGTTATTATTTCCTATCTTCACCATGGGCTCTCACAAGCGTTGGTTCTCAATTTGGTTTTTAGTAAGCTTCTGAACCCATTTTCTAGTAGTGTGTGTATGGGAAGGATATGTCTTGCACTTTGTTTCTCATTTCATCAAGACTATGTTTATGAGTAATGCTCATCCTTATCTTAGTCTTCTCAAGTGCTTTGCCGTGACTCACACACATTATTTTGGTTGATCCTATCTTAAGTTGCTTCTTTTACATGTTGCTCAACCATTTGTTTTGTGCAAGTGATATGCTTATTGTCTCATCTATCTTCTTACACTCGTTGTGTGTTTTTATTAATTTTGGGGGAGCAACAATCCTATTTTGTGCACTTGTATCAAATACAAAAATCTCTTATTAGTGCACAAATCATGGGGAGCTTCTCTAGTTTTGATAAAACACTCCTTTGCCTTTGTCATAGTATCTTTTATTCATGTGGTTCGAAGGACCATGTGATTGTTTGTTCCATATGGTATCTTTTGATTGCTTGCTTCTATTTTGTATGTCTTTGTGCCATACAACCCTTCTTTTTGCAATATTTGGGTCCTCAATATAGTTTGTTTTCCTCCAACTACTTATCATTGTATTTGTGTATTTCTTTGCACTCGTTTGCTGAGAAGTACACACTTTTTGGAGGACCACCTACTATATTGGATTTCTAAACTTTTCGTCCATTTTGGCAATCGATGCCAATGGGGGAGAAGTTTAGAGAGTTTACTTTGGATATGTTTAGATGGTTCTGCTTCTATTGCGTAAGCATTTACATCTTGCACGCATACATTATTGCTTTGTATCTGTGCGCTTGGGTATCCTTATTTCCTTATATAAACTCTCTTGAAGTGGTTGTCATCAATTACCAAAATGGGGGAGATTGTTAAAGCATATATCTCCATATGTCGTTTTGGTAATTGATGACAATTCCTATGGACTAATGGTTGCCTTAAGTTATATTTATATGATTTGTCCATAGGCACTTCTTGAAGTCCATCTGTTGGGTTCAAGGAGTTTATATGATGACCAAGGTGGTATTTAAGGTATTATCCAAATAATGGTCATAGAGACACAAGATTGATCAAGATCGTCAGACAAAGAGTAAATCAAGATGATCAACACACAAAGCGTACAAGATGTACCGAGAGGGATCAAGTGATCCCATGGTATGGTAAGCATTGTCCATTACGCATTTGTGTACTAACCCATGGCATTCTTGAGAGTTCTATGTGGGGTTAGGTGTGTTTCCATGGGCTTGCGTCAAGAGGAAGATCTCATACAACCCATGGAGGATGACGTCAAGTGGTGGAGGATGGTGGCAATGAACTTGTGAAGATATGCTGAAGAGCGGCTCACCCATAGTGTGTATGGGGGAGCAATCAACTAGTATTCGTCAAGCCAAGGCAATCAAGAAAGGTGGTCCATCTTGAGGAAGCCAATATCATCGTCATCTAGCTCAAGAGGACGAGGTGCAAGGTATAGGTTTGCCCTTGATAGGTTTTCTGTTTTAGGATAGATTGTCGTACTGTCAAGGGGGGCTCTCAAGTGAGTAGCTTGATCGTATTGTTCATTGAGATCTCAAACCATTTTCATCCTTGCATCATACTTCTTGGTTCTTGTTTGGTTTTTCTCTTTGTGAGTTTTAGAGCTTATGGCCATCTTCATGACAAGCTTGAGTTCATCGAAAACGGAGTCCATATGCATCTTCTATGATGTTTTCGATGTTGGGAGTTTTTACCGGTCTTATTCGAAGAAGGGTTCTCACCATTTTCTTATTGGACTTTTCTCACTTGCTTCTTATTGATCTTTCTATCAAGATTGTGTTAGCCCATGTCGTTAGCTTTCCAACAAATTTGGTTTCCTTGAATTCGGAGTCCGTATGCGGAAGTTAGAGCAGTTTCAGTATCCAGCGTAGTACCGCTCCTGGTGCGAGTGGTAGTACCGCTCCTGTAGCGGTAGTACCGCCCCCGGAGCGGTAGTACCGCCCCGGAGCGGTAGTAATTTTTTACTACCGCTCCACGGGCGTTAGTACCGCTCCGTCGGGCTGTTTTTTGGCATCCTTTTTGGCCTGGTGAACCTACCGAGCGGTAGTACCACTCCCATGAGCGGTAGTACCGCTCTGTGCGGGCTGTGAAGCATAACGGTTGAATTTTTCCCCACCTATAAAAGGGGGTCTTCTTCCCCATTGAACCTTATCTCTTTAGCTCGTGTTCTTCCCCCATTGTTGACCTTCTTCAAGCTTGCTAACTCTCAATCCCTCCAATGATTCTTGCTAGTTCTTAAGGGAAAAGAGAGAGGAGATCTAGATCCATATTTCCACCAATCACTTTCTCTTCTAAGTGAGGGGAACCCCTTGGGTCTAGATCTTGGAGTTCTTCGTGTTCTTCTTCGTTCTTCCTCTCATTTTCCTCCCTAGCATTAGTTGCTTTGGTGGGATTTGGGAGAGAAGGACTTGGGCACTCCGTGTGCCCTTGCCATTGCATTAGTTGCATCGGTTTGAGTTATCCACGGTGATACGTGGAAGTGAAGTTTGAGAAGCTTATTACCTTTGGTACTTAGTATCCTAGATATTGTTCTTCGTGGATGCTTTGGCATCCTAGAAGCTTGGTGGTGTCTCGGAGCTCAATCATTGTGGTGTAAAGCTCCGAGCAAGCGTCGGGGTCTCCAATTAGCTTGTGGAGATTGCCCCGAGCAATTTGTACGGGTATCGGTGACCGCCCCCAAGGTTTGCCATTTGTACGGGTTCGGTGACCGCGCTCAAGGGTCCCTTAGTGGAATCACGGCATCTTGCATTGTGCGAGAGCGTGAGGAGATTACGGTGGCCTTAGTGGCATCTTGGGGAGCATTGTGCCTCCACACCGCTCCAACGGAGATTAGCATCCGCAAGGGTGTGAACTTCGGGATACATCATCGTCTCCGCATGCCTCGGTTATCTCTTACCCGCACCCTTTATTTATGCACTTTACTTTGTGATAGCCATATTGTTTATTGTCATATATCTTGCTATCACTTAGTTGTTTATCTTGCTTAGTATAAGTTGTTGGTGCACATAGGTGAGCCTAGTTGTTGTAGGTTTTGTGCTTGACAAATTAAACGTTAGTTTTATTCCTCATTTGTTCAAGCCTAAACCGTAATTATGTTAAAGCACCTATTCACCCCCCCCCCCTCTAGGCGACATCCACGTCCTTTCACTGATGAAGCAAATAGTGAATTAGTTGTTTCCATTGCTGTTGGAACTCTAGTGCTCTGTATCAGACTGTCATGGTGTTTGTCTAGCATTTCTTCTCAACCTTCACTCTGTTGTGACACGGGGATCTCGGGAGCTTATCGTGTCACTCATGCTAGCCACACACACATAATCATCTTCTATTTCCCTATTTGCAATGGTTCGGCTTTTTTTTATATGTCATATCTTCTGCTGCAGTCAACATTTTATGAATCTCGTAATCCTAAATCCATACGGATGCATGCTCTGATCAACAATTATCTGTTTATTTTTTTACTTATTATTTCTTTCTGTACCTAACCTTTATTCGCTCATATTAGAATTCAATATGCCAAAAATAAAGCAACACTGCAATCCTTTTGTAAGCACCAGCTAGTTGCACCTCGGTGGATACTTTGCGCTCTACCAATATGAATACTCTCTGCATAACATGCTGCATCTTGTGTCTCAGCAGTAACAAGGCAGGATTGAAAGAACCACACCAGTCTCAGATTATATGTATACGCACTTTACTTTTCCACGAGGTGTCTATTATTAATTCTGCAAAAAAAATGCGGGGGGCTAATTCTGCAAATGCAGTCATGGCAAAAGTGATTACCATCTCTGCAATCTAATATTTGAAGTTGCATTCCGCCCTAATTCACACAAAAACTTTGAAACCAAAAGCACCGAGAGCCAAGCGATTACCTTCGCGTCCATCGTGGAGTTTTGGGGTCAATCTGAACAATGGATTGCTCGGATGCTTGCAGTTGAGCATCTACCTCCCCCACTGTTACACAAATATGCACATCCGTGCTAGCTGTGGCCATGGGGGCACCTCATCAGCAACCGAGGCCACCGAGGGGTAGCGCAGCGGCTTAATTGGAACCTCGTTCTTTTTCCTCTCTTCTATCACGACGGTCCTGCATCGGCAAAATCCGCCATCAAGACACAACCCCCTTGCAAATTCACAATCACAAATTAGGCAGCAAGGAGCACGGGAGATTACCTCCTAATTGATTACATCAGGAACTCCATTCCAGCACGCGCCCGTGGTGTATTCTTCGGCGCCCATCTCCGCCGTTGAGCAAGCCGCCGGCCTTGGTTCCATCCCCTCATTTACTACTCTGCCATCGCCCTATCGGAAATCCACCTTCCCGAGCCTACGCATCAGGAGGAGAACCCCATTCCGAGCCACAACTTTTCTGTTCTTCCGTCACGGCGGCAACTCCACGCCTTATCCGTCTACTATATTTTTGCTTTTTCCCATTTAAAAATGACGAGGGCGTGAGACTCGTAGTGTTGCACGGCGCCGATGAGCACGACCTCAGCGTCGAGCGGCCAGACCCAGACCTTGGCATCGGGGTCCCAGCCGTACTTTCGTTGTCAGCGACGGTGTTGTCGAAGAAGGTGGGGTCCGGGGCGCCCGTGCCCTTCCTGTGCTCGCCGTCGTTGTCTTGCTCCCAATTGGATCGAGAGCCCCGCCGCTGGATCTGCAGCCCTCGAGGGTGAAGGATGGTGGGGATGAGGATTTGGGGGCGGGTGGGGACGGGAAAAAGAACACGACGATGGCGGAGCAGGGCATCTCCGTCGGCGAGGATCTCCTCCAGTCCGCCGACAAGGGCGCCACCCCTCACCTTCTCCTGCTCCGACGCGGCTGGAAAGAGGATCACATCAAACAAAGGATCGCGAGTGGAAATTTTATAGATGCAGGGGCTTTCTTGCAAATCTAAAACGTTTTTTCACATATCCACTTAATCAGGGATTGTGGGTTGAATCCTCGAGAACGGAGGGACTTTTTTACAAAAACACCACGACGGAGGACAAAAGCCATCGGTGCTTTATTATTAGGGAGAGAATGAAGACGTTTTTGGAGTGTTCTTGGAGTTGAAATGGCCTGCGGTCAGTGCAGCCATTTCCACGTGCTCGTATCTTTTAGAATTTTTTAATGGGTATTTAAATCTCAATAAATAAATAATGTTTCAATATTAGTGACGTGCAAATATTATATACATAAAAACAATGTAACTTAATTTAAAATAATCGAGTACAATATGAATATTCAGAATTTAAAACAATATAATATGAATATTCTGAATTTAAAATGTAAAACAAAAATGTTTGTACAATACAATTATATGAATACAAATAGAAATGTTTCTATAATTACAAAATATAATTATACACACAATATAGTTCAACTTTTGTACAATAAAACTTATTTTTAATTTAAATTTTAGATATTTTCATATGAAATTTATTAAACATTTTATATAATGGATGTGTGTATATTTAAACGTTTTTATTTACTAATCATCATCTTTATGTATATTATTTATCCCAACAAAAAAATACAATATTTTTAACACATGAATATTTGAACATTATTTTATTACATATGTTTTACAAAAATATTGAAGGGAGTTTTCGTGAAATAACAGACCACGTGCGTTCGTTTCCGCCTTCTAGTCGCTGACAGCATGGGGTCCACGCCACGTCGTCCCACCAAGTCATCGTTGTTTTGGTATCAAACGTTATTAGGAGCGTATGTGAATGCTCGAACTAACTTGTTGCATCAGTTTAATGTATGCCACAAGTTCTATTATCAAAGTGACTGCTTGCGTTAAGTTCTGACACCACCGATGTAATTGACTTTTTAGAAAAAATGTTTCAAAGAAAAGGAAAATCCGCACTAGCAGTTTTTTTAATGGCAGAACGTCACGACCAACCAGAAAATCAACCTCATTCGCAAGAAAACAAACAAAAAAACAACCTGACGAACGACACTAGCGCACGAGGCACGTCCACAGCCAAAAAAAAAGCATTGTTGCACGAATCGCATAACCTTTAATCTTGTGGTGTATAATTTAAATGTGAGATAAGTATGTGAAATAGCAAATCTGTTCATGCAATTTACTCATATACCGATCCCCAAAGCAGATACGCGTCGCCCTTGTTAGACTTAGAGATATATTGTTTGTAATCTCAACTACTTATCTCCTTCCCTTGTATGTATCTCTATCTCTACCAAACCCATATCCTAACGATTCCCTTAGGATTTCTTTGTACGCCACGGCAGGGGCTCTTCCTGCCTCTCGATCAATATATACCCACGCGGCTCTCTACGGAGAGTAGGAACGCTTCCATCTGACATGGTATACAGAGCCATCCTCTTCCCATCTATCTAGCTAGAAACAAATTCCATCGATCACCAAAACCAGATCGCCATGTCTTCCTCGGCTCCCGTCGCCCTCAACCTTGGAGCGCCGCCTGCCGAGAAGCTTACCAAGGGGAAATTTCTCCTATGAAAGGCCCAAGTGATGCCGGGCCTGCGAGGAGCGCAGGTCACCGGCCTCCTGGATGGAACCGATGCAGCGCCCACGAAGACAGTGGAGCAGCAGCAGGCGGACAAGACGACGGTCATGGTGCCTAATCCCCTTTATGCGCCATGGCTGTCCAGAGATCAACAAGTCCTCAGCCATCTCCTCAACTCTCTGTCAAAGGAAATCCTCGCCCAAGTTGTGAGTAAAGAAAACACCTTTGATCTATGGACTGCTATCACCACTATGTTTGCTTCGCAGTCCCAGTCTTGAATCACGAATTTGAGAATTGCTATCACCATCACCAAGAAAGGCTCCATGTCGAGCACCTCCTACATCGCCCGGATGAAAATTTTGGGGGATGAACTTGCTGCAGCAGGCCGGCCCGTCTCTGATCCAGAGATGGTGCACTATGTCCTTGCTGGTCTTGATCGGGACTACAATCCGGCCGTGGCAGCGATTGGCGCCGTCAAAGCCTCCATCATCATCGACGAACTCTTTGCCCAGATCTCCGCCTTTGATCAGCGGGTGGAGATGCTAGGCGACGACCAGAAGCTGGCTACAACACGTCTGCAACACATGGTGTACAGGGGGCGTGGCCAATCCCGTGGAAGAGGACGCGGGCGCGGCAGCAGAGGCCGCGATCGAGGGAGACACTCACCCTCCTCCTCTTCTCCAAACGGCGGCAACAGGAGAGGTGGTCGTCCCCAACAACAACAACAGCAACGCCCACCGCACCGGGATTACCCCGAGTGCCAAATATGTCTCAAACATCACCGCGGGGGTGCCGGTGAGTGTTGGGATCGCTATGAGGAAGATGAGTATGAAGAAAAGGAGGCAAACGTCGTCACCGACTACTACGGCGTCGACACAAATTGGTATGCCGACTCCGGTGCCACTAACCATATTACAGGGGAGCTTGACAAGCTGACGGTCAGAGACAAATATCGTGGACATGACCAAGTACACACTGCAAGTGGTTCTGGTATGGAAATTACTCAGGTTGGTAGTTCAATTGTTAAAACCCCCATGAAAAATCTACATCTTAAAAAAGTTCTATATGTGCCCACAACATCAAAGAATCTCCTTTCTGTTCATAGATTTACCCTTGATAATCGTGTTTTCATTGAATTCTATCCATATTTCTTTTTGGTAAAGGACTTGGACACGAGGAGAATACTTCTTAGGGGCAAATGCGTGGGAGGTCTCTACCCGCTCATATCCTCATCAACATCATCCAATAAGCAGGGCTTTGTTGCTGTCAAGCCTTCCTCATCAAAGTGGCACAGTAGACTAGGTCATCCTTCGTGAGTTATTGTTAAATTTGTTCTTAGCAAGAATAAGCTTCCATACTCTCACGAGTCTAGTATTGATTCTGTTTGCGATCCATGTCAACAAGCTAAAAGTCATCAGTTGCCATACCCCATATCTACCAGTATTTCCACTGCACCTCTGCAACTTGTATTTTCAGATGTGTGGGGTCCAGCCCCCACCTCTATTGGCAGACGCTCATATTATGTCAGTTTCATTGACGACTTTAGCAAATTTACATGGATCTATCTCCTCAAGAAAAGATCCGAAGTATTTCAAGTTTTTAAGAACTTCCAAAATCTTGTTGAGCGCAAATTAAACACCAAAATCATTGCCATGCAAACAGATTGGGGAGGTGAATACAGAAAACTCAATCTCTTTTTTCAAGAACTTGGTATTTCACATCATGTTGCATGTCCCCATGCACATCAACAGAATGGCTCCGCTGAAAGGAAGCATCGCCATGTTGTTGAAGTAGGGCTAGCTCTACTAGGAAATTCATCCATGCCACTAAAATTCTGGGATGAAGCCTTCTTAACTGCCACCTACCTCATCAATTTGCTACCTAGCAAAGTCATCAATTTTGAAACTCCCATCACTCGCCTCTTTGGCATTTCTCCTGACTATAAGTCACTGCGTGTATTTGGTTGTGCCTGTTGGCCCAACCTTCGGCCCTGCAATACACGCAAACTTGCTTTTCGTTCAAAGAAATGTGTGTTTCTTGGATATAGTCCTATTCATAAAGGAGTCAAATGCCTAGATGTTTCCACTGGCAGGGTTTATATCTCTCGTGATGTAGTTTTTGATGAGTCAATATTTCCTTTTGAAACCCTTCATCCCAATGCCGGAGCACTTCTCAAACAAGCAATCCTTCTTCTTCCACCACATCTCCAAACTTCTAATCATGGGGGCGACAATTGTACTAATCCAACTGATGATCCTACTAGCAGGAATATGTCTCCATGTGTGCAGGATCCTACAACAGCAAGTGGTGCAGAAAATGATCCAAACTTTGGAGGAAATGAGCCTATATTTCATGCAGCAGAAGAGGACGAAGCTGGCGCGGAGCACGAGGCGGATCCGAGTCACCTGAAACTCATGTGCATCTGACCACCGCGCCGAACCGCGCACCAGGCAGCGTCCTCGCACTGCGCCAGTCGGCCGCTGCCACGTCACCACATCCAGACGGGAATCCGCGTCCCGCACCGCGTTCCACGCGCGGGCCGGCAGCGGCAGCAGATACGGAGGGGCCCGCGTCGGGATCCCTGTCCCGTGCGTGCGCACGTGCGACCACCAGCGGCGGATCTTCTGCGGCCATCCTCTCTGATGAATCACACACACCTCAGGCCACACAGCTAAGTTATGGATCTGCCGTGGAAAGCGAATCTGAGAATCTTTCTGGATCTTCTGTGCCCGAGCTTCCTGCACCATCTCCTGTGGCACAACCAGCGCGCACACGACGAAGTCAACCTCAACCAGTTACAACTTCACGTGTCATGACTCGGTCGCAGAAAGGTATAAAAAAATCCAAAAGTCCGAACTGATGGTACTATTCCATATGGCATGTTATGTATCGTAGGAGAACTAACAAAATTGGAGGATGCACTAGGAGATCCAAAATGGAAAAATGCAACGGATGAAGAATATTCAGCGCTCATGAGAAACAAGACTTGGCATCTTGTACCAGAAAAGAGAGGTAAAAATATTATTGATTGTGAGTGGGTTTACAGAATCAAAAGAAAAGGAGATGGATCCATTGACAGGTATAAAGCTTGCTTGGTTGCAAAAGGCTTCAAGCAACGGTATGGTTTGGACTATGAGGATACTTTCAGTCCCGTTGTTAAAGCTGCAACTATTAGACTTGTGTTAGCTATATATGTGTCCAGGGGATGGAGTTTGAGACAGCTAGATGTTCAGAACGCGTTTTGCGTGGTCTTCTAGAAGAGGAGGTTTACGTAAGACAACCACCTAGGTATGTTGACAAGAAGGTACCTCATTATGTATGCAAGCTTGATAAAGCGCTCTATGGCTTGAAACAAGCACCAAGGGCATGGTACTCAAGGTTAAGCTCTTAGTTGAAACGCCTAGGCTTTGTTGCATCCAAAGCTGACACCTCTTTGTTCATTTATAACAAGGCAAACACAACTATATTTGTATTAGTATATGTTGATGACATCATAGTTGCAAGCTCTTCACAAAGTGCCACAAATGCCCTTTTGCATGATTTAAGCTCGGAATTTGCATTAAAGGATCTTGGTGATCTACACTTCTTCTTGGGCATTGAGGTAAAGAAGATTCAAGATGGCATAGTATTGAATCAAGAAAATATGCCACTGAACATCTAGCTCGTATGGGGATGAAAGACTGTAAGCCTTCACCCACACCATTATCCTCTTCAGAGAAACTCTCAGCATTTGAAGGTGAGCCACTGAAAGAAGAAGAGATCACAAAATACAGGAGTGCAGTAGGAGCCCTACAGTACTTGACACTAACAAGACCTGATATTTCCTTTGTTGTTAACAAGGTTTGTCAGTATCTTCATGCACCTATTAGTGTACATTGGTCAACTATTAAAAGAATTGTACGGGACATAAAGCATTCTGTGAGCTTAGGTCTCCAAGTTAAACATTCCAATTCCACTCTTGTTAGTGTCTTCTCTGATGCTGACTGGACAGGATGCAGTGATGATAGAAGGTCAACTGGAGGATTTGCAGTATTCTTTGGTTCTAACCTCATCTCTCGGAGTGCTAGGAAACAAACCACAGTATCCAGGTCAAGTACTAAAGCTGAATATAAATCATTGGCTAATACAACTACTGAAATCATTTGGCTTGAATCATTGCTAAATGAATTGGGAGTTAAACAGCATCATGTGTCATGTTTGTGGTGTGACAATCTAGGAGCCACATATCTCTCTGCAAATCCAGTATTTCATGGCAGAACAAAGCATATAGAAATTGACTTTTATTTTGTTAGAGAAAGGGTTGCAGAAAAGAAGTTAGACATACGCTGCATTCTTTCCAGAGATCAAGTTGCAGATAGATTCACTAAAGCCTTGCCAGTCAAGCCATTTGAGGAATTCAAGAAGAATCTTAATGTAGGATAGTTGAGATTAAGGAAGGATGTTAGACTTAGAGATATATTGTTTGTAACCTCAACTACTTATCTTCTTCCCGTGTATCTATCTCTATCTCTACCAAACCCATATCCTAACTATCCCCTTAGGATTTTCTTGTACGCCACGGCAGGGGCTTTTCCTGCCTCTCGATCGATATATACCCACGCGGCTCTCTGCGGAGAGTATGAACGCTTCCATCTGACAGCCCCATCCATCTATCCGGCGCCACTAATACGAAACTATCATTGTTTATCCCTGACTCCACATGGCCTGTTCCGCCCGCATGGATCCCGTGCCCTTTTCCAACGTCTCGCCAAAGCAAGGCAAGCTGCCGCCCCTCCATATCCCTCGGCCTCATCCCTCGACCGATCGCCGCGCCATGGGGCCAACGCCAACGCCGACCCTGTGACGAGCGTCGCGCCACCGAGGACGAGGCCCGCCACCACCACAGTGCACCCCACAGTACTCTACCCGTATCCTCCCCCGCCACCACCACAGTGCACCCCACAGCGACCCATGCATGCAAGCGCCAAGCCTCTCTAGCTAGCGCGCGACGGCAGCATGCATCGGCCGCGATCGCCGGGGAACCGGGCGACGTGGCGCGATGCGTGGCTGCGCCGCTCGACCGGTCGTCAGGTAAACCGCTCATGCATTTGGGAGATTCGGGGCGAGATCGAGCGGCCGGTGTGGGGTGGGACGATCTGTCGGAGAGCGACGGTGTCGGGCGCGCGCGCGGACAGGTCCATCGTGCCGCTGGGGTCAAGCCGCGCTGCGTGCATGCATGGCTATGGCTAGCTACGGTGATAATTAGTGACGAGGGCAGGAGATTATCTATGAGTAGGTAGGTGGCCACCTGCCTGATTAAACTAGCGACGCCGATATATTTGGAGACAGGGGGAGACACCATGATGGTGGCTGCTTAGTTGTGATCGCGCAGTTAGGTTGTGGGCATTAATCACCTTGTCTGATTGTCTCCCTGGGCCGCCCCCATGTTTGATGTTTCTATAGCGGGATTGGTACGTACCGCTCTAGACTTTGGTGCCCTGAGACTGACGGAAGTTGTGGTGTTTGGACCATCATTATGTCGTGAACATGGACCGCCTGTGCCGGCAAGCTAGCTGTAGACGAGAACCATCGTTCGGTGCTCTTTGCGGCTATGCCGTACGTGACCAACTTCAGTTCACCTGGTCATGTGTCTTTTTTGTCTTGCACTTGCGCCGTATATATACCGCGACGAAATAAGCAACAGTCGCCTGATCAAATGACTGGCACACTGACGGTGACAACGGGCAGGCCGCGACAGAGAGCAGAGGGAAATATCCATGAGTGCAGATTTATTATTACTCCGTAGTACATGATTTCTATTTGGCGACATCGATCGATGTAGACTTACTTCTTAGCATCGGTTATCGAGTAGTATGTGTGATGCTTTTATTCCAGGTTTCGCTCCTGACTAAACTCCACGTTAAACCATGCATGTTATCAGCATGGGGGGTGTTATCCGCTGGATTTTATTTATGGGAGATGTTGCAAGATCTAGCAACAGATACATGCATTAGCATCGAGCAAAAGCTTAGTGGGGCGATGCGTGCACAGTGCACATGAATCATGCATCCGAAAGTGCTAGCTGTTTATAGTTTGTAAACTACAAAGACATCTTTTCAGCATCTTTATAAAAACACAAAGATTGAAAGGTAGCGTTGCCAGTGATGGCCTTGTCGAGCAAAGGGTCTAACCGGTATCGATAATGGCGAGCAAGGGCTGGTTTTGTAACATATTTCCCAAATCATGACAGCCTTTTAGTCCTTGTCTTTCTCCTTGAAAACGGGATTAGTGGGTAAGTACGCCTACTTAAATGGAGCTAATCGTCTGCACAATCCTCCGGTTAGAGCAAACATCGGTTTCGAAACACTACAAAATTGCTACTAAAAGGTTCGCCGAGCTGGACCGGCAAGATCCTTGTTAAGGCAACAACATTTTATTGAGAGGAGAGAAATTCTAAATACTAAGTATTGCGCTGAAGAGAGATATGCTAATTGATGGTGCTGCATGTAGCTTGGATGCCCAACCTAATTCGTTGGCAGCGCCAGCGACCTTGATTTGAAATGCACGATGTATAGCAGTTCAGTTGATTGGGCCCTTCCAACACACACCCTTAGTCATACGGCACCCTCTTCATAAATTTGATTGATAATTAGGGCGGAGATTATGGACAAAATGATTGTGCTAGCCATGGGCAGCGGTCTCCACCAATAGTCCAACACTGTCCCCAATCTTAATGGTGGAGCATCTGCCCAACCAACGGATCATTGCTTGCTCTCGCCCGTTTGGTACGTCGTCCATGGCTCACCGATAAGCTAGCGTACGTACTGTTGCAAACTCTCACGTCAAAGCACTCATGTGTCCCACCAAACAAAGATGAGGAACGAGTCGTTTGTAAGCTAACATTTGGAGCAGGATCATCTAACAGATAACTACTCCTTTGACATAAGCAGACAAAGAACTTGAACTGTAGCACCTGAATGTAGGAGGACTGCTCCTGACACAATTTCTTTTGGGTCTCGACCCATTTGGATTATTATTTTTCATGGTATGAAAGAATTTTTGAAATTTAAATGACTGAATACGTAATAAGAGCATCTACAGCAGGACCTTGCAAATCCGTCTCCTCAAACGTCCACGGACACTCACGCCTCAAATAATTGATTCTACAACCGAACATCTCATATTAGGATCCTCCGATCCATATAAAAGCATGCATGATATGAAACCTATGTACTACATAAAATATATCTACTCCTACGTGGCGGTCGCTTGCACGTGATTGCTCGAAAAGAAGAAAGAGAAAAAAAACAGTGAATAAGAAAAAATATGGTTCGAGACGGTGTCACGTCCTACGTGACGGACTGACCAGGCATGCCCGCACGCGTCCGCGAGCCCTCATACCATCATCATATTTGAGATGGATATGAGGGATGCCGGTCAATACGGGCGTTTGAGACAGGTAAGAGGGGTCCGATTGGGTCGCGTTTTTGTGACCGGTGATTGACCGGACATCGTGTCCGGACGTTTGAAACGGATATGAGGGGTTTGATTGTAGATGCTCTAACAGACCAAACCAACCGCTTTTGTGATGCATTCGATGCACCTGAGTTAAAAGACTTGCATTAAAGGTTTCCAACATCTGGAAACAAATGAGCACATAGATACACCATATATATTTAGAATGCCACACGATTTAAATTTGTATCCAACCCGGGACACAGTAAAAGCAACTCATGTCATAAATGCATGGTACCTATATAGGTTGTGAGTTGCAATATCATAGTTGAATGATTTGCTTTTGTTTCTCGGGTTGTGGTGATATTTTTGAGTTTACATTGTACTGACTACACAGGTGTATGCGTGAGAACAGGGGTAAATTCGTTGAATCGGCCGAATGCAAATGTGTATCTAACTTGGATTGAGGACGATCGATCATAGGTCTGGACACGAACTGGCTCATCTCAGTGGTAAACAAATAACATAAACGGCATGTTGCCTCTATGACATATGACTACACGGTGCTAAACAAAAAAGACAAACGACATGTTGCCTTTATGAGTCAAAAAGTCGCTAAATATCTGATAGTAGGAGGAGCTAGAAACCGAAATAAGGTGATGAGTGTGAAGGCGTTGATCTACAAAAAAACTTACACACTTTATGTTCATTGTTTCACGTTTGTGTTTATTTTATTGTACATTCCACTCTCCCAAAATGAAAGAACTTACAATTTTGGTTAATTTCATTGTGCTTTGTACTATTTTAGATAACTTTTTGGCTTGGGACAATTGTTTTCATTGCTATGTGGTGTGAAGACTACATTTTATTTTTTAAACCGTGTGAAGAAAATGCTAGAAAACTATGTATAAGATTAATCATAGAGCATTTGAAGAACTGACAAATATGATATAACTGACTATGGAACTATGGAATAAAACTCTCGGTTGAATACAAAAATTAGAGCATTTGTCTTCTTCAAAATCAGGTTTTGCTTGTAGGACAAACAAGTAATTAGATTATAATTATTTTTATCAAAGTTCTTACCCACTGCTAATTAACACGATCATGGATTCCTGTATAAGTCCCATAGATGTAATCAGATCACAATTAGTGCTAAACATTGGAACTATTATTAATGTAGGTCTGGATCATCACATCCGTTACTCAATGACAAATAGTGTATAAAATGAACATAAATAGATAAAGATCTTTATGAATCGTCGCCAGGGCTTACTAGACAATCATGTATTGTTTTTAAGACAAACAATTGATGTATCATATTGTAATTTTTATTAATCACCCCAAACAAAATATCTAATTACTTGGCATGTCTCAAGTGCAAATAACTTGTACTTTGATTGTCCTGTGGACTTAAATGTTACATTGAACAATATAACTTCAAATATCCGTCATGGAACATACAAACGTTGAGCGCGTCGTACACGGTGGTTTCTCTTTCGAGCTGTCGTATGTCGTAGGTTACTAATTGGTTCTATACCTAAATATTGTTCTCCTTAGTTGACATTTGTATATTGTGACCGTTTGGATGTTCTTTGAAGATTTTAAAGTTGTTTATAACGATGACGCATAACAGCCGTATAGTCTAAGATTGTACGTATATTATATGCCACGTGTAGAGGAGGATCGTGTATATTGTTGGTTGAAGATTAAAATCATGGTAATCTTGTTTAATTGCGCACCACATGATCATTTGACCAACGGCTCACGTAATTAAATTTCTAAAAAAAACGGCAAACAATACTACTAGCTCTCATCCGCAGAGCCAATCCCTCTACTCCATGTGTAGCTAGCACTCAGCATATTGTGTGCGTATGGTACTACGTACGTACTCCAAAGACAATTATCTAATGACTGGTTAAACTATGCATAACTATTCGATGCAAAAAAAAAAAAAAAAAAAAAAAAAAAAAACTATGCATAACTACTACTTTACCAGCCTATCGATGGAACCCCCGGAGCCAATGCCTCAACTCCACTTGTTGCACCAGCATGGTACGCACCCTAATGTTAAATATCTTAAAGAGTTGTTAAATTATACTCCGGGCCAGCCACAATCTTTATACGTACGTACAGTACAGCTGCCCCTGGTCATCTAAAATGGATTATACTAGCTAGCTAGTTTTGACACCGAGCTAGGCGGCCAATCAGCAGCTCACAGATGGCTCCGGGCCAGCCACAAGCTCCTCGGCCGCAATGACCAACCACGCCTCGAATGTTACCAAATGAAGAATTGCCCGCCATCAACCTCGTCGCGGTCGACCCGATCGTGACCAGCTAAAGCTAAGTCACTAATTAACTACTGCAAGATAACATCAGCAGTCACTAAGTAACTACTGCAAGATAACATCAGCGGCACGCGCGGGTGCTTCGTTAACCGCGTTCATTGGCCGCCCCCGTTGATTAACGGGGCGATCGCCGTGTCGTCGTCGCCAGCGACTGCGGCGGTGGTGGAATGTTATCGGCATGGGATTGGTTTTTTGCCGCCCGTTCGGAATCCGGATGACCTCGACCGAGCGATCGCTGTCCGAGACGTACGCACGCACTAGGGGTAGAGTGGTAGCACACCCAAGGCCTGGCGTCCTGCCGCGTGTCGGGTCCGGGCCCTGCGTTCGTGGTGGTATGCTACTCCATTAGTGAACTCTGAATAGTTTTATGTCGACGGGTAACGCGTCAACGTTTCGCGCGTAATCGCTCGCGGGCTACATGGATAGATTACCTAGAAAAGCATGCAGTTACCGTGATGGAGCTACATGGATAGATTACCTAGTCTGCCGGGTGCGGCGTGCGAGCTAAATCCGGCGTTGCTATGATGGAAGAAAAGCATTAGGCTGCCCGTAATATGAGTATCATAGATACTATCATACATGCAAACTAAGTAATTTTGATGAGGTTGCATATAATTAAGTAAGAAAAGAGAGGGTTGGGTATCATATTATGATACGTATCATATTAAATGATGTGTTACTATGTGTCTTGCACATCAATAAATGATCTATCCTATGATACTAACATATGATACTATGCATTACGGATGTGGTATTATACACTAATATCATATGCATGATACTACTATATGATACTACCCATTACAACCAGCCTTACTACTACTCCACTTCTCCCGCTGGTGTCCAAGTGAAAACTGCCACGTTAGCTCGGACAATTTAATCAGTTCTGTAAAAGTCGCGCCCCTAGTTTGAAAGAAATGAGGACGAGTTGTTCACATTTAATTTCATGGTTACGGGCAACCTGTCAGGCATAGGAACACTTTTGGAAGACAAATCCTCTTAATTAATTTATTTATTTACTACACGCCGGCATTCTCAAGTTGTTGAGGGTAATAAGTTCGGTCTTGCGTAAAGCCATGTGTTAATAGATTTTTGTTCCAAGCAATCGACGATGGATGACAAAAGAAACAAAACAGCACAGTGCTTATTAATTAGTACAGGAAGAGGTCGTTAAGCAGCAGCCCATGTCACCCGTGTCCCTACGCACGTCAGATCAGCATGCCTTTGCCGTTTCTCCGGCCGGTCCATCATGGAGCGAGGCTTGTATATAACCACCGCCTACCGCGCACACTGATCCCAGACCAAACCAGCGCAACAACAGGTCGACGAAGCTCAATTAGCTCACCCAGCCCGACTGTCCAGCTACCCCCTCTCCAGCCTCCAGCTCCTTCGACCTTTGATCGATACCTCTACATGGCGAAGGTTCACCCCAACATGGCGCCCGCGCCGGGCGCCGTCGACCGGGCGCCGTGCGCGCCGGCCAGCTCCGCGGCGGAGGGGCCGACGACGCTGACGGTGTGGCGCAAGTCGCTGCTGTTCGACTGCAAGGGGTTCACGGTGTTCGACGTCAAGGGCAACCTGGCCTACCGCGTCGACAGCTACGCCTCCGAGAGCGGCGACGAGGTCGTCCTCATGGACGCGGCCGGCCGCCCCGCCTTCACCGTCCGCCGCAAGCGGTTCAGCCTCCAGGGCGAGCAGTGGCTCGTGTTCGCCGGCGAGGAGACGCGGCGGCCCGTGTACGCCGTCAGGCGGAGCGGCCGCGGCAAGACGATGGCGCACGTGACGGCGTGCGCGGGCGCCGGCGCCGGACCATCGTACGAGGTGGAGGGGTCCTACGCGCGGCGGAGCTGCGTGGTGTACGACGGCGAGCGGCGCACGGTGGCGGAGATCATGCCCAAGGCGGTGGTCGGCACGGACGTGTTCCGCCTGGTGGTGCAGCCCGGCGTGGGCGTGTCGCTGGCCATGGCCGTGGTGGTGGCGCTCGAGCAGATGTTCGCCAGGCCGTCGCTGCTCAGGAGCTGGTCCACGTAGATTAGTTGATTTATTATTTTGTTTGTTACGTCTCGATTTAGTCAAGCTAGCCTCTTTTTGCCCCTTGCACTTGGCTTGGGGTTGGGTTGGAGTACGAATTGTGATGGCGAGAGTCGATCGCTCGATGTGTGTGTGGGCATGAGAGCAAGCTGATCTGTTCGATGATGCCCCCCAAAATATGAGGTTTTTCTTGGCACATGGAAGCCTTGCCTCCCCCTACTCGTTTCTGTCGGTGTGTATATATTCTTCCTCTGAATTCTTAAAGAAGGACAGAGATGTAAATAGTAAAAAAGAGAATGGAAAATAATAAACAGTTCTTTTGTATACGGTTCTCAGCTTTGCCATCCTCGAGATAACATCTTGTCTTTTGTATAGTGTTGTCTTCTTCTTCTTTCAAACGTTCTTAAAATTCATATTCTGTGGCTTGCGAGTTTCTGATATATTTGATTTTTCTAAAAAAGTGTTAAGAGAAATATTGGTAAGCATTTTTAATCCGTTTCCTACCTCAACTCTAGAAAAGGCTTTTTGGCCTTTAAATTTGTACTTATATATATATATATATATATATATATATATATATATATATATATATATATATATATATATATATATATATATATATATATATATATAGGCTCAATACAACATCCACTGCATTACGCCAATCCATCTTTATTTTCTTCTAACATCGTATCAGCCTAACTGATTAAGAACCTAGCCGCCGTCCTTGGGGCGGTCGGTGTTCATAATCGTCGTCGGGGGCCGTGCTCCTCGTACCTAGGGTTTGTTCACCGGTTGTGTTGATCAGTTGCACTAAAGATTTTTTTTTTCGATCTCTTGTATTCGGTAGACTATGATTTGTAATCATCTCCTGCATCGCCCGCCGCAGCGGTAGCGCGTTGCTCGGCTAGCCCCCTCGACATGACATACAAGTTGTGTAGGTTCCCGTCTACGCATATCGGCTGCTAGCAACACTGACCGCCGCATACTTTTTAATCATGCCACGAGTATAATAAGAGGAAACGAATGTGTCTCTCATGGAAAGTTTCAAATCATCCCAAATAGTAGGTCTATAATCAGGGTGTAACCCACAATATCCGCTCCATCAAACTGAAGCATAACCGATGAAAGAACCAACCGCGACCTTAACTTTTTTATGTTCAACAAAATTATGGGAAGCAAATATATCATTTATTATAAATTCTCATACAATATATAAAACAGATCTAAAACGGTCATTAAATGGTGATGTAGAAACATTAACCTGATCATGCGCATTTGGATCTCTATGCACCTGTCATAACAGTTGTTTTGGTGACACGTCTTCCACGATCGAAGAAGCCCATAGATTGGCAACTGTGAATCCTGTCATGACTAGTAGAAAAAACAAAATTCAGAAATATCATTCCTATGAACTACTGGGAAGTGGTGGTGGTGGTGCTGTGTCACAAATCCGTCAAGCCAATCTCAAATTCTTACCAGTTCTTACCCAGCAGCACATGGTGATCGGCAACCGGTATAGTCAATATCTTCGAAGATTGAGTAAAGCGATTACCAGGTAAACGTATGTATACGCGGTGTAGAAATATGTGGAGCTAGGAAGGCTTAATATATGATAGCAAAAGATTAGCAATAATCAGTTCACAGATGCAATGTTGAATAAACGTTCAACGACGGTACTGTGCTGGTCCTAGGCTAGACTGTACTAGAGACGCGAACCTAGAACACTAAAGGAGTCACGACATACCGCAAGTATCAACAACGGATGATATGAAGTAGCTCTAAATAGCAAGATATAAATGAAGATCACAATAACAGTAAAGATAATAATGATAAATGACCGCTAAGAATGATATATACCAAAGCTCTCTTTGCAACTTTCCTTCAGAAAATATTATGTCAAATTTCTGAGATTTTTTCTCAAGATTTCCACTGACCCAAGCTTCTCAATTCAAAAATAATCACTCAATTCCGATCTCGTATGAGGAGTCAAAAAATTCGGGAACGGACCTGAAAAATATTGACAAATTGTGTTCGTGACCTTCGAAGGGCAAAAAGTCATATTTAGAAACCGATTTGGAGATGGAAATAATGAACTAGCTTGATGAACTATTCAGATGCGGTTCGTCGATAGCTCGAATTTGAGTACTCGTGGAGCCAAAACGGTCTTCATATGAGAAAGATACATTTGTTCTACTGAACACTCCACAAAAGTGTTTTCACTCCGAATTCAGATACGTGAGTCTAGTTAGATTCGATTTTTTTCTCTTTTTTCCGATTTATTTACTTTTTTCCCTTTTTTTCTCTTACTTGTTTTTTCTTTTTTTTCTCTTTTTTTGCTCTCACTTTTTTCTCTTCTCTTCAACAACCAAATAAGATGTAGATTGGATCAAGCGGAGATGCAAACGACCTCAAGTGTGATAATGACAATGACCTATTGGAGCTGGTGGTGGCAATTGATGGATGGTGGTGGGCGACAACGAAAGGGATGACGGGGCAGCGGTGCCGTGACTAATGTGAACAGTGTTGGAATTATGCCCAAGAGGCAATAATAAATGTATAGTTATTATTATAATTCCTGTATCAAGATAATAGTTTATTATCCATGCTATAATTGTATTGAATGAAGACTCATTTACATGTGTGGATACATAGACGAAACACCGTCCCTAGCATGCCTCTAGTTGGCTAGCCAGTTGATCGATGATAGTCAGTGTCTTTTGATTATGAACAAGGTGTTGTTGCTTGATAACTGGATCACGTCATTGGGAGAATCACGTGATGGACTAGACCCAAACTAATAGACGTAGCATGTTGATCGTGTCATTTTGTTGCTACTGTTTTCTGCGTGTCAAGTATTTATTCCTATGACCATGAGATCATATAACTCACTGACACCGGAGGAATGCTTTGTGTGTATCAAACGTTGCAACGTAACCGGGTGACTATAAAGATGCTCTACAGGTATCTCCGAAGGTATTAGTTGAGTTAGTATGGATCAAGACTGGGATTTGTCACTCCGTGTGACGGAGAGGTATCTCGGGGCCCACTCGGTAATACAACATCACACATAAGCCTTGCAAGCAATGTAACTTAGTGTAAGTTGCGGGATCTTGTATTACGGAACGAGTAAAGAGACTTGCCGGTAAACGAGGTTGAAATAGGTATACGGATACTGACGATCGAATCTCGGGCAAGTAACATACCGAAGGACAAAGGGAATGACATACGGGATTATACGAATCCTTGGCACTGAGGTTCAAACGATAAGATCTTCGTAGAATATGTAGGATCCAATATGGGCATCCAGGTCCCGCTGTTGGATATTGACCGAGGAGTCTCTCGGGTCATGTCTACATAGTTCTCGAACCCGCAGGGTCTGCACACTTAAGGTTCGACGTTGTTTTATGCGTATTTGAGTTATATGGTTGGTTACCGAATGTTGTTCGGAGTCCCGGATGAGATCACGGACGTCACGAGGGTTTCCGAAATAGTCCGGAAACGAAGATTGATATATAGTATGACCTCATTTGATTACCGGAAGGTTTTCAGAGTTACCGGGAATGTACCGGGAATGACGAATGGGTTCCGGGAGTTCACCGGAGGGGGGCAACCCACTCCGGGGAAGCCCATAGGCATTTGGGGGGGTCACACCAGCCCTTAGTGGGCTGGTGGGACAGCCCACCAATCCCCTATGCGCCAAGAGAGAAAAAATCAAAGGAAAGAAAAAAAAAGGAAGAAGTGGGAAGGGGGAAGGACTCCCTCCCACCAAACCAAGTAGGACTCGGTTTGGGGGGGGAGAGTCCTCCCCCCTGGCTCGGCCGACCCCTTGGGGATCCCTTGGACCCCAAGGCAAGGTCCCCCTCCCTCCTCCTATATATATGGGGCTTTTAGGGCAGATTTGAGACGACTTTCTCACGGCTGCCCGACCACATACCTCCATAGTTTTTCCTCTAGATCGTGTTTCTGCGGAGCTCGGGCGGAGCCCTGCTGAGACAAGATCATCACCAACCTCCGTAGCGCCGTCACGCTGCCGGAGAACTCTTCTACCTCTCCGTCTCTCTTGCTGGATCAAGAAGGCCGAGATCATCGTCGAGCTGTACGTGTGCTGAACGCGGAGGTGCCGTCCGTTCGGTACTAGATCGTGGGACTGATCGCGGGATTGTTCGCGGGGCGGATCGAGGGACGTGAGGACGTTCCACTACATCAACCGCGTTCTCTAACGCTTCTGCTGTGCGATCTACAAGGGTACGTAGATCACTCATCCCCTCTCGTAGATGGACGTCACCATGATAGGTCTTCGTGCGCGTAGGAAATTTTTTGTTTCCCATGCGACGTTCCCCAACAGTGGCATCATGAGCTAGGTTCATGCGTAGATGTCTTCTCGAGTAGAACACAAAAGGTTTTGTGGGCGGTGATGTGCGTTTTGCTGCCCTCCTTAGTCTTTTCTTGATTCCGCGGCATTGTTGGATTGAAGCGGCTTGGACCGACATTACTCGTACGCTTACGAGAGACTGGTTTCATCGTTACGAGTAACCCCCTTTGCTCAAAGATGACTGGCAAGTGACGGTTTCTCCAACTTTAGTTGAATCGGATTTGACCGAGGAGGTCCTTGGATGAGGTTAAATAGCAACTCATATATCTCCGTTGTGGTGTTTGCGTAAGTAAGATGCGATCCTACTAGATACCCTTGGTCACCACGTAAAACATGCAACAACAAAATTAGAGGACGTCTAACTTGTTTTTGCAGGGTATGATTGTGATGTGATATGGCCAACGATGTGATGTGATATATTGGATGTATGAGATGATCATGTTGTAATAGAAATATCGACTTGCATGTCGATGGTACGACAACCGGCAGGAGCCATAGGGTTGTCTTTATACTAACGTTTGTGCTTGCAGATGCGTTTACTATTTTGCTAGGATGTAGCTTTAGTAGTAATAGCATAAGTAGCACGACAACCCCGATGGCAACACGTTGATGGATGATCATGGTGTGGCGCCGGTGACAAGAAGATCGTGCCGGTGCTTTGGTGATGGAGATCAAGAAGCACGTGATGATGGCCATATCATGTCACTTATGAATTGCATGTGATGTTAATCCTTTTTTGCACCTTATTTTGCTTAGAACGACGGTAGCATTATGAGGTGATCTCTCACTAAAATTTCAAGACGAAATTGTGTTCTCCCCGACTGTGCACCGTTGCTACAGTTCGTCATTTCGAGACACCACGTGATGATCGGGTGTGATAGACTCAACGTTCACATACAACGGGTGCAAAACAGTTGCGCACACGGAACACTCGGGTTAAGCTTGACGAGCCTAGCATGTGCAGACATGGCCTCGGAACACATGAGACCGAAAGGTCGATCATGAATCATATAGTTGATATGATTAGCATAGGGATGCTTACCACTGAAACTATACTCAACTCACGTGATGATCGGACTTGGGATAGTGTAAGTGGATCATGAACCACTCAAATGACTAGAGAGATGTACTTTTTGAGTGGGAGTTTAGCATATAATTTGATTAAGTTGAACTCTAATTATCTTAAACATAGTCTAAGTCCACTTTGAATATATTTGTGTTGTAGATCATGGCTCACGCAAGTGTCATCCTGAATTTTAATACGTTCCTAGAGAAAGCTAAGTTGAAAGATGATGGAAGCAACTTTGTAGACTGGGCTCGTAATCTTAAGCTAATCTTACAAGATGGAAAGAAGGATTATGTCCTTAATGCTGCGCTAGGAAATGAACCACCCGCTACGGCTGATCAGGATGTTAAGAACGTTTGGTTAGCACGTAAGGAGGACTACTCAATAGTTCAATGTGCAGTCTTGTATGGCTTAGAACCGGGACTTCAACGTCGCTTTGAGCGTCATGGAGCATTTGAGATGTTCCAGGAGTTGAAGTTTATCTTTCAGAAGAACGCCCGGATCGAGAGGTATGAGACCTCCGATAAATTCTATGCTTGCAAGATGGAGGAAAACTCGTCTGTCAGTGAACATGTGCTCAAAATGTCTGGGTACTCAAACCGTCTAGCTGAACTGGGGATTGAACTCCCGCAAGAAGCTATCACTCACAGAATCCTTCAATCACTGCCGCCAAGCTATAAAGGCTTTGTGTTGAACTACAACATGCAAGGGATGAACAAGTCTCCCGGCGAGTTGTTTGCGATGCTGAAAGTCTGCAGAGTCTGAACTCCGTAGAGAGCATCAAGTGTTGATGGTGAGCAAGACCACTAGTTTCAAGAGAAACGGCAAAGGCAAGAAGCGCAATTCGAAGAAGAGCGGCAAGCCTGTTGCCAATCTGCCGAAGAAACCCAAGGCTGGACCTAAGCCTGAAACAGAGTGCTTCTATTGCAAGGGTATGGGTCACTGGAAGCGCAATTGCCCCAAGTATCTGGCAGATAAGAAGGCGGGCAAAGAAAAATCAGGTATATTTGATATACATGTTATTGATGTGTACTTAACCGGCTCTCATAGTAGTGCCTGGGTATTCGATACCGGTTCTGTTGCTCACGTTTGCAACTCGAAGCAGGAACTGCGGAATAGACGAAGGCTGGCGAAAGACGAAGTGACGATGCGCGTAGGAAACGGTTCCAAGGTTGATGCAATCGCTGTCGGCACAGTGTCACTTCAACTACCATCGGGATTAGTGATGAACTTAAATCATTGTTATTTAGTGCCTGCGTTGAGCATGAACATTATATCTGGATCTTGTTTAATGCGAGACGGTTACTCTTTTAAGTCTGAGAATAATGGTTGTTCTATTTCTATGAGTAACATCTTTTATGGTCATGCACCGAATGTGAGAGGATTGTTCATATTGAATCTTGATAGAGATACGCATATACATAACATTGAGACCAAAAGAGTTAGAGTAAACAATGATAGCGCCATATTTTTGTGGCACTGCCGCTTGGGTCATATTGGTGTAAAGGGCATGAAGAAACTCCATGCTGATGGACTTTTGGAGTCACTTGACTTTGATTCACTTGACACGTGCGAACCATGCCTCATGGGCAAGATGACTAAGACTCCGTTCTCCGGAACAATGGAGCGTGCAAGTGACTTGTTGGAAATCATACATGCCGATGTGTGTGGTCCAATGAGCGTGGAGGCACGCGGCGGATATCGTTATTTTCTCACCTTCACTGACGATTTAAGTAGATATGGTTATGTCTACTTGATGAAGCACAAGTCTGAAACATTTGAAAAGTTCAAGCAATTTCAGAGTGAAGTGGAAAATCATCGTAACAAGAAGATCAAGTTCCTACGGTCTGATCGTGGGGGTGAATATCTGAGTTTCGAGTTTGGTACTCACTTAAGACAACGTGGAATTGTTTCGCAGTTAACACCGCCTGGAACACCACAGCGTAATGGTGTGTCTGAATGTCGTAATCGTACTTTGTTAGAAATGGTGCGATCTATGATGTCTCTTACTGATTTGCCGTTGTCGTTTTGGGGTTATGCATTAGAAACAGCTGCATTCACTTTAAATAGGGCACCATCGAAATCCGTTGAGACAACACCATACGAACTGTGGTATGGCAAAAGGCCAAAGTTGTCGTTTCTTAAAGTTTGGGGATGTGATGCTTATGTCAAAAAGCTTCAGCCTGAAAAGCTGGAACCCAAAGCGGAAAAATGCGTCTTCATAGGTTACCCAAAAGAGACAGTTGGGTACACCTTCTATCTCAAATCCGAGGGCAAAGTGTTTGTTGCTAAGAACGGAACTTTTCTCGAGAAGGAGTTTCTCTCGAGAGAATTGAGTGGGAGGAAGATAGAACTTGACGAGGTTGTCGAACCTCTCATCCCTCTGGATGGTGGCGCAGGGCAAGGGGAAACCTCTGTCATTGCAACGCCGGTTGAGGAGGAAGTTAATGATGATGATCATGAAACTCCAGTTCAAGTTTCTGTTGAACCACGCAGGTCAACGAGATCACGCGCTGCTCCAGAGTGGTACGGTAATCCCGTCTTATCAATCATGTTGTTAGACAACAATGAACCTGCAAATTATGAAGAAGCAATGGTGGGCCCAGATTCCAACAAATGGCTAGAAGCCATGAAATCCGAGATAGGATCCATGTATGAGAACAAAGTGTGGACTTTGGAGATACTGCCTGAGGGCCGCAAGGCTATTCAGAACAAATGGATCTTTAAGAAGAAGACGGACGCTGACGGTAATGTGACCGTTTATAAAGCTCGACTTGTGGCAAAGGGTTTTTCACAAGTTCCAGGAATTGACTACGATGAGACTTTCTCTCCGGTAGCGATGCTTAAGTCCGTCAGAATCATGTTAGCAATAGCTGCATTTTTCGATTATGAAATGTGGCAGATGGATGTCAAAACGGCGTTCCTTAATGGTTTCCTTAAGGAAGAGTTGTATATGATGCAACCCGAAGGTTTTGTCGATCCTAAAAATGCTGACAAGGTGTGCAAGCTCCAGCGATCCATTCATGGACTGGTGCAAGCATCTCGGAGTTGGAACAAACACTTTGATGAGGTGATCAAAGCATTTGGGTTTATACAAGTGGTTGGAGAATCTTGTATTTACAAGAAAGTGAGTGGGAGCTCTGTGGCATTTCTAATATTGTATGTGGATGACATATTACTGATTGGAAACAACGTAGAGCTTTTGGAGAGCATAAAAGGTTACTTGAATAAAAGTTTCTCTATGAAGGACCTAGGAGAAGCTGCTTACATTCTAGGCATTAAGATCTATAGGGATAGATCAAAACGCCTGATAGGACTTTCACAAAGCACACACCTTGATAAAGTTTTGAAGAGGTTCAAAATGGAACAGTCCAAGAAAGGGTTCTTGCCAGTTTTACAAGGTACGAGATTGAGTAAGACTCAGTGCCCAGCAACTGATGAAGATAGAGAGCATATGCGCTCCGTCCCCTATGCTTCAGCCATAGGCTCTATCATGTATGCAATGCTGTGCACTAGACCGGATGTTAGCCTGGCCATAAGTATGGCAGGTAGGTTCCAGAGTAATCCAGGAGTGGATCACTGGACGGCGGTCAAGAATATCCTGAAGTACCTGAAAAGGACTAAGGAGATGTTTCTCGTGTATGGAGGTGACGAAGAGCTCGCCGTAAAAGGTTACGTCGATGCAAGCTTTGACACAGATCCGGACGACTCTAAGTCGCAAACCGGATACGTATTTATTCTTAATGGGGGTGCAGTAAGCTGGTGCAGTTCCAAGCAAAGCGTCGTAGCAGATTCTACATGTGAAGCGGAGTACATGGCTGCCTCGGAGGCGGCTAAGGAGGGTGTCTGGATGAAGCAGTTCATGACGGATCTTGGAGTGGTGCCAAGTGCACTGGATCCAATAACCTTGTTCTGTGACAACACTAGTGCCATTGCCTTAGCAAAGGAACCAAGGTTTCACAAGAAGACCAGACACATCAAACGACGCTTCAACCTCATCCGCGACTACGTCGAGGAGGAGGACGTAAATATATGCAAAGTGCACACGGATCTGAATGTAGCAGACCCGCTGACTAAACCTCTTCCACGACCAAAACATGATCGACACCAGAACTGTATGGGTGTTAGATTTATTACAATGTAATTCACATGGTGATGTGAGGGCTAGATTATTGACTCTAGTGCAAGTGGGAGACTGTTGGAATTCTGCCCTAGAGGCAATAATAAATGTATAGTTATTATTATAATTCCTGTATCAAGATAATAGTTTATTATTCATGCTATAATTGTATTGAATGAAGACTCATTTACATGTGTGGATACATAGACGAAACACCGTCCCTAGCATGCCTCTAGTTGGCTAGCCAGTTGATCGATGATAGTCAGTGTCTTCTGATTATGAACAAGGTGTTGTTGCTTGATAACTGGATCACATCATTGGGAGAATCACGTGATGGACTAGACCCAAACTAATAGACGTAGCATGTTGATCGTGTCATTTTGTTGCTACTGTTTTCTGCGTGTCAAGTATTTATTCCTATGACCATGAGATCATATAACTCACTGACACCGGAGGAATGCTTTGTGTGTATCAAACGTTGCAACGTAACCGGGTGACTATAAAGATGCTCTACAGGTATCTCCGAAGGTATTAGTTGAGTTAGTATGGATCAAGACTGGGATTTGTCACTCCGTGTGACGGAGAGGTATCTCGGGGCCCACTCGGTAATACAACATCACACATAAGCCTTGCAAGCAATGTAACTTAGTGTAAGTTGCGGGATCTTGTATTACGGAACGAGTAAAGAGACTTGCCGGTAAACGAGGTTGAAATAGGTATACGGATACTGACGATCGAATCTCGGGCAAGTAACATACCGAAGGACAAAGGGAATGACATACGGGATTATACGAATCCTTGGCACTGAGGTTCAAACGATAAGATCTTCGTAGAATATGTAGGATCCAATATGGGCATCCAGGTCCCGCTGTTGGATATTGACCGAGGAGTCTCTCGGGTCATGTCTACATAGTTCTCGAACCCGCAGGGTCTGCACACTTAAGGTTCGACGTTGTTTTATGCGTATTTGAGTTATATGGTTGGTTACCGAATGTTGTTCGGAGTCCCGGATGAGATCACAGACGTCACGAGGGTTTCCGGAATAGTCCGGAAACGAAGATTGATATATAGGATGACCTCATTTGATTACCGGAAGGTTTTCAGAGTTACCGGGAATGTACCGGGAATGACGAATGGGTTCCGGGAGTTCACCGGAGGGGGGCAACCCACTCCGGGGAAGCCCATAGGCATTTGGGGGGGTCACACCAGCCCTTAGTGGGCTGGTGGGACAGCCCACCAATCCCCTATGCGCCAAGAGAGAAAAAATCAAAGGAAAGAAAAAAAAAGGAAGAAGTGGGAAGGGGGAAGGACTCCCTCCCACCAAACCAAGTAGGACTCGGTTTGGGGGGGAGAGTCCTCCCCCCTGGCTCGGCCGACCCCTTGGGGATCCCTTGGACCCCAAGGCAAGGTCCCCCTCCCTCCTCCTATATATATGGGGCTTTTAGGGCAGATTTGAGACGACTTTCTCACGGCTGCCCGACCACATACCTCCATAGTTTTTCCTCTAGATCGTGTTTCTGCGGAGCTCGGGCGGAGCCCTGCTGAGACAAGATCATCACCAACTTCCGTAGCGCCGTCACGCTGCCGGAGAACTCTTCTACCTCTCCGTCTCTCTTGCTGGATCAAGAAGGCCGAGATCATCGTCGAGCTGTACGTGTGCTGAACGCGGAGGTGCCGTCCGTTCGGTACTAGATCGAGGGACTGATCGCGGGATTGTTCGCGGGGCGGATCGAGGGACGTGAGGACGTTCCACTACATCAACCGCGTTCTCTAACGCTTCTGCTGTGTGATCTACAAGGGTACGTAGATCACTCATCCCCTCTCGTAGATGGACATCACCATGATAGGTCTTCGTGCGCGTAGGAAATTTTTTGTTTCCCATGCGACGTTCCCCAACAAACAGAACTCGAAACTCTAAAGGACTAGACACTAAAACCAGCAACTTGACAAAACGATGCAACCGATCATTCAACTATGCAAGGACTAAAAAGAAAAGTGCAAAGGCTGTGACTGGCTTGGACAAAGGATGAATAGATCTAACTCTTTTTTGTGGCTTTTTCTTGGGTAATAGGTAATAAAAATAAATCTAATCTAGGGATAACTGGAAATTCTCACCGAGCAACCTGAAAACTGATAACACTTTATAAAGGCGAGGGTCCCGATCTTTCGATGAGATGATAACTATTGATTTGGTGTAGACGGCTTTGACGATCCAACTACAAACGTGCACGACGCTGCACCTTAGCAATCGCTAAACCAACTCCAAGAGGTTATTGACCACGCGGGAGCACGATCAACCTGACTACGAAGGTCTCTTCATGCAAGCAATCGAAGAACATATGATAAAAGTAATCTGAGTAATGCGAATATATATGAAGTATTGATAAGGTGGGGATCCGAAAACGGTCTTGGTCTGGTCATTGGACACAAACAAAGTACACCAAGTTGCAATGGCTAACTTTTAACTAAACAAATCACAAGCAAAAAGCTACTAGGTTGATCTATTTATATAGAAGCAAGGCGTAGCGGTCAAGGAGGTGGGAGGACGTCCGAAGGCAGCCTAAAACTAACCCTAGGTCATACAAGGCCTATGGGCCCAAGTGAAGGTGATGCAACATCTTTGGATTTGAAGTTTGACTCGGATTCTGTTGTAATGCCAAATTGTTTCGTCGATATCTCCACACTCCAAATGGGTTTTAAGGCGATCCCAATTGGTCTGGAGCGTGTATAAAATCTACTTTTCAGCAAAAAAAAGAATCACCCAATTCGATGTCCGTATGAAAAAGTTGTGGACGTTTTGAGACATGCAGTCCGAATCTGAGTCCAGAACGTGAGAGACTTAGACTTTGTCTTCTCTTGGGCTAAAAGTGATGTGAGAAAACTTTTTGAACATCACATAATCATTTCCTTTGATGTGATAGGACTTTTTGGACAACACCTAATCATTTCCTCTTTCTTTATCTTCACACGTGGTTCGTGCAAGCGTTCACAATTCTGCATTTAGGCATGGAGTAAAAATAGATGAAGTATTTTTGTTCCGGATTACATAAATAAATTATTACCTAGTTATTATAATAAATCATCTCACAAATATGCAAATATCAAATATTTTTTGTCATATCCAAGATAGTCATGTCCTCATCAGATACCATACAGATTGAACATATATTGTATGCCACGTGTAGAGGAGGACATTGTATTTGTTGGTTGGAGATTAAAATCGTGTTTATCTTGTTTGTCCTAACATGATCATTTAAATAAAAACTAAAGCAATATAACTTCTAATCAGGGGGCTAAAAATACTTCTCAATCGACATGAGCATATTCCCTCTCTACTCTACGTGTAGCACCCAACATGTTGTGTGTATGTTCTCCCTCTGTTAACTTTTGCTCTGCATATTAATTTTATTGTAAAGTTCTGTTAAATTTGTATTAAAAATGTCAACATCTACAATACCAAATAATTACAATATGAAAAGTTTACTACATGGTTGATCTAATGACATTAGTTTGGCATTGTGAATGACTGGACTCCCTCTATCTCATACTAATATAAAAGCGTTTTCGACACCATACTATTATAAAAATGTTATTATATTATGAAACAGTAGGAGTATTTTCTTACACTGTCAAGACAAATGATGCATTGGTCAGAAGTTTTTTCCATAATTAAAATATGACTTAAGACAACCTACTGTGCAAAGTAAAACACCCGAGGGAGTACCATGTACTTACTCGAGTGAAAATTGTCTAATGACTGGTCAAACTATACACACATATAAACAAGGAAATGTCTTTAAATCAACCGACTGACCCCACGATTCGTAAGCCTCCTTCAGCAATTGCCACACGTCCCTTGACCGAGCCTACGCGCCGCTTATCCATCTGCCTTATCCACGCAACAAGCGCACGACCACGCATTTTCTTCCTTGCCTCGCTTTTTTCTCTCATCCTACAGAATCCCTCTGTGTTCTCTCCTAGGCCCTCCTCCTTCCTCTAGCTAGATCGGGACCAAACGCCGGCGGTTGATGGTCCTCGTTGCTGCTGCTGCAAGCTTTCGGAGCTGCCACACAGCGCTCATTCCCATCTTTTTCTCTTCCCCATCTCTGCGAGTCACGCGAGAGGAGTAGAGGTGAGCTCCCGTGGCAGCTTCGAGGCGGTCAGTCGTCGTTACTGCCGGCGATGCGCCGCGACGCTCGACAATGACCATCTGCGCTGCGACGCAGCAACCTGCTGATGCTGCAAGTCATCGGCGGCAGAGCTGCATTGGAGCGCTCTCCGGGCCATTGGAGCTCCGCCGCGGCTGCGGTGCAGTGTCACCTGAGCTGCAGTGAAGCACGCCGGAGGGTGAGCCGCCAGAGTTGCACTGAAGCACGTCGGAGTTGCACCGCAGCACGCTGGAGGGTCGTCGAAACTTCGTCGGGGTTACAATGAAGCCGCCGGAGCTGCAGTGAAGCACGCTGGATGGTCGTCGAAACTTCGTCGAGGTCGCAATGTAGCGTCGGCGGGGTTGCAATGGAACGTCGACGACGCTGTCGATGCTGCCATGGAAGTGGTTTTGCTGATGCTAGCGTGAAAGCTACTGCATTGGGGTATAGAGAAGGAATATGCGTTGTGCTACGATCGAACGACCGCCTCCTTAAAATCGAACGGCTCACCAGACGGATGATTTTCTCAAAAAAATCATTCGACTAATTAATAACAGCTCCCTATAAACAATCAATGGAACCACCGAGCCAACTCCTCAACTCCACATGTCTGTCTCTCTCTCTCAACAAAGAAAAACTAGTTATGAGTTCTGCGTACGTCAGCTGGCTTCCCACAATACGTACAGTACTTACCCAAATGACAAATATCTAACGACCGGTTAAATTATTCACACGTACGTACAGGTGCCCCTAGTAGTTTAGTCATCTAAAATAGTCAAGCTAGTTTTGACACCGAGGCGGCCAATGAGTAGCTCACAGATGGCTCCGGGCCAGCCACAAGCTCTGCATTTTTCCCTCGGCTGCCAATGATCAACGACACCTCGAATGCTATCAAATGAAGAATTGCACGGTAGCAGCCAGCCCACCGGCTAGCTATCAACCTCGTCACGGTAGCAGGCCTGATCGTGACTAGCTAAAGCAGATCCGGTCAATAGTTAACAATCCCGGAAGATAGCATCAGCAGCACGCGCGGATGCTTCGTTAATCGCGTTCCTGGCGCTGCTTCCGTCGTGGGTTAACCGGCTAATCACCGTGTCGTTGGCGCTTGTAGTTGAACGGGATGTTATCGGTATGGGGTTGGTTTTTGCCGCCTGTGCCCAGATGATGACTCGACGCATGGACTAGAGCTAGCCGCTGCTTCTTGCTGGGGTGCTGTTGCTACTTGCTAGCCCACCCGAAGCCTGGCCTCCTGCCGCGTGCCGGATATAATCTACTGCACTGGTGAATAGTTTGTGTACAGATCCGACGGGTGACGCGTCGACGTTTCGTGCGTACTATGATGACCCGGTTTAATCTGCTAGGCGCGGCATGCAAAACGTCGCGCTGTTTCTGTGGATATCTACGATCAATCAAACGACGAGCTTGATCTCGAGTTGTTAATGGAAGGAAAACAGCTAGCCTGTGATCCGTCTACTGGCAGAAAATTCTATCAGATTTAAAGGTTTGAGCGTATTGCAAAAAGAAAATAAAAATGATGTGGTAACTTTTTTTTGCAACAGAAGTCTCGTTATAATTTAATATTTTTTATAACGAAGGTCTTGTTGAATTTTTTTTATAACACGGGTCTGTTATAATTTTCTTCTACAACAAAGACCTTGTTGTAGAAACTCATGTAGGAGACAACGAGCAGTGACCACGCTGATCGAAAGAAAGGCCAGTCCTCCCTCGGGGTGACGGCTAACGCAGCTCCCTGCGGCAAACATGGACGTCGGTGCTCCCTCGAGACAATGGGACGCAGCTTGAGTTCAGGCCCACAACAACGGCTGACCTTCATGATGAAGGTGGGCGGCAGCGACGACCGCACACCGACGCGGCGTGATGTCGTCGGCAAGCGTCGGCAACGACGGCGGTCGAAGCAACGTGAGAAGAGCTAGGGAGCAGCATGAGTGGTGGTTACTATATATCATGGGGATATAAATCCCGCAATGCATCCGTTTTATTACGGAGAAGAAGTTTACAACAATTACTTAGACGCAAAAACTAGTCTAGGTAATATGTTGCTTCTAACCATCCGATTGAAATGTGATCCAACGGTAATACGTTGCTTCTAACCATCCGATTGAAATGTGATCCAACGGTTACAAAGACGACCGACGCAGGATGGTTATCTGTCGGCTGATCCCAATGATTTCCTTCTCTTTATTATTATTATGCAGCAGCATTCTCAAGTTCTTGAGGAGTGGTAACTTGGGTGTTTGCATCAGCCAAGTTTGTTATTGCTTTTTAATAGTAGTAGCAAACAATCCATGATAAGATTTGTTAATAATGGAGGAAGAGGTCGTTAAGCAGCAGCCCATGTCACTTGCGTCCCCACGCACGTCAGAGCAACATGCCTCTGCCTTTTCCTCGGGTGGACAGCTTCTCCGGCCAGCGAGCGAGACCTGTGTATATATAAACCACCGCCTACCACGGAGCCAACCAACACCAACAGGGCGACCAAAGCTCAATCAGCTCCGACTACCCAGCTACTGCCTGTCCGCCCGCTCTCAATTGCTCCATACTCTACACTAACATGGCGAGGGTTCACCCCAACATGGCGCCCGCGCCGGGCGCCGTCGACAAGGCGCCGGCCAACCCCGCCTCCGCAGCGGAGGGGCCGACGACGCTGACGGTGTGGCGCAAGTCGCTGCTCTTCGACTGCAAGGGGTTCACGGTGTTCGACGCCGTGGGCGACCTGGCCTACCGCGTCGACAGCTACGCCTCCGAGACCGGCGACGAGGTCGTCCTCATGGACGCGGCCGGCCGCCCCGCCTTCACCGTCCGCCGCAAGCGCTTCAGCCTGCAGGGCGAGCAGTGGCTGGTGTTCGCCGGCGAGGAGACGCGGCGGCCCGTGTACGCCGTCCGGCGGAGCGGCCGCGGCAAGACGATGGCGTACGTGACGGCGTGCGCGGGCGCGGGCGCCGGGCCGTCGTACGAGGTGGAGGGGTCCTACGCGCGGCGGAGCTGCGTGGTGTACGACGGCGAGCGGCGCGCGGTGGCGGAGATCATGCCCAAGGCGGTGGTCGGGACGGACGTGTTCCGCCTGGTGGTGCAGCCCGGCGTGGGCGTGTCGCTGGCCATGGCCGTGGTGGTGGCGCTCGAGCAGATGTTCTCCAGGCCGTCGCTCCTCAGGAGCTGGTCCACGTAGATTCTAGTTATAGTGAATTATAATTTGTTTGTTCATCGGAGTACGTCTCAATTTAGTCAAGCTTATAGCTTTTTTTTTCCCCTTGCAATCGATCAGTTTGGGGTTGGAATTGAGGCCGTGAGAGTCGATGGATCTGTGTGCGGGCATGAGAGCAAGCCCATCTGCTCGATGATGCCCCCCAAATCAATCGCATATACGTACTGCTAGTATATGGCCAATCGATGTCTTTTTTGGCCTGTCGTTGTGTATATATTCTTTCAAGAGAGTGAAATAAATATAAACAGTTCTTTTGCACATACGGTCCTCAGCTTCCGAATCTCAAGATAACATCTTGTCTTGTGCAGAGCGCTATCTTGATCTCTCTCATACGTACATACCACGATCATGTTACGTGGCTTGAGAATTTCTGGCATGTTTGATTCTCGAGCGAGATCGCCAGAGAGATCTAGACAGGGACACCGTCTCTAGTCTTATCTTTCTTCCACTTTCCCTGCTCCGTGGAAACATGGAATCATATTTTCGGAAACATTTCCGGCTGCGTTTCCATGTGGTGTGGACTGGCACTGCCAGGACCGCGACCCGTCCTCATCTTGGGACAAGAGGAAAGAAGAGAAGAGACGTGCACACCTGGGGTCTGAAATTCGGTTGGGTAACGGCGCGTCAGTCCAGCTGGGGGCTGTGGATGATACGTGTGCGATCGGCTGTGAATTAATGCAAGCTATCGATCTGCGCCGTGCAAAACTTGCTGTGGTTTTCTTGTGTTGTTTGTGTGTTTGCCTCTGGCTGGCTCACTGAATTTTTTGCCCGTGAGTCATGTGCTGGGAGTGGTCTGTCCTTCTCCTGTGACTGACTCTGAGGTTCGGGTTCGGCACTAGTCGCTGTTTCTTCACGAAGCAAACACATAAATACTCAGGAGCAGCTATGGCCTATAGACGTAGATCTTTTTGGCTTTGTAGCGCTTATTGAGGGCTTAAGGCTGCTCATACCGAAGAGTAACATATAGTAGTATCATGCATATGTTACTATTATATGTTACTACCTTCATAGTGCATAGTAACATAAACTAGTATCATAGGTGATCTCATTTATTGACATGCATGACACATAATAGCATAGCATTTAACATGTTATGGTATCTACCTATGTTACTCTAAGACTGACCATAGTGGGGGTATCATAGCTAGTAACATAGTCTTGGGACTAGCAAACATGGTGATGTGGCAAGTAATTAAAGAAGAGAGAGAGGATTAAAGTAACATAGGTAGATAACGTAACATGTTAAATGCTATACTACTATGTGTCATGCATGTCAATAAATAAGATCACATATGATACTAGTTTATGATATTATACACTATAAAGATAGTATCATACAATAGTAACATATGCATGATACTACTATATGTTACTCTCCACTGTGAGCAGCCTAATCATATTTCTTTTCTTTAATTACTTGCCAAATCACCATGTTTGCTAGTCCCAAGACTATGTTACTAGCTATAATACCCCCACTATGGCCAGCCTAAGCGAGTAATCATCCCAAATGCCTCACGCCCCTCCGCCCAAGTGGACGGTGCACTTGGCAGAGCAACTGCTTAACGTCAAAGTTCAGTGTCCCTGAGGCGCAGCGTGTTTTCCGTAAGTGTATGGGTTGATCCCGGTCGACTGAAATGTAACCAAATCTAATTTAGGTGCTATAAATGTGTAAAAAGAAAAAACAATATCAAAAGGGAATTTTGCACGGTCTATTTTATATCGCCCTCCCCCTCCGACCCAAACAAGTTAATTTGGTCCGTGGCAAAGTTTGTTTACCCTCATAATTATTGGTTAATTTTTTGAATTCCATGTGTTAAGTGTTGTCCACTTAAATGACTCTGATTGAATGGAATGGTGATGGAAGGGCATCACAACAACTAACTTCATGTTTTAGCCCCCCACCCCCACCCACACACACGACACGATACAATCATGTTAATTTAGTTCGTGCAAGGGTTTGTTTCCAATGTAAATTGTTGGTTCAATTTTAAAATTCCATGTGCGTGTTATTTTTTTACTATATTCATGTGCTAAGTGTTTTTTTTACTATATCCATGTGCTAAGTGTTCTCCAACTAAATGACTTTGACTGAATTGAATGGTGATGGAAAGGCATCACAACAACTAAGTTCATTTTTGGGGTAAAAGTAAAAATTAGCACCCAACTAAGGGCATGGATGTAAGATCCCTTGCAACTTTGTTTGTTTGCTCCAGCACTTCTGTTCACAACATTTTTTGTTGACAGTTATGAGCCGTCTCGAGTTGCCCCTTTACTCGTCACGCATAAGCTCAGTACTTTGCTCATTTTCGCCCATAACTTCATAGCTGTAACATAGTGTTCTTTCATGTAAATCCTTATTTCGAGAATTGTGTTCTATTTACAAAGGTGTCATCGAGGAATTGGTTTTGTTCGATAATTTGAGTTGTTCCATCCTCGAAGAAAAGGTGCTACATTTTCATGTTCAAAACCGCTCATTCTTTCATCGACACTTCAGAGTACCGTATTTCATCTGGTTCCTCTATGTAGCCCTGACCGTTCAAATTTATTTGAACTATCTGTGTAGTTCAACAAGTTTAAAATTTTAATGTTTTGAAATGTAAAGAGAAAATTGTTGACGGGGTTAATAACCAATTATTTGCTCAATTTGAACTGTATCAGTAGTTCCATTAGTTTAATATTGATATGTATCTTTTAGAGAAAATTCATGAACATTCCTTCTTTTGTAGCTCGGATAGCCAACATGCCAACATAATTGACTGTGCAAGCCAGCTGAGAGGACTAGCCTCGTTCCTTGTTCATAACTCGTCTTCATTATCATTTCAAAGGGAAAATCTTATGTGTTGCTCACAACAACTAACTGTCATGAAAATTCATCGATATGGCAGCAATCGAGCCGATTCAACATAGACCAAAATGCTTCCTATGGGCTTGTGATTTATCTTTATGTTCACTACATCGGTTTTATTTTCATTTATTAGTAGTTTCTGTATATAAAGTTCACCAAGTTTTTAATACACTCAATGTTTAAAGAATGGACACAAAATTTAAAACATTCGCAAATGTTATACAAATGTTTAAAAATAAGAATTTATTAAAATGTTCACTTTATTTTTCCATTTATTTTCCAATTGTATAATTCATGGATAATTTTTGAAAATCCAATAATGTTTTTTAAAATCCAAGATATTTATTAAAATCCCATGACCAATTTTGTAATTCGTGACAATTTCAAAATAGGTCAATTTTCTAAAAATGCCATAGAGCATTTAAATCCTGATTGATTTTGATAAATACATGATTTTTTTTTACATTTTGAGAACATTTTTATAATTCACAATTCTGTTGGTAATACAAGCACATTTTCAAATAGAAAAACATATTTGAAATCCTTGCGCTTCTGAAATAAATGGATGGAAAAAATTAAATGCACGGAGTTCTTAAATTATTATTTTTAAATTCGCAAAGATATCTTTATAACTTGAAGATTCTTGGAATACGCAAGCATTTTCCTTAAATATGAGGATATTCTTAATTTATTTAATTATTGAAATACCAAAATCTGCAATTAATAGTTTCTATAATGTAATTTGGTAAGGTACATGATTTTTCTACTGTATTTTTTTAGTGAAAAAGATACGTTATTCTGTGATTCTATCGCTGGTATTTGTTATCTTATATCGCGCATTAATTTGTATCACTCTGTTTCAAAATAGGTGTCTTAGATTTAGTATAATTTTATATTAAAATTATAAAGTTAATATACTTATTTTGGGACGGAGAAAGTATTAAAATCGTCCCATAACGCTCCACAAGGAGAAACCGCATTGGTGACCGGCTTGGGCCAAGTCAACGTTTGACATGTGCTATCCATGGGCCAGCAATCTTCTTCTTAACTACTCCCATCGTTTATACTGTATTTCTTTACAGAGGGAGGGAGTATGTTCCTTGTTGGTAGACATTGATATGCATTACCCTTAGGCCTCAACCGAGTGACACGTGGTGATCTCCATTTTCCCCTTAGGCCTCCACCGAGTGACACGTGGTGATCTCCATTTTCCCCTTAGGCCTCCACCGAGTGACATAGCGCGCATCCCCTACAAGACCCAATCCAATTTTTGGGTGAACCCCGTTAGGGTTTATTCCCACCGTTTTTTTAATTTTTCCTTTTCATTTCAGTTTCTTTTTTTTATTTTTATTTTTTCTTTCATTTTTGAACATATTCCATATTTATGCACATTTTTGAAAGCATGAATACTATTTTTGTATTCATGAACATTTTCTTGAAAATATTAACATTTATTTTATATACATGAATATTTCATAATTCCTGAAATTTTCAACAAATTTGGGAAATGGTTTTTCCAATTTTGGACATTTGTTATAACACGTGAACATTTTCTAAATAGGCGAACAGATTGAATTTTTGAAAGAAATTTTGAATTTCATGATCATATTTTTTTTGGAACTGTTTTTGGAATGCATGGACATTTCTTCGAATTCATGAACTTTTTTGAAAACCTGAAGTGCTTTTAATTTTCGGGAACAATATTTGAAATTCATGAACAATTATCTTTTTTGTGAACTTTATAAAAATCTCAATAATATTATTTCCATTCTTGATTAGTTCTATAATTCATGATTTTCTATATATGAAAACATTTTAAACAATTGTGAACATTATTCCAACACGCGAATATTTTTTCAAAATCTCGAACATCTTTTTTAATTTGCGAACATTTTTTCATATCTTGGATTATTTTTCAAAGTCATGAAAATTTTGTTTTCTGAATTCACAATTATTTTAAGATTTCATGGATATTATGTTAAAAAATCGAATTTTTTTTAGAAATTTCTATTTATTTTTTAAATCCCGAATTGTTTTCGAAGAGAAAGCGATAAACCAGGAACAATTTTTTTAACGAGTAACCACGAACAAATCTCTATCTAATAATAAAGCAAATACTATTTTTTGTTGTACGTCATGGCATTTTTATAAAAAAACCCTGTCGTTTTCCAAAATCAACCCATAGTTTGGATGTAAGTGAGAAAACAAATCTTTTTTGTAATTTTACAGAAACCCCCTGTGGTTTCCCGAAATCAGGATTGAAGTGAGGAAACGAATGTTTTTTAAATTTTTGTAGAAACATTCTTCAGTTTTCATAAAATAAACCCGTAGTACATACTTAAGTAAAAAATGAATCGTGTTTCGTATGTTTTCATAAAATAAACCCGTAGCACATACTTAAGTGACAAATATTTTAAAAAATCATACTTCCTCCGTTCCTAAATATAAGTATTTTAAGATATTTCATTAGGAGTCTACATACGGAGCAAAATAAGTGAATCTATAATTTAAAGTATGTCTACATACATCCATATGTAGTCCACTAATGAAACCTTTTTAAAGACTTATATTTAGGAACAGAGCGAGTATATTTTAAAAGGTAACTCTAGTTTTACATTATTATATATGAAAGTTTATTAGAAACATATATAAAATTTGAATATAATGTTAGTTTATCTGTTTAATTTTAAAAAATTCTGTTCATTATGTAATTTTAATCAATAGTGATGCGCACAATTTAAATATGATGCTATTTTACCTATTACCAATTCTAAAATTATATTTATGTTGTAATTTTAATCAATAACGCACAATTCATTTTTTCATACCTAGACCGATCCATGTTGTTAATTAATCCTTTGTTCAATTATAATTGACAAATACTTTAAAATTTATATCTTTTAAACTGTGGCTCTAATTTTTAATTATTATATATAAACTTTGATTCAAAAAATGTGCTGAATCGAAATATAATGTTATTTTACCTATTTAATTTTTGAAATTTTTATTTATAATGTAATTTAAATCTATAGTGATGCGTACAATCTAAATATGATGCTATTTTACCTATTTAACAATTTTCAAATTCTATTTATACTATAATTTTAATCAATAGCGCATAATCCATTCTTTGTACCGAGGTCGATCCGTGTTGCAAATGAACAATATTCCTTGTCGATCTTAAAGAACTCGCCGTCAAGATAGTGACAACATGTGACGGTCGTCTTCGATGTGGCCATGGAGCGGTCGAGCGCCCACATCACGACGAGGTCCGGGTCGTTATGGATCCGTTCCCGTGTCACGTTCGTCTTGGCAACGCGGAGCGGCGACCGACATTGCATTGGTCGTACTTTGCTTGCTACCGCGTCGCGCGCTCGGCCTCGGACAACATGTTCTGTGAGCCGGAGGCAACATCGAAGCCTTCGCCTTCCAGGTAGTCGATGACGCTGTCACACACCTTGGTGATCGCGGGCGACACCTGCCTCTTATGAGCGATGGCGTCGAGGTGGCGATGATGACGAGTCGATCCACGTGTAGTGGTTGTGGGATGGCTTTCGCAGTTCGAACAACACGGTCAAAACAAATGCGGATGGTTTGCAGATCCGTCTTGGAGATGTCCTTACAGCCAAAACTTCTGGGCAATACCATGTAATATAATGAGTAAACTATGGATCTTCTCAAGAACTTATGCGGTTCTTCTAAGCTCTTCAGAAATTCCATCGTGATTGAAGGTTTCTCATGCTATCCACAATGAGGAGAGCACAATAAGAATCTCTCCAGCTTAAGAAATTTGTGCATTTACTTCTGTTGTGAAAAAATCATTATGTTCAGAAGAGAGGAATGATTTTTTTTCGATAAAGAGTATATATTAATATCGCGGAGATACCAATTACACCCAGCCTGTGCAACAACGCAATGCCCTAATGGCATGACGGATGCAACAACCAAAAAATGAATAAGAAGCTAAAAAAAGAAAAGTCCCGCTACAAAGTTTCGGTACTTGCAGCAGCAGTACAACCACCACTAAGACAACACCTCACGTCCAAGTACTCCAAAAACGATGTCTCCAAGAAGGAAACAGTGCACTAGGACCGTCATCGCCCGATCATAAACCTTGGGTTTTCAGCCTGGAGATAATCCCCGCTCTCAAAACAATGTCTTCAACAAGGCCATTGCGAGGCACAACCAATTAAGGCCAGACCTTGGATTTCATCCTGAAAGATAGGACCTTGAACTTCACCTATGATGTCGTCCCCACTTACATATCGCTGCTACCAATCCCGAAACTCCAAGCAAATTCCTCAACGACATAAGCTACAATCACCATTACAAGTTCTTCAATCTCGGCTTTCATGACATTCTCTCCCTGTGACTTCTCCATAGGTAAAAAATGTCGTGATGGAAACAGATAGGAGAGCTTCATGCCACTCCCTCCTTAACGGAGAATGGACACGTCCGAATTCCACCCGATCTAGAAATCTCCAGGCATAAACGCCCATGAGAGTTCGCCGACGGAGCCTTCCGGAACCCGCTACTCTGGCCACATCAGAAGTACCTGCATCACACAGATCTTCGTCTTGGTGCAAGAGGAACCCTATGACCGTCACCTTTATTCAATCACCTTAGCAGGCCCCACCATTGCCGTAGGTTCCGCGCTGTCGCCTTCGGCCACCACTGCACATCCGCCCCTCTCAGCCCATCCACGCCTCCCTGCAGCGCGCCGACAGACACCGCGCATGGGCGAGCGCCGCTGCCTTGCTGCCAGACCTACCCCGGCATGAAGGGAATCCAGCAGGATATGCGAGCCCAACCATCCGTCTACAACAGCCATGACATGGCCGCCACCACCGCCGCAAATGACGTCAGCGGCCGGTGAGGAGGAGGCACCACACCGGGCCAGAGGACGCAACAGCCCGATGGAGAGAGGGGGCTTCGCCAGATCGGATCCAGGCCGGCCAGGCCGTGCGCGGGGGAGGTGAAAGGATCGATATGGTTGACTAGAGGGGGGAGGTGTGAATAGGCAACTAGCAATTTTTAGCTCTTCTAACAAGTTAGAGAAAGCAACACAAAGGTTATCTAAATGAACTACTAGGTGAGCAACCTATATGATGCTAACTACCATGAAAACTAGTGCAAGCAAGAAATACACAACAACAATAATATACACAAAGTAAAGGTAAGAGATAACCGCAAGTGGAACCGATGAAGACGAGGATGTGTTACCGAAGTTCCTTCCCTTTGACAGGAAGTACGTCTCCGTTGGAGCGGTGTTGAGGCACAATGCTCCCCAATAAGCCACCAGGGCCACCATATTCTTCTCACGCCCTCACACAATGCGAGGTGCCGCGATTCCACTATTGGTGCCCTTGAAGGCGGCGATCAAACCTTTACAAACAAGGTTGGGGCTATCTCCACACAATGCTTAGAGGCTCCCAACAAGACCACAGAGCTTCACCATAATGGATATGGCTCCGAGGTGACCTCAACCGTCTAGGATGCTCAAACACCCAAGAGTAACAAGATCCGCAAGGGATTAGTGGGGGAAATCAAATATATCTTGGTGGAAGTGTAGCTATTGGGATTCTCAACCAATCCCTAGGAAATCAACAAGTTTGATTGGCTAGGGAGAGAGATCGGGCACAAATGAGCTTAGGAGCAACAATGGAGTCTTGGAAGGTCAAGGGTAGGGTTCTTGGAGTGGAAGAACCCTTTATATAGTGAGGGAATAGATCCAACCGTTACCCCCACTTACAACACCCGCAACACGGTACTACCGCTTGGAGGAAGCATACTACCACTGCCCCTAGCGGTACTACCACTTGGTGGAAGCGGTACTACCGCTATCCCTAGCGGTACTACCGCCAGCCTCGGCAGTACTACTGCTAGGCCTGGAGAGGTACTACTGCTTGGTAGGCATATAGCCACGGTAGTAAAAACACTACTACCGGGCCTACCACCGCTGGAAAAGTACTCGCAAAAAGTCCGACAAAGTACAACCGCTCACAGAGAGAGGTACTACCGTACCGAAGCGGTACTACCGCTGGACCTTTTTGCAGAGACAGGGTGAGAACATGTGGGAGCTCCATTGCTGCAAGGAAAAGTTGGTGGAAATAAAAAGTGTGCGTGTATGTGTTGATTCCACCCAAACCTTTCCGACGCTGACCCCCTCTTAATAGAACGGCTTTCCTACGACTCAAAACAACCAAATAGAATCGTAGAATCCACCGTGCTTGAAAACCACTGAGGGGTGATGAAATGTCTTGTGCCTTATCATGTATTATCTGAAATGCTCAACGCACACGATTAGTCCGTAGAGGTACTGTCATCAATCACCAAAATCACTTAGGACGAAATATGCCCTAACAATCTCCCCCTTTTCTGTGAACTGATAACAACACAGGATTTGCACAAAAGAGAATATAATGAAGACATATGCAAACCCAAGGTCTATGAATTAGAGACTGGCTCCCTCTGGATGGGTGCATGTTTTAAGTAGTGCTATGAACAACAAGGCACACAATCCAAGGGAAAGCACTCCCCTAGAAATCATAGACGGATACTCCTTGCAACGACCTGATACAACGTTGAGTAAGGAAGAAAGGTATAGCATGTGAGCGTAAAGATAAGAGCACAAGATAAATGAACTCACAGGCTAAGCATATAGAGAGATAATAAAGATAGTATAGGGATATCATATGTCTCACACCATATGACTAAGAGTCTTCACACACATGAGAAAATATCCGACAAGATAAAACCAGCCAAGTTCAGCAAAGAAAGACTCAGAAAATACGAAAACCAAAGCAAATTCCTACTCTCTCTCCCCCTTTGGCATCAAGACACCAAAAAGGCAGAGAGGACGTGTACGACACAGGCGGTCGCCCAACCATCAGACTCCTCATCAGATCCTCCGTAGCCTCCAGATCAGTCTCCTCCCCAGCTTCCTCACCAGGCTCCTCCTGATTAGACTCAGCCCACTGGAAGTCTCTCGCCTGCATCCAATCAGCCTCTGGAGTGATGACCTCCTCAGATCCGCTCGAGAAGTGCACGTCAAGCTTCCTCATGATACGCTTATCCCTTTGACGACTCTCCTTCTGAGCCACATGAGTCATATTTTGCCCCTTCGTCTGCATGCAAAATAAGGTCCTCATCTGGTCCTTCAACTTCTTGGCCCAAGATGGCTCAGCAGAAGAACGGGTATGTGTGACAAGGCTGCCCTCATCCGCAGCAGCAGCCTCCTCCTTAGTCTCCATGCGTTCAGCAGTACGTCGAGTGGAGGTGTTGTCCCACTTTTCTTTGTGGCGCACCTTAATGGGCTCATGGCTGATACACCCAGTGGCAGCAGGGAAGAGAACGCAGGGAAAAGACTCAGACCACTTTGTCTTGATGAAGTAGTACAGGTAAGGCCCGTAGATGGGAACCTTACAGTTGTATATTGCCATCTGAAGTTTGCAAAACATCACATTAGACACATCGAGTGGGCCAGAAGCCTTCACCCGTCCCTCCTCACACATAAGGACCATGTCCACCAAATAAAAACGTACTTGGTCTTTGTTGGCAACCCCACGGAACAGAGTGTTGCGGAAGATCCTATGCATGACATCCAAGAAGGAGGTGAGCACATTCTTCCTGAGATAGTAGGGCATCAGCTTCTCCTTGGGGGTAGAACTAGGGTTGGCATGAGGGCGTAAACCAATAGGATTATGCAGCCCCTCGTCACGGACATGCAGAAGCTTGATGAACTCAACCCAAGAGCCAGACATCTTCTCGCCATTAGTCATCCACGTCATAGTACGATGCACATGAGAATGAAAGTGGACAGTGACATAGAATTGTGTCACTATCTCTGGATCAAAGTCATAGCGAAAGGTGAAGAGGTCCTCAATACCCAGCTGTTGTATCATATCCAAGGTCTCTCGAAAATATTCAGGATCCCTCTAGAGATGGTTAAGATCAATCCACTCACCGGGACATAGATTTTCTTCCGAGTCAGGACGACATCTTGATAGACCAGGGCTTGCTGCTTGGACCAGAACAACTCACATCCCCCGAGCTGAACCCTCTGAGTGACATAAGGATTGCACTTTCAGCGCTACACAAACTCTTTAAGAGGCATATTTTCATAGTTAATGTTTGCCTCCTTGTCCTTCGATGCAGTCCACTTTATATTGCGCTTCAGGGGATTGGAACCTTCTGGGACGTCAGAGTTGCAGAACCTCTTGGAATGGGTGTCACGAACCGGGTTTGAGCGACGGGAGCCACCACGTGTGACACACAACACAAACATGGAAAACGACAAAAAGAAGTCATGGCAAAGTCCAAAACACAGGAGAAAAATCAGATGGAACCAATTTAGATATTGCATACAAGGCACAACGGTAGTACCGCCCCGCGAGTGTTAGTACGGCGCGTTTACAGATCTGATAGAGCTTAATACAGATCTAACAACGGTGCTGCAGATGTAATACAACCGGAGACCCAAACTATGCATAATCTATTCAACTAAACACAAAAGAACATTCCCAAGTCCTCTCCTCCCATCCATGCAAGAGACAAAATCATGCCATAATAATGGAGGCAATACACCAAGCCCCTAACCCTAGAACCAAGAAAACCAAATCAAGAGATGGAGGATAGGGGTAGTACCGGGATCCATGGCACAAGGAGGAGGAAGGGGGCAATCCCTTCAACTGGTACGGAAGGAGAAGCACTAGGGAGGGAGATCTTTTCCGGTGAGATTTGAGAGAAAGAGAGAGAGCTCCATGGGAGAGGAACAAATGGGGCAGAAAATGGCCTCCTCTACTTAAATACCCCCACGGCACGGGTAGGGCGGTATTACCGTGCTGGTCATCACGGTAGTACCGCTTGCGGCGGTAGTACCGCTCCCCCCGAGGCGGTGCAAACTCTGAAGGCGGTAGTACCGCTGACAGAGCGGTACTACCATGCTAGAAAAATACAGAAAAACTCCAAAAATTGCAAAAACTGCGAGAAATCACTATGGACACATACAGACAATATTAGAATAAAAACTCAAACAAAATATATGTGCCGGTATTGTCATTACCCTCTTTTGCAGGAAGGGGGCGGTGGCCGGAGCCACCTATGTTCGAGACAAATGGTATGACACCGCGAAGAATTATCCTTGGGTTCATCTCCAAAGCTCATCTTTGAAGCAGAAGTGCCATCAATAATGGCTAATGTGAAAGACTTGATTGATTTATGCATAATGGGGGACGGGAAAGTTCGTTGGTTGAACAACACTCCCCCTATGTACATGCCTACACCTAGAGCAAGATATAATACAAAGTGAGGTGCAGAGTGCCTAGTTTCAATCCACATTACTTGAATCAATGATATTTAGCTCATGCCTTAACTCCCGGAACCTTGCTTCATCTAGGGGCTTAGTAAAAATATCTGCAAGTTGCTCTTGAGTGTTGATGAATTTGACCTCAATATCTTCACGCTTCATATGCTCACGGATGAAGTGATGACGAATATCAATATGCTTGGATTTGCTATGTTGCACCTGTTGGAAATATGCCCTAGAGGCAATAATAAATTAGTTATTATTATATTTCTTTGTTCGTGATAATCGTTTATTATCCATGCTATAATTGTATTGATTGGAAACTCAAATACATGTGTGGATACATAGACAAAACACTGTCCCTAGTAAGCCTCTAGTTCACTAGCTCGTTGATCAAAGATGGTCAAGGTTTCCTAACCATAGACAAGTGTTGTCACTTGATACGGGATCACATCATTAGGAGAATCATGTGATGGACAAGACCCAAACTATGAACGTAGCATATTGATCGTGTCGTTTTATTGCTATTGTTTTCTGCGTGTCATGTACTTATTCCAATGACCATGAGATCATATAACTCACTAGCACCGGAGGAATACCTTGTGTGCATCAAACGTCACAACATAACTGGGTGACTATAAAGTGCTCTACAGGTATCTCCAAAGGTGTCCGTTGAGTTAGTATGGATCAAGACTGGGATTTGTCACTCCGTGCGACGGAGAGGTATCTCGGGGCCCACTCGATAACACAACATCACATATAAGCCTTGAAAGCAATGTGACTCAAGTGTGAGTCACGGGGATCTTGTATTACAGAACGAGTAAAGAGACTTGCCGGTAACGAGATTGAAATAGGTATGCGAATATCGATGATCGTATCTCGGGCAAGTAACATACCGAAGTACAAAGGGAATGACATACGGGATTATATGAATCCTTGACACTCAGGTTCAACCGATAAGATCTTCGGAGAATATGTAGGATCCAATATGGGCATCCAGGTCCCGCTATTGGATATTGACCGAGGAGTGGCTCGGAGCATGTCTACATAGTTCTCGAACCCGCAGGGTCTGCACACTTAAGGTTCAACGATGTTTTAGTATAGTTGAGTTGTATGTGTGGTTACCGAATGTTTTTCGGAGTCCCGGATGAGATCACGGACGTCACGATATTTTCCGGAATGGTCGGGAAACGAAGATTGATATATAGGATGGTTTCATTTGGTTATTGGAAGGTTTTCGGGCATTACCGACATTGTACCGGGAGAGACGAATGGGTTCCGGAAGTTCGCCGGGAGGGGAGAAACCCACCCGGGGAAGCCCAATGGCCTTAGGGGTGGCGCACCAGCCCTCAGTGGTCTGGTGGGACAGCCCAAGAGGGCCTATGCGCCAAGAGAAGAAAACTAAAGAAAAAAAGGGAAGGTTGGAAGGAAGAGAAGGACTCCACTTTCCAATCCTAATTGAAGTAGGATTCCTCCTCTCCTCCTGGACGGTGCACCCTTGAGTGCTTGGCCCTCAAGGCAAGCCTCCTCCCCCTCCCTCCTATATATAGTGGTGATTTAGGGCTGATTTGAGACAACTTTTGCCACGTGCAACTCAGATCTAGACACCATAGTTCTTCCTCTAGATCATATTTCTGCGGAGCTCGGGCGGAGCCTTGTAGGAGTAGATCATCACCACCACCGGAGCACCGTCACGCTGCCGGAGAACTCATCTACTTCTTATTCTTGCTTGCGGTACATCAAGAAGTCCGAGATCATCGTCGAGCTGTACGTGTGCTGAACGCGGAGGTGTCGTCCGTTCGGCGCTAGATCGGATCGGATCGTGGGACGGATCGCGGGACGGTTCGTGGGGAGGATCGAGGGACGTGAGGACGTTCCACTACATCAACCGCATTTCTTAACGCTTCCTACTATGCGATCTACAAGGGTACGTAGATCCAAATCTCCCCTCGTAGATGGACATCACCATGACAGGTCTTCGTGTGCGTAGGAAATTTTTTGTTTCCCATGCAACGTCCCCCAAGAGTGGCATCATGAGCTAGGTTCATGCGTAGATGTTATCTCGAGTAGAACACAAAGGGTTTTGTGGACGGTGATGTTCGATTTGCTGCCCTCCTTAGTCTTTTATCGATTCGGCGGTACTGTTCGATTGAAGCGGCCCGGACCGACATTATTCGTACGCTTACGAAAGACTGGTTTCATCGATTGACATGCAACCTCGTTTCATAAAGATGACTGGCGGGTGTCGGTTTCTTCAACTTTAGTTGAATTGGTTTTGACCGAGGCGGTCCTTAGAGAGGTTAAATAGCAATTTGCACATCTCCGTTGTGGTTTGTGCGTAAGTAAGATGCGATCATACTAGATACCCATAGCAGCCACGTAAAACACGCAACAACAAATTAGAGGACGTCTAACTTGTTTTTGCAGGGTATGCTTGTGATATGAGCTAGTGACGTGATGTGATATATTGGATGTATGAGATGATCATGTTGTAATAGTTAATATCGACTTGCACGTCGATGGTACGGCAACCGACAGGAGCCATAGGGTTGTCTTTAAACTAACGTTTGTGTTTGCAGATGCGTTTACTATATTGGTAGGACGTAGCTTTAGTAGTAATAGCATAAGTAGCACGACAACCTCGATTGCGACAAGTTGATGGAGATCATGGTGTGGCATGATACGTCCATTTTGCATCATGCTTTCATGTTGATATTTATCGCTTTTTGGGCTGTTATTACACTTCACGGTACAATATTGATGCCTTTTCTCTCTTATTTTGCAAGGTTTACATGAAGAGGGAGAATACCGGTAGCTGGTCTGGCCTGAAAAGGGAGCAAGTTTGAGATACCTATTCTGCGCAACTCCAAAAGCCGTGAAAATCAACGAGGATTTTTTTGGGATTTATAAAAAATACCGGGCCGAAGAAGTACCAGAGGGGCGCCAGCAGGGGGCCACAAGCCTGCTAGGCGCGACCACCCCCCTGGTCGTTCCTAGGGGGCATGTGGGCTCCCAGCTGGCCCTCTGGCTCCCCTCTTTTGCTACAAGTTGGGTTTCATTCCAGAAAAAATCAAGAGGAGGCTTTTCGGAGGATTCGCCGCCGCCACGAGGCGGAACTTGAGCAGAACCAATCTAGAGCTCCGTCAGGACGATCGTGCCGGGGAAACTTCCCTCCCGGAGGGGGATATCGTCACCATCGTCATCACCAACACTCCTCTCATCGGAGGAGACTCATCACCATCACCATCTTCACCAGCACCATCTCATCTCCAAACCCTAGTTCATCTCTTGTAACCAATCTCCATCTCGCGACTCCGATTGGTACTTGTAAGGTTGCTATTAGTATTAATTACTCTTTGTAGTTGATGCTAGTTGGATTACTTGGTGGAAGATTATATGTTCAGATATTTGATGCTACTCATTACCTCTCTGGTCATTAATATGATTTTGCTTTGTGAGTAGTCACTTTGGTTCCTAAGGACATGGGATAAGTCATGCTATAAGTAGTCATGTGAATTTGGTATTCGTTTGATATTTTGATGTGTTGTATGTTGTTTTTCCTCTGGTGGTGATATGTGAACGTCGACTACATAACACTTCACAATTATTTGGGCCTAGAGGAAGGCATTGGGAAGTTGTAAGTAGATGATGGGTTGCTAGAGTGACAGAAGCTTAAACCCTAGTTTATGCGTTGCTTCGTAAGGGGCTGATTTGGATCCACTAGTTTAATGCTATGGTTAGACTTTGTCTTAATTCTTCTTTCGTAGTTGCAGATGCTTGTGAGAGGGGTTAATCGTAAGTGGCATGCTTGTCCAAGTAAGGGTAGTACCCAAGCGCCGGTCCACCCACATATCAAACTATCAAAGTAGCGAACGCGAATCATATGAACATGATGAAAACTGGTTGACAGAAATTCCCATGTGTCCTCGGGAGCGTTTTACCTCCTATAAGACTTTGTCCAGGCTTGTCCCTTGCTACAAAAGGGATTGGGCGACCTTGCTGCAATGTTGTTACTTTTGTTACCCGTTGCCTGCTACGAATCATCTCACCACACAACTACTTGTTACCGATAATTCAAGTGCTTGCAGATATTACCTTGCTGAAAACCACTTGTTAGGTCCTTCTGCTCCTCGTTGGGTTCGACACTCTTACTTATCGAAAGGACTATGATAGATCCCCTATACTTGTGGGTCATCAAGACTCTTTTCTGGCGCCGTTGCCGGGGAGTGAAGCGCCTTTGGTAAGTGGAATTTGGTAAGGAAACATTTATATAGTGTGCTGAAATTTATTGTCACTTGTCACTATGGAAACTAATCCTTTGAGGGGCTTGTTCGGGGTATCTTCACCTCGAACGGAAGCACAAAGAGTTGCTCCTCAACCTGCTGCACCTACTGAAAATATTTTCTATGAATTTCCTTCGGGTATGCTTGAGAAACTGTTGGCTAATCCTTTTACAGGAGATGGAACATCACATCCAGACTTGCATCTAATCTATGTAGATGAAGTTTGTGGTTTATTTAAGCTTGCAGGTTTGCCCGAGGATGAGGTCAAGAAGAAGGTCTTTCCCTTATCTTTGAGGTATAAGGCGTTGACATGGTATAGGTTATGTGATGATACTGGATCATGGAAGTACAATCGGTTGAAATTGGAATTTCATCAAAAGTTTTATCCTATGCATCTAGTACATCGTGATCGGAATTATATATATAATTTTTGGCCTCGTGACAGAGAAAGCATCGCTCAAGCTTGGGGAGGCTTAAATCAATGTTATATTCATGCCCCAACCATGAGCTCTCGAGAGAAATTATCATTCAGAACTTCTATGCTCGTATTTCTCATGATGATCGCACCATGCTTGACACTTCTTGTACGAGTTCTTTTATGAAGAGGGATATTGACTTCAAATGGAATTTATTGGAAAGAATTAAACGCAACTCTGAAGATTGGGAGCTTGATGAAGGTAAGGAGTCAGGTATGAATTTCAAGTTTGATTGCGTTAAATCCTTTGTTGAAACAAATACTTTTTGTGATTTTAGCGCTAAGTATGGACTTGACTCTGAGATAGTAGCTTCATTGTGTGAATCATTTGCTGCTCATATTGATCTCCCCAAAGAGAAGTGGTTTAAATATCATCCTCCCTTAGAAGTCAATGTAGTTAAACCCAATCCAGTTGAAGAGAAAGTCATTGCCTATAATGATCCTATTGTTCCCAGTGCTTAAATTGAGAAACCACCTTTCCCTGTTAGGATAAAGGATCATTCTAAAGCTTCAACTGTGATACGTAGGGGCCACATTAGAACACCTACACCCCCTGAGCAAATTAGAGTTGAACCTAGCATTGCTATTATCAAAGATCTCCTGTCCGACGATGTTGAGGGACATGATATTCACTTCTGTGAAGATGCTGCTAGAATTGCTAAACCTCATGCTAGAGACAAACATAGGCCTGTTGTTGGCACGCATGTTGTTTCTGTTAAGATAGGAGATCATTGTTATCATGGTTTATGTGACGTGGGTGCTAGTGTTAGTGTTAGTGCAATACCTCAATCCTTATATGATGAAATTAAAGACGAGATTGCACCTGTTGAGATAGAACCCATTGATGTCACTATTCAGCTTGCCAATAGAGATACTATCTGCCCTGTAGGAATTGTTAGGGATGTAGAAGTCTTGTGTGGTAAAACGAAGCATCCTGCTGATTTCCTCGTTCTTTCTACCACACAAGATAGCTTTTGTTCCATCATATTTGGCAGACCCTTCCTCAATACCGTCAATGCTCATATTGACTGTGAGAAGCAAACTGTCACTATTGGCTTTGAAGGTGTATCATATGAGTTCAATATCTCCAAGTTTGGTAGACAACCTCATGAAAAAGAGTCGCCTAGTAAGGATGAAATTATTGCCCTAGCTTCTATTGCCATGCCTCCTACTGATCCTTTAGAGTAATACTTGCTTGAGCATGAAAATGATATGCATATGGATAAAAGGGATGAGATACATAGAGTTGTCTTAGAACAATATCCTATCCTTAAGAATAATTTGCCTGTTGAACTGCTTGGGGATCCACCCCCACCAAAGGGTGATCCTGTGTTCGAGCTTAAACAATTGCCAGATTCTCTTAAGTATGCTTATCTTGATGAAAAAGAGATATCTCCTGTTATTATTAGTGCTAGCCTCTCAGAGCATGAAGAAAATAAGTTATTAAAAACTCTGAGAAAGCACTGTGCTGCTATTGGATATACTCTTGATGATCTTAAGGGCATTAGTCCCACTCTATGCCAGCACAAGATTAAAACAGATCCTGATTCCAAACCAGTTGCTGATCATCAATAGAGATTAAATCCTAAGATGAAAGAGGTAGTAAGAAAATAAACACTAAAGCTCCTAGAAGCAGGTATTATCTATCCTGTTGCTCATAGTGATTGGGTAAGTCCGGTGCATTGCATCCCTAAGAAGGGAGGTATTACCGTTGTCCCTAATGATAAGGATGAATTGATCCCACAGAGGATTATTACTAGCTATAGGATGGTGATCGATTTTAGAAAATTGAATAAAGCCACTAGGAAAGATCATTACCCTTTGCCTTTTATCGACCAAATGCTAGAAAGACTATCTAAACACACACACTTCTGCTTTCTAGACGGTTATTCTGGTTTCTCCCAAATACCTGTTGCACAATCTGATCAGGAGAAAACCACTTTCACCTGCCCTTTTATTACCTTTGCTTATAGACGTATGCCTTTTGGCTTATGTAATGCACCTGCTACCTTTCAAATATGTATGATGGCTATATTCTCTGACTTTTGTGAAAAGATTGTTGAGGTTTTCATGGATGACTTCTTCATCTACGGGTCTTCTTTTGATGATTGCCTTAGCAACCTTGATCGAGTCTTGCAGAGATGTAAATATACCAATCTTGTCTTGAATTGGGAGAAGTGCCGCTTTATGGTTAATGAAGGCATCGTCTTAGGACATAAAATTTCTGAAAGAGGTATTGAAGTCGATAAGGCTAAGGTTGATGCAATCGAGAAAATGCCATTCCCCACAGATATCAAAGCTATAAGAAGTTTCCTTGGTCATGCTGGTTTCTATAGAAGGTTCATTAAAGACTTCTCTAAGATTTCTAGGCCTCTTACCAATCTCTTGCAAAAGGATATTCCATTTGTTTTTGATGATGATTGTGAGGAAGCCTTCGAAATACTTAAGAAGGCTTTGATAACTACACCTATTGTTCAACCACCTGATTGGAACTTACCTTTTGAAATCATGTGTGATGCTAGTGATTATGCTGTTGGTGCTGTCCTAGGGCAAAGAGTCGATAATAAGTTGAATGTTATTCACTATGCTAGTAAAACTCTAGACAGTGCCCAAAGAAACTATGCTACTACGGAAAAGGAATTTTTAGAAGTCGTGTTTGCATGTGAAAAGTTCAGATCTTACATAGTTGATTCCAAAGTCACTATTCACACTGATCATGCTCCTATTAAGTATCTCATGGAGAACAAACACGCTAAACCTAGACTTATCAGATGGGTTCTCTTGCTACAAGAATTTGATTTGCACGTTGTCGACAGGAAGGGTGCTGATAACCCCATAGCAGATAACTTGTCTAGGTTGGAGAATGTTCTTGATGACCCACAACCTATTGATGATAGCTTTCCTGATGAGCAATTGAATGTCATCAATACTTCACGTAGTGCATCGTGTTATGCTGATTATGCAAACTATATTGTTGCCAAATATATACCACCTAGTTTCACTTACCAGCAAAAGAGGAAATTCTTCTTTGACTTGAGACATTACTTTTGGGATGATCCTCACCTTTATAAGGAAGGAGTAGATGGTTTTATTAGACGTTGTGTACCTGAACATGAACAGGGACAGATCCTATAGAAGTGTCACTCCGAGGCCTACGGAGGACACCATGCGGGAGATAAAACTGCACACAAGGTATTGCAATCAGGTTTCTATTGGCCCACTCTCTTTAAGGATGCCCGTAAGTTTGTCTTGTCTTGTGATGAATGTCAAAGAATAGGTAATATCGGTAAACGTCAGGAAATGCCTATGAATTATTCACTTGTCACTGAACCATTTGATGTTTGGGGCTTTGATTATATGGAACCTTTTCCAAAATCCAACGGGTATACTCACATCCTAGTTGGTGTTGATTACCTCACTAAGTGGGTAGAAGATATCCCCACTAGTAGTGCTGATCACAACACCTCTATCAGGATGCTTAAAGAAGTTATTTTCCCTAGATTTGGAGTCCCTAGATATCTAATGACCGACGGTGGTTCACATTTCATTCATGGTGCTTTCCATAAAACGCTTGCTAAGTACGATGTCAACTATAGAATTGCGTTTCCCTATCACCCTCAGTCCAGTGGTCAAGTAGAGCTAAGCAATAGAGAGATTAAACTAATTCTGCAAAAGACTGTCAATAGGCCTAGAAAGAATTGGTCTAAGAAGCTCGATGATGCACTGTGGGCTTATAGAACTGCCTATAAGAATCCCATGGGTATGTCTCCATACAAAATGGTGTACGGTAAAGCGTGTCATTTACCTCTTGAGCTAGAGCATAAGGCTTATTGGGCAATCAAAGAGCTCAACTTTGATTTCAAACTTGCGGGTGAGAAGAGGTTATTTGATATTAGCTCGCTTGATGAATGGAGAACTCAGGCATATGAGAATGCCAAGTTGTTCAAAGAAAAGGTTAAGAGGTGGCATGATAAAAGGATACAAAAGATTGAGTTCAATGTAGGTGATTATGTCTTGCTTTATAATTCTCGTTTAAGATTTTTTGCAGGCAAGCTTCTCTCTAAATGGGAAGGTCCTTATATTGTTGAGGAAGTATATCGTTCCGGTGCCATCAAGATCAACAACCCAGAAGGTAATTGTCCGAGAGTGGTAAATGGGCAGAGAATCAAGCATTATATCTCACGTACTCCCATAAATGTTGAAAGCAATATTATCAATACCATAACTCCGAAGGAGTACCTAAGGGATATTTATCAGCCTATTTCAGACTCCAAAAACGAAGAGGTATGTGATTCGGTAAGTAAACAGACTCCAAAACTTTTCCAGTAGGAAATTTTCTCCGTTTTGGAATTTTTGAGAAAATAGAAAAATTTGAAGTAGTTCGGAAAGCGCACGAGGAGGCGACAAGCCTGCCACGCACGGGCCACCCCCCTGGCCGCGCCTGGGGGGCTTGTGGCCACCTCGTGTGCCTCCCGGACTTCGCTTTCTTGCGGAGTACTCCTTCTGGTCAGAAAAAAATCATTATATATTCTCCCTAAAGGTCTGACCCTCGTATCACGCAAATTACCTCTGTTTCGTTTCGAGCTTGTTTCTGCTGCAGATCTAGAGCGCTATGACATCCCCAAAAGCTCCGAAGGACAACATCCTCGAGAAGGTCATCAATCCCTACCTTGCGGGAGTGCTGCAACACCCTCAATCTATCGAGATGCGTGAGGGGATGTTGCACATCCGTGATGTTGAGGGGCCCAAGAAGTCCGGAAGCGTGGAGGTGAGCCTCGAAGCAATGGAGCAACAAGTCTTCAAGTGCCAAGGGATGGTGGAGCATGGACTCAACGCCAACCACATGATGATCACGAAGTTCACCAATGAGCACAAGATCGATGCCAATGACATCGGGAAGCACCTCTCCAGGCTCTATGACAGAATTGATCACCTCCAAGCCCAGAACTATGACCTGCAGAACCAAAACCGTGAGTATGAGTATAGATTTAAATCAATACGATTGGGTGCAGATTTGAGGATTCCGGAGACTCGGTCATCTTTCCATGATGGAGCACCTATGCCTTGGAAGACGGAGGATCAAACCCATGTTGCAACAACTCCACCACCATCACCTCCAAAGGAAGACAACTAAGCATGGGTATGGGCAATCCCGTTGGCTTGTGCGAAGCTTGGGGGAGTTGCCCCGGTATCGTATCACCATCACATCTTTTGTCTTTGCCTTTTCTTAGTTCGTTCCGTTTCGGTTTTATTTTTCTCTAGTAGATTAAAGGTCTTAGTGTTTTAGGTTTGAGATTTGCTTTGTGTCACCCCCGATGTATTCGAGCTCGTGAGCCATATAATAAAGAGTGTCTTAGTTAAGGGCCTTGCCTCATGCCATGATCAAAAGAATGAGAAAAGAACAAAAGCATGAAAGATCATGTAATGATCTTATGGGAAGTGATGGATTCACATATAAAAAGAATGATGATTGAAACTTGTTGAGGGTAGACAAACGTAGACCTTGGTCATTGTTGCAATTAATAGGAAGTGATAAAGAAGGAGAGGTTCACATATAAATATATCATCTTTGACACCATCTATGATTGTGAACACTCACTACACTATTACATGCTTAGAAGTGGATGTTGGACAAGGAAGACAACATAATGAATTGTGTTTGCTTGGTTCCGAACAATGGTATATGACTAAGATCCCTTAGCATGTGACGATTGCTTCCACCTCATATTAGCCAAAACTTCCGCACTAAGTAGAGATACTACTTGTGCATCCATAAACCTTCAACCCCAGTTTTGCCATGAGAGTCCACCATACCTACCTATGGATTGAATAAGATCCCTCAAGTAAGTTGTCATCGGTTCAAGCAATAAAAATTGCTCCCTAATATGGATGATCTATTAGTGTGTGGAAAATAAGCTTTGTACGAACCTGTGATGAGGAAGACATAAAAGCGACAGACTGCATAATAAAGTTCTTTATCACAGGGAATATAAAGTGACGTTCCTTCAGAAAAAGAGGACACACATCCAAACCTCAAAAGCGCATGACAACCTTTGCTTCCCTCTGCAAAGGTCCTATCTTGTACCTTTACTTTTTGCCCTTGTAAGAGTCATGGTGATCTACACCAATTCCTTATTTCGTCTTTATCTTGGCTAACATCATATGCTAGGGAAATATATATATTCATATGTCAACTTGGAAGTAAGTATTCATGAACTATTAATGTTGACATTACCCTTGAGATAAGTGGTTGGGAGGCGAAACTATAAGCCCCTATCTTTCTCTGTGTTAAGCTAAAACTTTTATCTCATGAGTACCACGTGAGTTGTGGCAATTGTAGAAGACAAAAAGATGATTGAGTATGTGGATTTGCTTTACAAGATCTTACTTGACTCTTTTTGATGTTATTATAAATTGCAATTGCTTCAATGACTAAAGGCTATAGGTTGTTAATTCTCGGTAAGGCTCTTGATCCATACTTTACTTTGTGAAGGAATTATCACTTTAGCATGAGAGATTATGTGATGGTATTGCTGTTCTAATTATGATCATGATGCCTGCATGTTCGTATCTTGTTTTGTCGACACCTCTCTCTCTCTAAACATGTGGGCATATTTATTGATCTCAGCTTTCACTTGAGGACCAGCAAGGTCTAAGCTTGGGGGAGTTGATACGTCCATTTTGCATCATGCTTTCATGTTGATATTTATCGCTTTTTGGGCTGTTATTACACTTCACGGTACAATACTTATGCCTTTTCTCTCTTATTTGGCAAGGTTTACATGAAGAGGGAGAATACGGGGAGCTGGAATTCTGGCCTGAAAAGGGAGCAAGTTTGAGATACCTATTCTGCGCAACTTCAAAAGCCGTGAAAATCAACGAGGATTTTTTTGGGATTTATAAAAAATACTAGGCCGAAGAAGTACCAAAGGGGCGCCAGCAGGGGGCCACAAGCCTGCTAGGCGCGACCACCCCTCTGGCCGCGCCTAGGGGGCTTGTGGGCTCCCAGCTGGCCCTCTGGCTCCCATCTTTTGCTACAAGAAGGGTTTCGTTCCAGAAAAAATCAAGAGGAGGCTTTTCGGAGGATTCGCCGCCGCCACGAGGCGGAACTTGAGCAGAACCAATCTAGAGCTCTGGCAGGACGATCCTGCTGGGGAAACTTCCCTCCAGGAGGGGGAAATCATCGCCATCGTCATCACCAACACTCCTCTCATCGGAGGGGACTCATCACCATCAACATCTTCATCAGCACCATCTCATCTCCAAACCCTAGTTCATATCCACTAACCAATCTCCATCTCGCGACTCCGATTGGTACTTGTAAGGTTGCTAGTAGTGTTAATTACTCTTTGTAGTTGATGCTAGTTGGATTACTTGGTGGAAGATTATATGTTCAGATCTTTGATGCTACTCATTACCTCTCTGGTCATGAATATGATTATGCTTTGTGAGTAGTCACTTTGGTTCCTGAGGACATGGGATAAGTCATGCTATAAGTAGTCATGTGAATTTGGTATTCGTTTGATTTTTGATGTGTTGTATGTTCTTTTTCCTCTAGTGGTGTTATGTGAATGTCGACTACATAATACTTCACCATTATTTGGGCCTAGAGGAAGGCATTGGGAAGTACTCCCTCCGTTCCTAAATATAAGTCTTTCTAGAGATTTCACTATTTGACTACATACGAAGCAAGATGAATGAATCTACACTCTAATGTATGTCTATATACATCCGTATGTAGTTTCTTAATGAAAACTCTTAAAAGACTTATATTTAGAAACAGAGGGAGTAGTAAGTAGATGATGGGTTGCTAGAGTGACAGAAGCTTAAACCCTAGTTTATGCGTTGCTTCGTAAGGGGCTGATTTGGATCCACTAGTTTAATGCTATGGTTAGACTTTGTCTTAATTCTTCTTTCGTAGTTGCGGATGCTTGCGAGAGGGGTTAATCATAAGTGGGATGCTTGTCCAAGTAAGGGCAGTACCCAAGCGCCGGTCCACCCACATATCAAACTATCAAAGTAGCGAACGCGAATCATATGAACATGATGAAAACTAGGTTGACATAAATTCCCATGTGTCCTCGGGAGCGTTTGACCTCCTATAAGACTTTGTCCAGGCTTGTCCCTTGCTACAAAAGGGATTGGGCCACCTTGCTGCACCGTTGTTACTTTTGTTACTTGTTGCTTGCTACGAATCATCTCACCACACAACTACTTGTTACCGATAATTTCAGTGCTTGCAGATATTACCTTGCTGAAAACCACTTGTCAGATCCTTCTGCTCCTCGTTGGGTTCGACACTCTTACTTATCGGAAGGACTACGATAGATCCCCTATACTTGTGGGTCATCATGGCGCCGGTGACAAGAAGATCGTGCCGGTGCTTTGGTGATGGAGATCAAGAAGCACATGATGATGGCCATAACATATCACTTATGAATTGCATGTGTTGTTAATCCTTTTATGCACCTTATTTTGCTTAGAACGACGGTAGCATTATAAGGTGATCTCTCACTAAAATTTCAAGACGAAATTGTGTTCTCCCCGACTGTGCACAGTTGTTACAGTTCGTCGTTTCGAGACACCACGTGATAATCGGGTGTGATAGACTCAACGTTCACATACAACGGGTGCAAAACAGTTGCACACGCGGAACACTCGGGTTAAGCTTGACGAGCCTAGCATGTGCAGACATGGCCTCGGAACACATGAGACCGAAAGGTCGAGCATGAATCGTATAGTTGATATGATTAGCATAGAGATGCTTACCACTGAAACTATTCTCAACTCACGTGATGATCGGACTTGAGTTAGTGGATTTGGATCATGTACCACTCAAATGACTAGAGGGATGTACTTTTTGAGTGGGAGTTTATTAAGTAATTTGATTAGTTAAACTCTAATTATCATGAACATAGACAAAAGGTCTTTGCGAATTATGATGTAGCTTGCACTATAGCTCTATTGTTTTCTATATGTTCCTGGAGAAAATTTAGTTGAAAGATAATAGTAGCAACTTTGCGGACTCAGTCCGTAAAGGTGAGGATTGTCCTCATTGCTGCGCAGAAGGCTTATGTCCTTAATGCACCACTCGGTGTGCTGCACCTCGAGCGTCGTCTGTGGATGTTGCGAACATTTGACATACACATTTTTTGATGACTACGTGATAGTTTAGTGCGTAATACTTAATGGCTTAGAAGTAAGGCACCGAAGACGTTTTGAAACGTCACGGAACATAAGAGATGTTCTAAGAGATGAAATTGAGATTTCATGCTCGTGCCCTTGTTGAGAGGTATGAGACCTCCAACAAGATTCTTTGTCCACAAAGTAAAGGAGAAAAGCTCAATCGTTGAGCATGTTTTCAGATTGTTTGAGTACAACAATCGCTTGAATCAAGTGGAAGTTGATCTTCCAGGTGAGATAGTGATGGTTCTCCAAAGTCACTGCCACTAAGCTGCTAGAGCTTCGTGATGAACTATAACATATCAAAGATAGATATAATGATCCTTGAGCGATTCGCACTGTTTGACATTGCGAAAGTAGAAATCAAGAAGGAGCATCAATTGTTGGTGGTTAGTAAAACCATTAGTTTCAAGAAGGGCAAGTGCTAGAAGGGATACTTCATGAAACGGCAAACCAGTTGCTGCTCCAATGAACAAACCCAAGATTAAACCCAAACCCAAGACTAAAGTGCTTCTGATATGAGGGGAACGGTCACTGAGACGGTGCTACCCTAGATACTTGGTAGATGAGAAGGCTGGCGAAGTCAACAAAAGTATATTTGATATACATGATATTGATGTGTACTTTACTAGTACTGCTAGTAGCACGTGGTTATTAGATACCGATTTGATTGCTAAGTGATTAGTAACTCGAAATAAAAGCTGTGGAATAAACGGAGACTAGCTAAAGGTGAGATGACGATACGTGTTGGAAGTGTTTCCAAGGTTGATGTGATCAAACATTGCACGCTCCCTCTACCATCGGGATTGGTGTTAAACCTAAATAATTGTTATTTAATGTTTACGTTGAGCATGAACATGATTAGATCGTGTTTATTGCAATACGATTCTTCATTTAAAGAGAATAATGGTTATTCTATTTGCTTGAATAAATACCTTCAATGGTTTATTGAATCTCGATCGTAGTATTACACATGTTCATAATATTTGTGCCAAAAAGATACAAAGTAATAATGATAGTACCACATACTTGTGGCACTGCCGATTGAGCCATGTTGGTGTAAAATGCATGAAGAAACTCCATGCTGATGGATCTTTGTACTCACTTATTTTTGAAACGTTTGAGACATGCAAACCATACGTGTTGGTATAAACGCATCAAGAAACTCCATGCAGATGGATCGTTTGGACTCACTTGATTTTGAATCACTTGAGACATGCAAAATCATACCACATGGAACAAGAAAGTAACTTGTTGGATGCAAACCATTTTTGATGTGTGCAGTCTAATGAGTGCTGAGGCATGCAGTGGATATCGTTATGTTCTTACTTCACTGATGATTTGAGTAGATACATGAGTATTTACTTGATGAATCACAAGTCCGAAATATTGAAAAGTTCAAAGCTATTTCAGAGTGAATATCGTCGTGACAAGAGGATAAACTGTCTACGATATAATCATAGAAATGAATATTTGAGTTGCGAGTTTTGGTACACAGTTAAGACAATGTGGAAATCGTTTCGCAGTTCATGCCACCTAGAACACCATAGTGTGATGGTGTGTCCGAACGTCATAGCCGCGCCCTATTTGATATGGTGCATACTATGATGTTTATTATCTAATTACCACTATCGTTTATGGGTTATGCATTAGAGACAACTGCATTCACTTTAAATAGGGCACCACGTATTTTTGTTGAGATGACAGAATATAAACTATGGTTTCGAGAAACCTAAGCTGTCATTTCTTAAAAGTTTGGGGCTGCAATGCTTATGTGAAAAAGTTTCAGTCTGATAAGCTCGAACCCAAAGCAGATAAATACATCTTCATAGGATATCCAAAGCAGTTGGATGCATCTCCTATCTCAGATCCGAAAGCAAAGTGTTTGTTTCTAGAAACGGGTCCTTTCTTGAGGAAAGATTTCTCGAAACAATTGAGTGGGAGAGTGGTAGAACTTGATGAGTTTAGTGAACCGTCACTTCAACCAGTGTGTACCACGGCGCATGAAGTTGTTCCTGTGGCACGTGCACCAATTGAAGTGGAAACTGATTATGGTGATCATTGAGCTTCGGATCAAGTTACTACAAACCTCGTAGGTCGCGTACTACTACATAGTGGTACGGTAACCTTGTCTTGGAGGTCATGTTGTTGAACAACAATGAACCTACGAGCTATGGAGAAGCGATGGTGGGCCCGCATTCCAACAAAAGGCTGGAGGCCATGAAATCCGAGAGAGGATCCATGAAGACTTTGGAAGAACTGCTTGATGGTCATAAGACTATTGAGTAAAGATGGATCTTTAAATTGAAGACATACAATGATGGTGAAAAGTCACCATTAAGAAAATCTTGACTTATCAGAAAGATGTTTCCGACAAGATCAAAGAGTTGACTATGATGAGACTTTCTCACTCATAGCGGTGCTAAAAGTCTGTTCAAATTATGTTAGTGGTCGCTACATTGTATATGAAATATTGCACATAGGATGTCAAAACATTGTTTCCTTGACGGTTTCCTTGAGGAAAGGTTGTATGTGATACAACCAGAAGGTTTTGTCGGTCCTAAGGATGCTGACAAGTATGCAAGCTCCAGCGATCCTTCTATGGACTGGTGCAAGCATCTCGAAGTTCGAATATACGCTTTGATGAGATGATCAAAGCTTTTGGGTTTGTACAAGGTTTATGAGAAACTTGTATTTCCAAAGAAGTGAGTGGGAGCACTATAGGATTTCTGATAAGTATATGTGGTTGACATATTGTAGATCAGAAGTAATGTAGAATTTCTAAGAAGCATAAAGGGTTGTTTGAAAGGAGTTTTTCAAAGGAAAACCTGGATAGAGCTACTTGAACGTTGAGCATCAAGATCTATAGAGATAGATCAAAAAGCTTAATAGAGCTTTCAAATGAAATGCATGCCTTGACAAGTTTTTGAAAGAGTTCAAATAGATCAGCAAAGAAGGAGTTCTTGGCTGTGTTGTAAAGTGTGAATTTGAGTAAAGACTCAAAGCCCGACCACGACAGAAGAAAGAGAAAGGATGAAGGTCGTCTCCTATGCCTTAGCCATAGACTCTAAAGTATGCCATGCTGTGTGCCGCACCTGATGTGTGCCTTGCCACAAGTCTGTTAAGAGGTACAGAGAGCGATACAGGATTGAATCACTAAAACAGTGGTCAAAGTTATCCTTAGTAACTAGTGGACTAAGGAATTTTTCTCGATTATGGAGGTGGTTAAAGAGTTCGTCGTAAAGGGTTACGTCGATGCAAGATTTAACACTAATCTGAATAAACTATGAGTAGTAAAACAGATTTGTATAGTAGAGTAGATATTTGGAGTATTTCCGAATAACACGTAGTAGCAACATCTATAAGATGACATAAAGATTTGTAAAGGACACACGGATGTCAAAGATTTAGAACCGTTGACTAAACCTCTCTCGCAAGCAAGACGTGAACAGACCCTGGAACTATATGGGTGTTGGATTCGTTAAAATCACATGGTGATGTGAACTAGATTATTAACTCTAGTGCAAGTCGGAGACTGTTGGAAATATGCCCTAGAGGCAATAATAGATTAGTTATTATTATATTTCTTTGTTCGTGATAATCGTTTATTATCCATGCTATAATTGTATTGATTGGAAACTCAAATACATGTGTGGATACATAGACAAAATACTGTCCCTAGTAAGCCTCTAGTTCACTAGCTCGTTGATCAAAGATGGTCAAGGTTTCCTAACCATAGACAAGTGTTGTCACTTGATAACGGGATCACATCATTAGGAGAATCATGTGATGGACAAGACCCAAACTATGAACGTAGCATATTGATCGTGTCGTTTTAGTGCTATTGTTTTGTGCGTGTCAAGTATTTATTCCTATGACCATGAGATCGTATAACTCACTGGCACCGGAGGAATACCTTGTGTGCATCAAATGTCACAACGTAACTGGGTGAGTATAAAGGTACTCTACAGGTATCTCCAAAGGTGTCCGTTGAGTTAGTATGGATCAAGACTGGGGTTTCTCACTCCATGTGACGGAGAGGTATCTCGGGGCCCACTCGGTAATACAACATCACATATAAGCCTTGCAAGCAATGTGACTCAAGTATGAGTCATGTGGATCTTTTATTACGGAACGAGTAAATGGACTTGCTGGTAACGAGATTGAAATAGGTATGCGGATGCCGACGATCGAATCTCGGGCAAGTAACATACCGAAGGACAAAGCAAATGACATACGAGATTATATGAATCATTGACACTGAAGTTCAACCGATAAGATCTTCGAAGAATATGTTGGATCCAATATGGGCATACAGGTCCCGCTATTGGATATTGACCGAGGAGTGGCTCGGAGCATGTCTACATAGTTCTCGAATCCGCAGAGTGTGCACACTTAAGGTTCGGCGATGTTTTAGTATAGTTGAGTTATATGAGTGGTTACGAATGTTGTTCGGAGTCCCGAATGAGATCACGTATGTCACGAGGGTTTCCGGAATGGTCCGGAAACAAAGATTGATATATAGGATGGTTTCATTTGGTTATCAGAAGGTTTTCGGGCATTACCGACATTGTACCGGGAGTGACGAATGGGTTCCGGAAGTTCGCCGGGAGGGGGCAACCCACCCGGGGGAAGCCCAATGGCCTTAGGGGTGGCGCACCAGCCCTTAGTGGGCTGGTGGGACAGCCCAATAGGGCCTATGCGCCAAGAGAAGAAAACCAAAGAAAGAAAAAAAGGGGAGGTGGAAAGGAAGAGAAGGACTCCACTTTCCAATCCTAGTTGGAGTAGTAATCCTCCTCTCCTCCTGGCCGGCGCACCCTTGAGGGCTTGGCCCTCAAGGCAAGACTCCTCCCCCTCCCTCCTATATATAGTGGAGATTTAGGGCTGATTTGAGACAACTTTTGCCACATGCAACTCAGATCTAGACACCATAGTTCTTCCTCTAGATCATATTTCTGCGGAGCTCGGGCTGAGCCCTGCACGAGTAGATCATCAGCACCACCGGATCACCGTCACTCTGCTGGATAACTCATCTACTTCTCCGTCTTGCTTGCTGGATCAAGAAGGTCGAGTTCATCATCGAGCTGTACGTGTGCTGAATGCGGAGGTGCCGTCCGTTTGGCGCTAGATCGGATCGGATCGTGGGAAGGATCGCGGGACGGTTCATGGGACGGTTCGCGGGGCGGATTGAGGGACATGAGGACATTACACTACATCAACCGCGTTTCTTAATGCTTCCTGCTGTGCAATCTACAATGGTACGTAGATCCAAATCTCCTCTCATAGATGGACATCACCATGATAGGTCTTCGTGTGCGTAGGAATTTTTTTGTTTCCCATGCAATGTTCCCCAACAACACCGGATTGAGGGAAATATTGATAGCACTTTGATTGTCACATAGAAGAGGCACTTTGCCACAAGTGACACCGTAATCCTTTAAAGTTTGCCTCATCCATAGCAACTGTGCACAACAACTTGTAGATGCAGCATACTCAACCTTGGTGGAGGACGGTGAGATACAATTTTGCTTCTTTGAAGACCAACTTACCAGCGAACGACTAAGAAATTGGCATCCTCCATACGTTGACTTCCTCTCCACACAGTGTCCTGCCCAATCTGAGTCACAATAGCCCATATAGATTGAAGCTTGCTCCTTTGAGATACCATAGGCCAAAGTTTGGGGTATGAGCCAAATATCGAAAGATTCGTTTAACAGCCGCAAGGTGGCTTTCTTTTGGTGCAGACTGAAACCGTGCACAAATCCCTACACTCAACATGATATCCGGTCTAGATGCGCAAAGGTAAAGAATGGAGGCAATCATGGAGCGATATACCTTTTGACCCAATGCTTTACCATCGGGATCACTGTCAAACTTGCATCTGGTTGGCATGGGAAATTTGACCGGCTTGACGTCCTCTATCTCGAACCTCTTGAGCATGTCTTGGGTGTACTTGGCTTGTTTGATGAAGGTTTCTGCTAAGCCTTGTTTAATCTCAAATCCAAGGAAGAACTTCAGCTCACCCATCATTAACATCTCAAATTTCTCGGTCATTAGTGCAACAAATTCTTGATTGAAAGATTTGTTAGGAGAACCAAAAATGTATCATCAACATATAGTTGGCATATGAACAAATCCCCTTCGACCTTTTTGGTAAAAAGGATGGGATCGATCTTCCCAATTTCAAACCCACGATCTTGCACCAACTCGGTAAGGTACTCACATGTCACGCCCAAGATGCGACCCTATCCTCAATTTGGCACGAAGGTCTCGTCAAGGATAGAAGCGCATCTCGTCGTGTCGCAAGAATTGATATCATTACAAGTAAATGTACTGAAAGGAAGATATATATATATATATATATAGAGTTGGCTTACACTCGTCACAAGCTACATCAGAGTCACAACAGTACAGTACATAAACATCATGAAGAAGAGCAGGGTCCGACTACGGACGAAAACAAACGAGAAAAGAAGAACGACGTCCATCCTAGCTATCCCAAGCTGCCGGCCTGGAACCCATCCTAGATCGATGAAGAAGAAGAAGAAGAAGCAACTCCAAATGAACAATCAACGCGCTTGTGTCAAGTAACCTTTACCTGTACCTGCAACAGGTGTTGTAGTAATCTGTGAGCCACAGGGGACTCAGCAATCTCATTTCCAAAGGTATCAAGACTAGCAAAGCTTAATGGGTGAGGCAAGGTTAAGTGGTGAGGTTGTAGCAGCGACTAAGCATATGTTTGGTGGCTAAACTTACGAGTACAAGAAATAAGAGGGGGAAGATCTACGCATAGCGGACGTGAACTACTGATGATCAAATGAATGATCCTGAACACCTACCTATGCCAGACATAACCTGTTGGGGAACGTCGCATGGGAAACAAAAATTTTCCTACGCGCACGAAGACCTATCATGGTGATGTCCATCTACGAGAGGGGATTTCCGATTTACGTACCCTTGTAGATCGCACAGCAGAAGCGTTAGTGAACGCGGTTGATGTAGTGGAACGTCCTCACGTCCCTCGATCCGCCCCGCGAACCGTCCCGCGATCCGTCCCACGATCTAGTGCCGAACGGACGGCACCTCCGCGTTCAGCACACGTACAGCTCGACGATGATCTCGGCCTTCTTGATCCACCAAGAGAGATGGAGAGGTAGATGATTTCTCCGGCAGCGTGACGGCACTCCGGAGGTTGGTGGTGATCTTATCTCGGCAGTGCTCCGCCCGAGCTCCGCAGAAACGCGATCTAGAGGAAAAACCGTGGAGGTATGTGGTCGGGCTGCCGTGGCAAAGTTGTCTCAAATCAGCCCTAATACCTCCGTATATATAGGTGGGAGGGGAGGGGCCTTGCCTTGAGGCTCAAGGAGCCCCAAGGGGGTCGGCCGAGCAGAGGGGGGAAGGTCTCCCCTTCCAAACCGAATCCAACTTGGTTTGGAAGGTGGAGTCCTTCTCTCCTTTCCCACCTCCCTCTTTTTTATCTTTCTCTTTGATTTCTTATCCCTTGGCGCATAGGGCCTTCTTGGGCTGTCCCACCAGCTCACTAAGGGCTGGTGCGCCACCCCCAAGGCCTATGAGCTTCCCCGGGGTGGGTTGCCCCCCCGATGAACACCCGGAACCCATTCGTCATTCCCTGTACATTCCCGGTAACTCCGAAAACCTTACGGTAATCAAATGAGGTCATCGTATATATCAATCTTCGTTTCTGGACCATTCCGGAAACCCTCGTGACGTCCGTGATCTCATCCGGGACTCCGAACAACATTTGGTAACCAACCATATAACTCAAATACGCATAAAACAACGTCGAACCTTAAGTGTGCAGACCCTGCGGGTTCGAGAACTATGCAGACATGACCCGAGTGACTCCTCGGTCAATATCCAATAGCGGGACCTGGATGCCCATATTGGATCCCACATATTCTACGAAGATCTTATCATTTGAACCTCAGTGCCAAGGATTCATATAATCCCGTATGTCATTCCCTTTGTCCTTCGGTATGTTACTTGCCCGAGATTCGATCGTCAGTATCCGCATACCTATTTCAATCTCGTTTACCGGAAAGTCTCTTTACTCGTTCTGTAATACAAGATCCTGCAACTTACACTAAGTCACTTTGCTTGCAAGGCTTGTGTGTGATGTTGTATTACCGAGTGGGTCCCGAGATACCTCTCCGTCACACGGAGTGACAAATCCCAGTCTCGATCCATAATAACTCAATGAACACCTTCGGATATACCTGTAGAGCATCTTTATAGTCACCCAGTTAAGTTGTGACGTTTGATACACACAAAGCATTCCTCCGGTGTCAGTGAGTTATATGATCTCATGGTCATAGGAACAAATACTTGACACGCAGAAGACAGTAGCAACAAAATGACACGATCAACATGCTACGTCTATTAGTTTGGGTCTAGTCCATCATGTGATTCTCCTAATGGCGTGATTCAGTTATCAAGCAACAACACCTTGTTTATAATCAGAGGACTCTGACTATCTTTGATCAACTGGCTAGCCAACTAGAGGCTTGCTAGGGACAGTGTTTTGTCTATGTATCCACACATGTATATAAGTCTTCATTCAATACAATTATAGCATGGATAATAAACGATTATCTTGATACAGGAATTATAATAATAACTATATTTATTATTGCCTCTAGGGCATAATTCCAACAGTCTCCCACTTGCACTAGAGTCAATAATCTAGCCCTCACATCATCATGCGAATTGTAATAAATCTAACACCCATACAGTTCTGGTGTTGATCATGCTTTGCCCGTGGAAGAGGTTTAGTCAGCGGGTCTCCTACATTCAGATCCGTGTGCACTTTGCATATATTTACGTCATCCCCTTCGACGTAGTCGCGGATGAGGTTGAAGCGTCGCTTGATGTGTCTGGTCTTCTTGTGAAATCGTGGTTCCTTTGCTAAGGCAATGGCACCCGTGTTGTCACAGAACAAGGTTATTGGATTCAGTGCGCTTGGCACCTCCAAGATCCGTCATGAACTGCTTCATCCAGTCACCCTCTTTAGCCGCCTCCGAGGCAGCCATGTACTCCGCTTCACATGTAGAATCTGCTACGACGCTTTGCTTGGAACTGCACCAGCTTACTGCACCCCCATTAAGAATAAATACGTATCTGGTCTGCGACTTAGAGTCATCCGGATCAGTGTCGAAGCTTGCATTGACGTAACCCTTTACGACGAGCTCTTCGTCACCTCCATACACGAGAAACATCTCCTTAGTCCTTTTCAGGTACTTCAGGATATTCTTGACCGCCGTCCAGTGATCCACTCCTGGATTACTCTGGAACCTGCCTGCCATATTTATGGCCAGGCTAACGTCTGGTCTAGTGCATAGCATTGCATACATTATAGAACCTATGGCTGAAGCATAGGGGACGGTGCTCATATGCTCTCTATCCTTATCAGTTGCTGGGCACTGAGCCTTACTCACTCTCGTACCTTGTAAAACTGGCAAGAACCCTTTCTTGGACTGTTCCATTTTGAACCTCTTCAAAACATTATCAAGGTATGTGCTTTGTGAAAGTCCTATCAGGCGTTTTGATCTATCCGTGTAGATCTTAATGCCTAGAATGTAAGCAGCTTCTCCTAGGTCCTTCATAGAGAAACTTTTATTCAAGTAATCCTTTATGCTCTCCAAAAACTCCACGTTGTTTCCAATCAGCAATATGTCATCCACATATAATATTAGAAACGCCACAGAGCTCCCACTCACTTTCTTGTAAATACAAGATTCTCCAACCACTTGTATAAACCCAAATGCTTTGATCACCTCATCAAAGCGTTTGTTCCAACTCCGAGATGTTTGCACCAGTCCATAAATGGATCGCTAGAGGTTGCACACTTTGTTAGCATTCTCAGGATCGACAAAACCTTCGGGTTGCATCATATACAACTCTTCCTTAAGGAAACCGTTAAAGAACGCCGTTTTGACATCCATCTGCCAGATTTCATAATCGAAAAATACAGCTATTGCTAACATGATTCTGACGGACTTAAGCATCGCTACGGGTGAGAATGTCTCATCGTAGTCAACTCCTTGAACTTGTGAAAAACCCTTTGCCACAAGTCGAGCTTTATAAACGGTCACATTGCCGTCAACGTCCATCTTCTTCTTAAAGATCCATTAATTCTGAATAGCCTTGCGGCCCTCAGGTAGTACTTCCAAAGTCCACACTTTGTTTTCATACATGGATCCTATCTCGGATTTCATGGCCTCTAGCCATTTGTTGGAATCTGGGCCCACCATTGCTTCTTCATAATTTGCAAGTTCATTGTTGTCTAACAACATGATTGACAAAACGGGATTACCGTACCACTCTGGAGCAGCACGTGGTCTCGTCGACCTGCGTGGTTTGACAGGAACTTGAACCGGAGTTTCATGATCATCATCATTAACTTCCTCCTCAACCGGCATCGCAATGACAGGGGTTTCCCCTTGCCCTGCGCCACCATCCAGAGGGATGAGAGGTTTGACAACCTCATCAAGTTCTATCTTCCTCCCACTCAATTCTCTCGAGAGAAACTCCTTCTCGAGAAAAGATCTGTTTTTAGCAACAAACACTTTGCCCTCGGATTTGAGATAGAAGGTGTACCCAACTGTCTCTTTTGGGTAACCTATGAAGATGCACTTTTCCGCTTTGCGTTCCAGCTTTTCAGGCTGAAGCTTTTTGACATAAGCATCACATCCCCAAACTTTAAGAAACGACAACTTTGTCCTTTTGCCATACCACAGTTCGTATGGTGTCATCTCAACGGATTTTGATGGTGCCCTATTTAAAGTGAATGCAGCTGTGTCTAATACATAACCCCAAAACGATAACGGCAAATCGGTAAGAGACATCATAGATCGCACCATCTCTAATAAAGTACGATTACGACGTTCGAACACACCATTACGTTGTGGTGTTCCAAACGGTATCAACTGTGAAACAATTCCACATTGTCTTAAGTGAGCACCAAACTCAAAACTCAGATATTCACCCCCACGATCAGACCGTAGGAATTTGATCTTCTTGTTACGATGATTTTCAACTTCACTCTGAAATTGCTTGAACTTTTCAAATGTTTCAGACTTGTGCTTCATTAAGTAGACATAACCATATCTACTCAAATCGTCAGTGAAGGTGAGAAAACAACGATATCCGCCGCGTGCCTCTACGCTCATCGGACCGCACACATCGGTATGTATGATTTCCAACAAGTCACTGGCACGCTCCATTGTTCCGGAGAACGGAGTTTTAGTCATCTTGCCCATGAGGCATGGTTCGCACGTGTCAAGTGAATCAAAGTCAAGTGACTCCAAAAGTCCATCGGTATGGAGTTTCTTCATGCGCTTTACACCAATATGACCTAAGCGGCAGTGCCACAAAAATATGGCGCTATCATTGTTAACTCTAACTCTTTTGGTCTCAATGTTATGTATATGTGTATTATCACTATCAAGATTCAATATGAACAATCCTCTCACATTGGGTGCATGACCATAAAAGATGTTACTCATGGAAATAGAACAACCATTATTCTCTGACTTAAAAGAGTAACCGTCTCGCAATAAACAAGATCCAGATATAATGTTCATGCTCAACGCAGGCACTAAATAACAATTATTCAAGTTCATAACTAATCCTGATGGTAACTGAAGTGAAACTGTGCCGACGGAGATTGCATCAACCTTGGAACCATTTCCTACACGCATCGTCACTTCATCTTTTGCCAGCCTTCGCTTATTCCACAGTTCCTGTTTTGAGTTGCAAATATGAGCAACAGAACTGGTATCGAATACCCAGGCACTACTACGAGAGCCGGTTAAGTACAAATCAATAACATGTATATCAAATATACCTGATTTTTCTTTGGCCACCTTCTTATCAGCCAGATACTTGGGGCAGTTGCGCTTCCAATGACCCATACCCTTGCAATAGTATCACTCTGTTTCAGGATTAGGTCCAGCTTTGGGTTTCTTCGTTGGATTGGCAACAGGCTTGCCGCTCTTCTTTGAATTACCCTTCTTGCCTTTGCCGTTTCTCTTGAAACTAGTGGTCTTATTCACCATCGACACTTGATGCTCTTTACGGAGTTCAGACTCTGCGACTTTCAGCATCACAAACAACTCGCCGGGTGACTTGTTCATCCCTTGCATGTTGTAGTTCAACACAAAGCCCTTATAGCTTGGCGGCAGTGATTGAAGGATTCTATCAGTGATAGCCTCTTGCAGGAGTTCAATCCCTAGCTCAGCTAGACGGTTTGAGTACCCAGACATTTTGAGCACATGTTCACTGACAGACGAATTCTCCTCCATCTTGCAAGCATAGAATTTATCGGAGGTCTCATAACTCTCGATCCGGGTGTTCTTCTGAAAGATGAACTTCAACTCCTGGAACATCTCATATGCTCCATGACGCTCAAAGCGACGTTGAAGTCCCGGTTCTAAGCCATACAAGACTGCACATTGAACTACTGAGTAGTCCTCCTTACGTGTTAACCAAGCGTTCTTAACATCCTGATCAGCCGTAGCGGGTGGTTCATCTCCTAGCGCAGCATTAAGGACATAATCCTTCTTCCCAGCTTGTAGGGTCAACTTAAGATTACGAGCCCAGTCTACAAAGCTGCTTCCATCATCTTTCAACTTAGCTTTCTCTAGGAACGTATTAAAATTCAGGGTGACTGTCGCGTGAGCCATGATCTACAACACAAATATATTAAAAGTGGACTTAGACTATGTTCGAGATAATTAGAGTTTAACTTCATCAAATTATTTGCTAAACTCCCACTCAAAAAGTACATCTCTCTAGTCATTTGAGTGGTTCATGACCCACTTACACTAGCTCAAGTCCGATCATCACGTGAGTTGAGTATAGTTTCAGTGGTAAGCATCCCTATGCTAATCATATCATCTATATGATTCATGATCAACCTTTCGGTCTCATGTGTTCCGAGGCCATGTCTACACATGCTAGGCTCGTCAAGCTTAACCCGAGTGTTCCGCGTGTGCAACTGTTTTGCACCCGTTGTATGTGAACGTCGAGTCTATCACACCTGATCATCACGTGGTGTCTCGAAACGACGAACTATAGCAACGGTGCACAGTCGGGGAGAACACAATTTTCGTCTTGAAATTTTAGTGAGAGATCACCTCATAATGCTACCGTCGTTCTATGCAAAATAAGGTGCATAAAAGGATTAACATCACATGCAATTCATAAGTGACATGATATGGCCATCATCACGTGCTCCTTGATCTCCATCACCAAAGCACCCGCACGATCTTCTTGTCACCGGCGCCACACCATGATCTCCATCAACGTGTCGCCATCGGGGTTGTCATGCTACTCATGCTATTACTACTAAAGCTACATCCTAGCAAAATAGTAAACGCATCTGCAAGCACAAACATTAGTTTAAAGACAACCCTATGGCTCCTGCCGGTTGCCGTACCATCGACGTGCAAGTAGATATTATCTATTACAACATGATCATCTCATACATCCAATATATCACATCACACCGTTGGCCATATCACATCACAAGCATACCCTGCAAAAACAAGTTAGACGTCCTCTAATTTTGTTGTTGCATGTTTTACGTGGTGACCATGGGTATCTAGTAGGATCGCATCTTACTTACGCAAACACCACAACGGAGATATATGAATTGCTATTTAACCTTATACAAGGACCTCCTCGATCAAATCCGATTCAACTAAAGTTGGAGAAACCGACACTTGCCAGTCATCTTTGAGCAACGGGGTTACTCGTAGCGATGAAACCAGTCTCTCGTAAGCGTACGAGTAATGTCGGTCCAAGCCGCTTCAATCCAACAATACCGCGGAATCAAGAAAAGACTAAGGAGGGCAGCAAAACGCTCATCACCGCCCACAAAAACTTTTGTGTTCTACTCGAGAAGACATCTACGCATGAACCTAGCTCATGATGCCACTGTTGGGTAACGTCGCATGGGAAACAAAAATTTTCCTACACGCACGAAGACCTATCATGGTGATGTCCATCTACGAGAGGGTATTTCCGATCTATGTACCCTTGTAGATCGCACAGCAGAAGCATTAGTGAACGCGGTTGATGTAGTGGAACGTCCTCACGTCCCTCGATCCGCCCCGCGAACCGTCCCGCGATCCGTCCCACGATCTAGTGCCAAACGGACGGCACCTCCGCGTTCAACACACGTACAGCTCGACGATGATCTCGGCCTTCTTGATCCAGCAAGAGAGCCGGAGAGGTAGATCAGTTCTCCGGCAGCGTGACGGTGCTCCGGAGGTTGGTGGTGATATTATCTCGGCAGGGCTCCGCCCGAGCTCCGCAGAAACGCGATCTAGAGGAAAAACTGTGGAGGTATGTGGTCGGGCTGCCGTGGCAAAGTTGTCTCAAATCATCCCTAATACCTCCGTATATATAGGTGGGAGGGGAGGGGCCTTGCCTTGAGGCTCAAGGAGCCCCAAGGGGGTCGGCCGAGCCAAGGGGGGAAGGTCTCCCCTTCCAAACCGAATCCAACTTGCTTTGGAAGGTGGAGTCCTTCTCTCCTTTCCCACCTCCCTCTTTTTTTTGCTTTCTCTTTGATTTCTTATCCCTTGGCGCATAGGGCCTTCTTGGGTTGTCCCACCAGCCCACTAAGGGCTGGTGTGCCACCCCCAAGGCCTATGAGCTTCCCCGGGGTGGGTTGCCCCCCCGGTGAACACCCGGAACCCATTCGTTATTCCCGGTACATTCCCGGTAACTTCGAAAACCTTTCGGTAATCAAATGAGGTCATCCTATATATCAATCTTCGTTTCCGGACCATTCCGGAAACCCTCGTGACGTCCGTGATCTAATCCGGGACTCCGAACAACATTTGGTAACCAACCATATAACTCAAATACGCATAAAACAACGTCGAACCTTAAGTGTGCAGACCGTGCGGGTTCGAGAACTATGCAGACATGACCCGAGTGACTCCTCGGTCAATATCCAATAGCGGGACCTGGATGCCCATATTGGATCCCACATATTCTACGAAGATCTTATCGTTTGAACCTCAGTGCCAAGGATTCATATAATCCCGTATGTCATTCCCTTTGTCCTTCGGTATGTTACTTGCCCGAGATTCGATCGTCAGTATCCGCATACCTATTTCAATCTCGTTTACCGGCAAGTCTCTTTACTCATTCCGTAATACAAGATCCCGCAACTTACACTAAGTCACTTTGCTTGCAAGGCTTGTGTGTGATGTTGTATTACCGAGTGGGCCCCGAGATACCTCTCCGTCACACGGAGTGACAAATCCCAGTCTCGATCCATACTAACTCAACGAACACCTTCGGATATACCTGTAGAGCATCTTTATAGTCACCCAGTTACGTTGCGACGTTTGATACACACAAAGCATTCCTCCGGTGTCAGTGAGTTATATGATCTCATGGTCATAGGAACAAACACTTGACACGCAGAAAACAGTAGCAACAAAATGACACGATCAACATGCTACGTCTATTAGTTTGGGTCTAGTCCATCACGTGATTCTCCTAATGACATGATCCAGTTATCAAGCAACAACACCTTGTTTATAATCAGAAGACTTTGACTATCTTTGATCAACTGGCTAGCCAACTAGAGGCTTGCTAGGGACAGTGTTTTGTCTATGTATCCACACATGTATATAAGTCTTCATTCAATACAATTATAGCATGGATAATAAACGATTATCTTGATACAGGAATTATAATAATAACTATATTTATTATTGCCTCTAGGGCATAATTCCAACATAACCCCACCGCGTCCTCGAAGAAGGAACTCACGAAAGAGACATTCACGGTTACGCACACAGTTGGCATATTTTAATTAAATTAACTTCAAGTTATCTAGAACCAGTGTTAAAAAAAATTTCCACGTTGCCACATAACCGCGGGCACGACTTTCCGAAAAGATTTAACCTTGCAGGGGTGCTCCAACTAGTCCATCACAAATTACCACAAGCCGCATAGAAATCCTCAGTCACAAAGCTCGTGATCTCGTCGGATTCCCTAGTGGAAAACCTCAACTCTGAGATTACCCAAAGCATCACCGGAATCCCGATGCACAAGATATTCCGTCAAAGGTAAAACTAATCCAGCAAGGCCGCCCGACGTGTCGACGATCCCGATAGGAGTCGCGTACCTCGTTCTCAGGACACGATGGATGAGCTAGATGTCGGGATCGCTAAACCTCCGGGTGACCAGAGGGGCGCCGGACATCGCTCAGGTGGGACCAACACTCATGAGGAGCACTGGCCCGGGGGTTGATTAAATTATCCTCGGGTTAATTACTCCCTATGCAGTTCATTAGTTATTAGGCAAATGTAGTACCAAAGTTGGGCCTTGCCAGACCAGCTTTAATCTAAAATGAATTATCAAGGGGGTCCCCATAACAACCCCGATCGTGTTAGGAGCGCTCATTTATGGAACATAACACCGGTAGCCGAAAACTAAGGGGGCAAAGGTGGAACAAAACACGAGGCTAGAAAGGCCGAGCCTTCCACCTTTTACCAAGTATATAGGTGCATTAAATTAAATAGCATTTAATATGGTGATATAACAAGGAACCCATGTTGTCACATGGTAGCAACTACACCTGCAACTAGCAACGCTAACAACATGGATAAGCAAGCCGTAACATAGCCAATCAGTGGTTTGCTAGGTCGAACTGGTTGAAGGTAATCATGGCATTGTTGAGAGGCTGATATTTAACATGTGGTAGGCAACGAGACATAATCGATAGAAGCGATAAAACTAGCATGGAAATGATAGTAATGGTATCTGGGGAAATGGTCATCTTGCGTGAGATCCCGCTTGGAAGAAGAACAACTCTGTGAAGTCGGCGAACCAACATAGTCGAACGGGTCCTCACATTCTGACACGCTTGCGGAAATCTATCGAGACGGAGCAAACCGGAAACAAACATCAACACAAATATTCACCACGCGATGCACAACATGATGCATAACCTACTATGATGCATGATCAGATCAAAATGTAAGGGATGGCATGTCAATTCACCTCACGCAAACACTACACATTAAATGAAGCACGATATGCAACGAGTTACATATCAACGAAACTCCGGTTTAATTATTTAGTTCTCTCCCGATTATTTACACGACAATATTAAACGTGGTTAACATGGCAAGGGGTGAAGCGGTGATCCTACATGTCATCCTAGTCGGTTAACACGCGGGACTTAGAACGGAACTACGGCACAAGAACATGCAACACAAGATGTATATGCCATGAATGCGTCATGCATGCGAGTTACAACATCATGGCAAGAGGGAAAGAAGCATATGTCGCCCCGGCGAGTGAGATGGAACCATGGCGGCAAAACGGAAATGATGCCACGGCAACGTTCCTATCCCGATAACTCGACGAGATATCATGCCAACGTATAGGAAGCGTGTGCGGGAACGCTAAATAAAGAATGGGGTGATCCCGCTATCGGGTTCCCATGTGTCGGGCACAACAAGAGGAACACGTGCAACGGCAACATAAGGTGCAAACATACAATCATCTCATACATCACATGCCCACGGCCACGACAACGTTCCATCGGTATACCTTCGAAGCGTGCATATCGTAGTGGTTCGGTTCGGAGAAGGAGACCAATAATCATCGTGGAAGTCGTGGAAGTAGTCGTACACGGTCTCGTCGACGGTAGTCGTTCTCCTGTCGTCGGTACACGGTCTTCGGCGCCGGTAGTCGAACACGTTCTTCTCGTCGGCACAAGGTCTTCGGCATCGTTCCAATAGGCAACCGGGCAAGGCAACAACAAGCGGTGACGACAAGTGGCAGTACAAGCAACTAGCAACAGCAACAAGCACTAAGCTGCCTAGCAGCAGCTAGCAGCAAAGCAGGCAAACAACATACGACAACCGACATCAGCAGAGACATCAATAGCTAGCAGCAGCACGCTACAACACCTAGCAGGCCGCTACAGCTAGCAGCAGCAAAGAAGCAGGGGGGGCAAATAGCAAGCAGCAGCTCGCGGCACGGCAACGAAATCAGCCACGACGACAGCAACAACGACAGGCTAGCAACATTGGCAAGGCAACGCGGTGCATGGCAGCAGCAAGGCAAGCACACAACAGCTAACAGCGGGCAACAACACAACAACGCGACGACAGCGGCAACAGGCAGGAGGAGGCCGGGGCCTGGAGGGACTACGACACAGGGCTGGCTCGGGAAGGCCACGCAGCACACCGGCGGCAGGATCTGGTCCTGGGGCGGTGCCGGCGGAGGAGAGCAGCGAGGCAGGCAGGCACGATGGCGCGCGGGGTGGAGCACGGCGGGGCAGCACCCCGGCGAAGGAGAGGGCACAGGCGGCGAGGGGCGCACGGCTCCGGCGACCAGCAAGCCGGCGCGAGCATGGGGGCTCGCGGCACCTTCGGGCATGGAGGCGAGCGCGGGGAGATGAGAGGGCGGCGAGGGGCGCATGGGGTTCCTACAGGCGGGCGGCATGGCGGCGCGGGGGGGGGGGGGGAGCAGGAGGCGCGCGGGGAAGTAGCTGGCGACGGCTGGAGCAGCTTGAGGCCGACGAAGGCCATGGCATGGGAGAGCTGAGAGGGGATCGGGCGAGGAGGGAATAGATGGAGAGAAGGCGATCGGGGGTTGGACGAGGAAGAAGAGGACGCTCGAGGGTTGGACGAGGGATGAGGGGAGAGGACTCGTGGCTCGCTAGGGTTGGGCCGGTGGCCTGCTAGGACTAGGGCTGGCCTGGGCAAGCTCCTCTCATTCCTCTTTTGATTTTGGCTTTCCCTTTTTTTAAAACAGCAACACACACAAGAGAGGAAAAGGATTAAATAAAATAGGAAGATACTTCTGGCTCCTTTGAAAAATATACCCCAACTATAAAAATAGCTTGGGCATTTTAAAACAACTAAAAATAAAACCCTTTTGAAGATTAAAATAAAACCTCTTTTATTTAATGAATAAAATAAAAGCTCTTTAAAAGAGAAAAGAAAATGAGAGGGTTTTTAAAATAAAACACAAGGAGAAATAAAATAAAAACCCAAGGGTTGCCCCCACATTTAATAAAAGGTTTTTTTTTTAAAAGAAGACGCATTTTAAAAAAAAGGGTTAAAACGGAAACTTTTACACAACCCCAAAACAAAAACAAAGAGAAGAGAGGAGGGGAGTTCCTATCGCCCTAAGACTCGGTGAGCACTCGAAGCACGCACACTCAAAACACCACACGTGACAGACGATGCAAGATGCCATGCATGATGCGACGATGCAAACTAAATGATGATGCAACAAATAAAACTAATCACGCGACGGAAACGGAAATAAAGGGGAATCTTCTGGAACGTCGGTCTCAGGCTGTCACAACTCTCCTACACTACAAGAGGATCTCGCCTTGAGATCCAAGAATGAAAGGGGAGAGAGGATGAGAAAGAACAAGTGGTAAAATTTAGTCGCTTCTTTGACAAACAAGTGAAACAACGATCCTTGAAAGTTACAAGGCGATGAGGAATGATATGAGAAAGAAGCAAGAATTCACGGAAAATTTCGGCAGCACTTCGGTAGGAAAATGGGACAAAAAATTCGATTAGATGGTAGAATTAGACAATATACATAACAAACAACTAAATAGAACAAGGGAACACCATGATCTTGGTAGAACAACATAATAGACCCAAAAGAGCAAAATCACAATGCCTCCGGAACAATAGAATATGAACTAGCTCATACGGAAGAAGAGAATGAAGAGAGAATGACAACTACTAACTCCAATGAACTTGGCAAGCATCCTTGCAAGAAGAATTGGACGCAGTTGTTGGAAAAACAACAACGAAAAGAACAAGATAGTAGTGGGCTTATGGAATCCTTTTCAAACAATGAGTTGGCAACCAACCACTAACGGAAACAAGGATTGATTTGGAGAAACAAGATATGAACAATTTCTTACACCAAGAGGATACATTGAGAACTTGGATTAATAACAAGCACCATAATAGCAACAATCCATAGGAAAAGCTTTAGGTGAAATCCAAACCAAGATAGCTCAATGAAGAAATCATGGGTTGCAAATATCTCATGATCATGGAATTGGTGGGTTTAATTATCTCATTGTTGAAAGTAAACTCTTCGAGGCTCCTACACTAACAAGAATGCTATAATACCACCTCAAAGGATAAAGGAGAACAAACGCATTGGAAATGCAAGAGAAAGGATACTTGAGGTTCTCCAACAAGAATCTTGAAGAACACTTTGAGAATGAATCACATACTTGAAGAACCACCAAGAAGGACCTCCGTATACAAATGAATGATGCAAAGATATGAAGGAAGAAAGAATAAGATTGAAGCCTTGCAAAGTCTTCGATGAAGCCACTCAAGGAGATACTTGATAGAACTTGGAACTCCGGAAAAGAAAAGATAATAACAGTTGAGAAAAAGGAATTGATATCATGAGCCACTCCGGACGAAGAGTTGAAATCATTTGATGAAACAAGAATAAGAATTATGTTATGCTAATACTTCATCAAGTTAATTGATGACAAGCAACAGATTTAGCGTAGCACTTATTCCTCTAGAAAGAATCTTGAAGAGATAGAGAGATAAGCACCACTTGAGGCAAAATTGAAGGAAGCACCGGTAAGAATTCACAAATAAATAGGAACACCACGAATTAATGGAGATACATGAGAATGAAGAGATCATGAGCCACCCGAGAGAAGAAAACTTAAACAAGGCACCGGACAAACGAGAGATGAACGAAGAGACAACAATTGAGAAGAATTGAGAATGAAAGCTGGAAGCTGAGAACGAAGAATCTTCTAAAATGATGGCCTTCGGAGGATCGAGAATAAAAACAACTCAGAAATGCACTAGATAGCCAGAAAGGGATTACTCATGATTGGAACAAATAAGATGACGACACCAAGCTGAAATGATGAATCTCCAAGAGAATGGACAAAGATTAAGAGAAACACTCCTTCGAATTGCAAGCTGAGAATGATGACGAGAAACAACACCACGAATAACTGAGACACTCCGGAATAAAGAAGAATGCAAGGTTGAGCCAAATAAGAGAATTAATTCAAATTGAACTTGAAGAAGGAATATGACTCATGAAATTCATACTTACGTCATAGTTGAAATGATTTAGAGATCTCCGGAGAAGATTAAAAGAGCCACGTAAGATCCTGGGAAAGAACCCGTGGGTTATGGGCCCACTAAAAGAAACCACCGTTAGAAAAGATTGCTTAGAAACAGAGATATTGCACCTCTAGAAATGAAAACTAGATGAGGCTGAGCACCTTGAAATAAATGAAAGAATTGAAAACAAGAATTCTGAGATAACTTCAACGCTCCGAATAGAATAGAGAGAAATGACAACAAGAAGATAGATTGATAAAATTTTCCAAACATAGGAAATAATTACAAGGATGAAAAAGATATGATGACACGGACAACTGAATTAAATTCACCGGTAAGGATGACAAGAATGAACAAATATGACACCAATCTCCTGAGAATCTTCACAACGAGTCACCGGATAAGAGAGAAAAGAACAGACAACAGAAGCATAATGAAAAGAAAACTCTTAGATGAAAATTGAATCACTGAAGAAAAGGGTGGGAGGGCAGGGAAAACAAAGACAACTTGGGACAAATGAGACAAACTCCGAAAAGAATTCAGAGAATGATCTGCAACAATTTAGAGAGGATTGAATTCACTGAAGAGAAGCACACCGGTTGAATGGAATTGATACGATGACTCCGGTTGAAAAGGAATTGATAAGACAATTGATAGAGCAAAAAAATTAATACTGTCATAAAAATATGAGAACACCTCTTAGAAAAGATCTGAAATCACCACTTGACATCGAAGCAACACAAATTTGTTGGAAGATCGTCCTATAAGTAACTACTTGAATTCCCACCTATGAATTCCCGAAATATCTGGTCATGCAATCTGGTACACGGATACAAGGAGTAATAATCACACAACTGCTATACTAACCCATCACCTGTATCACATCTATCAACACACAACCAGAATCTTGGACCTTCATCTACAACAGACCCTCGTGATCACAATGATACAAAGTATGGCAGTACTCCCGAACAATCTGCACCGGTACTGGGGACATCGGGGTTATCTCGCCACTACTAGTATTGAAGCAATTACGAACATCCTTCGTTCTGAGATACTAAGAAATCTGAATGATAACGATGTGCTCAAGAATCCCATGGAGCTCAACTCCCCTGAAACTCAAAGCAGATAGGAGGCACCAAGATAGAACTCCGTCACATCGGCATCATATAGATTCCAAAAATATTCGCGTGATCCTAAAAAAATTTGAGTGAGAAGAGGAGTAGAATAAATTATTACGTCAAGATTCCTCACCAGAGCATATAAGAGGAGAAAAAAGAATCATACTTTCCGATATATAACTAAGACTCAAATAGTTTTTCACTAGACTCGACTCGGCCAAGTTCGATCAATCAGGGGGCTCCTAGGTCGGTACTGCTCTGATACCAACTTGTCACGCCCAAGATGCGACCCTATCCTCAATTTGGCACGAAGGCCTCGTCAAGGATAGAAGCGCATATCGTCGTGTCGCAAGAATGGATATCGTTACAAGTACATGTACTGAAAAGAAGAGATATTATATAGAGTTGGCTTACACTCGCCACAAGCTACATCAGAGTCACAACAGTACAATACATAAACATCATGAAGAAGAGCAGGGTCCGACTATGGACGAAAAAAACGAGAAAAGAAGAACGACGTCCATCCTTGCTATCCCAGGCGGCCGGCCTGGAACCCATCCTAGATCGATGAAGAAGAAGAAGAAGAAGAAGAAGAAGAAGAAGAAGCAACTCCAAATGAACAATCAACGCGCTCGCGTCAAGTAACCTTTACCTGTACCTGCAACTGGTGTTGTAGTAATCTGTGAGCCACAGGGGACTCAACAATCTCATTTCCAAAGGTATCAAGACTAGCAAAGCTTAATGGGTGAGGCAAGGTTAAGTGGTGAGGTTAAGTGGTGAGGTTGCAGCAGCGGCTAAGCATATGTTTGGTGGCTAAACTTACGAGTACAAGAAATAAGAGGGGAAGATCTACGCATAGCGGACGTGAACTACTGATGATCAAATGAATGATCCTGAACACCTACCTACGCCAGACATAACCCCACCGTGTCCTCGATCGGAGAAGGAACTCGCGAAAGAGACAATCACGGTTATGCACATAGTTGGCATATTTTAATTAAATTAACTTCAAGTTATCTAGAACCAGTGTTAAACAAAGTTTCCACGTTGCCACATAACCGCGGGCACGACTTTCCGAAAAGATTTAACCCTGCAGGGGTGCTACAACTAGTCCATCACAAATTACCACAAGCCGCATAGAAATCCTCAATCACGAAGCTCACGATCTCGTCGGATTTCCTAGTGGAAAACCTCAACTCTGAGATTACCCAAAGCATTACCAGAATCCCGATGCACAAGATATTCCGTCAAAGGTAAAACTAATCCAGCAAGGTCGCCCGACGTGTCGACGATCCCGATAGGAGTCGCATACCTCGTTCTCAGGACTCGATGGATGAGCTAGACGTCGGGATCGCTAAACCTACGGGTGACCAGAGGGGCGCCGGACATCGCTCAGGTGGGACCAACACTCATGAGGAGCACTGGCCCGGGGGTTGATTAAATTATCCTCGGGTTAATTACTCCCTATGCAGTTCATTAGTTATTAGGCAAATGTAGTACCAAAGTTGGGCCTTGCCAGACCAGCTTTAATCTAAAAGGAATTATCAAGGGGGTCCCATAACAACCCCGATCATGTTAGGAGCGCTCATTTATGGAACATAACACCGGTAACGGAAAACTAAGGGGGCAAAGGTGGAACAAAACACCAAGCTAGAAAGGCCGAGCCTTCCACCTTTTACCCAAGTATATAGGTGCATTAAATTAAATAGCATTTAATATGGTGATATAACAAGGAACCCATGTTGTCACATGGTAGCAACTACACCTGCAACTAGCAACGCTAACAACATGGATAAGCAAGCGGTAACATAGCCAATGAGTGGTTTGCTAGGTCGAACAGGTTGAAAGTAATCATGGCATTGTTGAGAGGCTGATATTTAACATGTGGTAGGCAACAAGACATAATCGATAGAACCGATAAAACTAGCATGGCAATGACAGTAATGGTATCTGGGGAAATGGTCATCTTGCCTGAGATCCCGCTTGGAAGAAGAACAAGTCCGTGAAGTCCGCGAACCAACATAGTCGAACGGGTCCTCACATTCCGGCACGCTTGCGGAACTCTATCGAGACGGAGCAAACCGGAAACAAACATCAACACAAATATTCACCACACGATGCACAACATGATGCATAACCTACTATGATGCATGATTAGATCAAAATGCAAGGGATGGCATGGCAATTCACCTCACGCAAACACTACACATTAAATGAAGCTCGATATGCAACAAGTTACATATAGACAAAACTCCACGTTTAATTATTAGTTCTCTCCCGATTATTTACACGGCAATATTAAACGTGGTTAACATGGCAAGGGGTGAAGTGGTGATCCTACATGTCATCCTAGTTGGTTAACACTCGGGACTTAGAACGGAACTAAGACACAAGAACATGCAACACAAGATGTATGTGCCATGAATGCGTCATGCATGCGAGTTACAACATCACGACAAGAGGGAAAGAAGCATATGTCGCCACGGCGAGCGAGAGGGAACCATGGCAGCAAAACGGAAATGATGCCACGGCAACGTTCCTATCTCGATAACTCGACGAGATATCATGCCAACTTATAGGAAGCATGTGCGGGAACGCTAAATAAAGAATGGCGTGATCCCGCTACCTGGTTCCCATGTGTCGGGCACAACAAGAGGAACACGTGCAACGACAACATAAGGCGCAAACATACAATCATCTCATGCATCACATGCACACGGTCACGACAATGTTCCATCGGTATACCTTCGAAGCGTGCATATCGTAGCGGTTCGGTTCGGAGAAGGAGACCAACGGTTGTCGTGGAAGTCGTGGAAGTAGTCGTACACGGTCTCGTCGGCGGTAGTCGTTCTCTTGTCGTCGGTACACGGTCTTCGGCACCGGTAGTCGAACACGGTTCTTCTCGTCGGCACAGGGTCTTCGGCGTCGTTCCAACAGGCAACCGGGCAAGGCAATAACAAGCGGCGACGGCAAGCGGCAGTACAAGCAACTAGCAACAGCAGCAAGCAGTAAGCTGCCTAGCAGCAGCTAGCAGCAAAGCAGGCAAACAGCATACAGCAACCGGCATCAGCAGCAACAGCAATAGCTAGGAGCAGCACGCTACATCACTTAGCAGTCCGCTACAGCTAGCAGCAGCTACAGGCAGCAGCAGCAAAGCAGCAGGGGGGCAAACAGCAAGCAGCAGCTCGCGGCAGGGCAACGAAATCAGCCACGACGGCAGCAACAACGGCAGGCTAGAAATATTGGCAAGGCAACGCGGCGCATGGAAGCAGCAAGGCAAGCACGCAGCAGCTAACAGCGGGCAACAGCATAGCAACGCGACGGCAGCGGCAGCGGCAGCAGGCAGGAGGAGGCCGGGGCCTGGAGGGACTACGGCACATGGCTGGCTCGGGAAGGCCGCGCAACACACCGGCGGCAGGAGCTGGTCCCGAGGTGGCGCCGACGGAGGGGAGCAGCGAGGCAGGCACACACGGCGGCGCGCGGGGGTGGATAACGGTGGGGCAACGCACCGACGAAGGAGAGGGCACATGCGGCGAGGGGCGCACGACTCCGGCGACCAGCAAGCTGGCGCGAGCATGGGGGCTCGCGGCACCTTCAGGCATGGAGGCAAGCGCGGGGAGAGGAGAGGGCAGCGAGGGGTGCAGGGGCTTCTACAGGTGGGCGGCACGGCGGGGCTGCAGGCCCGGCCGGAGCTAGCGCGCGGGGGGGGAGCAGGAGGCGCGCGGGGAAGCAGCTGGCGGCGGCTGCAGTAGCTTGAGGCCGGCGGAGGCCATGGCATGGGAGAGCTGAGAGGGGATCGGGCGAGGAGGGAACAGAGGGAGAGAAGGGGATCGGGGGTTGGACGAGGAAGAAGATGGCGCTCGGGGGTTGGACGAGGGACGAGGGGAGAGGACTCCTGGCTCCCTAGGGTTGGGCCGGTGGCCTGCTCGGCCTCGGGCTGGCCTGGGCAGGCTCCTCTCATTCCTCTTTTGGTTTTGTTTTTCCCTTTTCTTAAAACAAATACACACACAAGAAAGGAAAAGGATTAAAAAAAAATAGGAAAATACTTCTGGGTCCTTTGAAAAATATACCCCAACTATAAAAATAGCCTCGACATTTTAAAACAACTAAAAATAAAACCCATTTGAAGAATAAAATAAAACCTCTTTTTTTTAAAGAATAAAATAAAAGCTCTTTAAAAGAGAAAAGAAAATGAGAGGGTTTTTAAAATAAAACACAAGGAGAAATAAAATAAAAACCCAAGGGTTGCCCCCACATTTAATAAAAGGTTTTTTTAAAAGAAGACACATTTTTTAAAAAGGGGTTAAAATGGAAACTTTTACACAACCGCAAAACAAAATCAAAGAGAAGAGAGGAGGGGAGTTCCTATCGCCCTAATACTTGGTGAGCACTCGAAGCACACACACTCAAAACACCACACGTGACAGACGATGCAAGATGCCATGCATGATGCGACGAGGCAAACTAAATGATGATGCAACAAATAAAACTAATCACCCGACGGAAACGGAAATAAAGGGGAATCTTCTGGAACGTCGGTCTCGGGCTGTCACAAATCTCCTACACTACAAGAGGATCTCGCCCCGAGATCCAAGAATGAAAGGGGAGAGAGGATGAGAAAGAACAAGTGGTAAATTTAGTCGCTTCTTTGACAAACAAGTGAAACCAACGATCCTTGAAAGTTACAAGGCGATGAGGAATGATATGAGAAAGAAGCAAGAATTCACGGAAAATTTCGGCAGCACTTCAGTAGGAAAATGGGAATTTTTTTTCGATAAGATGGTAGAATTATAGAATATACATAACAAACAACTAAATAGAACAAGGGAACACCATGATCTTGGTAGAACAACATAATAGACCCAAAAGAGCAACATCACAATGCCTCCGGAACAATAGAATAGGAACTAGCTCATACGGAAGAAGAGAATGAAGAGAGAATGACAACTACTAACTCCAATGAACTTGGCAAGCATCCTTGCAAGAAGAATTGGACGGAGTTGTTGGAAAAACAACAACGAAAAGAACAAGATAGTAGTGGGCTTATGGAAACCTTTTCAAACAATGAGTTGGCAACCAGCCACTAACGGAAACAAGGATTGATTGGGAGAAACAAGATATGAACAATTTCTTACACCAAGAGGATACATTGAGAACTTGGATTAATAACAAGCACCATAATAGCAACAATCCAGAGGAAAAGCTTTAGGTGAAATCCAAACCAAGATAGCTCAATGAAGAAATCATGGGCTGCAAATTTCTCATGATCACGGAATTGGTGGGTTTAATTATCTCATGATAAAGGAGAACAAACGCATTGGAAATGCAAGAGAAAGGATACTTGAGGTTCTCCAACAAGAATCTTGAAGAACACTTTGAGAATGAATCACATACTTGAAGAACCACCAAGAAGCACCTCCGTATACAAATGAATGATGCAAAGATATGAAGGAAGAAAGAATAAGATTGAAGCCTTACAAAGTCTTTGATGAAGCCACTCAAGGAGATACTTGATAGAACTTGGAACTCCGGAAAAGAAAAGATAATAACAGTTGAGAAAAATGAATTGATATCATGAGCCACTCCGGACGAAGAGTTGAAATCATTTGATGAAACAAGAATAAGAATTATGTTATGCTAATCCTTCATCAAGTTAATTGATGACAAGCAACAGATTTAGCGTAGCACTTATTCCTCTAGAAAGAATCTTGAAGAGATAGAGAGATAAGCACCACTTGAGGTAAAATTGAAGGAATCACCGGTAAGAATTCACAAATAAATAGGAACACCACGAATTAATGGAGATACATGAGAATGAAGAGATCATGAGCCACCCGAGAGAAGAAAACTTAAACAAGGCACCGGACAAATGAGGCCAGCCCAAGTGGGCTATGGCGCCACAAGGAGAAAAAACCAAAGGAAAAAAAGGAAAGAGGGAGGTGGGAAGGAAGGAGTGGACTCCTTCCCCCAAACCGAATTGGGGTGGGAGTCCACCTCCTCCCTTCGGCCGGCGCCCTTGGGGCTCCCTTGATCCCAAACGCTAGCCCCTCCCATCCTCGTATATATACTAGTGGTTTTAGGGCTTTTGAGACACAACTTTGCCACGTGCAACTCAAACCTATACCACGTAGTTCTTCCTCTAGATCGGATTTCTGCGGAGCTCGGGCGGAGCCGTGCAGGAGTAGATCATCACCATCACCGACGCACCGTCACGCTGCCGGAGAACTCATCTACTTCCCCGTCTCTCTTGCTGGATCAAGAAGGCGGAGATCGTCATCGAGCTGTACGTGTGCTGAACGCGGAGGTGCCGTCCATTCGACGCTAGATCGTAATGGATCGTGGGACGACAGTGATTTGAATCACGAAGCGGTACCACTACATCAACCGCGTTTCTTAATGCTTCCCACTTAGTGATCTACAAGGGTATGTGGATCCAGTCTCCCTCTCGTAGATGAACATCACCATGATAGGTCTTCATGTGCGTAGGAAATTTTTTGTTTCACGTGCAACGTTCCCCAACAGTGGCATCATGAGCTAGGTTCATAGGTAGATGTTATCTCGAGTATAACACAAATTGTTTTTGTGGGCATTGATGTTCGATTTGGTGCCATCCCTTGTCTTTTCTCGATTCGGCGGTATTGTTGGATTGAAGCGGCCCGGACCGACATTACTCGTACGCTTACGAGAGACCAGTTTCATCAACCAACATGCAACTTGTTGCATAAAGATGACTGGCGGGTGTCGGTTTCTTCAACTTCAGTTGAATTGGATTTGACCGAGGCGGACATTGGAGAGAGGTTAAATAGCAATTTGCACATCTTCGTTATGGTTTTTGCGTAAGTAAGATGCGATCATACTAGATACCATAGCAGCCATGTAAAACATGCAACAACAAATTAAAGGACGTCTAACTTGTTTTTGCAGGGTATGCTTGTGATGTGATATGGCCAAAGACATGATGTGATATATTGGACGTATGAGATGATCATGTTGTAATAGTTAATATCGACTTGCACGTCGATGCTACACAACCGACATGAGCCATATGGTTGTCTTTAAACTAACGTTTGTGTTTGGAGATGCGTTTACTATATTGCTAGGTTGTAGATTTAGTAGTAATAGCATAGATAGCACGACAACCTCGATGGCGGCACGATGATGGAGATCATGATGGTGGAGATCATGGTGTGGCGCTGGTGACAAGAAGATCATGTCGGTGCTTTGGTGATGGAGATCAAGAAGCACAAGATCATGGCCATATCATGTCACTTATGAGTTGCATGTGATGTTAATCCTTTTAGGCACCTTATCTTGCTTAGAACGATGGTGGCATTATAAGGTGATCCCTCACTAAAATTTCAAGATAAAATTGTGTTCTCCCCGACTGTGTACCGTTGCGACAGTTCATCGTTTCGAGACACCACGTGATGATCGGGTGTGATAGACTCAACGTTCACATACAACGGGTGCAAAACAGTTGCACACGCGGAACACTCGGGTTAAACTTGACAAGCCTAGCATATGCAGACATGGACTCAGAACAAAAGAGACTGAAAGGTCGAGCATGAATCGTATAGTTGATATGATTAGCATAGAGATGTTTACCACTGAAACTACGCTCAACTCACGTGATGACCGGACTTGAGTTAGTGAATTTGGATCATGCCACACTCAAATGACTAGAGGGATGTATATTCTGAGTGGGTGTTCTTAAGTAATATGATTAATTGAACTAATTATCATGAACATAGTCAAAAGGTCTTTGCGAATTATGTTGTAGCTTGCGTTGTAGCTCTACTGTTTTTATATGTTCCTAGAGAAAATTTAGTTGAAAGATGATAGTAGCAGCTTTACGGACTGAGTCCGTGAACTGAGGGTTTTCATCATTGCTATGCAGAAGGCTTATGTCCTTAATGCACCGCTCGGTGTGCTGCACCTCAAGCGTCGTCTGTGGATGTTGCGAACATCTGACATACACATTTTGATGACTACGTGATAGTTCAGTGCGTAATACTTAACGACTTAGAATTGAGGCGCTGAAGACGTTTTTTAACGTCACGGAACATATGAGATGTTCTAAGAGATGAAATTGGGATTTCATGCTCGTGCCCTTGTTGAGAGGTATGAGACCTCCAACAAGATTCTTTATCTACAAAGTAAAACGAGAAAAACTCAATCGTTGAGCATGTGCTCAGATTGTCTGAGTGCAACAATTACTTGAATCAAGTGGGAGTTAATCTTCCAGATGAGATAGTGATGGTTCTCCAAAGACACTGCCACCAAGCTGCTAGAGCTTCGTGATGAACTATAAAATATCAAGGATAGATATGATGATCCTTGAGCGATTCGCAATGTTTGACACGACGAAAGTAGAAATCAAGAAGGATCATCAATTGTTGATGGTTAGTAAAACCACTAGTTTCAAGAAGGGCAAGGGCTAGAAGGGATACTTCATGAAACAACAAACCAGTTGCTGCTCTAATGAAGAAACCCAAGGTTGAACCCAAACCCGAGACTAAGTGCTTCTGTTATGAGGGGAACAGTCACTGAGGCGAAACTACCCTAGATACTTGGTTGGCAAAGTCGACTAAAGTATATTGGATATACCTGATATTGTTGTGTACCTTACTAGTATTCTTAGTAGCACCAGGGTATTAAATACCGGTTCAGTTGCTAAGTGTTAGTAACTCGAAGTTAAAGCTACGGATTAAAAGGATACAAATAAGGGTGAGGTGACGATGTGTGTTGGAAGTAATTCTAAAGTTGATGTGATCAAACATCGCACGTTCCCTCTACCATCGGGATTGGTTTAAACCTAAATAATTGTTATTTGGTGTTTGTGTTGAGCGTGAACATGATTGGATCGTGTTTATTGCAATACGATTATTCATTTAAAGAGAATAATGATTATTCTATTTGCTTGAATAGTTACCTTCAATTGTTTATTGAATCTCGATCGTAGTGCTACACATGTTCATAATATTGATGCCAAAAAGATAGAAAGTAGTAATGATAGTACCACTTACTTGTGGCATTGCCGCTTGAGTCATGTCGGTGTAAAATGCATGAAGAGGCTCCATGCTGATGGATCTTTGTACTCACTCATTTTTGAAACGTTTGAGACATGCAAACCATACCTATTGGTATAAAGGCATGAAGAAACTCCATGCATATGGATCGTTTGGAGTCACTTGATTTTGAATCACTTGAGACATGCAAATTTTACCACATGGAACAAGAAAGTAACTTATTGGAAGTAATAGATTTTTGATGTGTGCAGTCCGATGAGTGCTGAGGCACGCAGTGGATATCGTTATGTTCTTACATCACTCACAATTTGAGTAGATACAGGAGTATTTACTTGATGAATCACAAGTCTGAAATATTGAAAGGTTCAAAGCTATTTCAGAGTGAAGATCGTCGTGACAAGAGGATAAACTGTCTACGATATGATCATAGAGATGAATATCTGAGTTCCGAGTTTTGGTACACAATTAATACAATGTGGAAATTGTTTCTCAATTCATGCCACCTAGAACACCATAGTGTGATGGTGTGTCCGAACGTCATAGCCATGCCCTATTTGATACGGTGCATAGTATCATGTCTCTTATTGAATTACACTATCGTTTATGAGTTATGCATTAGAGACAACCACATTCACTTTATATAGGGCACCACGTATTTCCGTTGAGATGACACAGTATGAACTATGGTTTGGAGAAACCTGAGCTGTCGCTTCTTGAAAGTTTGGGGCTACGACACTTATGTGAAAAAGTTTCAGTCTGATAAGCTCGAACCCAAAGCGGATAAATGCATTTCATAGGATATCCAAAACAGTTGGGCACATCTCCTATCTCAGATCCCGAAACAAAGTGTTTTTTTTCTAGAAACGGGTCCGTTCTAGAGGAAAGTTTTCTCTCGAAAGAATTGAGTGGGAGGGTGGTGGAACTTGACGAGGTTATTGAACCGTCACTTGAACCAATGTGTAGCAGGGCACATTAAGTTGTTCCTATGGCGCCTACACCAATTGAAGTGGAAGCTGATCATGGTGATCATTAAGCTTCAGATCAAGTTACTACAAACCTCCTGGGTCGACAAGGTCGCGTACTACTACAGAGTGGTACGGTAACCCTGTCTTGGAGGTCATGTTATTGAACAAACAATGAACCTACGAGCTATGGAGAAGCAATGGTGGGCCGGCATTCTGGCAAATGGCTGGAGGCCATGAAATTCGGGAGAAGATCCATGTATGAAAACAAAGTGTAGACTTTGGAAGAACTACTTGATAGTCGTAAGACTATTTAAGTGAAGATGGATCTTTAAAAGGAAGATAGATGATGATGGTGAAAAGTCACCATTAAGAAAAGCTCGACTTATCGCAAAGATGTTTCCGACAAGTTCAAAGAGTTGACTATGATGAGACTTTCTCACTCGTAGCGATGCTAAAAGTCTGTTGAAATTATGTTAGCAATTGCTGCATTATTTATGAAATATTGCACATAGGATGTCAAAACATTGTTTCCTCGACGGTTTCCTTGAGGAAAGGTTGTATGTGATACAACCAGAAGGTTTTGTTAATCCTAAGGAGGCTAACAAGTATGCAAGCTCCAGCGATCCTTCTATGGACTGGTGCGAGCATCTCAGAGTTGGAATATACACTTTGATGAGATGATCAAAGCTTTTGGGTTTATACAAGGTTTATGAGAAACTTGTATTTCCAAGGAAGTGAGTGGGAGCACTATAGAATTTCTGATAAGTATATGTGGTTGACATATTGTTGATCAGAAGTAATGTAGAATTTCTGCAAAGCATAAAGGGTTGTTTGAAAGGAGTTTTTCAAAGGAAGACCCGGATAGAGCTACTTGAACATTGAGCATGAAGATCTATAGAGATAGATCAAAACGGTAAATAAAACTTTCAATGAAATGCATGCCTTGACAGGTTTTTGAAGGAGTTCAAAATAGATCAGCAAAGAAGGTGTTCTTGGTTGTGTTGTAAGGTGTGAATTTGAGTAAGACTCAAAGCCCGACCACGGCAGAAGAAAGATAAAGGACAAAGGTCATCCCCTATGCCTTAGCCGTAGACTCTAAAGTATGCCATGCTGTGTACCGCACCTGATGTGTGCCTTCCATGAGTCTGTCAACGAGTACAAAGAGTGATCCAGGATTGAATCACTAAAATAGCGGTAAATGTTATCCTTAGTAACTAATGGACTAAAGGAATTTTTCTCTATAATAGAGGTGATTAAAGAGTTCGTCATAAAGGGTTACGTCGATGCAAGCTTTGACACTAATTCGAATAACTCTGAGTAGTAAAACGGATTCGTATAGTAGAGTAGTCATTTGGAATATTTCCAAATAGCACGTAGTACCAGCATCTATAGGATGACACAAAGATTTGTAAAGCACTTACGGATCTCAAAGGTTCAGAACCGTTGACTAAAACCTCTCTCACAAGCAAGACATGACCGAACCCCAGAACTATATGGGTATTAGATTCATTACAATCACATAGTGATGTGAACTAGATTATTGACTCTAGTGCAAGTGGGAGACTGTTTGAAATATGCCCTAGAGGCAATAATAAATTAGTTATTATTATATTACCTTGTTCATAATAATCGTTTATTATCCATGCTAGAATTGTATTGATTGGAAACTCAAATACATGTGTGGATACATAGACAACACACTGGCTCTAATGAGCCTCTAGTTGACTAATTCGTTGATCGAAGATGGTCAAGGTTTCCTGGCCATAGGCAAGTGTTGTCACGTGATAACGGGATTACATCATAGGGAGAATGATGTGATGGACAAGACCCAAACTATAAACGTAGTATATGATCGTGTCAGTTTATTGCTACTGTTTTCTGCATGTCAATGTATCTGTTCCTATGACCATGAGATCATGCAACTCCGAAACACTGGAGGAAAACCTTGTGTGTTATCAATCATGGCAACGTAACTGGGTGACTATAAAGGTGCTCTACAGGTATCTCCAAAGGCGTCTGTTGGGTTGGCATGGATCGAGAATGGGATTTGTCACTCCGTGTGACGGAGAGGTATCTCGGGGCCACTCGGTAATACAACATCACAACAATCCTTGCAAGCAATGTGACTAAGGAGTTAGTTACGGGATCTTGTATTACAGAACGAGTAAAGAGACTTGCCGGTAACGAGATTGGACTAGGTGTAGAGATACCGACGATCGAATCTCGGGCAATTAATATACCGAAGGACAAAGGGAATGTTATACGGGATTATATCAATCCTTGGCACAAAGGTTCAACCGATAAGATCTTCATAGAATATGTAGGATCCCATATGGACATCCAGGTCCCGCTATTGGATATTGACCGGGGAGTTCCTTGGGTCATGTCTGCATAGTTCTCGAACCCGCAGGGTGTGCACACTTAAGGTTCGATGATGTTTTAGTATAGTTGAGTTATATGTGTTGGTGACCGAAGGTTGTTCGGAGTCCCAGATGAGATCACGGATGTCACGAGGGTTTCCGGAATGGTCCAGAAACGAAGATTGATATATAGGATGGTTTCATTTGGTCACCGGAAAGATTTCAGGCATTACCGACAATGTACCGGGAGTGACGAATGGTTTCCGGATATTCATCGGGAGGGGCCTATCCACCCGGGAGTGAGCCCAGTAGCACTAGGGTGGCGCACCAGCCCTTAGTGGTCTGGTGAGGCCAGCCAAAGTGGGCTATGGCGCCACATGGAGAAAATACCAAAGGAAAGAAAAAAGAAAAGAAAAGAGGGAGGTGGGAAGGAAGGAGTGGACTCCTTCCCCCAAACCGAATTGGGGTGGGAGTACACCTCCTCCCTTCGGCCGGCGCCTTTAGGGATCCCTTGAGCCCCAAGGCTAGCCCCTCCCCTCCTCCTATATATATTTGTGGTGAAAAGGACGTGGATGTCGCCTAGAGGGGGGGTGAATAGGCGCTTTAAAATAATTAAGGTTTAGGCTTGAACAAATGCGGAATAAAACTAACGTTTAATATGTCAAGCACAAAACCTCAAACAACTAGGTTCACCTATGTGCACCAACAACTTATGCTAAGCAAGATAAACAACTAAGTGATAGCAAGATATATGACAAGAGACAATATGGCTATCACAAAGTAAAGTGCATAAGTAAAGGGTTCGGGTAAGAGATAACCGAGGTACGCGGAGACGATGATGTATCCCGAAGTTCACACCCTTGCGGATGCTAATCTTCGTTGGAGCGGTGTGGAGGCACAATGCTCCCCAAGATGCCAGTAAGGCCACCGTAATCTCCTCACGCCCTCGCACAATGCAAGATGCCGTGATTCCACTAAGGGACCCTTGAGGGCGGTCACCGAACCCGTACAAATGGCAACCCTTGGGGGCGGTCACCGAACCCGTACACGTGGCAACCCTTGGGGGCGGTTACCGGTACCCGTACAAATTGCTCGGGGCTATCTCCACAACCTAATTGGAGACCCCGACGCTTGCCCGGAGCTTCACATCACAATGATTGAGCTCCGAGACACCACCAAGCTTATAGGACGCCAAAGCATCCACGAAGAACAATATCAAGGGTACTAAGTACCAAAGGTAGTAAGCTTCTCAACTTCTCACTTCCACGTATCACCGTGGAGAACTCAAACCGATGCAACTAATGCAATGTCAAGAACACACGAAGTGGTCAAGTCCCTCACACTCAAATCCCTCCACAACAACAAAAGCTATGGAGAAATATGAGAGGAAGAACAAGGAGCTCACAAAGAACTCCAAGATCAAGATCCAAGGGGTTCCCCTCACATAGAGGAGAAAGTGATTGGTGGAGATGGGGATCTAGATCTCCTCTCTCTTTTCCCTCAAGAACAAGCAAGAATCATTGGAGGGATTGAGAGTAATCAAGCTCTAAGAATGTCAACAATGGAGGTAGAACAAGAGCTCAACGGATAGATAAGGCCAAGGGGGAAGAAGACCCCCTTTATATAGTGGGGGAAGGAATCAGACCGTTACCCCCACTTTCTGCCCGAGCTCCAGCGGTACTACCGTTGGCACTCCAGCGGTACTACCGTTGGCACTCCAGCGGTACTACCGCTGGGTGCAGCGGTACTACCGCTGGCACTCCAGCGGTGCTACCGCTAGCCCCAGCGGTACTACCGCTGGGCCCCTAGTAGTGCAAAGGCACTACCACCGCCAAGAAATTCTTCGCAAAAAGGTCCGTCCTTGAACAACCGCTAGGCAGGCGGTACTAAGCTCCTGGAGCGGTACTACCGCTGACCAGGGGTCGTACTACCGCCAGCCAGCGGTACTACCGCTAGGGCCAACGGTACTACCGCCAACTCTAGCGGTACTACCGCTAGGTCCAGCGGTACTACCGCTCGCCACTGAAACAACCATAACTTTCGCATACGAGCTCCGAATGGAGCAAACCCAAGCTTGTTGGAAATCTTAAGACCATGCAGATATGAAAATGCCAATGATATAGAGAAGTGAGTCCTCTATGAATGAAGAACCGGCAAAAACTCCAACATCGAAAACATCATAGTAGATGCGTATGGACTCCGTTTTCGATGAACTCGACCTTGTCACGAAGATGACCATAAGCTATAAAACTCACAAAGAGAAACACCAAACAAGAACCAAGAAGTATGATGCAATGATGCAAATGGTTTGAGCTCTGAACGAACGATACGATCAAGCTACTCACTTGAGAGCCCCCCTTGATAGTATAGCAATCTATCCTAAACAGAAAACATATCAAGGGCAAACCTATACCTTGCACCTCGTCCTCTTGAGCTAGATGATGATGATCTTGGCTTCCTCAAGATGGACCACCTTTATTGATTGTGTTGGCTTGATGAAGACTAGTTGATTGCTCCCCATACTCACTATGGGTGAGCCACTGTTCAGCATATCTTCACAAGTCTATTGCCACCACAATGGACGGCAAGCTTCAAGCATGATATCTTCGTGCTGATCCACTTGAACTTGCACATCGAAATCTTGATGACGATCACAACTTGACGTCATACTTCATGGGTTGTATGAGATCTTCCTTTGATGCAATCCCATGGAAACACACCTAACCCCCACATAGAACTCTCACGAAGACCATGGGTTAGTACACAAATACGTAATGGACAATGCTTACCATACCATGGGATCACTTGATCCCTCTCGGTACATCTTGTACGCTTTGTGTGTTGATCATCTTGATTTGCTCATGGGTTGTATGAGATCTTGATCAACCATGTGTCTCTATGACCATTCTTTGGATAATACCTTGAATACCATCTTGGTCATCATATAAACTCCTTGAACCCAACAGATGGACTTCAAGAAGTGCCTATGGACAAATCCTATAAATGTAACTTAAGGCAACCATTAGTCCATAGGAATTGTCATCAATGACCAAAACCACATATGGAGATATATGCTCTAACAGGTGGTTTTAGGGCTTTTGAGACACAACTTTTGCCATGTGCAACTCAAACCTATACCACATAGTTCTTCCTGTAGATCGGATTTCTGCGGAGCTCGGGCGGAGCCTTGCAGGAGTAGATCATCACCATCACCGGGGCGCCGTCACACTGCTGGAGAAATCATCTACTTCCTCGCGGAGATCGTCATCGAGCTGTACGTGTGCTGAACACGGAGGTGCCGTCCGTTTGGCGCTAGATCAGAACGGATCATGGGACGGGTCATGGGACGACGGTGATTTGAATCACGAAGTTGTACCACTACATCAACCACATTTCTTAATGCTTCCCGCTTGGCGATCTACAAGGGTATGTGGATCCAATCTCCCTCTCGTAGATGAACATCACCATGATAGGTCTTCGTGTGCGTAGGAATTTTTTTGTTTCCCATGCAATGTTCCCGAGCAAGATCTTGGCCTTCTCAACCAATCCCTAGGAAATCAACAAGTTTGATTGTCTAGGGAGAGTGATCTGGCACAAATGAGCTTACGAGCAACAATGGAGTCTTGGAAGGTCAAAGGTAGGGTTCTTGGAGTGGAAGAACCCTTTATATAGTGAGGGAACATATCCAACCATTACCCCCACTTACATCACCCGCGACACGGTACTACCGCTTGGGAGAAGCGGTACTACCGCTTGGTAGGGAGCGGTACTACCGCCAACCCCGGCGGTACTACACTAGGCCTGGAGCAGTACTACCGCTTGGTAGGGAGCGATACTACCGCTAGCCCCGACAGTACTATGCTAGGCCTAGACCGGTACTACCGCTTGGTAGGGAGCGGTACTAACGCCAGCCCCGACGCTAGGCCTGGAGCGGTACTACCGCTTGGTAGGCATATAGCCACTGTAGTAAAAACACTACTACCGGGCCTACCACCGCTGGAAAAGTACTCGCAAGAAGTCTGACGAAGTACAACCGCTCAGAGAAAGAGGTACTACCATCCCGAAGCGGTAATACCGCCCATCCGGAGCGGTACTACCACTGGGCCATTTTGCAGAGATGGGGAGAGAACATGCGGGAGCTCAATTGCTGCAAGGAAAAGGTGGTGGAAAGAAAAAATGTGTGCGTGTGTGTTGATTCCACCCAAACTTTTTCGACGCTGACCCCCTATTAATAGTACGGCTTTCCTACGACTCAAAACCACAAAATAGAACCGTAGAACCCACCGTGCTTGATAACCACTGAGGGGAGACGAAATGTCTTGTGCCTTGTCATGTATTATCTGAAATGCTCAATGCACACGATTAGTCCACAGAGGTACTGTCATCAATCACCAAAATCACTTAGGACGAAATATGCCCTATCAGGAGACACCGGAGCGCGGCCGTGAGAGGAAGGCCGCGCTAGAGGAGCGTGGATGATGATGGAGGGGCTCCGGCCAGATCCAGGAATGGCGGGGAGGGGGCTCTCGCGTGAGGGAGGATAAGGAACCACCCCGCCGTCGCCATCCCTGGACGTGGCGCGGCTTCGCCGGCCGACCCTCCAGCAGCGACACTACGGGGAGCGGTCGCGGCGGAGGTGAACATGGGCAGCGACATTGGTTTCCTCCATCTCACCAAACACGGGCGACACGGGGGACGAGGGGGACGAGGGGAATCTTTGATCATCTCCAACAACCTTTGTATATTTGCACTCACTTGCTATTATACAAATCTTGGCCAAAAAACCTTCTCCAACAACCTTTTTATAAGTGGTCCCCCACCAATGTTTTTACAAAGCTTGCTATATTTGCACCCACACTTTGCATATTTGCCAAGCCAAAGGCCACTTTGTAAATTTTTAGTAAGCCTCCTAATTAAAACCTCACTTTGTCTCAATGACAGGTGGGTCCACGTACTAGTGTGTGTGCTGCCCGTGCGCTGTGTGTGTGCGCGCACTAGTAGAAAAAGGGCCTATAGCCCCGGTTTGGTTGGGCCATTAGTCCTGGTTCATGAACCGGGACTAAACAACCAGGACTAATGGTAGCCCCGGTTCGGCCCCGAACTGGGGCTAATAATCCTCCACGTGGCGGGGCTTGGAGCGATGGGGGGAGGGGTATTAGTCCCGGTTCTTATTACGAACCGGGGCTATTGCTTCGTTGCTTTTTTTGGAGCACTTTTTAGGGTTTATGGTTTTGCACTAAATTGGATGGGGCTATTTCGCTGCCCCCTATTTTCCCATTTATTTGTTTTGGGAAATTTTTAATTCTTCTTTTGCAGTAAATTGACTGGTACATACACATCAATAAAGGAACAACTATATTGCACATCATCGTCATGAATATATTACACCATCTCATCTGTCATGCTTTGTCGAACATATTACAAAATGTAGACACGAGTTACACATGCACATATGCATCTCTTTTACACTTTAACATATCATTTGAATTGCATCGACGGTCAATAATATTCTCCCTTCACATCTAGGACCTCTGCATCTAAGAATCTGACAATTTTCTCTTGAATTGCTCGTACACGTTCCTGTGGTAGAATACCGTCCAACAAGTGTTCAATCTAATTTAAAGAAGGGGTCACTATATATCAATGAAACCAAACACAATTGACGGTAATAAAATAAAGTTGTGAGTATTGTTTATCATACTTCAGTTTTTTATTACCCGGTGTTTGTCCGTCTCATGGGTCGTCTGGGAATGAACTCGCGAACATAGTATCCACATAAATTGTTCCCCTGTTCCTGCCTCAAGCACTTTATGAGAAGAGAGTTCAATCAAAAACATAATCAAGAATGATAATGTTATTGAAACTAGAATAAAGAGATGCGCGGATCTAGCTAGTAGTTACTTACATCCATTTGTCTAAATGTAAGCTCTCACTTCCAAACACTCCGAGCCTTGGCGGTGAACCGTTTCCAAGTCCTGCCAAGAAAAGAAAATGAATAAAGGAGTTCTATATTAATTCCTTGCTATCAGGAAATGAACGAAAAGTTGTCGATATAGTGCCATAATGATTGAAATTACCTCTGGAGGCATTCCTACATGTTCGCCCATTCAGCGAGGGGTGTGCGTTTCGGGTCCATGACTTGTACTAGTCCCTCGTCAGGTACAATGATTAATAGAATATAGTGGAACCTGCACACGCATAACGAGTCAATTATACACTTATAATAACATCGAGTAAGTGAAAATAGAATGTGTGTAGTAACACTCACTTGAAGTTGTAAGGAAATAGTATTTTCCTTTTGGTAACGGAAAACCTTAAACCTTGTACCAAGTTATTCTCTGTCTTGCGGGGATTCGTTGCGAGACTTTGGTGATGAATGAAATATGGGTCAATGAACCCAATGTCATAGATTCGTCCTCTTTTGCATTTGAGAATCTTCATTCTACAAAATTAATATAGTGATGAGTAAGATTATACATGCAAGAACGAGCTGAGTAAGACTTAATGACATAAATTAATAATACTTACAAACAATAAGCACTTATGATAGATTTGTCGAGGGCGTCTTGTTTGTATAACTGAAATAATTCGTCGAATTCAATCATTAGCACACTTCTCCATGCCCGTAATGCTCGTCTTTATATGCACAGTAGATCCAGTTTTGCTGTTCGGCACATGCTCGCATGTACCAGTCATGCAATCTTCGCATTTTTGTTGGTAGCTCGTTGACTAACTCAGGTTTGACAAGAGGAGCCCCATATCGGTACACGTATGTTATGTCAACGAATTCATGCATATGGTTTAAGTACTCATCAATAGACATGCCATGAGCCTTGGCCGCTTCTCCGTATAGTGCAACAAACTCCGGATCGATACCAGCTGTTTCATCATTCCTCTGCTCGACTGCAGCTCTGCTCAAGCACACCTTTGTATCGGAATACACTTTGAGTGGGGGGCACGATTGGTTTTTCTATTGTCCGAGCTGGGCAACTAATTTCCCGCTGGACGTACTACTCTTCAACCGCTTCTTTTTTGCCTGAGCCGACTTGATAATAGAGCGTTCATAGTCTGCTGGCAACAGTTGCGGGGGATCTGCAAGGGTTTTCAGCATTTTCACGCACGCGGCGTGATCTTCTAGGGTGACCGGAAACTCTGGCTCTTTCGGCTTCTTGTTAGCCTTGTGAACCATCCACTGTTGATGCTGGGCGTCTGCCTTCTTAATATTGTCCTCTACAGTATAGTCCCAAGGTCTCTTATTCATATCCTTATGAGGTACTTTTGGGAGGGGCGACAACTTACATTTCGGTGATCGGAACCCCTTTCTTCCGCCACTATTAGCGGTGGTACGTTTCCGTTTTTTGCTGTGATCCTCAGTGGACGGAGACGGTTAATGGGGCGGTGGAGATGGCTGATGTGGCGGTGGAGACGGTTGCGCTGGAGACTGGTGAGGCAGCGAAGACGACGATTGTGATGGAGACTGGTGAGGCGGCGAAGACGACGGTTGCGCTGGAGACTGGTGAGGTGGAGGCGAAGAAGGATTGCTGCCTTGAGGAGTCGGTGGCCTTGGCGGCCAATTTGGAAGCAAGATGTCCTCCTTTGGCCATACAACAGTTTGTTTCTTGACTTCTCCAAGTTGAGTCAAATCCCTATCTTCACCTGCAAGGTGGTCGAGCTTCAGGTCCTCATAATCTTTCATCACTTCATCCACCGCGATGAGAGCGTACCCTTCTGGAACCGGAGAGCAATGCCAAGTTGGATCATGTCCAATTGGAACGGCCATGCCGACCGCTACCATCAACCTTAGGTTAGCAACTTTCACCTTTAGCTCACAAGGTGTGCTCTTTCTGATATCATCCACTAGGTAGCGACGAGGAGGATTCATCGTCAGTGTATCTTCACCATCATCCTGGAGCTGCGTGGAAGTGACACTGCTTTTCCGATTCGATGTAGCTTCTATCATGAGCAGCTGAGATTGGCCGCTACCTTGTTGTCTGTTGATTTGATCCTGCTGCAGCCGCTTTACTACTTCTTCTATATTACGCAGGCGGTCTGCAACAGTCGCTTTCTCAGTTGCCTCCTTTTCCTTTCTCCTCCGCTTGTTCCTATCGAGAAATCTCTTCCTTTCCTCGGAAAACGCAAGCATCCACGGTGGGGCGCCTAGTAAGCCTCGTGCTCGCCCTTTGTGTTCATCATTCCCAAGTACGCGTGTGAGCTCGTCGTTCTCTCTATCGGGAACGAACTATCCCTCTTCGACATCCTGTACTGCATGTCTAATGTCCTCGATGGGTAGGGGATTATATTTGTGACTTTGGTTATATATTGCCTTCCCTTCTTCGTCTAACAAGCCCCCATGCCCGTAAAACTAGTTTCTTCCCCGTTCGAGCCATCTTAAGGGCTCTAGAGTGATATTTTTTTACCAGAAATGACGCCTCAAGTGCTTCCCACTTAGCCATGTGACCGCCGTAGCCACCAGGCCCCATAATATGGTCGTACTTCTTCTTACGTGCATTCGTCTTATTTGTTGTAGACTTTTTCAAGGCGTCCTCCAATTTCTTGTATGCCACAAATTCGGCCTAGTAGTCTTTTATCTTCTCATAGCCGTTATCGAAATCTGGAGTCTTATCTTTCAAGATAAATTCCTGGTGCAATCTTTTTTCCAGCCCCTGAATAGATCGGCCATCTTCTTAAGAGCACACTACTTGACTTTTTTCTCTAGGGCCTCTTTTCGCCTCTTCATTTCCTCCTCATTTGGCTCCTCCTGATTTGGATCCACCTCTAGCGCCGGGAAGGTGAAATGAAGCATGAGCTTTCTCCAAAGGTTTTCTTTGGCTGCTGTGCCGACATATGAGACTCCTTCCTCCCTTGGCTTAATCCATTCTCGAGTGGTGATAGGGATGTGGTCCCTAACAACAACTCTGCATGCCTTCACAAACTTCTACTTTACATCTGTGGGAGCAATTGGTTGCCCAACATTTGAGACGCTTCGATCCTGTACCTCTCACCGTCATCCATCTTCTTGGTTGGGCCTTGTTTCGTCCGTACCGAAGTTTTGCTCGATCTGGAGGGCTAAAAGAAAGAGCGTTAATATATGTATATAGCATAGGATTAATTTGTTATATATATATACATATATATATATATATATATATATATATATATGCACCTCAACGGAGCGGTCGGCTCCTCCCCCGTCGGCTTCTTCCTCATTGGAGCCGCTAATTCCTCCCTCGCCCGAGGCGTGGGCGTCTACCTCCTGTGTTGAGAGACTCATCTCCCTCGCCGGACTCGTTCAGAAATTGATTGGTGACATTGATATCGCCAACTAAAATATCATCCCCATGGATGACACCATGCATCACGTCTTCCTGATATTCGTCTTTGCCGTGTATTGGATCCATAGTATCTACAAATTAATTAAACATAAAAAACTAAATTAACTAACAACTAAAACTCCCGCTTATATACATCGAATAATCCACTTAATTAATGCATCATCGAATAATCCACTTAATATTATTGAATATATAATCTGGAATACATAAATAATACATCTCTCGAATACAATAATACATCTCTCGAATAATATATAACTAATCAACCAACAAAGAGCCGTCGCTGTACTGAGGTGCGGGCGGTGGACACCCAAAGAGGAGGGACCATAACCAGATCATAGGTCAGGTGAGATCCGTGAAGAACCTTCCAGGTACTAGAGAACCTGGCATCCAAGCCTCCATGTAGCGACGGACGTGCTCGTCTTCCTCCCTGACTCGACGACGTACCTCCTCCTCGGGGCCCGGCACCCTAGGCACCGAAAGTGGCCCCCGCGATCGCCACCACAGAAGCTCCGCGTCAACGACGGGAGCCCGGTTCCTCACCAAGCTGTGTGCCCCGAAAGATAACTCCTCCCAGTGCCAGCCCGACGGAGCCCAGTCCCGCACATCCTAGCGCCTATCAAGCAGGTGGTCGCCACCGAGTCGACGACGAGGATGCGGGCCAGGCATCGTATGTCCTACTATGTAAATTCCTACTATTTAATAAACTCTTCTAAACTTGTACTCCCTCCGTTCCAAAATATAAGACCTTTTAAATATTTCATTAGAAAACTACATATGGAGCAAAATGAGTGAATCTATACTCTAAAATATGTCTAACGGATTCGCTTAACCTTTAAGGGATTTAACAAAATGGCTACATTCTAGATGTGCCAAAAATGATCCATATTTTTCCTCATCTCATCTGCCCTTCTATATGTCACATTGTCTACTGTCAAAGGATTCAAGAAAACCATGACTTCATCATTACCTGGTAGTAATAGGCGCATGATGTTATGAAGCTTTACAGAGTTGTTTTGTAATGGAATACCGAATAGGTTAATTAGCTTTTTGGTACGCAATTCAAAAAGAGCCATCCGAATATCGCTATTTGGAAGGACTTTGCTGAACTTCGTACCAAAAAACGAATTATCCTATCAGGTACTCCGTTCCAAAACAACTTTTGAGAGCTTCATAGCATCTTGCGTCTATTACTACCAGGTAATGATGAAGCCATGGATTTCTTTAATACTTTGACAAACAACGTGACATATAGAAGCTAGCTAGCTAGGTTACATAGATGAGATCAGAAAAAATTTGGATCAACTTCTACACATACTTAATGTGGCATTCTTGATAAATCCATTTATTATTAAAGGACTAAGAGAATCTATTGTCTACATATATATACCAATTAATTGCAAATACATAACAAAGTTTTGCAAATGTCAAAATTCATCAAATTTTTGCAAATAGTTCTAAAATATTAATAGAGAAATACAAGTAGCAAACTTAAAATAATAAAAGAAAAACCTTAACCATTTATATGTCATTTATATGTCAAATCATTATTTATATGTAAAATCTACTCTAAAACCTAAATCATTTATATGTGAAATCTACTCAAAACCTAAATCATTTATATGCCAAATCAAAACCTAACCAAAATCTTCTTTTTTGCACTAATAACATACTTAACCTAAACTGACAATAACCTATTTAGCACTAAACTAACCTATTTGACCTAAACTAACACTAACAGAGCCCTAAACTAACCTATTTGACCTAAACTAACACTAAAAGAGCCCTAAACTAACTAAATTAAGCTAATGATATATAGATATGCAACGAAATGAAAAAGGCAAAAAAGAACTTACAGTGGGGGAGGAAGGCACCGACGATGGGGAAGAGGGGTAGCGTCACGGTGGGGAAGGGGGTGGTGCCGCGGTGGGGGAGGGGCCCGAGGTGGCGCCGACGATGAGGAAGGAGCCGACCGTAGTTGTGCAGGAGGGGTGGACGCGGGGATGCGTAGTTGGGCGTCGGGGGGTGCGTCGGAGGGCGTCGCGGCGTTGGGTTGGGGCGGCACGGTGCCGATCGGAGACGGGGGCAGCCTGGTGGCGACGGCGATGACGACGACGACGAGAGGTTCGGCGTCGGGGGCAGGAGAGGAAGAAGAAACTTGCGATTTGGAAAAATTGAACTCCCGCTTATATACATAGACCTTTAGTCCCGGCTTGGGGCTAGAACCGGGACTAAAGACCCCCTCTAGTCCCGGGTGTAGACACCAACCGGGATTAAAGGCCCTTTCCGGCAGGCCGAGAGGCGGGAAGCGAGGGCCTTTAGTCCCGGGTTGGGGCTAGACCCGGGACTAAGGAGGGGGGGGGGTCTTTAGTCCTGGTTCTAGCAACAACCCGGTACTAAAGGCCCGGAGCTCGCACCGGCGCAGGAGAGGGCAATGTTTAGTCGCACCTCGCCGAGCGAGGGGCGCTCGCAGTGCTTTATAAGCACTGCTGCGCCAGCTCTTTCGATCTCCTCTCTAAAGCAGGCCTATGGGCCTAACTATCCTCTCTGTGCCTATTGGGCCTATTGTGCCCGCGGGCCTGCATCTTGGCCCATCTTTCGTGTAGGGTTTCTAGTCGTATGCACGCCGTGATGGCCCAATAGGCAACATTTTTTTATTTTTTTACTTTAATAATTTTTAGTCCGAGTTTATATTCTAATTCTTTGCTATTAAATATTTTTTTCTCTTTTATTCTAGTTTTCTATTAAATATTTTAACAAAAAAACTTTATGAAATTCTTTTGAGTTGGTATTTTTCGTGCATTTACTTTTTTTTGAGCTAATTGACCCTGAAATTGAAAAGCACTACAAATGGACTCTGAAAATGTTGAAAGTTGGCATGGTATCATCATTTCACCCACATAGCATGTGCTAAAATGTTGAAAGGGTTACGACAAAAGCTGGATGCACTTCGTGTACAAAACGGACAATCTCTTTTGAAGTATCAGGGTTCTGAACGAGAACTCATCTGTTACAAAGGGATTTCATTTTTTGAATTTATTTGAACTCCATACTTTTTGTGTGTTCAAGATGCAACATTCAAAGGCACATAATAAATTTTCAACAATTTGTGACTTCATTTGATATTTTTCATGCATTTACTTATTTTTTTAGCTAATTGACCCTGAAATTGAAAAACACTACAAATGAACTCTGAAAATGTTGAAAGTTGGCATGGTATCATCATTTCACCCACATAGCATGTGCTAAAAAGTTGAGAGGGTTACGACAAAAACTGGATGCACTTCGTGTACAAATCGGAAAATCACTTTCGAAGTATGAGGGTTTCGAACGAGAACTCATCTGTTACAAAGGGATTTCATTTTTTTGAACTTATTTGAACTCCATACTTTTTGTGTGTTCAAAATGCACTATTCAAACGCACATCATAAATTTTCAACAATTTCTGACTTTATTTGGTGTTTTTCGTGCATTTACTTATTTTTTTTTAGCTAATTGACCCTGAAATTGAAAAGCACTACAAATGAATTCTGAAAATGTTGAAAGTTGGTATGGTATCATCATTTCACCCACATAGCATGTGCTAAAATGTTGAGAGGGTTAGGACAAAAACTGGATGCACTTCGTGTACAAAATGGACAATCTCTTTCGAAGAATGAGGGTTTCGAACGAGAACTCATCTGTTACAAAGGGATTTCATTTTTTTGAACTTATTTGAACTCCATACTTTTTGTGTGTTCAAAATGCACCATTCAAAGACACATCATAAATTTTCAACAATTTCTGAGTTCATTTGGTATTTTTCGTGAATTTACTTATTTTTTGAGCTAATTGACCCTGAAATTGAAAAGCACTACAGATGAACTCTGAAAATGTTGAAAGTTGGCATGGTATCATCATTTCAGCTACATACCATGTGCTAAAAAGTTGAGAGGGTTACGACAAAATCTGGATGCACTTCCTGTACAAAACGGACATTCTCTTTCAAAGTTTAATACATTAGTACACATCACATAAAGTTTACTACATTACATATATTTATATTTCGATCCCTTGCCTATGATCGCTTTGGCCGTAATCATGGAGCATCTTCATTATTTAACGAGATACTTGGGTTAATTCTCACTATGAAGGGCAGAATTTCATCAAACTTATTATGATCTGTTGACATGTCTATCTTCTCCTCGGTCCCCATTTTGTTTCTTTTCCCTGAAAGAACTATGTGACGCTTTGGTTCATGGTCCCATGTATTCATTTGCTTATTATTTTTTTCTTTTTTTGGTCTGGAGGACATGTCTTTCACGTAGAAAACCTGAGCCACATCATTGGCTAGGACGAATGGCTCGTCTGTGTAACTAAGATTCTTGAGATCAACTGTTGTTATTCCGTACAACTGGTCTACCTTTACCCCTTCTCCATTCATGTTCACCCAACTACACCGAAACAAAGGGACCTTAAAAGTAGGTTCATAGTCAAGTTTTCATATCTCCTCTATGTAACCATAGTATGTGTCATTTTCCCATTCTCGTCTGTCGCATCATAGCGGACACCACTGTTTTGGTCGGTGCTCTTTTTATCTTGGGCGGTCGTGTAAAATGTATTCCCGTTTATCTCGTACCCTTGGAAATGTAATAAAGTCGAAGAAGGTGATGCGGCCAAAAAGTAGAGTTGATCTCCAACAGTGTTGTCATTCATGAGACGTGCTCGCAACCAACTGCCGAAGGTATCCATGTGTTTTTCTTCAATCCAGGAGATAGACTTCCCCGGGAACTCGGAGCATACAAAATTCTTGTGTTCCTCGATATACGAAGCCATGAAGGTGGACCTTTTTAGAACTGTGTAGTGTACTTGAGTGAAAGAATGCCCGTCCCTACATATCACTACTTTCTTTCCTAGCGTGCCTTTTCCACTCAGTCTCCCCTCATGCCGCGATTCAGGAACATCAATCGGCTTAAGGTCAGGAAGAAATTCTACACATAACCCAATGACCTCCTTTGTTCCATAGCCCTTGGACATGCTTCCTTCTGGCCTAGCACGGTTATGAACATATTTCTTTAAGACTCCCATGAACCTCTCAAAGGAGAACATATTGTGTAGAAATACAGGACCGAGAATGGAAATCTCGTTGACTAGGTGAACCAGGAGATGCGTCATAATATTGAACAAGGACGGGGGGAACACCAACTCAAAACTGACAAGACATTGGACCACATCCTTCTATATCCTTTCGAGACGTTGTCGATCGATTACCTTCTGAGATATTGCATTGAGGAATGCACATAGCTTCATTATGGGTAATTGAACATTTTCCGGTAGAAACCCCCACAATGCAACCGGAAGCAACTGCGTCATAATCACATGGCAATCATGAGACTTCAGGTTCTGGAATTTTTATCTGCCATATTTATTATTCCCTTTATATTAGACGAGAAGCCAGCGGATACCTTCATATTGCTCAGGCATTCAAAAAAGATTTCCTTCTCTACTTTCGTAAGAGCGTAGCTGCTTAAGTATTGATGCCCTTTATCAGTCCTCTTGTCGTATGCGTCTTTCATACGTTGCTGCTCCTCCCGTGCTTCTGTTGTATGTTTTCTGTTCCCATACGCGCCCAGGAAGCCTAGCAGGTTCACGCAAAGATTCTTCGTCACATGCATCACGTCGATTGAAGACCAGACCTCTAGGTGTTTCCAATAGGGTAGCTCCCAAAATAAAGATTTTTTTTCCACATGGGCACCTGTCCGGTAACATCGTCTTTCGGAACAGATTGACCGCCAGGACCCTTTCCAAAGATTAATATTTGATCCAAATCCTTGACCATAGACAATAACTGATCACCGGTAGGGAGGTTAGGCTTCTTCCGGTGATCTGCCTCACCGTTGAAATGCTTGCCTTTCTTTCTTACGGGATGATTTGTCAGAAGAAATTGACGACACCCCAGGTAGACAACCTTCTTATATTTTTTCAAATATGTACCTTTAGTATTATCTAAATAGTGCATGCATGCATTGTATCCCTTGTTTGACTGTCCTGAAATGTTACTAAGAGCAGGACAATCATTGATGGTTACGAACAGCAATGCTCGTAGGTCAAATTCCCGCTGTTTGTGCTAATACCACAAACGTACACGTGGTTTGGAACACAACTGCAAAAGTTCATCAACTAATGGCCTTAGTTACACATCAATGTCATTGTCGGGTTGTTTCGGTCCTTGGATGAGCACTGACATCATAATGAACTTCCGCTTCATGCACAACCAAGGAGGAAGGTTGTACATACATAGAGCCACGGGCCAGGTGCTGTGACTGCAGCTCTGCTCCCCAAAAGGATTCATGCCGTTTGTACTTAGACCAAGCCATAAGTTCCTTGGGTCATCTGCAAAGTCCAGCCACTCCCTCTCGATTTTCCTCCACCGCGACCCATCTGCGAGGTGTCTCAAATTCCCGTCTTTCTTACGCTCGTCTTTGTGACATCGCATCAACTTGGCATGCTCATTCTTTCTGAACAGATGTCCAACCATGGTATTATTGGAGCATACCACATAACCATAGCAGGAACCTTCTTCCTGGGGGCTCGTCATTGCCCTCAACATCACCAGGGTCATCCTGTCTGATCTTGTACCGACATGCAGTGCATACCGGGCATTTGTCCATATTCTCGTACTTCTCACCGCGGTACAGGATGCAACCATTAATGCATGCATGTATCTTCTGCACATCTAATCCAAGAGGGCAGATAGCCTTCTTTGCTTCCTACGTAGTCTCGGGCAATTCGTTATCCTTTGGAAGCTTCGGCTTCAATATTTTCAGTAGCTTCTCAAATCCCTTGTCAGATAAACCAGTTTTTGCGTTCCATTTCAATAGTTCGAGTGTGGTACCGAGCTTTGTGCTGCCATCTTCGCAATTTGGGTACAACAACTTTTTATGATTCTTTAGCATGGCCTCCAACTTCAGCTTCTCCTTGTCTGTATCACATTGTCTCTTTGCATCAGAAATGAGTCCACCAAGGCCATCAGCGGGCTCATCTGATGACGGTTGTTCTTCATCTCCTTCTTCTTCACTATCTTCCATTGCAGTATTATCGTATACTTCAGTGAACATAGGATAGTTGTCATCATCATCTTCTTCTTCATTGTCTTCCATCATAACCCTTCTTTCTCCGTGCATGGTCCAACAATAAAATGTGGGCATGAAACCTCTCCGAAGCACGTGGCCTTGAATGGTTTTTGAGCTAGAGTACTCCTTCACGTTTTGATAGTCAACACATGGACTAGGCATAAAATTATACACTTTGTTTGCCTCAACCACATTGATAAATTTATGCAGGCCTACAATAAATACGGAACCACGTCGTTCACCGTACATCCATCGCTTCCGTGCATCGATGTGCATCATACATGAATAGTGAAATGACCACCGTACATGGACACATGCAATACACATGCAATATTTTTGTATCAATTATAGATGAAAACGATAGGGTTGCTAACCTCAGTCGAGGATATCATTTTGTGTAAACTTAAGTGTGACTTGGGTATTAGTCCTGGTTCGTAATGTACTCTGAAGTGCGCCAGTCACCGTACATCCATTGGCGGTTCATCTATATTATGAAATTAAGTATATAAAAAAACCATTGCAGAACATCATGAATAGAGAAATGACCAAATTAATACAAGTTCATCATCACATGAAAACCAAAGCACAGTAGTGATCAAATGTTATTATTTAAAAAATAATTACATAAAGTTCTCTCATAAAACAACATACAACTATGTAAAAAATTTAAATGCAACAACAAATGCGATCAAAATCGCAACTAAGGTAACAATTGACCCAACGTCATAATGATACCAAGCCTCTTTATCAATGGCATATTTTCTAATATTCCTAATCTTCAAACGCATTTCATCCATCTTCAAGCGCATTGCATCCATCTTTAACCGCATTGCATCCATCTTCATCTTGTGATCATCAACGACATCGGCAACATGCAACTCCAGTTTCATATTCTTCTCCTCAATTATTTTCAATTTTTTCTTCAAATAATTGTTTTCTTTTTCAACCAAATTTAACTTCTCGACAAAAATTTCTATGTGGGTTGGAATTTCCGGTTCACATAGCTCCTACATTAAGAAAATGTATGTAACGTGGTCGTCATAATTGTCATAAACACTAAATAAAACAAATAGTTATAAAAGATAATATATACCACATCCGAATCATAGACAGGACGAGGGCCGACGGAGGCGGATACCAAAACTTTTGCACTATATAATAACAAAAAAGAATGAAAGTAAGTAATTTATATAACTATCTATCTAAATCATACAAGTAAGAATTTTTTTTCTTTTAAAAAGAAGATAAGAACAAGAGGCTCACCACGGTGGTGCTCATGACGAGATCGGTGTGGGCGATCGACAATGGTGAGGACGGGCACGGGACGGCACCCTACACATGTGCCGACTCTAAAAGTTAATTTGAGCTCAAATTTTGCATCTAAATCAAAATAACAATGAGAGATGAAAGGATGAAGTAGCTAACCTTTTAGAACACTTGGGTAGTTGGTGCATCGTCAAACCTAGACAAATGTTGAGGAAAATGGAGCTTGGAGGTCGAGCTTGGAGAGAAGAAAGCTTAAGTAGTGTGGCTCGGGCATTTCATCGAACACCTCATGTGCATGCATATATAGAAGGGTGGCAAGAGCATGGCATGCACACCTCACACAAGCAAAAAACAGAGCAAAGGGTGGGCAGGGGCGTATATATAGGCATCTCTTTGGTCCTGGTTTGTGGCGAGAAACGGGACAGAAGACTAACTATTAGTCCCGGTCTTCTGTCCCGGTTCTGGCCACAAACCGGGACTAATGCTCCGCGACACACCACGTGGCAGTCGGTGGATCCTTAGTCCCGGTTTTTGCCCCGAACCGGGACTAATAAAACGAAACGAACCGGGACTATTGCCCTGGCAACTCGAACCGGGACCAATGCCGGGCATTGGTCTCGGTTTTAATTTGAACCGGGACTAATGGTCTTTTCTGTTCCGGCCGAAAGACCCATTTTCTACCAGTGGCGTGTGTATGTGTACGTGTTTTTTTGTGTACGTGTACGCGTGTGTGCTGCATGTGTACGTGTGTGTATGTGTCTGTGTTGCATGTGTATGTGCGTGTGTTACATGTGTATGTGTGTGTGCTGCATGTGTACGTGTACGTGTGTGTGTTGCATGTGTACGTGTGTGTGTTGCATGTGTGTAAGTGCACGCGTGTATGCATGTGTATGTGGACGTGACTGTGCTAGTATACATATATATGTACGTATGCTAGTGTACAATGTGTCTATGACAAACTGTCCTTACATGTCATTATGTGTTTTGTGCAAATATAGCAATCCAATATATAAAAGCTACCGAAGTAAAAAACATGTTGGTTTTGTGAACATTCTTTCCTCTTGTTATAATAAATTTTTAACAATCCAATATACAAAGGCTATTGAAGATGCTTTTAGAAGAGGAAGATAAAGTAAGAAATTAGAATAATCATTTTAGACCGGGAAGGAAAATGTGAAAGAGTGAAGAAGCAAGAAGTTAAGCTAAGAATATGTTTTAACACCTCAAGCTAATAACATACTTTCTATGTCTCCTCATTTTTGGTTCTGCTAATGTAGCTGACTGTATCCATTTATCGTGCTAGATGAGCAGGTAAATAGTCTTAGGAGATGATCTTAGACTGGTTGTAATGGGTAGTATCATATATTAGTATCATGTATATGGTCCTAGTGTATGATACCACATCCGTAATGCATAATATCATAAGATAATTCATTTATTGTCATGAAAGACACATAGTAGCACATCATTTAATATGATACAGTATCATGATATAATACTCAACCCTCTTTTTCTTTTTTTAATTTTATGTCACCTCATCAAAATTGCTTAGTTGGCATGCATGATATTAACTACTCCCTCCGTTCCTAAATATAAGTCTTTTAAGCGATTTCACTAGATGTTTACATACGGAGCAAAATGATTGAATGTATACTCTAAAATATGTCTATATACATCCGTATGTAGTTCACTAATGAAATTTCTACAAAGACTTATATTTAAGAACGGAGGGAGAGTATGATGCTACCATTACGAGCAGCCTTACGCAGCTGCTAGCAGGGCTTCCTTTCTTTTTCTCGGTAGTATCACCTGATTTGTCCTCCGTTAACTGTTAACTGAGTGACTACAATACTTTAGTCGCAAATGACTGATACTAGTATGAAAACAACCATCTCCCAAATAATTATTGCTTCCAAAATATAGCAACAAATCAAACAAATCACCAAGCAGGCAAACATTAAATAGACAGAAAAATATCTAGACTTCAAAGATCCAGGATAATGTCTTTTTAAGAAAGAAGGTCCGCGGCCTGGCGTCGAATTAATGACGTCCTTGCAGACAAGTAAAAAACCATAGGAAAGAAAAAGAAAAAGAAATAAAATAAAAAGAAAATAGGCAGGATACAAGATGTTGCATTACAACAACACAAGCCCGATTACACCAAGCAAACAACAAGCGAAACAATGGAGCATGGCTTGCAGCCATCATAGCCTTCATCCGCGATCAGGCGCCCCTGGAGCATACAAAGGCCAGAACAAACTAAGATATTGCTGACCAGGAGAAAATAAAAAGGCAGCTTCTCTGGCAGCACGGTATACGTATAATACGGCTAATCGTCGTAGCCTACGAGAACGAAGCGAGTCTCTCAGTCCGCCGAATTAACGCCCTCGTTTGGCACTAATCTGTCACATGAAACTCCTAGCATGCAGTGGCCGTCAGAGGCAGCAGACCGGGCACCTGATGAGCCCGTTCTCGTTGCAGTGCGTGCACTCCTCGAACATGGCCGCCAGGCACCCACCCTCGTCGCCGGCGAAGAGTTTGCCGCTGCCGGAGCACGTGCCGCAGGGCAGGAACCGCAAGTCACCGCACCCGGCGCACGGAGGGAGGTGCGCCGCCACCGTCTCGCACCCGGCTAGCGCGTGAGCGAGCTCGCCGCTCTCGTGCAGCGCGCTCACCTCGTCAGCGCCCCCAAGGTCGAGCTGCTGCTCGCCATCGCCGAAGACGAAAACGCGGGGGAGCACGTGCCCGGCGAGGCCGACGAGGTCGCCGAGCTCGTCCTTGAAGGCGGCGTGCATGGACACGTCGCGCTCGTCCATGCGCACGTGGTAGCTGCACAGGATGGCGCGCACGGCCGCGCCGTCCGCGAACGTCTTGCGCACGCCGCGGATGCTGGTGAAGTAGACTACCACCGCCTTCCTCGGAGTCGGAGGAGGCGCCACCACCTCGTCCGTGGCGTCGAGGGCGGCTTTCTGGGCCTCCGCCTCCTTCATCTCCTTCTTCTCCTCCAGCTTCTTGTGGAACTCGTCGACACGCGCGCGAACCAAGCCGGTCACCTCCGGCGTGTCCTGGGCGGCCGGCGTCACCACCTCGTCCAAGGCGGCCGTCTCCAGCGGGGTCGTGGCCTCCTTCTCTGGGAAGAGAACCGCCGGGTGAGACGGTGACGGTCCCACCAAGGCCTCGCGGAACACGGACAGGATCGCCGGATCAAAGTCAGGCGCCACAAACTGCACCGCTGGCGGCGGTGGCGACGATGATTCTCCACGGAACCAACTTGGCGACGATGAAAATTGCGCTGTGGTCGAAGTCGCTGACGTGGACCAATGCGCTGTGCCCGACGTTGCCGATGCAGCGCCCTCAAGAATTCCGCACGGCGATAGCTTCATCGGCGCGCGGCCCTCCGCAGGCCGCGCCGCCGCATCCCCGCTGAGGGAAGCGGCCTTCGCCTCCGCCGACGGTGCTCGATATGCGGCTTCGCCATTTACCGTCTCTTCGAGCGGCAACGTCGTGTAGGGGTGCAGGCCGTCGTGCCGGTCGCGGCAGAGGCCGAGGGAGCCGAGCGCCGAGGCGGCGCATGAAGGAAGGCTATGCCGCCTCTCGGGCCGCGCCGGCGCCGGCAGCGCCGACATGTCTACGCGGCCGCGCGCAAGCGTCGAGCTGGAGCACCCCATTGCCGGCAGGGCTTCAGATGTCAGAGCCGCCGCACACGTGCTGAAGGACGATCACGTGAGACTATTTATGGAGGTGGAAGTCTTTGATTTCATTGTTGTCAAAAAATGGCAAGTGAACTGGCGAATAGCATGCGCTCGATGGGAATTGGTTGGTGTTTAATTAGGCCAATAAATCGGCAACTTATTACTCTTGGAAAAATGAATTACTATTATTTTGGTAATCCTTTATCATGGAAATTGGGTGGCTAAGAGAACAGTGTTTTGACCATAGATGGGGTTCGGGGGCACTTTGGTCCATGGATGAAAAAGTATCATCCGTCTCTAAGCAGGTTAGAGCATCTCCAGCAGCTCTTCTAGAGCATTGTGTATACTGGATATAGACGACGAAGGCGCAAAATGGGCCTCCAGCAGCTCTTCTAAAGCATTGTGCAAAAACTAAAACAGAAATCATCTTTGTATTCGGATCTTACCCTTCTCCTTAATAGAAAAGACATGAATGCTCCTGCATGTTCTTGAAAAAAAACAGATGTCATCTATATTTGCCTCGACGTCGACCACGGGTAGACCATGCATAGACATGGTCGATAGCCAAAGTCCCCTCGCTCGGTGTTCTCTCATGCCACGGTCAGAGGCTATTGGAGATGAGGAAGGCGGAAACCACCCCACCGAGGTCGGCCTTGTCTGTGTACCACCGTCCACCGCCGCCATCTTGAGCTGAGGTACAATTTTTTTCCATCGAGAAAGAGAAACTAGGGGATCTTGGCGCCGTCATGCTAGATCCGACCGCCACGTAGCCTCTGTGCCGAGAGGAGCACCGTCGTGGATGGTGGCTAGGGCTGTGGGGGAAAAGAGGAGTGCATGAGAACACATGGAGCGCTCATGGTGACGCTGCTTGTGGAGAGCAGGGGCGCGAACTTGCCCATGAGGTGGTGACGGGGGAGAAGGGAGCGGGCGGCGGCGCTGAGGGTGGATGCACCTAGAAAAATTGGTTAAATTGGTAGTTAAAAGACAATATTAAGGGGAGGGCGGCGCTACGGCGGACTGGGGGCGGCCAAGTTGAGGAGAAGGGAGGGGGCGACGATGCTGAGTTGATGCGCCTATTTGTAAACTATTTTAGTTGGTAGTTAAAAGAAAATATTAAGGGGAGGAGGGAATGCTCGACGCTGCTGCGAGGAGTGGGTGGCTAGGTTGAGGAGAAGGGTGCGGGCGGCGGCGCTAGGGTTTGATGCACCTATTTAGAAACTATTTAAATTGGTAGTTAAAAGACAATATTAAGGGGGGAGGAAACGCTCGGTGCTGCTGTGAGCGGGGGCAGCCAGGATGAGGAGAAGGGTGCGGGCTGCGCTAGGGTTTGATGCACCTATTTATAACTGTTTGAATTGGTAGTTAAAAGACAATATTAAAACATATGAGAGAGACCATAGACAATGTGAATATAATTTCTTTATGGAAAAGGAATCTTTGTGGACCGTTTTGTATATGAAAATTTAGACAACCAAATATAGAAGAGACACTAAAAATGCGTTATGCCATGCATCAAATCAGACACACAAAATGTTCACACACATGTCTGGATGAGTTTGTGGATTAGTTTAGAAGAGCCAGACATCCAGGTGTATCCATCAAATGTTTATGTGTATCCAATAAAGAGACGAGAGAGAAGGAAGGAGGAGAAAGACTGAGGTTATGATGGTGACCGAGGCTGAGTTGGCATGTTCACGACATGTCCGGCTCCCCCAAACCTCCTACAAGTTTGCTTCCGGGTTATTGAATTTTGGACAACTAGACTGTTCCATAAACGTTTGATGTACCTTATTGGATGGTAAAATGTATGCGTGGCCATGCTCTTCGGACATATGGATCGCTTTGAAGTACAATGTTTAAGATGCCCTTACACTACTAGGGAAAACCATATACACACATGCTTATTAGTAGCGCTGGTCAAAAAACGGCAAAACTACTATGTACGAGTAGCGTCTGTACACAAACAACGCTACTGCTACACAAATAGCACTAGTGTGGCCAGGTAAAAGCTCGCTACTACTACAATTGCCACCGCCTCCCGCCAGGCTAGGTATAGTAGTAGCGCCTCATTCAAAACCGCGCTATTGCTAACATAATAGTAGTAGCGTGTTTTTGGTGCAGGACGCTACTGCTAAGTTTGAACTTGACCACATGGCGGGCCTCACTTAGCAATAGCGCCTCACGCCAAAGCGTACTACTGCTACTACATTAGCAGCATCACGTTTTTGCCAAACGCGCTACTGCTAAAGCGCAGCCACCACTTTTTCTCTTTCCCTCCCCCCTCCCCCTCCACCTCTTCCTTTCACTTTCCCACCTTCCAACTAGCTCCCACCTCCTCTCCCCCTCACTTTGCTTCTTCCTCACCACTTCTCCCCCATTACTCTCTTTCTTCTACCTCCATTTCTCTCTCTTTATTGCTTTTAACTAACTACACCATCTCCATTAATGCAATTCCTTTCTCTTTTTCCTCCCCCTCCACTAGTTAGAGTCATCTCCTTCTTCAACTAGCTAGTAGATCTACTCATTTAATGAAGTGACCTATGTACCTCCCTAACTAGATCTAGCCATGTTAAGAAGGCTTTGCCTACTTTTGACCATTGCCTAGCTAGGTGTGTGGCGACACCGATTGACACATCATCATCACCGTGCTCGATCTCGAGATAGGTAGGTGAATAAAAATTTGTGCTTTTGCAAGAATGTTTGTATGCGAATATGACATAATCAGGCGATATGATGGAAATTGTGTGTGTAGCATGAGTTGCCGTCGAATTGTGCTTGAGTTGCCTATGTTTTGCCGAAATGTCGATTTATTTCCGTTTCGGCGAATTTTGGGCGAACTCCATATGTCCTATTTTTAGGGAAGGTCATGCCGAATTTTTGTATGACTTTGATGCATGCATGTATTTTTCAATAATAAATTTGTTTATTATTACCGCGCAGGCATCCATGATGGTCAGTGGGACGATGGTGGAAAGGTGGTTGCGGTGGACGGTGCAGGACATGAATGAAAATAGCCGGACATAGATTTTATGTCCGTGCCGAAGATGCAAAGGAGGAGCTTGGCTCGACCCCTATCAGGATGGTCGTGTGATGGCACACCTGCTCATGACTGGTTTCATGGATGGCTATATTCGATAGATAATTGAAGAAGATGATGATGATGGTGATGAAGAGGACGCCGACGGGGAAGCCAATGATGCAGGTCAAGACGAAGAGATGACCGATAATGGCGACGAAGAAGGGGCCATACATGGTGGTGGGGAAGAGGCCGGACATGGTGGTGGAGAAGAGGCCGAACATGGCGGCAGAGAAAACGTGGACACGTCGCAGACTTCGTCGCTACTAAGTTTAATCGTGCGGGACCCTCATGTTCGAGACCTGCTTCGCAAGGAGATGAGTACCGACAGAGCTGCATCTTGAGAGGAGGCCAAGCTGGAGCAACTGGTGGTAGACTCGAACACTCCATTATATGATGGTTGCGATCCCGAGGTGACCCGCTTGAGTTTCACACTCGAACTTCTGAAGTCGAAGGCTAAAGACAAATAGACCGACACTAGCCTCGATGAGCTTATCAAGTACCTAAAGGATGTTCTTCATGCGGGGAATCTATGTCCTACTAGTGTGGATGAGGCCAAGAAGATCGTGTGCCCTCTTGATCCGCCGCACGTTAGATATCATGCATGCATCAATGATTGCATCATTTATCGTAAGGAGCACGCAGAAAAACCCAGTTGTCATGTGTGCAATGCTTCTCGATACAAGAAGGCCGAAAGAAATCTCCCCAGAAAGTTGTATGGTACTTGGTCACTCCTCGTCTGCAACAATTTTGGTATATCCTAAGGAAGCAAAACTCATGCGTTGGCACGTGGAGAGGAAAAAGCCCGATGATGGAGAGGATCCGAAGCAGAGACACCTCAAGGATGCAAGCTAGTGGAGAGCGTTCAATGACGAATATCTATATTTCGCATCTGATGCAAAGAAAATCGTGCTTGACATGTGTACTCATGGCATGAATCCATTTGGCAACCTGAACACCAACCATAGCACATGTCCCATGTTTGTATGGATGTACAACACCCCCCTGGTTGTGCATGAAATAGAAGTAGACACACACGAGCATGCTGATTCAAGGGCCGAAATAACCAGGAAATAATATTAATTTGTATCCGGGGCTACTTGAAGAGGAGTTAGACAAATTATGGAAAACACTGGCCCAGACATGGGACGCCAGCAAAGGCGAGTATTTCTATATGAGAGCCGCACTGATCATGATGGTGCATGACTATCTCGGTTACGGATATGTCGCAGGCTAGGTGTGCCAAGAATATTGCGGATGCACGCGATGCATGGATGATATGACGTCTGAGCAGCTAACGTCAATGAAAGAAGGCGGGTCTAGGAAAATCATGTACACAGGGCATCAAAGATGGCTCGAGAAGGATGACGTGTGAACAAACCTTGGAGATCTATTCGATGGTGAGGCTGAGCATTGAGGACCTCCACGTAACCATAGCGACGCCAAAATCGATGAGGTGTTGAAAAACTGGGAACATTGCCCCGTGTTGGGAAAGACGATGAAAAAGGCGTCGGCGCCGCTGCTTAAGGTATGGAAGACGAGGTCTGCTTTCTGGGACGTGGAGTAATGACACAAACTTGACACACCTCATTGCCTTGATCAAATGCATATCCGTAAGAATGTCCTTGAGAGCTTGCTTGCGACATTGATGAACATGCCAGATAAGACCAAGGATGGTCTGAAGGCAAGAAAAGACTTGCAAGATTTGAATATCAGGACAGATCTGCACATGCCGCCCCGTAAAAAGTCGTAGAAGACAAAGACGGAGACGGAGGAGCAGGAGAAGAAGGGCAAAAAAGTGAAGGAGGATTATTGCCCCCCTTCTTGCTTCACCTTAAGTCCGTCTGAGATCGGTCAATTCTTCAAGTGCCTTACCGGAATCAAAGTTAGTTCGGTTACTGTGGGAAGATAAGCAGATTTCTAGACATGAAGAAGAAAAGGTTCAGCGGGATGAAGTCCCATGACTATCATGTGATGATGACGCAGATGCTACCTATTGCCCTTAGTGCGATAATGGACAAGCACGTTTGTGACACGCTTATTGGTTTCTGCAACTTTTTCGACGTCATCTCTCAAAGATCGATCAGTGTGAAGCAGCTCCGAAGGCTATAGGAAGAGATCGTTGTGATACTAAATGAGCTCAAGATGTATACCCCCCCCTCCGCATTCTTTGACGTCATGGTGCATTTGTGTGTCCACATTGTGGACGACGTAATAGACCTGGGGCTGTCATTACTGCACAACATGATGGCGTTTGAGAGGATGAATGGGGTCATCAAAGGATTCATTCGTAACATGCCCCGTCCGGATGGAAGCATCGTCTGGGGGTATCTGACACAAGAGTGCATCTCTTTCTGCGAGAATTATCTATATGGCGGAGACCGGCCCGGTGTTGGTTTTCCCGTTAAGAAGCACCTTGGGAGGATCGAAGGAGAAGGTCACTCCAAGGTCGCAGGGAACTGCATGTGGCCTACTCGAATCGACGCAACGACTTTGACAGAGCAAACTTAGTAGTGCTACATCACCTAGATGTGGTAGATCCTTTCATGACACTGCACAAAGAAACCATCGCAAAGAAGTATCGTGACCGAGGGCTATGCAGGAGTTACTAGAGAGCACACCTCCACTTTCCTATATTTGTTCAAAGAGCATATTCTTGCTAATCCCCTGGAAGAGCGCTCTGAGGATGGCTTGCTAATATACGCCTTAGCACATGGCCCCGCGGCCAACCTTGCGACCTATCAGGCATACGATATCAACAGATACATGTTCTACACGGAGGCCAAAGATATGAACAGTGATTTTCAGAACTCAGGGCTGACGATGGAATGCATGACCGACGACAACGCCGCAACTGAGAGATTGTACGGAAGGGTTGAGGATATCTCGGAGCTTGACTACTCTGGACTACACAACGCAACGATGTTTTGTCTCAGATGGGCTAAGAATGTCGAAAGAGAAAACCGATATTTCACTACCATGTCTAAACCCGACGCCAAGAGCGCTACCATGAACGCCATCGCAAAAAACGAGCCATGGGTACACGCTAAGCACGTGACACAATGCTTATTCATAACCGACCCGAGAACTCCCAGCCGTGTTCTCGTGAGGAGAGGAAAAAGGAACATAATTGGAATGGATGAAGTCGCCAACGAGGAAGACTACGACCAGTACGACAACCCGATGAGGGAAGATGACGATGACGATGAAGCATACGTCAAAAGAAGAATCAATACTACATTAACTAAGAAAGGTCGTACTCCATGGAAAAGGAAAAGTCACAACAAGGGGCTCAATTATTCGTTAACGAACAAGAAGGGGAAGAAGAAGCTCACTCAAAAAACAAAACATCGACAACGAGAAACCATGCATCATTTATATATATATATATATGTATTTATTTTGTGTATGCACTTAATCGTTATCATTGAAATGATGTGTAATATGAACTGTCGCCTGAGTTATATACATTGTTGTATCTGATCCAATCCCCTTCTTCCCGGCTCGATCTTCTTTCGGGAAGAAAAGAAAAAGAAAAATGAGAAAGGAAAGAAGAAAATGAAATGGTTAGAAAATAAAATTAAAGTATTAGAAAAGAAAATGACAAAGGAGAAAGGAAATAAAAAAAATAAAGTGAAAATAAAAATCAAAAGGATAAAATGAAAAGAAAATATACACGAATAGAAGAAGAAAAAGGAATACACACGAATAGCAGTAGCGCTGTTTTAGACACGCGTTGTAGCTAAGTTAGCTATAGCGCGTTTCCAAAACAACACTACTCCTAGTGTTGACTTAGCCAGCGTGCGGGCTCCCTTCCTCCTCATTCCTCCCAAATCACAACATCTCTCTCTCCACGCTCGCCGTCGGAGCCCCTACCCTCGCTACCGGAGCCCTTGCCGCCGGGGTCCTTGCAGGAGCCCTCGCAATGTCGCCACCTTACCTCTCTAGCGCGCCAGCCTCATCGTCGTCGCGCCACCGTCTCCCCCGACAGCCACCGCTGGGCTCCGTTCCTCCTCCACCTCCCCGTTGCCATCTGCACCGACAACCATTTCCACGCTATAAGGCCGCCTCTCCCGTCCCCTCTTCTCTCTCTCTTCTCTCTAGGTTATGAACCTAGTTAGGATTAAACCTAGTTAGTATGAACCCTAGTTAGGATTAACCTAGTTAGTATGAACCCTTGTTAGGATTAACCATAGTTAGTATCAACCCTACTTAGGATTAACCCTAGTTAGTATCAACCCTACTTAGGATTAACCCTAGTTAGTATGAACCCTAGTTAGGATTAATCCTAGTTAGTATGAACCCTAGGTTTCAAATTAGGACAGCAATTTAGCTAGGTTTTGAAATTAGGACATAAATTTTAAGAAAAAAATTCGAACATAATTTTTACTGTTTTTTATTAGGACAAAAATTTAGGACATAATTTGAATTGAGTTCTAGGGTTCATAATTCAAAATTTAGGACAGAAATTGAATGCTAGGTTAGTATGAACCCTAGTTAATTAGGTAGTATGAACCCTAGTTAAAAAACCCTATTATATGCAGAATAGTTAAAACATATTAGGTAGTATGAATCCTGTTATATGCAAATTTTAAGTGGACATGTGATTTGGACATGTGATATTTTGGACATGTCATATATGGAGTGATGGTTATGTGCAGGTTAAATGATTTGAGTGGCCTATCTTGCGCTGTAATGTTGATTCATTTCCATTCTGGTGAATTTCGGGCGCTCAATATGTCCACTTTTTAGCAAAGGTCATGCCAAAGTTTCCTAAGAATTTTAGCATGACTTGTGCTAGAAAGTAGGCATATCGAGTGCCCGCATTCCTGCAAACCATAGACCCTTTATTTTATGTCATTACTCATTTTAATATAGTTTAAGAAATAAACGAGGAGACTTAATCGTAGGAAACATGTCGAACAACGAAGAAACCGAGCCTTCTGACCACGATGCAGGCGAGATGGATTATGTAGGTGAACATGACTACCTCGACTATTTGGCTGCTAGGCACACGTAAGGTTTGCAGGGCGGCATTGGTGATGGTACTGACGCCAACATCGACACCGATGGCGGCACCGAGACCGGCGGGGAAGGTACTGATACGTCTCCAATGTATCTATAATTTTTGATGGTTCCATGCTATTATCTTGTCAAACTTTGGATGTTTTGTATGCCTTTTATATCTTTTTTGGGACTAACTTATTAACTCAGTGCCAAGTGCCAGTTCCTGTTTTTTCCATGTTTTTGACCCTTTTCAGAGGAGAATATTAAACGGAGTCCAAACGGAATAAAACTTCCGAAAAGATTTTTTCCGGAGCAGAAGATACGCACGGGACATGAGAACCAAGGCAGAGGCCACCAGGGGAGGCCACAAGCCCCCTAGGCGCGGCCAGTGGGGCGCCTAGCAGGCTTGTGGGACCCCTGTGGCTCGTCTACCCTACCTCTTCCGCCTATAAATTCCCGAAAAATCCAAAACTCAATGAGAGATCCACGGAAATACTTTTCCGCCGCCGAAAGCTTCTGTATCCGCAAGATCCCATCTGGCACATTCTGCTGCTCTACCGGAGGGGGATTCGGATACGGAGGGCTTCTTCATCAACACCATGACCTCTCCGATGATTTGTGAGTAGTTCACCATAGACCTTTGGGTCCATAGCTAGTAGCTAGATGGCTTCTTCTCTCTCTTGGATCTTCAATACAAAGTTCTCCATGATCTTCATAGATAATCTGGTCATAAATCCACAATTCATCGGATCTCGACCAACACACCGCAAAAGAAGATTACATCGGATAGATCTCCATGAAGATCATGGAGAACTTTGTATTGAAGATCCAAGAGAGAGAAGAAGCCATCTAGCTACTAGCTATGGACCCGAAGGTCTATGGTGAATTACTCACGCATCATCGGAGAGGCAATGGTGTTGATGAAGAAACCCTCCGTATCCGATTCCCCCCTCCGGAAGGGCACCAGAACGTGCCCCAGATGGGATCTTGCGGAGACAGAAGCTTGCGGCGGCGGAAAAGTATTTTCGTGGATCTCTCTCGTGGTTTTGTATTTTTTGGGGATTTATAGGCGGAAGAAGGAGGGCAGACGAGCCATAGGGGGCCCACAAGCCTGCTAGGCGTGGGCCCCCTGGCCACGCCTAGGGGGCTTGTGTCCTCCCCTGGTGGCCTCTGCCTTGGTTCTCACGCCCCGTGCGTATCTTCTGTTCCGGAAAAAATCTTTTCGGAAGTTTTATTCAGTTTGGACTCCGTTTAATATTCTCCTCTGAAAAGGGTCGAAAACACAGAAAAAACAGGAACTGACACTTGGCAGTGAGTTAATAATTTAGTCCCAAAAAAGATATAAACGACATACAAAACATCCAAAGTTTGACAAGATAATAGCATGGAACCATAAAAAATTATAGATACGTTGGAGACGTATCAAGCATCCCCAAGCTTAACTCCTGCTCGTCCTCGAGTAGGGAAATGATAAAGAATGAATTTTTGATGTGGAATGCTATCCAAGATATTTGTCCTTTGTAATTTCTTTCATGTGACATGAATATTCAGATCCGTAAGATTCAAAACAATAGTTTTCTATTGACATGAAAACAATAATACTTCAAGCAAACTAGCAAGGTAATCATGAACTTTCGAAATAACAAGGCCAAAGAAAGTTATCCCTACAAAATCATATAGTCTGGCTATGCTCCATCATCCCCACACAACTAATTTAAATCATGCACAACCCCGGTATTGGCCAAGTAATATTTTTCCCACTCTTACTTTCTCAAACCTTTTTCAACTCTCACGCAATACATGAGCGTGAGCCATGGATATAGCACTATAGGTGGAATAGAGTGTGGTGGAGGTTGTGAGACAAAAAGGAGGAGATGGTCACATCGACTCGGCGTATCAAAGGGCTATGGAGATGCCCATCAATAGATATCAATGTGAAAGACTAGGGATTACCATGCAATGGATGCACTTAGAGCTATAAGTATGTGAAATCTCAAAAGGAGAACTAGTGGGTGTGCATCCAACTTGCTTGCTCACGAAGACCTAGGGCAATTTTGAGGAAGCCCATCATTGGAATATGCAAGCCAAGTTATATAATGAAGATTCCCACTAGCATATGGCGGTGAAAAACAAGAGACTCTCAATCATGAAGAACATGGTGCTATTATGAAGCACAAGTGTGGAAAAAATAGTAGCATTGTCCCTTCTCTCTTTTTCTCTCTCTTTTTTTTGGGCTCTTTGGCCTCTTTCCATATCTTGTTTTTGGTGTGTGGGCAACTTTGGCCTCTTTTTTTATTTCCTCACATGGGACAATGCTCTAATAATGATGATCATCATACTTTAATTTACTCAAAGGTCAATGCAAGAACAATGATGACTCTATAGGAAATGCCTCCGGCAGTGTACCGGGATGTGCAATGATCTAGCTTGGCGTATGACTCGCTAGCTATCTTACGATCATGCAATGGCAATATGAGAGTGAAGGGAAAAGTCATGAGACGGAACTGTGGGAGTTGCACGGCAATATATCTCAGAATGGCTATGAAAATGCCATAATAGGTCGGTATGGTGGCTGTTTTGAGGAAGGCATATGGTGGGTTTGTGCACCGGCGAAAGTTGTGCGACACTAGAGAGGCTAGCAATCGTGGAAGGTCAAAGTGCATTGCTACTTCTCAAACAACAGCGCCAGAAATTGGCACGTTGAGGGAGACTTGGCTTGCGTTGGTTTTTTCCCTTGAAGAGGAAAGGGTGATGCAGCACAGGAGCAGTAAGTATTTCCCTCAGTTTGAGAACCAAGGTATCAATCCAGTAGGAGAATCTCGTCAAGTCTAGAGTACCTGCGCAAACACAAAAGATCTTGCACCCAACGCTATGAAGGGGTTGTCAATCCCTTCAAGATTGATTGCAAAGTGAGATCTGAAGGCGGAAAGTGCAACGAAGTAAAAGAGTAAGGCTGAAAATATGGTGTGAAGTAGAACCGGCGGCCATAGTGTTCACTAGAGGCTTCTCTCAAAATAGCAAATATTACGGTGGGTGAACAAATTACTGTCGAGCAATTGATAGAACCGCGCAAAGTCATGACGATATCTAAGGAAATGATCATACATATAGGCATCACGTCCGAGACAAGTAGACCGATACTTTCTGCATCTACTACTATTACTCCACACATCGACCACTATCCAGCATGTATCTAGTGTATTGAGTTCATGACGAACAGAGTAACACCTTAAGCAAGCTGACTTGATGTAGAGGGATAAATTCATGCAATAGATATAAACCCCATCTTTTTACCCTTGATGGCAACAACACGATGCGTGCCTTTCTACCCCTTCTGTCACTGGGTGAGGTCACCGCACGGTATGAACCCAAAACCAAGCACTTCTCCCATTGCAAGAGTCATAGATCAAGTTGGCCAAACAAAACCCACAACTCGAAGAGAATTACATGGATATGAAATCATACATATAAGAGATCAGAAGAAACTCAAATGAGATTCATAGATAATCTGAGCATAAATCCACAATTCATCGGATCTCGACAAACACACCGCAAAAGAAGATTACATCGGATAGATCTCCATGAAGATCATGGAGAACTTTGTATTGAAGATTCAAGAGAGAGAAGAAGCCATCTAGCTACTAGCTATGGACCCGAAGGTCTATGGTGAACTACTCACGCATCATTGGAGAGGCAATGGTTTTGATGAATAAGCCCTTCGAATCCGAATCCCCCCTCCGACAGGGCACCAGAACGTGCCCCAGATGGGATCTTGCGGAGAGAGAAGCTTGCGGCGGCAGAAAAGTATTTTCGTGGATCTCTCCCGTGGTTTTGGTTTTTTCGGGGATTTATAGGCGGAAGAAGTAGGGCAGACGAGCCATAGGGGGCCCACAAGCCTGCTAGGTGCGGGCCCCCTGGCCGCTCCTAGGGGGCTTGTGGCCTCCCCTGGTGGCTTTGCCTTGCTTCTCATGCCCCGTGCGTATCTTCTGTTCCGGAAAAAAATCTTTTCGGAAGTTTTATTCCGTTTGGACACCGTTTAATATTCTCCTCTGAAAAGGGTCAAAAACACGGAAAAACAGGAACTGGCACTTGGCACTGAGTTAATAAGTTAGTCCCAAAAAAGATATAAAAGGCATAAAAACATCCAAAGTTTGACAATATAATAGGATGTAACCATAAAAAATTATAGATACGTTGGAGACATATCACCAGCCATAAAGGCTTTAAAAGTAGACAAGAAGCAGAAGCTAGTTACTTGAGGTTCACGCTAACGCGAGAGAGGCATCATAACCGTCTCCTCATGTACTGCATAGTTTCTCTCTATCTCATAGTGATAGCTCTTCTTGTCTATGTCATTGTTTAGCTTGTGGTGAGTGTAAGCCAATTCCATATGTCTCATCTTTTCAGTACATGTACTTGTAACGATATCCATTCTTGTGAAACGACGAGATGCACTTCTATCCCTGACGAGGCCCTCGTGCCAAATTGAGGATAGGATCGCATCTTGGGTGTTACAAGTTGGTATCAGAGCAGTACCGACCTAGGAGCCCCCTTGATTGATCAAACTTGGCCGAGTCGAGTCTAGAGAAAAACTATTTTGAGTCTTAGTTATAGCGGAGAGTAGGATTCTTTTTTTCTCCTCTTCTATGCTCTTGTGAGGAATTTCGACTTAGGAATTTTAATTCTACTCCCCTTCTCACTCAATTTTTTTAGGATCACACGGATATTCTTAGAATCTATATGATGTCGATGTGACGGAGTTCTGTCTTGGTGCCTCCTATCTGACTTGATTTCTTCCGGGGAGTTGAGCTCCTGGGAATTCTCTAGCACATCGTTATCATTTATATTTCTTAGTATCTCAGGACGAAGGATGTTCGAAATTGCTTCAATACTAGTAGTGGCGAGAGGAGTTCGGCTTCCCAAGTACTGGTGCAGAGAGTTCCGGATGTATCGCCATACTTAGTATCGTTGTGATTACGAGTGTGTGAAATAGATGAGGTTCTGAGATTCTGGTTATGTGTTGACAGATGTGATACACTGGACGGCTTAGTATATGATTTGAGTGATATATTACTCCTTGTATCCGTGGAACAGATTGCATGACCAAAAATTTCGGGAGTTCTTAGGTGGGAATTCAAGTAGTTACTTATAGGACAATCTTCCGACAAATGCATGATGTTAGGTTGGGGTTCGACATCTAGTGGATTCGTTTGTTGACGGTCGACTTACATGGTTTCTCGTTGGGACTTAAAGAGTCTTTGTAGCTTGCTATGACTCGGGGACGCTTCGTATGTCGTCTGCACTGCCTTGCACAGGATGGCTACTGTAAGGATCGAGCCCGTGCGATCCTGTCCATGAAAATATCGGACGAAATCTCTCTCATGAATTTGTTCTGGCTTGTTTCCTAAGCCTCATCCTTTGTTTTGTTGCGTTATGGTAATTCAAGTTGCTTCGAGGTCAAATGGTGAATTCATATCTTTCTAAGAGGTGTTCTCATATTTTTATGTGAGCGCTAATTCTTTTACTCAATCAAGTTGCCTTTTCAATTTCTTGTCAACCGGGGTTGTCTTATCAATTCGTTTCAGCGGTGTGCTTCTCTTCAAGTTAATTCTATCCTCTCCAATTTCGCAAGATCAATCTCTCTTTTCTTTCTGGAGTTCATCTCATCTATTCCAAGTTGTCTTCGTTTTTCCCCGCCCTCCCGCCCTTTTCTTCAGTGATTGGATTTCATCCAAGTGCATTTCATTTTGTTGTTGCGTCCGCTATCTCTTCTTCATTTTGTAGCCGGTGATTCTTGTGAAGATTCTCAGGAGCTTCATGTTCATGTTTATTCATTCTTGTGGTCTTTTCCGGTGAATTCAATTCAGTTATCCATGTCATCAGATCCTTTTCATCCTTCAAATTCTTTCCTCTGTTGGAAATTCTTATGAGCCTATATTGTTTATTCATTTCTCTCTATTCTATCCGGAGTGTTGAAGTTATCTTAGAAGGTTCTTGTTTCCAATCTTTTCAATTATTTTGAGGTGCTAACCACATCTAGTTTTCATTTGTACCAGTGCTATATCTTTCTTTCTGAGCATCTTCTCAACGGTGGTTTCTTTGAGTGGGCCCATAACCCATAGGTTCTTTCCCAGGATCTTATCTAGCTCTTGTTATCTTTCCAGAGTTCTCTTATTCTTTTCAACTATGACGTAAGTATGAATTTCATCAGTCATATCCCTTCTCCAAGGTCTATTCGAATTAATGCTCATCATTGGCTCAACCTTGCATATTTTGTATTCCGGAGTGTCTTAGTTATTCGTGGTCCATTCTCTTGAGGATTCATCATTTCAGCTTTGTGGCATCATCTTGATTTGTTCCAATCATGAGTAAATCCTTTCTTGCTATCTGGTGCATTTCAATGTGGTGTTCATTTCTCCATCCTCCGAAGGCCATCATTTCATAAGATTCTTCGTTCTCAGCTTTCAGCTTTCATCCTCAATTCTTCTCAATTGTTGTCTCTTCGTTAGTCTCTCAATTATTCTGGTGTCTTGTTTAAGTTTTTTCTCTCCGGTGGCTCATGATCTCTTCATTCTCATGTATCTCCATTCATTCATGGTTACCTCATTCGTTGCAATTCTCACCGGTGCTTCTTTCAAGACTTCTTCAAGTTTGTGCTCATACATATCATCAATCATTTCTAGAAGAATAAGTGGTAGGCTAATTCCGTTGCTTGTCATCAATTAAACTTGATGAAGGATACACATACCATAATTCTTATTATTGTTCATATTGATTTGAATTCTTCTTCCGGCATGGCTCATTATATCAATTCTTTTTCTCAAGGTGTTCTTCAAGATTCTTGTGGTAGTAGTTCTCAATTTCTTCTTCGTTCTTTTATTTCCAAGAGCTAGTTTCTATTCTTTCTAACGGAGGCCTTGTGATGTTGCTATCTATAACCTATCATTTTGTCTTTTCAAGATCACGTTGTTCCCTTGTTCAATTTAGTTAGTTCACTGTGAATTTTCTCAAGATCTGTCCATCTTATCAAATTTTTGTCCCCTTTTCCTACCAAAGTGCTGCCAAAATTTTCTCTGAATTCTTGCTTGTTCCTCATAGCATTACTCATCTCTTTGTAACCTTCAAGAGTCACTGATTTCACTCGTTGGTCAAAGAAGCAACCAAGTTTTACTTCATGCTTTCTCATCCTCTTCCCCTTTCATTCTTGGATCTTGGGTCGAGATCCTCTTGTAGTGTAGGAGAGTAGTGACAACCCGAGCCCGACGGTCGAGAGGATTCCCCCTTTAGTCCGTTATTTTATTTGTCGCATCATCATTGCATCATGCGCATCATCCGCATTGCATCGGCATCCCGTTGCCGCCATTTTTCAAAGTTGCATCCGTTATTAGTTGCCGATTCTCGTCGTTGCCCGTTCTAAGCCCGACCACACACGCACGCGCCCGCGGCATCGTCAAAGCTTGTTTTTAAAGTGTGTATAAAACTTTCTCTGATTGGGTTGAAACTTGGCGTGCGGCCTTATTTAGTTATAGGTAGGCTGCGTGCCAATTTTCGTCGCAATCGGAGTCCATCTGGTGCCCGAACGGTCGACCGTAGCGACACCGTATTCGGTCTATCGTCGGACGTTTTTCGGTGTTTTAAAAATCGTGTTGCCGCGCCGCGCTATTCTCCTCTCACCTCCGCCTAACCTACTGTACACATCCACTTAGCCCGTCCCGTGTTCGGGATCTTTCGATTCCGACCGCACGGTTGAAACCGGGGCGAAAAACTGCTAAACCTAGCCCCTTCCCTATTTAAACAACCCCACCTACCTAATCTAGCCCCTCACTCTCTCTCTCCCTCGAAAGCCATTCCCGCGGTTATGTGGCAACATGGAAACTTTGTTTAACACTGGTTCTAGACAACTTGAAGTTAACTTAATAAAAATATGCCAACTGCGTGTGTATCCGTGACTGTCTCTTTCGTGAGCTCCTTCTCCGATCGAGGACACGGTGGTGTTATGTTTGACGTAAGTAGGTGTTCAGGATCATTCATTTGATCACCAGTAGTTCACGTCCGCTATGCCTAGATCTTCCCCCTCTTTATTCTTGTACTCGTAAGTTAGCCACCTCATATATACTTCTTAGTCGCTTGTTGCAGCCTCACCACTTAACCATACCTCACCTATTAAGCTTTGCTAGTCTTGGTACCTTTGGAAATGAGATTGCTGAGTCCCCTGTGGCTCACAGATTACTACAACACCAGTTGAAGGTACATGTAAAGGTTACTTGACACGAGCGTGTTGATTGTTCATTTGGAGTTGCTTCTTCTTCCTCTTCTCCATCGATCTAGGATGGGTTCTAGGCCGGCAGCCTCGGATAGCAAGGATGGAAGTCGTTTTCTTTTCTCGTTTGTTTTCGTCCGTAGTCAGACCCTGCTCTTCTTTCTGTTATTTATGTATTGTACTGATGTGACCCTGATGTAGCTTGTGGCGAGTGTAAGCCAATTCCATATATCTCATTTTTTCAGTACATGTACTTGTAACGATATCCATTCTTGCGAAACGACGAGATGCGCTTCTATCCCTGACGAGGCCCTCGTGCCAAATTGAGGATAGGATTGCATCTTGGGCGTTACACCTACTAACTCAATGCACCCAGTGCGATTTCCTGACTGCTGATGTCTATTTTGCAGGGGCTTTAACCCAATTTTCCGAAGCCCGAAAAAAATCCAAAAAATATATAAAAAAATAAGCGAAACAGAAGCTTCGGGATCATCGAAGGAGGGCGAGAGGGGGGGCCAGGGGCCTCCCTGGCGGAATGCTTTGGTGGTCGCCTGGGTGGGTCCCACCTCCCCCGGTGCCCTCCTTTGGCCTATATTTAGTGTTTCGTGAGGAAACCCTCGCAGACTTTCTAGAATCTCGAATTTCTCCTTCATTCCGCCGCCGCAGCGTTTCCAAGATCGGAAGCGTCAGGAGACCTCTTCCCGTCACCCTGTCGGAGGGAGGATTGGCCTCTCAGAGCTTCTCCACCGCCATAGACTCTTCCCGGACGTGTCGTGAGTAGTCCTCCTTGGACCATGAGTCCATGGTGAGTAGCTATGTGATGTCTCCTGTCCAGTCTTGTGCGTCAATGGTTAGTCCTTGTGAGCTGCCCTACATGATAAAGGCATCTATGTAATTCTCTTGCTTTTGCTATGCTCGGTTTGTTGGGATCCGATGGATTATGAGATTATGTTCAGATTGTTCTGAGTTATATATTTGATTATCCATTTATATTTCGTTCCTTAGTGATTCTTGCATGTTCTCCGTTGCTTTTTATTGCTTTGGCCAAGTAGTAGATCGTAACTCCAAGAGGGAGCGTTATGCATGATTGTGGGTTCGGGCCCCTCGATGTCTAGCTTGAGTGATAGAAACATGAGACTAAGGGATGTGCTTGTTGCCACCAGGGAGAAAACAACGGTGCTTGTGACCACGGTTGTAAGGATTATTTACCTTACACATAGTTCGTTAATTCAGTTGTCCATTGCTATGAGTTTACACTTTGGGTGGGGCTCACAACTTAATATCGGAGAGATGTTCTGGATAGATATGTCAAGGTGGATGATTAGTAAGTAGATGCTGATGAATAAACGGTCTACTTGTCTTGGTGCACTACCCATTATTATTGAACCTCTAACTATCAAGGAGCATAATTAGCATTGCGGTACGATCATAATTCTGTCAATTGCCCAACTGTGATTTGTTTACCCTAGCATAGTTGTTTATCGTCTTTTGGGAGAGAGACATCACTAGTGAACATCATGTGACTCTAGTCCATATCACCATCATTGCCTACACCTCAATCATTTACCGGTTTCATTTACTTTTCTGTTACAATCACTATTACCTTCCCGCTTGTGTTTTGATCCTTTGCAAACTACAAGGCCGGAGAGATTGATAACCTCTCTGTACTCGTTGGGAGAAAAGTTATTTGTTGTGTGTGCAGGTCCACGTATTCTACTGACCAGGATAGGAGACACCTACTTGTTGAGCATAGGAGTCCTCCTGGTTCGATAAACCTTATAGCCTCCGTATAAGGGAAATTTGCTGTTGACTACATCTCCACCTTCCACTTGGGGTCCAACGAGGGGCGAGAAGTATATACATCAACTCGTCATCAAGAGAATTTCTGGCGCCGTTGTCAGGGACTCCACTCTTTGAGATAGGGGAGTTGCACACGATCTTTTACCTTTGCTTTCTAGTCTTGCGAGTTTTCTTTCTAGTTTTTTCTTTAGAGTATACCAAAAACCACAAAAAAAATTGTTACTTTGCTTTTAGTTCTCAAGCATGTTAAGGCTTGATGCTTGGAAGGAATTTGAGGTTCTAGATTTCCAACAAAGGAATGGAGAAAATATGAAGGAAGCATGGGATAGAATTTCTGAAGCACACAAAAGAATTATGCCTTGGATACCTATTAAGATTGTGCTTAGAAATTTTTATCATGGTCTCTTTATATGGTGCAAACACTCTCTTGATATTATAGCTAAAGGAGATTTCTTAGAGTGTGATGAGGCAACAGCTCTTGACATTATACATGGTCTATCTAATAATCTTGTTTATAATCATGGTTATGACACTATTATAGATAGACTTGCTATTATTGAAGGAAAAATAGACGCTCTAGACTTAAGATAAAAAGAGAAACCCATGGTTGATAAGGAACATATTTTTAAAATAGACGATGAGTGGGAACCTTTTGTTAGAATTAGCATCTCTAACCAAGATTTCCTTGTTTATTGTGATATTGGTTCCATGGTTTCTACTATGCCAAAAGTTGCTTATGATTCTATCTGGTTAGATATGGAATTTTTTCATCTTATCATGAACACGCTAACGGTGATATTTCTGAAATCCAGGGAAAGGTAAAAGATGTCCAGGTTACATTCTCTAAAAGGAATGCAACGGTTGATTTCTTCATCATGGAGCCCAACAAAGGGAATATAGTGCTTGGAAGGGACTTCCTCTGAGCAATGAGAGGCTTCATTGATGTAGGTAAAGGACACATATGCTTACATGGGAAAGAGAAAGGTACGTACCCGTTCCCTACGAAAAATAAGAACGAACTTGTTGAGGATCCGTTTGAAGGTCTTTATAATTCCTATGTCTTCGGAGAATCTTGACCCCCCATCTTGCATTATGCCTAGCTCAAAGGCATAAAAGAAAGCGCTTGTTGGGAGGCAACCCAATTTGTTTTTACTTTCTATTTTAGTGGTCTTGATGTGTGTTACTACTGTAGCAACATCATTGTATCTTTACATTTAAGCTTTGTGCCAAGTTATAGCCTCCGATTGCAAGAAAGTTCAAAAGTTGTGACATGCTGTACAGAAACATATTCTGTCCGCGTGACGGAAAAAATCGCCAAAAATCACCAGATCATCTTTTTAATCTGAATTTTTTGACAGCATGCTCTATATAATTTTATTTCTGGCGTTTGTTCTGAGTTTTTTGATTTGAGTTGCAGAAGTGCCCGAATAAATTATTTACTACATGTTGTTCTGTTTTTCACAGATTCTGCCATGTTTTGCGTTTTCATTGTTTTGCAAATCCTAAGCTTGCTTTTTATTTGCAAAAACCCTTTGGAATTCATAAGAAGCAGTCGTTTTTCATGAAAATCTTTATTTCCAGCAGGTATTAAATTATTTTATTAAGGGAACTAACCACTCTAATTAGCTTATGATGAGTTTTGTATGAAGGGAGTTTTCAAGTATGCGATGGGAGAGATGATGAAAGAAGATAAAGGAGTGTAAAAAGCTCAAGCTTGGGGATGCCCCCATGCATCCCAAGAAATATTCAAGGAGAGCGTCTAAGCTTGGGGATGCCCCCGTGCATCCCCTTCTCTATCAACAATCATCAGTTCGTCCATCTCCATGCTATATTTTTATCACTTCATATGATATGTGCTATGCTTGGAGCGTCCCACTATATGCTTTTTAGTTTAGTTTGCTGGTCATAACAAGTCGGAACCTAGCCTACCTTGTTTGGGAGAGGGACACACTCCACTCCACTCTAGAACACAACATAGGTTTTCATGCTTACCTTTTTTGTGTGTTCTTTATCTTTTCATAGCTCCTGTCATGCTTAGCTATTAGTTTCCATGCTTATATTTTTAAGAGCTTTTATTTAGGTTGATTTTGGAACTCTCTTGATTTATCATGCTTATCTTGTTTAGAGAGTTGGCTCGTTGCACTGAGTTGTGTGTCTTGCATGAGTAGGTGATACGTCTCCATCGTATCTACTTTTCCAAACTCTTTTGCCCTTGTTTTGGACTCTAATTTGCATGATTTGAATGGAACTAACCTGGATTGACGCTGTTTTCAGCAAAATTGCCTTGGTGTTGTTTTTGTGCAGAAATGAAAGTTCTCAGAACGTCCTGAAAATTTACGGAGAATATTTCTGGAAAATATGAAAAATACCTGCGCAAAGATCCATCGAAGGGGATGGGCCACTGGGCCACAAGCCCTGTAGCCGCCACCCCCTGGTGGCGGCTAGCAAGCTTGTGGGGCCCACGTGGCTCTGCAGCCCCCAATCTCAGCTCTATAAATTCACTTTCCTCCCAGAAAAAATCAAGAGAGAAGATTTTGTCGCGTTTGCGATACGGAGGCGCCGCCACATCCTGTTCTTCATCTGGAGGGCAGATCTGGAGTCTGTTTTGGGCTCCGGAGAGGGGAAATCATAGCCATCGTCATCATCAACCTTCTTCCCTCTCCAATTCCATGAAGCTCTTCATCGTTCGTGAGTAATCTATTCGTAGGCTCGCTGGGCGGTGATGAGTAGGATGAGATCTATCATATAATCGAGTTAGTTTTGACGGGGATTGATCCCTAGTATCCACTATGTTCTGAGATTGATGTTGCTACTACTTTGCCATGCTTAATGCTTGTCACTAGGGCCCGAGTGCCATGATATCAGATCTGAAATAATTATGTTGTCACCAATATATGTGTGTTTTACATCCGATCTTGCAAATTGTAGTTACCTACTATGTGTTATGACCCGGCAACCCCGGAGTGACAATAACCGGAACCACTCCTGGTGATGACCATAGTTTGAGGAGTTCATGTGTTCACCAAGTGCTAATGCGTTGGTCCGGTTCTTTATTAAAAGGAGAACCTTAATATCCCGTAGTTTCCTTTTGGACCCCGCTGCCACGGGAGGGACGGACAATAGATGTCATGCAAGTTCTTTTCCCTAAGAACGTATGACGACACATGGAATGAATGCTAGCCTCAAGTAAGAAGGGTCCCCGTCTTTCTTGAACTTCAAAAATTTCAGCAAAAGGAAATTATGTTCAGGAGGAAGTTTCATGGTGGTTCCTCAAGTAAGAAGGGTCCCCGTCTTTCTTTTTGGGAGCCCGAACCTTATCAACTAAGGGACGCACCGGTACAACCATGTGAATGGCCTTCCGATGAGTTCATGATCGAAGCAGGTTTCAAGGATGAGTTTGATACACTTGTCTGCAATGCCGGGTTAGAAGAATTCCTCTCAGATAAATGTGAACAGTATGCTATGCTCACTGCCTCTTTCGTGCGTAGATTTAAAATTTTCGGTTGGCCGTGACTCATCCATACTGTTTGATCTGTATGATAAATCCTACACCTTGGATTTGGAGGATTTCAATAGGATTTGCAAGATACCCGATGGGGCTAGTATTAATGATCCTTCTAAGTCTTCGGTCAGAGACTTTGTCTCCAGTATAACTGTTGGAGAAACCAGAGATATCACGCAAGCCACCATAGGAAGCATCCATTTCCTTGCCTTGCACTACTTTGCCCTTTTCATAGGTAGGTGCATTAACGGCAAGGGTGCACATTGTCACTTATGCGCTTCCGACCTTAGTATCCTTAAGAGCGTAGTAACAGGTGATAGGAGCTTCAATATGGGAGCTATAATAGCAAGGAGGCTAAACAATAATGCCATTGAGGGGGATTTCTTTGGTGGAATTTATGCTACACGCTTAGCAAATTTTCTTGGAGTATCCATCCGTTCAGAAGACCCTCCTCTCCGTACAGCCTACCTTGATCGTGTTGCTCTAACACGCTACCAGTTCCTTGAGAGGGATTATGGATCCCTCCTGTACTGCTTGATATCTAGCCGACAGCGTGTTTTCCATATTACCCTTCCTGCTCCTGCTTTCTTTGACTTTCAGGTAAAACGAAGATACTACATAACCATAGGAGAGGCAGAGGAGTATGACAGGGAGGCGACGGCTGCTCGACTTTGTGAGGCAGCTATTCAGGCAGTGGCTGCAGCACTCCCGTATAACACCCATTATGATTTTGGGTTTCGCCAGGACCATCCTTGGGAGTAGACCAAGCTAGGCCAAAAGCCTAAGCTTGGGGGAGTACGTGTTCTCACCGACCTTACATTCATGCTTATGCTTTCACTTTGTTAGCCGGTGTTTATACTTTGCCACTCTATTATCCATGCTAGTTTATTTTTGTTTTCTTGATTTCTTGTTTTGTGTCCTTTTGAGAAAACCCACAAATATTTTTCTTTCTTCTTTTGCTTGTTGGGAGCTTTCCCGTGTAAATAGTTTTCTTTTTCTTTGGGTCAAGGTAGAAGATATTGGTTACAATGTTTAGTGGTTCTTGCATGCATACCTGTTTAGCTTTCAAAGAGCCATATTATTTTGTCTTCTCCTTTGTGTTTGCCTGCAGATTCAGCTTAGTCCAATGCACGAGCGCTCTTATTATTGTTCACATCGTTTGATCGTGCAAATGAAAGGCACTAATGATGATATATGATGAAGTGACTGAGACTGGAAAAGCTGGTATGAACTCTATCTATTTTGTTTTTGTAAATATGACTAGCTTGTCATGCCTGATTCAGCTTTGTTGTGAGAGAACTATGTTTGCAATGACAACTTAGAGATCATAGTTTCTGATGCCATGCTTAACTAGCTGAGAGCTTATAATGGTTTGTCTTGAATGCCAACATAGATTTTGAGATGACTATGATGTAGTATGATAGGATGGTATTCTCCTTTGAATGATTCAAGTGGCTTGACTTGGCGCAAGTTCATGCATGTAGTTGAAACAAAATCAACATAGCCTCTATGATGTTCGTGTTCATGGTGATTTATATCTTGTTCATGCTTGCATTCAACGTTAGTCAAACTCATTGCATCTTGATGACTGTTGTCGCTCTCTAGTTGGTCGCTTCCCAGTCTTTTGCTAGCCTTCACTTGTACTAAGCGGAATACTGCTTGTGCATCCACTTCTATAAACACAAAAGTTTTTCCATGAGAGTCCACCATACCTACCTATTTGCGGTATCTACGTGTCGTTCCAAGTAAATTTGCATGTGCCACTCTCTAAACCTTCAAGAAATAATCTGTTTTGCATACCCGAACCGCTCATGTGGTGACAGGGGGCTATTAGTATCTTCTATGCTAGGAGTGTTATCCTCGACATGTGTTTATTCACTATCATTCACAAGAAAGGGGTCGGTAATTGGAATATCCAGTTCCATGCTTAAATCGAAAACCTAACTGTAAAACAAGACTCCCCCCGGATTGATGTTAGTATGCACGGTACCCGAGGATTCGGCTAGCCGTGGAGTGTGATTGATTGGTGGTGGGGGAGTTAAAACTTTACTTTTCTGTTTGGGAACCGCCTATAGCATGAGTAGCATGGAAGATATTGAGAACTCTTGGTCATTGCGTTGACAATGAAAGCATGCCACCCAAAATTATTATCTCTGTTTTCAAAGCTTGAGCTCTGGCACCTCTGCAAATCAATGCTTCCCTCTGCGAAGGGCCTGTCTATTTATTTTCCTGTTGAGTCACCCTCTTCTCTTATATAAGCACCAATTAGAGAGCAACTCTGTCATTTTTATGCTTTGCTTTTGATTGATATTGAGTATGACTATGACTGGATCTTCGTTGCTATGAATTACAATGTTTAGTCAGCCCTTGATCTTTGAAAGTGCTCTGCATTTACGTTGTGCGGTCTCAGAAAGAGCTAGCGAGATACCACCTATTCATAGTGCTTCATGCTTATTTTGATTGAAGTGTTGGTATTAGAAACTCATCATTATTTGCTCGTTAGCTGATTATGCCATTGATATTAGTTTACCATGAGATCTTTGAGTCACTTGCTTATGTGGTTAACTTGTGATCTTGCTGAAATTCTGGTTATGAGTTAGACATAGTTGCAACAACAATATCAAATAGAGTATGTCAAAGTTTTTCTTTCTCTCTCACTTTGTTAACTGAGTTTCTTGAGGACAAGCAAGGTTTTAAGCTTGGGGGAGTTGATACGTCTCCATCGTATCTACTTTTCCAAACTCTTTTGCCCTTGTTTTGGACTCTAATTTGCATGATTTGAATGGAACTAACCTGGATTGACGCTGTTTTCAGCAGAATTGCCTTGGTGTTGTTTTTGTGCAGAAATGAAAGTTCTCAGAACGTCCTGAAAATTTATGAAGAATATTTCTAGAAAATATGAAAAATACCTGCACAAAGATCCACCGGAGGGGATGGGCCAGTGGGCCACAAGCCCTGTAGCCGCCACCCCCTGGTGGCGGCTAGCAAGCTTGTGGGGCCCACGTAGCTCTGCCGCCCCCAATCTCAGCTCTATAAATTCACGTTCGTCCTAGAAAAAATCAAGAGAGAAGATTTCGTCGCGTTTGCAATACGGAGGCGCCGCCACATCCTGTTCTTCATCTGGAGGGCAGATCTGGAGTCCGTTTTGGGCTCCAGAGAGGGGAAATCGTCGCCATCGTCATCATCAACCTTCTTCCCTCTCCAATTCCATGAAGCTCTTCATCGTTCGTGAGTAATCTATTCGTAGGCTCGCTGGGCGGTGATGAGTAGGATGAGATTTATCATGTAATCGAGTTAGTTTTGACGGGGATTGATCCCTAGTATCCACTATGTTCTGTGATTGATGTTGCTACTACTTTGCCATTCTTAATGGTTGTCACTAGGGCCCGAGTGCCATGATTTCAGATCTGAAATTATTATGTTGTCACCAATATATGTGTGTTTTAGATCTGATCTTGCAAGTTGTAGTTACCTACTATGTGTTATGACCCGGCAACCCCGGAGTGACAATAACCGGAACCACTCCCGGTGATGACCATAGTTTGAGGAGTTCATGTGTTCACCAAGTGCTAATGCGTTGGTCTAGTTCTTTATTAAAAGGAGAACCTTAATATCCCGTAGTTTCCTTTTGGACCCCGCTGCCACGGGAGGGATGGACAATAGATGTCATGCAAGTTCTTTTTCCTAAGCACGTATGACGACACACGGAATGCACGCCTACATCACATTGACGAATGTGAGCTAGCCACATATCTCTCCGTGTTATAACTGTTGCATGATGAATATCATCCAAACAAATCACCGACCCATTGCCTACGAGTTTGTCTCACTGATGACGTTACTTGTCTTGCTCTACTGTTACTAGAGTTGCTCTGATGTTACTACTGTTGCTGCTGCTATTACTTGCTCTGCTGTTACTACTATTGCTACTTGCTACTGCTGTCACTACTGCTGTTCCTTGCCACTGCTGCTACTCGTTACACCGTTGTTATCATACTACTTTGCTGTTGTTAATTTGCTTGCAGATATTAATCTTTCAGGTGTGGTTGAATCTGACACATTCTGCTGCTAATACTTGAGAGTATCCTCTCACCTCCTATTTGGCGAATCAACAAATTTGGGTTGAATACTCTACCCTCGAAAATTGCCTCGATCCCACTCGCTGGTGGGTTATTGCAAGACAATTTCTAATTGTTGAGCAATCGAGAACATCATTCGTCTAGCTATTGCCAGAGAGTGCCAGTCAGCATTTTTCTGGCGCCGTTGCCGGGGACTGCTAGCAGTAGGTAATTGAGGTTGCTATTTAAGTATGGTAGTAACTTGCAATAGTTTTGAATTATTGATTTGAGTAATGTTTGGACTATTGGTGCCAAGAGCTTGAGCCTATTAGTGATAGGTGTCATATTTTGGTAAATCCTTGATCCTACTAAATTGATCGCTAACCTTTGGAGGGGTTGGAATAAATAGAGTACCCTCACGTTACCATGAGTCGAGGATGCGCAAGGATAACCAAACCCCCAAACACTCCTCCTCGGGATACTTGTCTCTTTGTGAATCTCCTGACTAGATAGAGATTTACCGATAATAAGTGCATGAGTTCTTCAGACTAATGCGAGTACTCGATTGTTGGCAGTTCCACCATCCATATTTTGCTAGCCTCTTCGGTACCGTGCATTTCCCTTTCTCATCTTGAGAATTGGTGCAAACTTCGCCGGTGCATCCAAACCCTTGGCATGATACGCTCTGTCATCATATGCCTCATTATATCCTTCCTCAAAACAACCACCATACCTACCTATTAAGGCATTTCCATAGCCTTTCCGAGATACATTGCCATGCAACATCCACCATCTCATGACTTGATCTTCATGTCATACATGCTTTTGCTTGATCGAGGAGCCGCATGCAAGTTGGGCCTTGCCCTTATTATTGCTACATGACGCGCTAGTTTCATTGCATATCCTGCTACACTGGCAGAGGCATACATTTGCAGACATCATGATAGTTTTCATTTGTCTTTATGTTGAGTACTTCTTATAAAGTGTGAAGATCTTATTTTTTATTTTTGTAGAATATAGAGTGTTGCCCTTAAGTGAGGAAAAGATCCCAAAGAGGACAAATTAAAAGATCCCAAAAGCGGACACGTGAAAGATCCCATAGACAACAAATGAGAGATAAATAGAAAGAGCTAAAGAGGCCACAAAAAATAAAAAAATAAAACGAGAGAAGGGGGCAACACTACTATTCCTTTTGAAAGATCCACACTCGTACTCCATTGTTATATTTGTACTCCATAAGGATTATCATTCATGCATAACTATGTGGGGACCCTTACACTATATAACTTGGCTTGTATATTCCAATGATGAGCCTCCTCAAATGAGCTCTAGGTCTTCATGATCAAGCAAGTCGGATGCACCCCCACTATTTCCATTGGAGAGCTTACCTTAGCTCATATGTGCATCCGTTGCATGGCAATCCCTACTCCTCACATCATATCTATCATTTGCCTTTCTCTCGCCTATGGTTGTCCTCGTTGATGTGAGCCTTTCACACCTTTTTTTGTCTTCCTTCCCCATCATTATTCTCTTTGCCATCCTAAGTGCCAACATATCTTGCTTGCGCTCATCCATTGCATGAGTGCTCAAAGTCGAAAGGGAGAGGATCATTTTGACTTGTGCCAGACTAGTGGTCTGGGGATGAGTCAAAATAACATTCCGAAGGAGACCAAGTGTGAAGTTTTAGTAGATTGAGTTCTCAATTAAACTATATAATATTTTTTATGCTCTAAATCCGTCTCCCACTTGTTGCACGCAAAAACCATTTGGAGACATTCGAGTCACGGACAGCGAGAGCTCTTGCACCTTTATGTTCTTACTTTGCTATTTTCAATACGAGATATAGACTCTTGCTTGTTATTGTCTTGACTTTAATTGCATATCTTACTTACTTTAATTTGAAGTTCTTATATGTGTGTCTGCATGTCACCACATAAATTATTTGTGTTATCATTTACCTACTCGAGGACGAGCAGTAATTAAGCTTGGGGATGTTGATACGTCCCAAACGTATCTATAACTTCTGTTTGTTCTATTCTTTTTCGGTGACATTGTTATATGTTTTGCTACACTTTTATACCTTTTTACACATATTTGGACTAACCTACCAAATCAGTGCACCCAGTGCCAGTTTCTGTCTGCCGATGTCTTTTAATTGCAGGGACTTTACCCCAATTTTCAGAGCCCCAAAAATTCCGAGAAAAATATACAAAAATCAGCATGACGGAAGCTTCATGAAGCATCAAGGTGGGACAGAGGGGAGCCAGGCCCTACCTACGTGGCCACCCTGCATGGCCACCCTCCTAGCCGCGCCACCAGGCCGCCTAGGTGGAGGGTCCACCCCCTGACGCCCTCCTTTGGCCTATATTTACCCCTCGGACGGGAAAACCTAAAGATATTTCGAGAATCACGAATTTCTCTTTGTTCCGCTGCCGTAGAGCTTCCGAGATTGGGAGCGCCAGAAGATCTCTTCACGGCACCCTGCCGGAGGGAGGACTGACCTCCGGGAGCTTCTCCACCACCATGGACGCTTCCCGGACGTGTCGTGAGTAGACCTCCTTGGACCATGAGTCCATGACCAGTAGCTATGGGATGTCTTCTCTCCAATCTTGTGCTTCAATGCTTATCCCTTGTGAGTTGCGCTACATGATCAAGGCATCTATGTAATTTACATGTTGTTGCTATCCTGAGTTTGCTCGGATCCGATGGATTATGAGATTATGTTCAGATTGTGTCGAGTTATATATTTGGTTCTCCTTTTATATTATGTTCTTGAGTAATTCATGGATGTCGTCCGTTTCTTTTTATTGCTTTGGCCGAGTAGTAGATTGTAACTCCAAGAGGGAGCGCTATAAATGATTGTGGGTTCATGCCCCCTGATGTCTAGCTTGAGTGATACAAACATGAGACTAGGGAATGTGTTGTTGCCACTAGGGAGAAAACAACGGTGCTTGTAACCACGGTTTCAAGGATTGTTTACCTTACACAATGTTCGTTAATGCAGTTGTCCGTTTCTTTGAATTTACACTTTGGGTGGGGCTCGCAACTAAATACCAGCGAGATGTTCTGGATAGATATCTCAAGGTGGATGATTAGAGAGTAGATGTTGATGGATAAACGGTCTACTTGTCTTGGCGCACTGCCCATTACTTTTGAGCCTCTAACTTTCTTGTAGCATGATTAGCATTGCGGTGCGTTTATAATTATGTCAATTGCACATCTATAATTTGTTGACCTAGCATAGTTGTTTATCATCTTGTGGGAGAGAGACATCACTAGTGAACATCATGTGACTCTCGTCCATATTTCCACCATTGTTTACACCTCCACCATTTACTGCTTTTATTTACTTTTCTGTTGCAATCACTATCGCTATCCCGCTTGTGTTTGATCCTTTACAAACTACAAGGCCGGAGAGATTGACCTCTCTGAACTCGTTGGGAGCAAAGTTATTTGTTGTGTGTGCAGGTCCACGTCTTCTGCTAGCACCAGAGCACCGGACACCTACTTGTTGATCCTCGGAGTCCTCCTGGTTCGATAAACCTTACAGTCCCCGTGCAAGGGAAATCTATTGCTGACTACATCTCCACCTTCCACTTGGGGTAACCAACGAGGGGCGAGGAGTATATCCATCAACTCGTCATCACAAGGTGACATCAAATGCTCGGGGCAATATCCACAACCTAATTGGAGACCTCGATGCTTGCCCGAAGCTTTACACCACAATGATTGAGGTTTGAGGCACCACCAACCATCTAGGGCGCAAAAACCCAAAGAGGAACAAGCTCTAGGGTACCAAGTACCCAAGAGTAATAAGCTTCTCAACTTTTCACTCCCACGTATCATCGTGGAGAATGATACGTCTCCAACGTATCTATACTTTTTGATGGTTTCATGCTATTATCCTGTCAAACTATGGATGTTTTGTATGCCTTTTATATCTTTTTGGGACTAACTTATTAACTCAGTGCCAAGTTCCTGTTCCTGTTTTTTCTGTGTTTTTGACCCCTTTCACAGGAGGATTTTAAACGGAGTCCAAACGGAATGAAACCTCCAAAAAGATTTTTTCCGAAACAGAAGAAGATCGGGAATCTTGAGAACCAAGGCATGGGGCACCAGGGACCCCACAAGCCGCCTAGCCGCGACCAGGGGGCCTGCGCCTTCCAGGCTTGTGGGCTCCCTAGGCCACCTCTGCCCTAGGTCTTTCGCCTATATATTCCCTAAAATCCCAGAAAAAATGAAGAGATAATCAAAAGTACTTTTCCGCCGCCGCAAGCTTCTGTCGCCGCAAGATCCCATCTGGGGCACGTTCTGGTACCCTGCCGGAGGGGGATTCGGATACGGAGGGCTTCTTCATCATCACCATGACCTCTCCGATGATGCGTGAGTAGTCCACCATAGACCTACGGGTCCATAACTAGTAGCTAGATGGCTTCTTCTCTCTCTTGGATCTTCAATACAAAGTTCTCCATGATCTTCATGGAGATCTATCCGGTGTAATCTTGTTTTGCGGTGTGTTTGTCAAGATCCGATGAATTGTGGATTTATGATCAGATTATCTATGAATCTTATTTGAGTTTCTTCTTATCTCTCTTATGCATGATTTAATATCCTTGTAATTCTCTTTGATTTGTGGGTTTTGTTTGGCCAGCTTGATCTATGATTCTTTCAATGGGAGATGTGCTTGGTTTTGGGTTCATACCGTGCGGTGACCTCACCCAGTGACAGAAGGGGTAGCGAGGCACGCATCGTGTTGTTGCCATCAAGGGTAAACAGATGGGGTTTTCATCATTGGTTTGACTTTATCCCTCTACATCATGTCATGTTGCTTAAGGCGTTGCTCTGTTCGTCATGAACTCAATACACTAGATGTCTGGAGTAATAGTAGTAGATGCAGAAAGTATCGGTCTACTTGTCTCGGACGTGATGCCTATATGTATGATCATTGCCTTAGATATCATCCTGACTTTGCGCGGTTCTATCAATTGCTCGACAGTATTTGTTCACCCACCGTATTATTTGCTATTTGGAGAGAAGCCTCTAGTGAACACTATGGCCCCTGGGTCTACTTCACATCGTATTTTCAGCCTTACACTTTTACTTTGTTGCACTTTTCGCCTTCAGTTCTCACTTTGCAATCAATCTTGAAGGGATTGACAACCCCTTTATAGCGTTGGGTGCAAGCTCTTTTGTGTTTGTGCAGGTACTCTGGACTTGACGAGATTCTCCTACTGGATTGATACCTTGGTTCTCAAACTGAGGGAAATACTTACTGCTCCTGTGCTGCATCAGCCTTCCCTCTTCAAGGGAAAAACCAGCGCAAGACAAGTCTCCGTCAACGTGCCAATTTCTGGCGCTGTTGTCTGTTGCCGTAGCAGAAGAATTTCTGGCGCCGTTGTCGGGGAGGATCAAGTCAACAACTCATCCAAGTAAGTGTCGCAAACTCATCTCTTGCATTTACCTTTTTTGCCTCTCGTTTTCCTCTCCCCCACTTCTGAAAAACAAAAAATTACAAAAAAATATTTGCCTTTTTGTTTGCCTTCTTCGTTTGCCCTTTTCTCTCGCTTGCTTCCTGTTCGCTTGTGTGGGATAGTCTACCTGTCCTCATGGCTAGACCCACCGCTCCGAACGATACTATCGAGAATGAAGTTCTCAATTTCAAGCAAAATGATGAAGAAAACTTAAAGGACGCTTGGTATAGGTTTTGCAATGCTCAGAGTAGATCTACCCGTAAGCAATCTACTACCGTCCTGCTTCGCAGCTTTTATCTTGACACCATTGTAGGCGGAAATTTCTTTGGTAGCCATACCGTTGATTCTTACGGAGCCGTAATAAATTCGGTAGGCTCACCCCCACTCATGGTTAATGGAACTACCTTAACTCTGGAACATGTGATGTGTAGGCTGGACGTCATTGAAAATAAAGTTGCTACGATCGAAGGAGAAGGAACCCACAGTTAACGAAAAACTAGGTCATGATTCCGCTAGGATTGGCAAACTAGAGGACGTTATAACCAACTTGGGTTCCGCTTTTGCCGATGTGCAGAGTACTCCAAACTTTACCCACAACCAGGTCACCAAGTCTGTTTTTGTTCCTAAAAATAGTGGCGAATCATCTAGCAAGAAAGATGAAAACCTTAAGATGATAAGTGATCACGCTACTTATGGTTCGAGCACCAAAGACGACGATACGTGATTCCATCAACTTATGCCTAGCTAAGGGCATTAAACAATAGCACTTGTTGGGAGGCAACCCAATGAATTTATCTTTTTCTTTCTGCTTTGTTGCGTCCACACCATCACAATTCTGTTGTGGTTGTGTCTTTTGTCTTTATTTTTGTGTTTGATCCAAGCAAAACCTTTATGACTGGTCTTGGTGATGGTTGTTTGATCCTGCTGGAAAAAGACAGAAACTTTTCGCTCACGAGATTATTTTTCGTTTTTATTCAGAAACAGCTTTTGAGTTTATTTTTTTTCTGCTGGTTGATATGCCTTTTCCCCAGGAAGTCATAATTTTTCATAATTTTTGAGGTACCAGTAGTATACGAAGTATACAGATTGCTACATATGGTCTATTTTTTACAGATTCTGTTTTTTGTTGAGTTGGTTGCCTGTTTTGATGGAACTATGGATAGTATCGGGGGGTACTAGCCATTGAAAAGTTAGAATACAGTAATATAACACCAATATAAATAGAAATAAAGATTGCTACAGTACCTAAAGAGGTGGTGGTTTGTTTTCTTGTGCTAATGTTATCACGAGTTTCTGTTTAAGTTTTGTGTTGTGAAGTTTTCAAGTTTTGGGTGATGTTCTTATGTCCCGGGATTCAAGGACACCAAAAAGCCTAAGCTTGGGGATGTCCCGGGAAGGCATCCCCTCTTTCGTCTCCAATCCATCGGTAACATTACTTTGAGCTATATTTTTATTCACCACATGATATGTGTTTTGCTTGGAGCGTCTTGTATCGTAGGAGTCTTTTATTTTTGTTGTGTCACAATCATCCTTGCTGCACACCTTTTGAGAGAGACACGCACTCATCGTGATTTTTCTACAATGCTCATCGTGCTTCACTTATATCTTGTGAGCTAGATAATTTTTCTCTATGTGCTTCACTTAGATCTTTTAGAGCACGACGGTGAGTGACTTGGTAGTTGTCTTGTGATATGAAAGTAGTCCCAAAGGTGATAGGTACCCAAAGAGGATACAAAACCTCCATCTTCATGTGCATTGAGTAGAAAGAGAAGTTTTAATTCCTCTCAATTAGTTTTGAGACGTGGATTTGGTAATATTAAGAGTTATGTTAGTAGGGTGTTGTGAATCTAGGAATACTTGTGTTGAAGTTAGTATTTCCCGTTGCATGCACGTATGGTGAACCGCTATGTTAGGAAGTAGGAGCATAATTGATCTATTGATTGTCATCCTTTTGTTGCGGTCGGGATCGCGCGATGGTTAGCACCTACCAACCCTTCCCCTAGGAGTATGCGTTTAGCACTTTGTTTTGATTACTAATAAAAACTTTTGCAACAAGTATGTGAGTTCTTCATGAGTAATGTGAGTCCATGGTATAGATGCACTTTCACCTTCCACCATTGCTAGCCTCTCTAGTGCCGCGCAATTCTCGTCGGTGCACAAACCCACCATATGCCTTCCTAAGAACAGCCACCATACCTACCTACTATGGCATTTTCATAGCCATTCCGAGATATATTGCCATGCAACTCCCACCGTTCCGTCTCATGACTTGTGTCGTCACTCTCATATTGCCATTGCATGATCGTAAGATAGCTAGAGAGATGTTTCAACGTCATACGCCAGGCTAGATCGTTGCACATCCCGGTACATTGCCGGAGGCATTTCCTATAGAGTCATCATCGTTCTGAGCTTTGAGCTATGAGTAAATAAAAGTGTGGTGATCATCATTGTTAGAGCATTGTCCCATGTGAGGAAATAAAAAAATAGAAAAGAGGCCAAAGACCCAAATAAAAAAAGAGAAAAAGAGGCCCAAGAGCCCAAAAAAAGAGGGAGAAAAAGAGAGAAGGGACAATGCTACTATCTTTTTCCACACTTGTGTGCTTCATAATAGCACCATGTTCTTCATGATTGAGAGCCTCTCGTTTCATGCTACGTGAAAGAAGTTGCAAAGGACAACTATGCGAGGTAGCATTCCACATCAAAAATTCAGTCTTTATCACTTGCCTACTCGAGGACGAGCAGGAGTTAAGAATGGGGATGCTTGATACGTCTCCAACGTATCTATAAGTTTTGATGGTTTCATGCTATTATCCTATCAAACTTTGGATGTTTTGTATGCCTTCTATATCTTTTTGGGACTAACTTATTAACTCAGTGCCAAGTGCGAGTTCCTGTTTTTTCCGTGTTTTTTGACCCCTTTCAGAGGAGGATTTTAAACGGAGTCCAAACGGAACGAAACCTCCAAAAATATTTTTTCCGAAACAGAAGAAGATCGGGAAGCTTGAGAACGAAGGCAGGGGGCCACGAGGGACCCCACAAGCCCCCTAGCCGCGGCCAGGGGGCCGCGCCTCCCACGCTTGTGGTCTTGATGACCCACAAGTATAGGGGATCAATCGTAGTCCTTTCGATAAGTAATAGTGTCGAACCCAACGAGGAGCAGAAGGCTCTGATAAACAGTTTTCAACAAGGTAATAACTGCAAGCACTGAAAGTAGCGGTAACAAGTGATGGTGTAGCAAGGTGAAACGTAGCAAGCAAAAAGTAACAAGTAACAAGTAGTAGCAACGGTGCAACAAAGTGGCACAATCCCTTTTGTAGCAAGGGACAAGCCTGAACAAAGTCTTATAGGAGGAAAAACGCTCCCGAGGACACACGGGAATTTCTGTCATGCTAGTTTCATCATGTTCATGTGGTTTGCGTTCGTTACTTTGATAGTTTTATATGTGGGTGGACCGGGGCTTGGGTACTGCCCTTACTTGGACAAGCATCCCAGTTATGATTAACCCCTCTCGCAAGCATCCGCAACTACGAGCGAAGAATTAAGACAACGTCTAACCATAGCATTAAACTAGTGGATCCAAATCAGCCCCTTACGAAGCAACGCATAGACTGGGGTTTAAGCTTCTGTCACTCTAGCAACCCATCATCTACTTACTACTCCCCAATGCCTTCCTCTAGGCCCAAATATGGTGAAGTTTTATGTAGTCGACGTTCACATAACACCACTAGAGGAAAAGATAACATACATCATATCAAAATACCGAACGAATACCAAATTCACATGACTATTATCAGCATGACTTATCCCATGTCCTCAGGAACAAAAGTAACTACTCACAAAGCATAATCATAATCATGATCAGAGGTGTAATGAATAGCATCAAGGATCTGAACATAAACTCTTCCACCAAGTAATCCAACTAGCATCAAGTACAAAGAGTAATCAACACTACTAGCAACCTTACAAGTACCAATCGGAGTCGCGAGACGGAGATTGGTTACAAGAGATGAACTAGGGATTGGAGTGGAGATGGTGCTGATGAAGATGTTGATGGAAATGACTCCCCTCCGACGAGAGGATTGTTGGTGATGACGATGGCGATGATTTCCCCCTCTCGGAGGGAAATTTCCCCGACAGGATCGTCCTGCCGGAGCTCTAGATTGGATCTGCTCAAGTTCCGCCTCGTGGCGGCGGCGAAACCACGAAAAAGCTCCTTCTTGATTTTTTTTCTGGAACGAAACCCCTCTCGTACTTCTTTCGCCTAGTATTTTTTATATATTCCCAAAAAATTCCACGTTGATTTTCAGGGCATTTGGAGTTGTGCAGAATAGAGGACTCAGACTTGCTCCTTTTCCAGTCCAGAATTCCAGCTGCCGGTATTCTCCCTCTTCAAATAGACCTTGCAAAATAAGAGAGAAAAGGCATAAGTATGGTACCACAAGGTAATATAACAGCCGATAAAGCGATAAATATCAACATGAAAGCATGATGCAAAATGGGCGTATCAGGGCTCCCTGGGCCACCTCTGCCCTAGGTCTTTCGCCTATATATTCCCTAAAATCCCAGAAAAAATCAAGAGATCATCAAAAGTACTTTTCCGCCGCTGCAAGCTTCTGTCTCCGCAAGATCCCATCTGGGGCACGTTCTGGGGCCCTGCCGGAGGGGGGGATTCGGATACGGAGGTCTTCTTCATCAACACCATGACCTCGCCGATGATGCGTGAGTAGTCCACCACAGGCGTACGGGTCCATAGCTAGTAGCTAGATGGCTTCTTCTCTCTCTTGGATCTTCAATACAAAGTTCTCCATGATCTTCATGGAGATCTATCCGATGTAATCTTCTTTTGCGGTGTGTTTGTCGAGATCCGATGAATTGTGGATTGATGATCAGATTATCTATGAATCTTATTTGAGTTTCTTCTTATCTCTCGTATGCATGATTTCATATCCTTGTAATTCTCTTCGAGTTGTGGGTTTTGTTTGGCCAGCTTGATCTATGATTCTTGCAAAGGGAGAAGTGCTTGGTTTTGGGTTCATACCGTGCGGTGACCTCACCCAGTGACAAAAGGGGTAGCAAGGCACGCATCGTGTTGTTTCCATCAAGGGTAAAAAGATGGGGTTTTCATCATTGGTTTGAGTTTATCCCTCTACATCATGTCATCTTGCTTAAGGCGTTACTCTGTTCGTCATGAACTCAATACACTAGGTGCATGCTGGATAGCGGTCGATGTGTGGAGTAATAGTAGTAGATGCAGAAAGTATCGGTCTACTTGTCTCGGACGTGATGCCTATATGGATGATCATTGCCTTAGATATCGTCATGACTTTGCGCGGTTCTATCAATTGCTCGACAGTAATTTGTTCACCCACCGTATTATTTGCTATTTTGAGAGAAGCCTCTAGTGAACAGTATGGTCCCCGGGTCTACGTCACATCATATTTTCAGCATTACACTTTTTCTTCGTTGCACTTTTCGCCTTCAGGTCTAACTTTGCAATCAATCTTGAAGGGATTGACAACCCCTTTATAGCGTTGGGTGCAAGCTCTTTTGTGTTTGTGCAGGTACTCTTGACTTGACGAGATTCTCCTACTGGATTGATACCTTGGTTCTCAAACTGAGGGAAATACTTACTGCTCCTGTGCTGCATCACCCTTTCCTCTTCAAGGGAAAAACCAGCGCAAGACAAGTCTCCGTCAACGTGCGAATTTCTGGCGCTATTGTCTGTTGCCGTAGCAGAGAACTCAAACCAATGCAACTAATGCAATGGGAAGAACTCACGAAGTGGTCAAGTCCCTCACACTCAAATCCCTCCACAACAAAAAAAGCTATGGAGGAATATGAGAGGTAGAACAAGGATCTCACAAAGAACTCCAAGATTTAATCCACGGGGTTCCCCTCACATAGAGGAGAAAGTTATTGGTGGAAATGTGGATATAGATCTCCTCTCTCTTTTCCCTTAAGAACTAGCAAGAATCATTGGAAGGATTGAGAGTTAGTAAGCTCGAAGAAGGTCAACAATGGGGGAAGAAAACGAGCTCAAAAGGTTAGGGAGGAATGAGGAAGAAGACCCCCTTCTATAGGCCTCCCCAAATCCAACCATTATCTGCACAACTCGTGCATAAGCGGTACTACCGCTCGGCTGAGCGGTGCTACCGCTTAGGTCGGTAGTTCTATGAAAAAGCATGCAAAAGACAAAAATCTCGAGGCGGTACTGCTGTCGGAGCAGTAATACCGGCCGTCCCAGCGATAGTACCGCTGGGGATGCAAAACCAATACCCGAGTGCTCAAATAATAGGAAGTGGGGCCGGAAGTGGAAGGCGACAGTACTGCCCGAGAGGTACTACCGCTTCTAGTGGAGCGATACTTCTGCTTAAAAGAGAAAATTTTCCCTCACAATAAAACTGCCATAGCTTTCGCATATCAGCTACGAATTGAGCAAGCTCAAGCTTGTTGCTTAGCACACGATGAATACTATCCAAACAATGATATAGAGTTGACAATGATATAGAGACGTGGAACCTCTATGTATGAAGAACCGGCCAAAAATCCAACATAAAAAAACATCATAGAAGATGCACATGAACGCCATTTTTTATGAACTCGAGCTTATCCTTAAGATGACCATAAGCTCAAGAACCCACATGGAGAAAAGCCAACCGAGAACCAAGAAAGATGATGATGCCAAGAATGCAATGGTTTGAGCTATCAACAAACGGTGCGATCAAGCTACTCACTTGAGAGCCCCCCTTGATACTACGACAATCGATCCTATAACCCGGTCTCCGAACTAATATACGAGACCGGTAAAATAGAAAACCTATCACGACTAAACATTTGCCTTGTTCATACGTCCAAAACGTATCTATAATTTTTGATGGTTTCATGCTACTTTTATGCTTTTGAAGATTGTTTTTTATATTAAGTTTATGATTTATTTGTACTAACCTACTAATATTTGTAAAAGTGCACAATGTTCTTTTTTTACACTTTAATATGTAGGAACTATCAAAAATAGAAGAGGAAACCTTGTTGGAGTGGGACTCTGACTTTCCTGAAATCTGCCCCCCTATAGATGTTAGATATCGTCTGTTTCTGCCTTGAATATTACGTCAAATGGACAAAGAATAGATGCGAAAGTTGTGGGGAATTTGATGCTGATAATTGTATACATAAAATTCGGCCCATTTGGAGTACGGACTATCCAGGAAAGCCCGTTTTACTGGAGGACAAATATCTGATTACAGTATTACGGGAATCGGTGACGTGATTGAGTCCAACTCTTACCATATTAGATGGATTCGGCCAAGCCACGACTTGGGGACCTCATTAGGGCTTAGAAGGGTTCCTAGGAAGGTTCCATAGGTGCCCAAGAGCCCTTGGATCAAAGAGGCACCCATCGGAGTGCCAAGGATGACCGTCCCAACTCATATAAGGAGAGGAAAAACCTGATTTCTGGAGGGCCACCAAGAGTTACGAGATTTCCTCCTCCGAGGAAGCCGCCTTGGGGTGGAGAACCACCTCCATACCAGCACCATCTGCAAGGAAGAAGGGGGGCCAAGTTCCACTGCCCCCGAGGGCCGTGGCCGCCGTCTCCTCTCCGGGCTGCACCTCTCCATCAACCTCTTGCTCACCATGGCCATGTGTGAGTAGTCTCCCTCGGGTCTGAGGTCTTTTACGTGTAGCTATGTGGTCATCTCTTTCTCCCATGATGTGATCTTGATTGTGATCATAGGCTATGTTAATCTAGGGTGATCCCATGATATTTCCCCTTCTTCTATGTATTGGATTGATGTACTTACTTGATCTTATCTATTATAATCCCCGAGACCATGGTGACAGCAGTCTATTGGACATGGATTAGAAAAATATTTTCATGAGTGATTTCCTTTTTTGTGAATTGATTGAAGATTGAAAGTCTCTTGGTGCTTGTATTCGAAAATCTTTGAGATATGTTGTGGTGATTGTGGTACTCTCTTTGGATGGCCGCAGTGACATTGGGAAATCCATAGATGAGAACTACGAACTCTGAGGTGTGCTTTTGTAGCCCTGCATAATTCTCGTCCCATCTTGATCACAAAGGAATGACCTCCAATTACATCTCCATTGCATGTTTTAGTGGAAATATCATGTGACTAAACTATGTTAATGTTGTTGGGAGTTGCCACTAGTGATATGAAGCCTAGGCCCTATTTCTCACCATTGTTACACCGTTTATGCTCACTTTTGTCACTTGCTACCTTGCCGCAATTTTCATTTCAGATTTATATTACCTTGCTTTGCCACACCTATCACCCATATTTTACCATCTCTTCGCCGAACTAGTGCACCTATACAATTTACCATTTTATTAGGTGTGTTGGGGACACAAGAGACTTCTCGTTTCTTAATGGAGGGTTGCTTGAGAGAGACCATCTTCAACCTCTACTTTCCTGAGTTCGATAAACCTTAGGTCATCCACTTGAGGGAAATTGCTGATGTCCTACAAACCTCTGCGCTTGGAGGCCCAACATAGTGTACAAGTATAGAAGCGTGCATAGACATCAAGCTATTTCTGGCGCCGTTGCCGGGGAGGTGAGTGCTTGAAGGTATATCTTCAGATCTTGCAATTAAATCTTTTTGTTTCTTGTTTTTATTTTCACTAGTTAGGCTTAATGGAAAACAATAAAAATATGAGAGAGCTTTATAAACTTTATCTTGAACTAGGACATGAAGTGTTTGAGGAGAAAATTAAAAAACCTATGGAACTTCATTATTTGCATAACAATTATGATGATGACAATGTTATTAGTATGCTTCCTTTGAATACCAATATTGCTACTAACATGGAAAGCTCTAAGCTTGGGGATGATGGGTTTGATGAACATGATATTTATAGTCCCCCAACTTTTGAGAAGAAAATTTGCTATGATGATAATGATAGTCCTACTCCCACTATTACCAGTGAGAAAGATTATGCTGATGTGGAGAGTAAGAGTACCTTTTTGCATGTGGATCATGGTAACAATGCTTTATGTGATACTTATATTGTTGAGTTTTTTCACCATCCCACATATGCTTATAGATATTTCAATAATATGAAGTTCCCTCTCTTTATGTCAAAGGTTTTGAAGTTGCACTTGTTTTGCCTTCCTATGCTTATTGCTTTGTGCTTCAATGAATTATTCTATTGCAATATTCCTATGCATAGGAATCATGTTAGACTTAAATGTGTTTGGTATTTTCTTCTTGATGCTCTATTTTGTTCTACAACTCTTATTCCTATGAGAGCATCATTAAAATCTTAAGCCTATCTTTCTGGCTATAAAGAAAGAGCTCTAGGGAGACAACCCTTGTTATCTTTACTTTGAGTGTTTACTTTTAGTTTTTAGTGGTCTTGATGCTTGTTACTACTTTAGCAACATCTTCGTATCTTTATTTTCAAGTTTTGTGCCAAATTTAGCCTCCGATTGCAAGAAAGTTCAAAAGTTGTGACATGTTGTCCAGTAATAGATTATGTCTTCTTGCCGGAAAAATTCGCGAAACATCACCAGACCATATTTTTGATCTAACTTTTTTTAAAGCATGCTCTATATAATTTTTTTTCTCACATCGGTTATGAGTTTTTTGATTTGAGTTGTATAAGTGCCCCTAAAAAATTATTTACTACCTGTTGTTCTGTTTTTCACAGATTCTGCCACGTTTTGCGTTTTCATCATTTTGGAAATCTTAAGCTTGCTTTTCCTTTGCAAAAAACCTTTTGGCAATCATGAGAAACAATATTTTTTCATGAAAGTTTTTTATTTTCAGTATATAATGAATTATTTTATCATGTGTACTAACCAATCTAATCAGCTTATGATGAGTTTCGTATGAAAGGAGTTTTCAAGTATGTGATGGAAGATGATGAAAGATATCCAGGAGTGTCAAGCGCTCAAGCTTGGGGTTGCCCCCATGAACCCCAAGAATTATTCAAGGAGACTCAAGCGTCTAATCTTGGGGATGCCCCAGTGCATCCCCTTCTCTATCAATAATCATCAGTTCGTCCATCTCCATGCTATATTTTTATCACTTCATATGTTATGTGCTATGCTTGGAGCATCCCGCTCTTTACTTTTTAGTTTGTTTTAGTTTGCTTGCTCGTCATAAATAAGTTTCATCCTATCATTCTTATTTGGGAGATAAACACGCTCCATTTTGATTGCTTAGAACACTCTGGTTTTCACTCTTATTGTTCTGTGAGTGTTCACTTTTTGCTAGTACTGCGTTGAGCTCTTTTTTTCCACTCATATTTTGTTTAGATCTTGTTAGTTTTCTTCAGTTATATATGATTATCTCTCTAGTATTTAATTAATATTATCTATGAGAGTTGTTTCAACAAAGTTGATTGGTGTTGGAGAAGAGTAAAATTTTCATGCTTATAGTGGTGCAATAGGAAGCTTGTTTAGACTGTGGCTTAGACTTTAACATGTCATGTTAGATATTATCTTAATTATATGTTTAGTAGTTATTGATGTAGCATGACTTGTCTCAAATAGCTAAGAGTGCTTAATGTGCCATTGAAAGAATCATGCGTTTTTATCATATCGAAGCATAATATTGTGGTATTCTCCTTTACTACTTCATTTGGGTTGACTTGGCGCATGCTCACACCATGTTATGACTACAAACCAGTCACCTCTAGCCTCTATGATCGTTTAGTTTTTGACTTGTAATATTATTTATGCTTTGATTAATAATGTTTTGTCGCTATGCATGATTATGGCCGTTATTTCTCTCTTAGTTGGTCGCTCTCAGTCTTTTGCTAGCCTCCACCTGTATTGAGTATGAACTTTACTCGTGTATCCAACTCCAAAAAAACAAAGTTTGCCAAATTTGTCCACCATACCTACCTACATGTGGTACTTAACCGCCACTCCAAGTAAATTTCTCATGTGCTACCTTTAAAACTTTCAAAATTATTCCTGTTTTGTGCCTCTGTTTTAGCTCATGAGGAAGTAGTAGATAATTCATGATCTTCTCATACTTGACAAGCTTTATCTTGGGTTTGCATATCTAATATGCGAACCCCTAATACGAGGAGGGAGTGGCATGAGTGCGCCCAACTCATAAAAGATAATAGCAACAAAAAAACCTCCTTCACGCTTTGTTCATGAGAAATCAGAATAGTGATAAAAAGGAGACTAAGGGGATGTGATCGTCCCCACTTTGGGAGCCGTTCCTCAAAACTTGTCCAGCATGAGAAGTATTGGGCTATCTTCTAGCATTCATTGACAAATTATGCACCTCCCAAAACGTTGTTTTACAATCCTATTGATTTCAAAAATCTCTAAAAGCTCTAGCACATGAGTAATCCCTGCTTCCCTCTGCGAAGGGCCTTTCCTTTACTTCTATGTTGAGTCTTCATCTTCTAACTTTATGCACCAATTAAGAGAGCAAAGTTGTCATTCTGAGTATAATGTGCATAGTCCCAAAAATTATTATTGATTGATTCATGATTATGTTATTACTTGTTCTCAAATTATTTGTATCTAGTCACCACTTGAACTTCACAGGTGTCCTGGCATTTATATTTTGCCCCACTCTTAAGGACAAGCGAAATACCACTTTGCTATGTTTTCTTTATGCCCGAAACAAACGTATAACTTTCAAGTGCATTATTATTCATGATCTTTTGTTTGTGTTACTTTTCATGTTGCAACATGGTTGCTAAGTTTCATTGTTAGAATTATATCTATCATGTCTATGTTTAGAGTGATATGATCTCAGCTTACAAATGATTTTACAAATATGATGATCAAGATTATGTTGGTAGCATGTCACCTCAAATATTATTTTGTTTTTATCGTTTCACCGACTCGAGGACGAGTAGGAACTAAGCTTGGGGATGTTGATACGTCCAAAACGTATCTATAAATTTCGATGGTTTCATGCTACTTCTATGCTTTTGATAAAAAAAATTATATTAAGTTTATGATTTATTTGGACTAACCTACTAATAGTTGCAAAAGTGCACAATGTTCTTGTTTTACACTTTGATGTGTAGGAACTATCAAAAATAGAAGAGCAAACCTTGTTGGAGTGGAACTCTAACTTTCCTGAAATCTGTCCCCCCTACACATTTTAGAGATCATGTTTTTCTGCCTCGAAGATGATGTCAAATGGAAACAAAATAGATGCAAAGTTGTGGGGAATTTTATGCTGATAATTCTAGACATAAAATTCGTCCCATTTAGAGTTCGGACGCTCCAGGAAATCCCGTTTTACTGGATAACAAATATCTGATTACGGGATTACGTGAATCGGTGACGTGATTGAGTCCAACTCTTACCATATTAGATGGATTCGTCCAAGCCACGACTTGGGGACCTCATTAGGGCTGAGAGGGGTTCCTAGGAAGGTTCTAGATGTTCCCAAGAGCCCTTGGATCAAAGAGGCATCCATCGCACTGCCAAGGATGGTCGTCTCGACTCATATAAGGAGAGGAAAAACCTGATTTCTGGAGGGCCACCAAGAGCTATGAGATTTCCTCCTCCCAGGTAGCCGCCTTGGGGTGGAGAACCACCTCCATACCATCACCATCTCTAAGGAAGAAGGGGGGCCAAGGGCCGCCACCCCAAGGGTCGTGGCCGCCGTCGGCAGCCGTCTCCTCTCCGGGTTGCACCTCTCCATCAACCTCTTGCTCACCATGGCCATGTGTGAGTATTCTTCCTCGGGGCTGAGGTTTTTTACGTGTAGCTATGTGGTCATCTCTCTCCCATGATGTTGTTGGAGAACGTTGCATGGGAAACTAAAAATTTCCTACGCACACGAAGACCTATAATGGTGATGTCCATCTACGAGAGGAGATTTGGATCTACGTACCATTGTAGATCGAACAGAAAGAAGCATTAAGAAATGCGACTGATGTAGTGGAACATCTTCACGTTCCTTGATCAGCGCCACGAACCGTCCCACGAACCGTCGCGTGATCCGTCCCACGATCCGTTCCGATCTAGTGCCGAACGGACGGCACCTCCGCGTTCAGCACACGTACAGGTCGACGATGATCTCGGCCTTCTTGATCCAGCAAGCAAGACGGAGAAGTAGATGAGTTCTCCGGCAGCGTGACGACGCTCCGATGGTGATGACGATCTACTCCTGCAGGGCTCCACCCGAGCTCCGCATAAATATGATCTAGATGTAAAACTATGGTGTCTAGATCTGAGTTGCACGTGGCAAAAGTTGTCTCAAATCAGACCTAAATCAACACTATATATAGGAGGGAGGGGGAGGAGGCTTGCCTTGAGGGCCAAGCCCTCAAGGGTGCCTCGGCCAGGGAGGAGGACGAGTCCTACTCCAATCCTAGTCCAACTAGGATTGTAAAGTGGAGTCCTTCTCTTCCTTCCCACCTTTCCTTTTTTTCCTTTCTTTGGTTTTTCTTTCTTGGCACATAGGTCCCTTTGGGCTGTCCTACCAGCCCACTAAGAGCTGGTGCGCCACCCCTAGGGCCTTTGGGCTTCCCCGGGGTGGGTTGCCCCCCTCCCGGTGAACATCCGGAACCCATTCGTCACTCAGGGTACAATCCCGGTAATGCCCGAAAACCTTCCGGTAACCAAATGAAGTCATCCTATATATCAATCTTCGTCTCCGGACCATTCCATAAACCTTCGTGACGTCCGTGATCTCATCCGGGACTCCGGACAACATTCGGTAACCACACATAGCACTCAACTATACTAAAACATCGGCGAACCTTAAGTGTGCAGACCCTGCGGGTTCGAGAACTTTGTGGACATGCCCCGAGGTACTCCTCAGCCAATATCCAATAGCGGGACCTGGATGGCCATATTGGATCCTACATATTCTCCGAAGATCTTATCGGTTGAACCTCAGTGTCAAGGATTCATATAATCCAGTATGTCATTCCCTTTGTCTTTTGGTATGTTACTTGCCCGAGATTCAATCGTCGGTATCCGCATACCTATTTCAATCTCGTTACCGGCAAGTCTCTTTACTCGTTCCGTAATACAAGATCCCGTGACTTACACTTAGTCACATTGCTTACATGTAGCGACCCGACTCAAGACGAGTAATGCCTCTGTGTTTCTGTGCCATCCCTGGATCAGTATGCTGGCACACACAGTACATCAATGTATATATCAAAGTGCAATCACATGTAAAATAGCGTAAAACTGATATATACCTTAATTATCTCAGCACAAGCGGTCAAGGGAGTGGAGTCCCAATAAACACCAACGGCAAGTTGAGTGTAGACCGTAACCCTGAATCGTACTCTTACTCGTCGAAGAAAAAATATCTGCAACATAAGACGTTGCAGCCGTGTAGGTCAGCATATTGAATATGCTGGCAAGTCACATAAGAGAGGGGGGTAAAGTAATAATCAACTATCTCTACATGCATATTTGGTCGGTGGAGCTAAGTTTCGCATAAAGCCAGTTTTATCCTACAACAAGAGGGGTTGAAAGCAAAATGTTACTACAAGGTTTGTTGTTAACGATATGGTTCCGCCAACCAGTTCTCGTACCCGAGTTGTCAATAATTACCCTCATAAAATACATTTAATGGTGTTGAGAAATCCAGATAACTTCAGTTCCTTTGGCTCAAGTTGTCCATGACCGTGGACACGGCTAATCGATTAGGTTTGAGTACTCTGCAGAGTTTTGCACACGTTCCCCACAAGATTTGATCGCCTCCAGGTTTGTCCTCGCACTTCAGGGTGTTTGAAGACCGGATGATCAAAACATGGTCTTTCAACGGGTCCCTCTGAATCCCTGTCGGTGCCCATCCATTCCTACCGTTCGTCTACATCTGCTAGCACCGCCTGTCCAGAGTCGCCGCGTTGTCCAACCAAGCCAGAGCCCATAATGACTTGTGGCTGTGCAGGTAAGCCTTGGGTCTTGAAAATATCCATCCGTCTCTTTGAGCCTGGGTGAAGCTTTCCGCAGGATGACATGGCCTCTCCAGCATCCCGGGCATCCACTGGGTTTTCCAGGGAGCCGGTCAACCGTCCTTCACCCAGTGTTGCATTGCGTCCGAGGTCTTGAAAGTCTTGTCTTAGTCCGGTCTTGATTATTATATCAATCTCGCATTCGTGGTATACACTCAACCGATAACCCGTCTACTCAAGCATAGCATTAAGAAATTGTCGTCCCGGGGCCAAGTATCGGGGTTGTTGTGTTCCTACCACATGATACTACAACTAGAATATAGTTTTCAAGTACCTAGGCAGCATGCAATTGGGCATAGGATGGTAGAACTACAATGCATAAAACATAGGTGAAAGTATGATCAAAGTGACTTGCCTGTGATGTTGACGAAGAAGAATTCCTCGAGAAAATAATTTGATAGACTACTCGTCACTCTCCGAGCAATCTATCGTAAACAAATAGCATTCAATAAACATTCATGCCAAAAAGGAAGAACCAAGAGAACATAAGAACAAAGCATGTCTTGGTGCAAAATAACAACGTACTAAGGTTTAATAAGAAGGTCCTAAGTGTGTTGTAAAGTGAAGGTGCATGAATGAGATCAAAAGAGTTAATGGACGATGAACTATTGCTATATAATCTCGACTTGCATATACTATGGGAGATGATAAAAAAATATTGGGAGAACAACATGAATGTTATTTGACTAATAGTATAAGACATACGAATTTATTTGTAGAAAGAATTTCTTGAAATGGAGCACTACAACGCAAGTTATAGTGAATTGAAGTATGAATTGAATTTGCATTCAAAAGGTCAAGAGAAGTTGAACTGAAGTACGATGGTTACGTACAAAAATATATGACATGAGTGTTTAGGGGTAAAAGGAATCAATTGAAAATGTGTACGATTTGCAAGATAAGATCAAATGAATGTTCGAATACAAATTTGAATCGCTCAAATTTGTAAGGTTCAAAGGTCGAAACTAATGATGCTACTGGATATAGGAGATCAATATGAGCGTGTAGAAAAAAGAATTACTAGATTTGAAATAGCGGATCAAAAGATAGAAATATTTGAATATAACATTGAATCGGCTTAGAACGATGTGAACACTTTTGGGCACTAATAGATAAATCTGATTTGATCAAAATTATAAGTTGAAAAGTTAAAACTAATGATACAAACGGAAAGATTACTTTGATACGAATCCGACGCAATTGGATTCATCTAAAACGGAGCTACGGATAAAAAGATATGATCAAAAGAAGTTTGAATATGAATATGAACAAATTTCGAAATTTCAAATTTTCAAAAAGTTGATATGATAGGTTCACAGGATAGGTGGGATCAAGACGAAACTCTAGATGTTGGTTTCATCTAATTCGGATATACGAGTAAAAAGTTATGGCTATTTGAAAAATCAGGACCAAGCTGTTTTACGGAAGAAAAGTGCTATGTCTAAAAGAATTCTAGTACTAATGTGTAAATACGAAGACTAAATAATATATCTAATTACTCTACCGTATACTGGTGTAGGAATACTAGTCTAGAAATAATAAACTACGGGAGTATAAAAAAAATACGAAGAGAAATACCTTTAGAATGCAGAGTAAGAATTGATTCCAATGAGGAGACGACTTCGAGAAATCCCGCCGAAGAGAAAAGAATATTTTTATTTAATAAATCTAGTTAAACCAAAAGATTGATTTAACCCGAAATAGATGATTTTTGGATGCTCCTATGGGTCTATATTTATAGGTGGAAGGGAGGTCTAATGGTCCATAGATAGGCAATGTGGGACTAAACATATACGTAAAGAGGAGGAAATAGAAAAGAAAAAGAATAAGTGCCGCATGGGCTGAACGGCCAACATGCATGCACACGGCCGGCCATGGCCTTTTTTTTCGAACGAACAATTTTTTTTAAAAAAAAAACAAAGAAGAAAACGTATAAATAAAAAAGAGAGAACATTTTATATAGACATATTATATATCAAAATTTTCAGAATAACATTTTCTAAAACATGAACATATTTTAAAAACCAAAAAAATACTTTTTTAAAAAAATTATTTTTTTGCAATAACTTTAAAATGAAAAGGAATTTGAATTTCGAATAAATTGCAAATACTTAAAATTTGAATCAAGACATAGCCTCTGATTTTGGAGGGTCATTTTCCTCCTCTCATTTGATTTTTTTTTAATTAAAGAGTTTTGAAAATATTCAAACTCAAAATTGAAAAGGGATTCAAAATAGAAAATTTTGGGAAAGTCATTTTATTCCCTCTCATTTTTTTTTGAGAAGTTTCAAATTTCACACAAGTTTCAATCACTCAGCAAACAAACAAACAATCAATCTAATAATTATATTAACATTCCAAAATTTATAATTTTGGGATGTTACAAACTACCACACTTAAAATGAATCTCGTCCTCGAGATTCGAAGAGGCTAGAAAAAAGGTTAGGGTTTGGGGGTCTTCTAACAAATCCAATCTCCGGCAAGGTGGGATGCTACCACACTTAAAATGAGAGGTACTGGTCCCTCAAAATGCTTTAACGATCCTCTGGGGTTTTGGCAACTGACATCGCATAGTCTTCATATTAAATCCTTTGGTGGTGCTCTCTCGTTGATATAAGCTTCTTCCATCAGTGGGTCTTCTGAACTGACAGTCTCGTGGTCAATTCTAAATAACATATCGATGGTTCTCATGGTGGTCTACCATTTGTGGTTACCCTGCAGAGAGAGGGGTCTTGTCTTCATCCTCACCGTAAAATTTCCTACGCGTGACAACAAGTGCCATGTACCTGGGGCGTTCATCATACCATTCTAAGGCTTAAACAAAAGCTTCAAAGAACGTCGTCTCTCACTATGGGTAAGTCTCTCAGATTTACCATTCTGAATAGCAAGATAAATGATAAGAGTAAGTCGTCATGGTGATCAATCCATTCCGCACCCAAATCATTTCTCTGTATAAGGTTTAGCGAATCTCGCATTCTAACACTTGGGCATCCTCACAAGCATTGCAGAAATTTCTCTTGTCCACGAACGAAGTTCGGATAATCCATTGGTTCTGCAAGCTGAACGAAACATCTATCGTATCTTCACAACTCTCAGGTTTTCGTATGCTCCTAAGAAAACTTTGCTGATCCATCATAGCTTCTTTCCATAAATCATATCCATTTCATAATCAATCCTTTATTACATCCTTAATTTATCCTCAAAAACTCCAATTCCAAAGTCTGTAGCGACCCGACTCAAAACGAGTCAAGCCTGTGTGTTTCTATGCCATCCCTGGATCAGTATGCTGGCACACACAGTACATCAATGTATATATCAAAGTGCAATCACATGTAAATAGTGTAAAACTGATATATACCTTAAATATCTCAGCGGAAGCGGTCAAGGGAGTGGAATCCCAATAAACACCAACGACAAGTTGAGTGTAGACCGTAACCCTGAATCGTACTCTATTACAAATGCTGCCATCCACATTGTTCGGTATGGTCAAGCATTTCTGCCAACTTTATTCATCTATCTCTCTTGAAGGTACTTAGTTCCACTCAGAATTTTCGCGGTGCTCCTTGAAATCATCCATCTTTTGCTTCATCATGGTGGTTATTAGCTTCGTCTCCATCATCTCCGCATGTACTTCACTCAGGTATTCCTGGGTATGACAAAGTCTTGCTTCAAGTATTTCTCCGATCTGACGTATGGCTTCCATGGCAGCTTCACGAACGGCATCAAAGAAGGTTGCTCGTGGTACACGTGAAATGAAAAAGTATTGCCCCATAGTCTTTGGACAAACTCTTTTCACATGGTGGAGGTGTACTTCCACGTACCAAACTTCCGCTCCATTTTCCACAAATGGGTAGCCTTTGTAGACTGCATCTCCTTCAAGATGAATGTGCTTCTTCATGTCCTTCAGGATTTTCGGGTAATCGTGATCACTTGTCAGGGTCATGATCGTTTCTGGGCCCTTGAGGAATGACTCGTAGAGAGTTGTCATCTGCATGTCTCAGTAAATAGGTACTCAGAGGAATGTATGTGTCTCCTTGGTAGTTATGGTACATTCCTACTCAGTGGATCCTGTGGGGTTTACCGATTACTACCACACTTAAATGAATTATACTCATGCCTGCATAAACCATATTTTCACATATCCTCATAATGTTCAGAGATCTTTGCTCGAAGAGAGACAACGCATACAGTTTCAACACAGACCATCAAGAGACAATAATTTCCATTTATCCATGATGTTATTACAATCTCACGGACTTCTATTACAAAAATTTCACTCCATGATCTCATGAAAAACAAGAGTGCTTCAGATTACACTTATTGCCATGGTCAAAACTTAATTACTCCATTCTAGCTTTCTTCCTTTGCGGACAATCGCTAGCAAAATGTCCTGCTTCCTTGCAACGAAAGCATATGAGTTCTGACAAGTCTCGAGGCTTCTTAGCTTTCACTCCTTGGGTTTCCGGCTTCCGTCCTGAGCACATGTATTTGTGGTGGCCAAATTTCATACACTTGTAACATCTGACATGACTCAGGTCTATGTCTGCAGAGATTTGGTTCTTCCGAAGGTACTTTTTCTTCTTTCCGGACTCCTTTTTGGCCAGTTCTTCCATTTCAAGTGGATCAAACTCCACTTCTTCCGATGGGAAGTATCCCGGATACTCTTGGCTTCTCTTCTTGCAATCCTGTGAATAATGTCCTTCTTCTCCACATGAGTAGCATGCATTGGAGAAAAATCTGGTCAGACCTTGTCCATCTGGGTCTTCAATAGTTTCGTTCATCACCGGCTCTTCTAGAATCTTCTTCTTGAGTGTTTCCTTCACTGCATCTTTCTGCTGCTTGACAACTTGTTGCACCTTGGGGTAAATGTGACACTGAGCTGGGTAGTGGGTGGTTCCTTCACACAAGAAACAAGTCACTTGACTAGTTGGGCACTCCTCAGCTGGGTGATTTTCTTCACAATGAGTGCATCCATCCGTGTGTTCTTCCTGGGTGTGTCCTATTTCTCCACAGATCTTGCATGCACAAGGCTTCTTCTTCTGAATGAGACGGGATCTTAACAAAGTGTTCTTGAATTCGCCCCAACTTTTTGCTCCACTAAATCCTTGTATGGCGTGGTGCATTTTCCACCAGATAGCAGCACTTTGGGTAAAGTACTGGAGAGCGTGTTCCACTTCATTCTTTCTTGAGACCAAGTTGCTCCCGAAGTGGTTCTCCATGTTCTGAATCCATATCTCAGCTTCCAGTTGGGTCATTGGTCCAGAGACTACAAGTCCAGCTTCATACTCCATCTGGTAGGGTTGAGGTTTTGGGGATGAGACGGGTAAGAGAGGGAGGGAGATACACGCAATACAAACAATATTTTTGAGAATAGATTTTTGTTGTGGCCGTCGGAAAACACACACCAATGGCGGCTCACAATTCATCGTATCTAACGTGGGTATATAAAAGGGGTTTGGACTTCTAATGGTCATATAATTATTCGAACACTTCAGGGTCTTCGAGTTCTTCGGGTCTTGAGAGTCCTCTGTTGGTGTAGCTTCAATTGCATGATGAAATCCTCTTTACTTTGAAGTAGAACTCCGTTGATTCTTCTTGAGGTCGAAGGGGTAAGGGGATTGTCTAACTATTGGAGGTGAGGGAGAACATTTGATGAAGTCAGAAGAGATGAGAAGTAAAGGTGTTCTCGAAAATAAGATTTTTTTGAGAGATCCTATCCTAAGAAATTTCCAGTTTCTAGGGTCACGTCCTACAGTCAACATGTGCTCTGATACCATCTCTGTAGCGACCCGACTCAAGACGAGTCAAGCCTCTGTGTTTCTGTGCCATCCCTGGATCAGTATGCTGGTACACACAGTACATCAATGTATATATCAAAGTGCAATCACATGTAAAATAGCGTAAAACTGATATATACCTTAATTATCTCAGCACAAGCGGTCAAGGGAGTGGAGTCCCAATAAACACCAACGGCAAGTTGAGTGTAGACCGTAACCCTAAATCGTACTCTTACTCGTCGAAGAAAAAATATCTGCAACATAAGACGTTGCAGCCATGTAGGTCAGCATATTGAATATGCCGGCAAGTCACATAAGAGAGGGGGGTAAAGTAATAATCAACTATCTCTACATGCATATTTGGTTGGTGGAGCTAAGTTTCGCATAAAGCCAGTTTTATCCTACAACAAGAGGGGTTGAAAGCAAAATGTTACTACAAGGTTTGTTGTTAACGATATGGTTCCGCCAACCAGTTCTCGTACCCGAGTTGTCAATAATTACCCTCATCAAATACATTTAATGGTGTTGAGAAATCCAGATAACTTCAGTTCCTTTGGCTCAAGTTGTCCATGACCGTGGACACGGCTAATCGATTAGGTTTGAGTACTCTGCAGAGTTTTGCACACGTTCCCCACAAGATTTGATCGCCTCCGGGTTTGTCCTCGCACTTCAAGGTGTTTGAAGACCGGATGATCAAAACATGGTCTTTCAACGGGTCCCTCTGAATCCCTGTCGGTGCCCATCCATTCCTACCGTTCGTCTACATCTGCTAGCACCGCCTGTCCAGAGTCGCCGCGTTGTCCAACCAAGCCAGAGCCCATAATGACTTGTGGCTGTGCAGGTAAGCCTTGGGTCTTGAAAATATCCATCCGTCTCTTTGAGCCTGGGTGAAGCTTTTCGCACGATGACATGGCCTCTCCAGCATCCCGGGCATCCACTGGGTTTTCCAGGGAGCCGGTCAACTGTCCTTCACCCAGTGTTGCATTGCGTCCGAGGTCTTGAAAGTCTTGTCTTAGTCCGGTCTTGATTATTATATCAATCTCGCATCACTCATGGTATACACTCAACCGATAACCCGTCTACTCAAGCATAGCATTAAGAAATTGTCGTCCCGGGGCCAAGTATCGGGGTTGTTGTGTTCCTACCACATGATACTACAACTAGAATATAGTTTCCAAGTACCTAGGCAGCATGCAATTGGGCATAGGATGGTAGAACTACAATGCATAAAACATAGGTGAAAGTATGATCAAAGTGACTTGCCTGTGATGTTGACGAAGAAGAATTCCTCGAGAAAATAATTTGATAGACTACTCGTCACTCTCCGAGCAATCTATCGTAAACAAATAGCATTCAATAAACATTCATGCCAAAAAGGAAGAACCAAGAGAACATAAGAACAAAGCATGTCTTGGTGCAAAATAACAACGTACTAAGGTTTAATAAGAAGGTCCTAAGTGTGTTGTAAAGTGAAGGTGCATGAATGAGATCAAAAGAGTTAATGGACGATGAACTATTGCTATATAATCTCGACTTGCATATACTATGGGAGATGATAAAAAAATATTGGGAGAACAACATGAATGTTATTTGACAAATAGTATAAGACATACGAATTTATTTGTAGAAAGAATTTCTTGAAATGGAGCACTACAACGCAAGTTATAGCGAATTGAAGTATGAATTGAATTTGCATTCAAAAGGTCAAGAGAAGTTGAACTGAAGTACGATGGTTACGTACAAAAATATATGACATGAGTGTTTACACTAGTAGAAAACAGGGCACTGAGCCAACAACATTTGACCCGGATTGGATATAAACCGGTTCTAAAGGGTCTGTCCGCTGGGCCCCCTCCCTGCAGCAAATGGCCGGAAGGCCTTTAGGACCGGTTTGTAACACAAACCGGTCCTAAAGGTTTTTGGACCGTTTGCTGCAGGGAGGGGGGCCCAGTGGACAGACCCTTTAGAACCGGTTTGTATCACAAACCGGTTCTAAAGGTTTTCTCATTTTTGCAGCAACTGCAGGGCCCCGCTGTCAGACCCTTTAGCACCGGTTTTTGACACAAACCGGTCCTAAAGCCCTCCTCTCCTTCCTCCCTGAGCACCCTATATTCCACCCCTTTTTTCTAGCTCGAGCTCAAATCCATTTTTGCTCTCTCCTTCCTCTTGGGAGCTCTAATCCATCCCCATTTTTCTCCACCATTTGTCAAGATTGTTGGCACCCATCGGTCCTACGGTTAGCATCAACATTCCCTCTTCCGGCATTGCAAGTTTTGCTCGTTTTCTTGCTCATTTCATTTTTGTTGTGCTAGCTAGGTGTTTGATGAAATGCCTAAGCTAGAGAGAGTTCATCATTTGTTATGTATACATATGCAATTTGAGCTCAAATTTAATTATGATTCGTGGTTTTTTTTAGTGTCGCGCGCCTTGTCCCCTTCCTCACCGCCGTCGATCGCCCCGTCACCGACACAACCTTGGTAAGCCTATTGTTTTTATTTACCAAAACAAATTTTGATTTGTATGATTTACATATTTACTTGTATATAATTTTCTTATTGTGTAAGATTTTTTTTATATGTATAGCGCCATGGTTTTGATATCCGTCCCCGTTGGCCCTCGTCCAGTCTATGATTCGGATGTGGTATATTATCTTTTATAACTACATATTTTCATTTCCTGATTATATGACAATTAATTACGCCGACCAACTTGACATAGATATTTTTATCTAGGAGGTAGTGGAACCGGAAATGCCAATCGACCCTATTGGTGAGAAGTTACACTTAGTTGAACAAGAAAATGTTGCCCTGAAAGAAAGATTGAAAAAAACTGAAGAAAGGTTGGAAAAAACTGAAAGAGAGAAGATGACCTTGGAAAAGGTTCTTGCCGGTGTCGTCGATGGTCACAAGAGCGAGATGGACGCAATGCGTCTGAAGATTAGAAAGATTAGAAAATATGCAATTAGTAAAGAGGCTTGGTATCATTATGCCGTCGGGTCAATTGTTACCTTTGTTGCGATTTTGATCGCATTTGTTGTTGTTTTTAAATGCATTAATTAGAGAGAGTTTTTATGGTTGGTTTCAGTGTGTGTTTTTATGAGAACTATATATGTATGGTCACTACGCTACTTTGGTTTTAACGTGTGATGAACTTTTTATATTAATTAATTAATTTAGTCATGATGATTTAGCATAATGGTTTTTGATAAATTTATATAATGCAGATAAACCGGCAATGGATGTACAGTGATCGACGTCGTCCCGAATTCCTTAATGGCATGCATAGTTTTCTCAATGTGGCTGAGAAAAACAAGCAGAATGGATTTATTTTTTGTCCATGTAAAAAATGCCAGAATAAGAGGAATTTCCCTAACTCAAGAACCATACACACCCACCTGTTGCAAGAAGGCTTCATGCCCAGTTATTTTTGTTGGACGAAGCACGGAGAAAGAGGGGTTGTAATGGAAGACAATGAAGAAGAAGAGGATAATGATAACTATCCTATGTTCGGTGAACACGGTGATACTGAAATGGGGGAAGACGAGCCTGAACTTGAGGACATTGTTGATGAGTCTGATGATGATCTTCGTCAGGTCATTCGTGAAGAACAGATAAACTGCGGAAGTGAAAACGAGAGGTTGAAGTTGGAGCGCATGTTAGAAGATCACAAAAAATTGTTGTACCCAAATTGCGAAAATGGCCAGAAAAAGCTGGGCACCACCCTGGAATTGCTGCAATGGAAGGCAGAGAATGGAATATCTGACAAGGGATTTGAAAAGCTGCTGAAAATAATGAAAAAGATGCTTCCAAGAGATAACGTGCTGCCCTGCAGTACGTACGAAGCAAAGAAGGTTGTCTGCCCTCTAGGATTGGAAGTGCATAAGATACATGCATGCATCAATGACTGCATCCTCTACCGCGGTCAGCACGAGAATTTAAATGCCTGCCCGGTATGCGGTGCATTTCGGTATAAGATCAGGCGAGATGACCCTGGTGATGTTGAGGGCGACGACTGCCCCAGGAAGAGGGTTCCTGCCAAGGTGATGTGGCATGCTCCTATAATACCACGGTTGAAACGTTTGTTCCGAAACAAAGAGCATGCCAAGTTGCTGCGATGGCACAAAGAAGACCGTAAGGAAGACGATATGCTGAGACAACCCGCTGATGGGTCGCAGTGGAGAAACATCGACGATAAGTACGAGGACTTTGCACGTGACCCAAGAAACTTAAGGTTTGGCCTAAGTACAAATGGCCTGAATCCGTTTGGGGAGCAGAGTAGCAGTCATAGCACCTGGCCCGTGACTCTATGTATCTATAACCTTCCTCCTTGGTTATGCATGAAGCGTAAGTTCATTATGATGCCAGTGCTTATCCCAGGCCCGTCGCAACCCGGCAACAACATTGATGTGTACCTGAGGCCACTGGTTGATGAACTTTTAGAGTTATGGGCTGACGAAGGTGTACGTGTGTGGGACGAGTACAAACAGGAGGAATTTGACCTACGAGGGTTGCTGTTTGTAACCATCAATGATTGGCCCGCTCTTAGTAACATCTCAGGACAGTCAAACAAGGGATACAGCGCATGCACACACTGTTTAGGCGAGACTGAAAGTATACATATAGGCAAGAATGTGTACCCGGGGCATCGTCGATTTCTTCCAGACAGGCATCCCGTAAGAAAGAAAGGAAAGCATTTCAAAGGCGAGGCAGATACACGGAGGAAGCCAACCCTCCCTAAAGGTACTGATATATATGACATGGTCAAAGATATAAAAGTAATCTTTGGTAAGGGTCCTGGCGCACAATCTGTTTCGAATGACGCCGACAACCACGTAGCCATGTGGAAGAAGAAATCTATATTCTGGGAACTACCCTATTGGAAATTCCTAGAGGTTCGCTCTGCGATCGACGTGATGCACGTGACGAAAAATATTTGCGTGAACCTGCTAAACTTATTGGGCGTGCATGGGAAGAAGTCGAGAGATACACCAAAAGCACGGCTGCACCACAAACGTATGCACGAACGAGACGACCTGATGAATCGAGAGAATTTCAAAGGTCCTGCCAGCTACGCTCTTACCAAGGAAGAGAAGGAGATCTTTTTCCAAGTCCTGAGTAGTATCAAGGTCCCGTCTGGCTACTCGTCGAACATAAAAGGAATACTAAACCTGGAAGAGAAAAAGTTCCAAAACCTAAAGTCTCATGACTGCCACGTGATCATGACCCAGTTACTTCCGATTGCATTGAGGGGGCTTCTGCCACAAAACGTGCGAGTACCCATTGTGAAGCTATGTGCATTCCTCAATGCAATTTCTCAGAAGGCAATCGATCCAGCAACTCTACCAAGTTTACAGAAGGACGTGGTCCAATGTCTTGTCAGCTTCGAGTTGGTGTTCCCACCAACCTTCTTCAATATTATGACGCACCTCATAGTTCACCTAGTCCAAGAGATTTCCGTTCTCAGTCCTGTATTCTTACACAATATGTTCCCCTTTGAGAGGTTCATGGGAGTCTTGAAGAATTATGTTAAAAACCGTGCTAGGCCAGAAGGAAGCATGGTCAAGGGCTATGGAACAGAGGAGGTCATTGAGTTTTGTGTTGACTTTATTCCTGACCTGAACCCGATCGGTGTTCCTCAGTCGCGCCATGAGGGGAGACTGCGTGGAAAAGGCACGCTAGGAAAGAAATCAACAACATGTATGGACGAGCAATCTTTCACTCAAGCACACTACACAGTTCTAGTTAATTCCAGCTTGGCGGCTCCATATATCCAGGAACACAAGGATATTTTACGCTCGGAATACCCGGAGCAACCTGAAGATTTCATTGCTAAAGAACACGCGAAGACTTTCGGCGGTTGGTTGCAAAGACGTCTCATTAATGACAACATTGTTGAAGATGAGCTATACTTGTTGGCCAAGCAACCATCTTCGACTGTATTGACCTTTAAAGGGTACGAGATAAATGGTAACACATTTTACACAGCAGACCAAGATAAAAGGAGCACCAACCAAAACAGTGGTGTCCGGTTTGATGCAAAAGACGACAACGGGCAAAGAGTCACATACTATGGTTACATAGAGCAGATATGGGAACTTGACTACGGACCTTCCTTTAAGGTCCCTTTGTTCTGGTGCAAATGGTTCAACCTGTCAGGCGTGAAGGTAGACCCGAAGTACGGAATGACAACAGTGGATCAGAAGAATCTTGGGTACGGCAATGATCAATTCGTCCTAGCCAATGATGTGGCTCAGGTTTTCTATGTGAAGGACATGTCTAGCAGACCGAGAAAAAGAAAAGATAAGGAAGCGAATACATCAGACGATGAGCCAAGGAGCCACATAGTTCTTTCAGGGAAAAGAAACATCGTGGGAGTCGAGGACAAGACAGACATGTCAGAAGATTACAATAAATTTGATGAAATTCCTCCCTTCAAAGTCAAAGATGATCCAAGCATCCCGTTAAATGATGAAGATAGTCCATGGTTACGGCGCAATCAGAAGAAAGGCAAGAAGAAAAATAGATAGGGGGTGTTGTTGGTGATTTGTAATAATGTATTAAACCTTTTATGTAATTGTGTTGACCATTTTGATAAATATTAAAAATTTGACCAGTTTCCACTAAATTTGATCATTTTGATAAATATCATTTTTTATTTTTTAAGTGTAAAAATGACATTTTGACAATTTGTAAATAAATGTAAAACAAAACAGAAAAGGAAAACAAAAAAATAAAATAAAAGAAGAAACAGAAAAAAGAAAAAGGAAACAAAAAGAAAAAGAAAACAGGAAAAGAAAAAGGAAAAACGAAAAATAAAAAAAGAAACAGGAAAAAGAAAAAGGAAACAAAAATAAAAAGAAAACAGGAAACAGAAAAAAGAAAAAAGAAAAATAAAAGAAGAAACAGGAAAAAGAAAAAGGAAACAAAAAAAAAGAAAACAGGAAACAGAAAAAAGGAAAAAAGAAAAAGGAAAAAAACCTTTAGGACCGGTCTGTAACAACAACCGGTCCTAAAGGCTACCTTTAGGACCGGTCTGTAACAAGAACCAGTCCTAAACGTGGGTTCTGTTCGCGCCCGAATTTGGACCCTTTAGCACCGGTCTTTGTTAGCAACCGGTGCTAAAGACCCTTTAGCACCGGTTGCTAACACAGACCGGTGCTAAAGGCCCTATACCTCCCGGGGTCGCCAACTTCTCGCCTTCCCGCGCGTGCCTTCTCTCCTTCTCTCGCCTCCTCGCCGCCTCGATCTCTCCTCGCCGCCTCGCCGCGCCGTCGCCTCCTCGCCGCGCCGCCGCCTCCTCGCGCCACCGCCGCCTCCTCGCGCGCGGCGCCGCCTCCTCGCCCGCGCTGCCGCCTCCTCGCGCCGCGGCCTCCTCGCGCCGCCTCGCCGGCCGACGATCCTCGCCGCCTCCTCGCCGCGCCGTCGCCTCCTCGCCGATCCTCGCCGCCTCCTCGCGCCACCTCCTCGCCGATCCTCGCGCCGCCTCCTCGCCGCAACGTCGCCTCCTCGTCGCCTCTTTGCCGCGCCGTCGTCAAAGGTATATCCATATTTTCGTATATCCATATTTTCGTATATTCACGTAAGGACATCCTATAAAAAAAGTTACGTGAAGCCGCCTTCATCATATTCCGACGATTCCGTAAAACCTAAACCGACGATTCCGACGATTCCGTAAAACCCTAAACCGACGATTCCGACGATTCCGACGATTCATAGTTTACCCTAAACCGACGATTCCGATGATTCCGACGATTCATAGTTTACCCTAAACCGACGATTCCGATGATTCCGTAAAACCCTAAACCGACGATTCCGACGATTCCGACGATTCATAGTTTACCCTAAACCGACGATTCCGTAAAACCCTAAACCGACGATTCCGACGATTTCGTAAAACTTTCCGACGATTACAATTCCGTAAAACTTTCCTACGATTCCGACGATTCCATAACTGCGGGGAAAGTTTCCGACGATTCCGACGATTCCGTAAAACTTTCCGACGATTACAATTCTGTAAAACTTTCCTACGATTCCGACGATTAATTCCATAACTGCGGGGAAAGTTTCCGACGATTCCGACGATTCCGTAAAACTTTCCGACGATTCCGTAAAACTTTGCGATGATTACAACTCCGACGATTCCGTAAAACTTTTCCGTAAACTTTCCGGTTCCGTAAAACTTTTCCGTAAATAATTTTGCTAAGTTAAATTCTTGTTACTAGCAGGTGTTGAGCTATGGATCCCCAAGAACCACATGATCAGCACGCCGATCAGCTCGCGGAAATGGGTGAGGCGGAGAAGGAAAGATACATGTGCCAGATGATTTTTGAAGATGCAACGGCCATATATCATGATGACGACGGTGGGCATGCGTTTAGCAATCAATTTTCGAACGACTCCGGTGACGGAGCTGAGAATATAGAAGATGTAGTAGATGAAGAAGTGCCCTCCGGAACAAACTCTGCCAATGTATATCTCAAGTCACTATTGACGCAACAATTAATTTGTATTGCACTTACTAACGAATCATTATTTTCCCGTTTTAGGTGCCCTCCGGAACACCTAGCGCAAGTACTGAGACAAAGTCGGAACGAGGCCCGGCCGCAAGGTTGAAAGATACTGCAAGGTACTCGATCGATAAAGTTGCTGCTGATGGCAAACCACTGGAACCCCCAGAAACTTATCGCAAATTTGTAAATCAGTGCGGAGTTGTTGTAAGAGACCTGGTCCCGATCAACTTAATAGAATGGAATAAGCCGAAGACCGGCGCCAACGTTGGAGCTACTTATGTCGATGACAGATTGAAAAGAGTGCTTTGCGACACGGTCTGGCTAAATTTCAGCGTAGCGGAAGATAAGAAGAAGAAAGTCGAGGAGTGGGCTTTGAAGAAGATGGCCACACAATTTCAGAGGTGGAAGAAAGACTTGTGGAAGAAATATAAGGACGAAGATCCAGTTTTCACTGGGCACCTAGTGAAGATAAGAGACGCTTGGCCTGATTTTAAGGCGTACAAGAAATCGGGTGTCTTTACATCCCGATCAGCGACAAATACGGAGAATGCGAAGAAGAAGAAATATCACCATATTTTGGGGTCAGGTGGCTACATGACTGCCCTGCCTAGGTGGCGACGCTATGAAGATGCGCTTCTGAAAAGAAATATCATTCCACAGACACATGACTGGCCCGATAGGTCCAAGTTCTGGTTGTTCGCGCATGGGGCAACGTTGGACGCTGAGACTGGGATGATTGTTGCGGAGGGACCATGGTCGGAAAAAATAAGACAAGTCGTATCAGATCTAGAGAAGGCAATAGAAGCTGTTCGAAAAGGAACTTTTGTTCCCGATAGAGAGAACGACGAGTTGACGAAGGCACTCGGGAACCCCGAAAAGTGGGGACGAACACGAGGCTTTGGAGCCACTACCCCGTGGAACCAAGGGTTTCCGGCGGACCTTGGCACTTACAGAAGCCGTGGTAGAAGCAAGAGGAAGGCGCTGGAACGGATAGCGACATTAGAAGAAAAGGTGTCGTTTCTCTTGAAGAAAGGGGGACACCCTGTACCTGACACTGAAGAGGAGGAAGAAGATCCTGCACCTGACGCTGATAGGCAGCAATTAGAAGACGATCCTGTAGCAGATGCCGTCCCATCTCAGCATAGAAGCAGCGTGGGTTCCACGCAGCTATAGCTAGAAGACGGTCCTGCAGTCGAACCGTCGGCGCCTCACTACCCCGTGGATGATGTCACGGAGAAGACAAACTGTGAGATACATATGCCAATGGGGAACATATCCTTCATGGTGGCGTCAGGCTATGCTTTACCGAATCAACCTGGAGCAACCTACCATGGTGGTCAGATTCCAGCATCCCATGCTCGTGTCGGGTTGTCAACAATTACGCCGGGATGCCAGTCAATTGAGCTTGATATTCCTGGAGGTGAAGGTGAGAAGACACTGGGAGAAATGGAGCTTGGTATCATCTTGTGGAAGAAGAAACACATCGTGTTTCCTAACGCGGCGCCAAGGCCACCGACTCCTCCAGGTACAATTATGCACCACCTCCAACAATTACTGAATGTTGCACCACATGTAAGCCTATTTTTAATAGTTTTTTCACTTTCGTACAGAGAATACACGACCTCCAAGTCCACCCCCCAACGCACCTCCAAGTCCACCCCCAACGCACCTCCAAGTCCACCCCACAACGAAGATAGGGAGCCCGAGGCCGAGTGTCCATCGCCCGTTCACTCCAGTGAGCCGACGGATGCGCGCACTACGGGTACGGCAAAGCGGAAGCTGCAGTTCAGAAGAAACGGGAGTCCTCGCAAGAAGAGAGAAAGGAAACCCAATAAAGTCAAGACTCCCCCGAAGTTACCAGGCCTGATGACTCCGGAGGAACTAGACGAGGCCGTGAAAGCCAAAAACAAAGCATGGTTCGCACGGTTTCCCCTGAAGCCCCCTCCAGACATCTGGAAGGAAACTCTGAAGAACGTACTAAAGTGGAAAATTGAGCGCACCATCGACAACTTATATTATCCTGAACCGCCGCCACCGCCGCCCCTTTCAGACTATGAACGGTTCATTGAAAAGATGCACACCGCACAGATGAAGCAGGCGGAGCAGACGAAATGCGGGAAACAAGTTCCCCAGCTCGGACAACAAGAAGCACAGTCAATTGCCCCGCTCAAGGTGTTATCTGACCAGGCTTCAGTGTCCGGTCCACGCATGGGCGACGTAGGTTACGCTATTGCTGATGTGGTATATAAATATAAGCCCGAGCAGCCTCTGGTCGAAAATCCTAGTGCTCTAACAACCCAACTATGGAATTTACATGGTTGGTACTTGGAGGCCGCAAGGCAAAAGAGAGACTATATCATGGCGGCAGTTCAGGATCAACACTACTTCAGAGAGTACGGTGTGGAGATTGGGTTCGATGATTTTTTCCAGATGTACAATCAACGTGCCCTCGACAAAGCTATCGTCAGCTGCTACTGTTTGTAAGTGATTTATTTGTGTAATTTAATTATTTAGTTAAGCTCGCGTTCATTGCCCGTATAATTATCACTCACGAGACATTATTTTTGTACGCTACTATGCAGAATGAAGATTCGTGAATGCAGGCTGGCAGGAATCTGGGACTTTGGGTTCATTGACCCGTATTCGTTTCATCAAGAGACAATAGAAAAGTTCAACAAGGATACACCGGATGATTTGCTAAGGTTTTTGAGTGACAAAGTACCAAAAAAGAAATACTTTGGCCCTACGCATTCAAGTGAGTGTTACTGTCTTGTACACATTCCATTTTGCTTACCTGATGTTAAGTGTAATTGATGAGTATGCATGACTGCGTGTGTACACGTGCGCAGGTCCCACTTCATATTATTCATCATTAGAATCGATCAAGGAGTGGTTGAAGTCTGGGACCCGTTAACCTGGGACGCTGACAAATGGAAGAGCGTGCGTCAGATGCTTCAAAGGTATATATATATCGGCCTCTTTCGTTCATCGGCCTCTTTTTCATTCATTTCCTGATATCAAGTAAGTAATAATTAACTCTTGTATTCATTTTTCTTTGTCGGCCAGGGTTTGGCAAATGTTCATCAAGGAAGAACCCGGTACATGGGCAGACAAGCTCCACTTTCAGATTAACAAAGTAACTATACTACGTACCCTGGTTTCAATACCATTACCATTCTCTTGATTATTATTAATTTGACTGAATTATGTTCTCGTATATAGGGCGTCCCGCAACAACCACAGGGCACTGATTATTGTGGATACTACGTTTGCGAGTACATTCACAGGATTATCAATGAGAAATCCCGTACTTCCAGAAATCTAGAGGTACGTAACCGGATCTTCATAACTTTATTTATGTTGCCATCAATTATGTTAGTTTTGTTCATAACTTAATTGTTTTCATCTACTTCTTTTAAAGCTGCAACGAAAGCGGGCGATGCTAAGACCAATCCAACGTTGCAAGGCAGTTGCAGAGGAATTGGCAGGATTTCTCCTCACGCAAGTCATAGATGAAGGCGGAGAATTTTTCCATCCTATGAACCAATAGCCAGCTCCCTTCTCTATGCAAGTATAGAGCTATATATAGGAAACGAACTTCAAATTATGTAATGATAATCGGTCCAGTACTTCGTGTTACATGTATATATGTACTTTTATTTGGTGCATCAACATTTAACCGCAAACACGGAATCAGAGAAACACTTAACCGCAAACACGGAATCGGTGTTTCCGGATACGTGTTTCCGATTACGTGTTCGTAAAAAACGGAACACGGACACACGGAATCGGAAACACGGAATCGGAAAGACGTAAACGGAAATACGGAACCGGAAACACGTAAACGAAAACCCTGAAAATACGGAACACGGAAACACCGAAATACGGAATCGGAAACCCTGAAAAGAAAAGGAAAAAAAAGAAAAAAAAAAGCATTAGGACCGGTTGGTGTTACCAACCGGTCCTAAATGTCCTCCGCCTGCGCGCACTTTTCGGCGCCCACGTGGAGGCCTTTAGCACCGGTTTGTAAGAGACCGGTGCTAAAGTGGGGGGCCTTTAGTCCCGGATACGTAGCACCGGATGTGTATCCGGGTCCAAAGGCCCTTACCAACCGGTTCTAATACCCCTTTCTCCACTAGTGTTAGGGGTAAAAGGAATCAATTGAAAATGTGGTACGATTTGCAAGATAAGATCAAATGAATGTTCGAATACAAATTTGAATCGCTCAAATTTGTAAGGTTCAAAGGTCGATACTAATGATGCTACTGGATATAGGAGATCAATATGAGCGTGTAGAAAAAAGAATTACTAGATTTGAAATAGCGGATCAAAAGATAGAAATATTTGAATATAACATTGAATCGGCTTAGAACGATGTGAACACTTTTGGGCACTAATAGATAAATCTGATTTGATCAAAATTATAAGTTGAAAAGTTAAAACTAATGATACAAACGGAAAGATTACTTTGATACTAATCCGACGCAATTGGATTCATCTAAAACGGAGCTACGGATAAAAAGATATGATCAAAAGAAGTTTGAATATGAATATGAACAAATTTCGAAATTTCAAAATTTCAAAAAGTTGATATGATAGGTTCACAGGATAGGTGGGATCAAGACAAAACTCTAGATGTTGGTTTCATCTAATTCGGATATACGAGTAAAAAGTTATGGCTATTTGAAAAATCAGGACCAAGCTGTTTTACGGAAGAAAAGTGCTATGTCTAAAAGAATTCTAGTACTAATGTGTAAATACGAAGACTAAATAATATATCTAATTACTCTACCGTATACTGGTGTAGGAATACTAGTCTAGAAATAATAAACTACGGGAGTATAAAAAAAATACGAAGAGAAATACCTTTAGAATGCAGAGTAAGAATTGATTACAATGAGGAGACGACTTCGAGAAATCCCGCCGAAGAGAAAAGAATATTTTTATTTAATAAATCTAGTTAAACCAAAAGATTGATTTAACCCGAAATAGATGATTTTTGGATGCTCCTATGGGTCTATATTTATAGGTGGAAGGGAGGTCTAATGGTCCATAGATAGGCAATGTGGGACTAAACATATACGTAAAGAGGAGGAAATAGAAAAGAAAAAGAATAAGTGCCGCATGGGCTGAACGGCCAGCATGCATGCACACGGCCGGCCATGGCCTTTTTTTTTCGAACGAACAAATTTTTTTAAAAGAAAACAAAGAAGAAAACGTATAAATAAAAAAGAGAGAACATTTTATATAGACATATTATATATCAAAATTTTCAGAATAAAATTTTCTAAAACATGAACATATTTTAAAAACCAAAAAAAATACTTTTTAAAAAAAATTATTTTTTGCAATAACTTTAAAATGAAAAGGAATTTGAATTTCGAATAAATTGCAAATACTTAAAATTTGAATCAAGACATAGCCTCTGATTTTGGAGGGTCATTTTCCTCCTCTCATTTGATTTTTTTTAATCAAAGGGTTTTGAAAATATTCAAACTCAAAATTGAAAAGGGATTCAAAATAGAAAATTTTGGGAAAGTCATTTTATTCCCTCTCATTTTTATTTGAGAAGTTTCAAATTTCACACAAGTTTCAATCACTCAGCAAACAAACAAACAATCAATCTAATAATTATATTAACATTCCAAAATTTATAATTTTGGGATGTTACATTGCAAGGCTTGTGTGTGATGTTGTATTACCGAGTGGGCCCCGAGATACCTCTCCGTCATACGGAGTGACAAATCCCAGTCTTGATCCATACTAACTCAACGGACACCTTCGGAGATACCTGTGGAGCACCTTCATAGTCACCCAGTTACGTTGTGACGTTTGATGCACACAAGGTATTCCTCCGGTGCCAGTGAGTTATATGATCTCATGGTCATAGGAACAAATACTTGACACGCAGAAAACTATAGCAATAAAACGACACGATCAATATGCTACGTTCATAGTTTGGGTCTAGTCCATCACATGATTCTCCTAATGATGTGATCCAGTTATCAAGCAAGAACACTTTGCACATAGTCAGCAAACCTTGACTATCTTTGACCAACGAGCTAGTCAACTAGAGGCCTACTAGGGACAATGTTTTGTCTATGTATCCACACATGTATTTGAATTTCCAATCAATACAATTATAGCATGGATAATAAACGACTATCACGAACAAAGAAATATAATAATAACTAATTTATTATTGCCTCTAGGGCATATTTGCAACAGTCTCCTACTTGCACTAGAGTCAGTAATCTAGTTCACATCACGATGTGATTTTAACGAATCCAACACCCGTATAGTTCTGGGGTCTGATCACGTCTTGCTCGTGAGAGAGGTTTTAGTCAACGGTTCTGAAACTTTCAGATCCGTGTGTGCTTTACAAATCTTTATGTCATTTTATAGATGCTGCTACTATGTGCTATTTGGCAATACTCCAAATATCGACTCTACTATACGAATCCGTTTTACTACTCATAGTAATTCGGATTAGTGTCAATACTTGCATCAATGTAACCCTTTACGACAAACTCTTTAACCACCTCCATAATCAAGAAAAATTCCTTAGTCCATTAGTTACTAAGGATAACTTCGATCTCTGTTCACTGATTCAATCCTGGATCACTCTCTGTACCTCTTAACAGACTTGTGGCAAGGCACACATCAGGTGCGATACACATCATGGCATATTGTAGAGTCTATGGCTAAGACATAGGGGACGACCATCGTCCTTTCTCTTTCTTCTGCCGTGGTCGGGCTTTTGAGACTTACTCAAATTCACGCCTTACAACACAACCAAGAACTCTTTCTTTGCTGATCTATTTTGAACTCCTTCAAAAACTAGTCAAGGCATGCATTTCATTTGAAAGTTCTGTCTAGCATTTTGATCTATCTCCATAGATCTAGATGCTCAATGTTCAAGTAGCTCTATCCAGGTCTTCGTTTGAAAAAACGCTTCCAAACAACCTTTATGCTTCACAGAAATTCTAAATTACTTCCCACCAACAATATGTCAACCACATATGCTTATCGGAAATTCTATAGTGCCCCCACTCACTTCTTTGGAAATACAAGTTTCTCATAAAACCTTGTATGAACCCAAAAGCTTTGTTTATCTCATCAAAGCGTATATTCCAACTCTGAGATGCTTGCACCAGTCCATAGAAGGATCGTTGGAGCTTGCATACTTGTTAGCATCCTTAGGATCGACAAAACCTTCTGGTTGTATCACATATAACCTTTCCTCAAGTAAACCGTCGAGGAAACATTGTTTTGACATCCTATGTGCAATATTTCATAAATAATGCATCAAATACTAACATAATTCCAACATACTTTTAGCATCGCTACGAGTGAGAAAGTCTTATCATAGTCAACTCTTTGATCTTGTTGGAAACATATTTGCGACAAGTCGAGCTTTTCTTAATAGTGAGTTTTCACCATCATTGTCTGTCTTCCTTTTAAAGATCCATCTTTACTTAATATTCCTATGACCATCAAGTAGTTCTTCCAAAATCTACACTTTGTTTTCTTTCATGGATCCTCTCTCATATTTCATGGCCCCCATCCATTTGTCGGAATCCGGGCCCACCATCGCTTCTCCATAGCTCATAGGTTCATTGTTGTTCAACAACATGACCTCCAAGACATGGTTACCGTACCACTCTGTAGTAGTACGCAACCTTTGTCGACCTACGAGGTTTTTTAGTAACTTGATCCGAATCTCAATGATCACCATCATTAGTTTCCACTTCAATTGGTGTAGGCGCCACAGGAACATCTTCCTGCGCCCTGCTACACACTGTTTGAAGTGAAAGTTCACTAACATCATCAAGTTCCACCACCCTCCCACTCAATACTTTCGAGAGAAACCTTTCCTCGAGAAAGGACCCGTTTCTAGAAACAAACACTTTGCTTCCGGATCTGAGATAGGAGATGTATCCAACTGTTTTGGATATCCTATGAAGATGTATTTATCCGCTTTGGGTTTGAGCTTATGAGACTGAAACTTTTTCGCATAAGCATCATAGCCCCAAACTTTCAAGAAATGACAACTTAGGTTTCTCCAAACAATAATCTATACTTTGTCATCTCAATGGAAATACGCGGTGCCCAATTTAAAGTGAATGCGGTTGTCTTTAGTGCATAACCCATAAACGATAGTGGTAATTCGATAAGAGACATCATAGTATGCACCATATCAAATAGGATGCGGCTTTGACGTTCGGACACACCATCACACTATGGTGTTCTAGGTGGCATAAATTGTGAAACAATTTCCACATTTGTTTTAACTGTGTACCGAAAACTCGCAACTCTGATATTCATCTCTATGATCATATCGTAGACAGTTTATCCTCTTGTTACGACGATCTTCACTCTGAAATAGCTTTGAACTTTTCAATATTTCAGACTTGTGATTCATCAAGTAAATATTCATGTATCCACTCAAATCGTCAGTGAAGTAAGAACATAATGAAATCCACTGCGTGCCTCAGCACTCATTGGACTGCACACATCAAAAATGTATCACTCCCAATAAGTTACTCTCTTGTTCCATGTGGTATGTTTTGCATGTCTCAAATGATTCAAAATCAAGCGAGTCCAAACGATCCATCTGCATGGAGTTTCTTCATGCGCTAATACAACAGGTATGGTTTGCATGTCTCAAACGTTTCAAAAATGAGTGAGTACAAAGATCCATCAGCATGGAGCTTCTTCATGCATTTTATACCAACATGACTCAAGTGGTAGTTCCACAACTAAGTGGTGCTATCATTATTACTTTGTATCTTTTGGCATCAATATTATGAACATGTGTAACACTACGATCAAGATTCAATAAACCATTGAAGGTATTTATTCAAGCAATTAGAATAACTATTATTCTCTTTAAATGAATAATCGTTTTGCAATAAACATGATCCAATCATGTCACGCTCAACGCAAACACCAAATAACAATTATTTAGGTTTTAACACCAATCCCGATGATAGAGGGAGCGTGCGATGTTTGATCACATCAACCTTGGAAACACTTCCAACACATATCGTCACCTCGCCTTTAGCTAGTCTCCGTTTATACCGTAGCTCTCATTTCGAGTTACTAATCACTTAGTAACCGAACCGGTATCTAATACCCTCATGCTACTAGGAGTACCAGTAAAGTACACATCAATATCATGTATATTAAATATACTTCCGTCGACTTTGCCAGCCTTCTTATCTACCAAGTATCTAGGGTAGCTCCACCTCAGTGACCGTTCCCCTCATAACAGAAGCACTTAGTCTTGGGTTTGGGTTCAATCTTGCGTTTCTTCATTAGAGCAGCAACTCGTTTGCCATTTCATGAAGTATCCCTTCTAGCCCTTGCCCTTCTTGAAACTAGTGGTTTTACTAACCATCAAGAATTGATGCTCGTTCTTGATTTGTACTTTCGCAGTGTCAAATATTACGAATCACTCAAGGATCATCATATCTATCCTTGATATGTTATAGTTCATCACGAAATTCTAACAACTTGGTGGCAGTGACTTTGCAGAACCATCACTATCTCATCTGGAAGATTAAATCCCACTTGATTCAAGTGATTGTTGTACTTAGACAATCTGAGAACATGCTCAACGATTTGAGCTTTTTTCCTTTACTTTGTAGACAAAGAATCTTGTTAGAGGTCTCTTACCTCTCAATAAGGGCACGAGCATGAAATCTCAATTTCATCTCTTAGAACATCTCTTATGTTCCGCGACGTTTCAAAACGTCTTTGGCACCTTGCTTCTAAGCCATTAAGTATTACGCACTGAACTATCACGTAGTCATAAAAAACGTGTATCTCAGATGTTCGCAACATCCTAAGACGATGCTTGAGGTGCAACACACCGAGTGGTGCATTAAGGACATAAGCCTTCTGCGCGGCAATGAGAAGAATCCTCAGTTTTACGGACTAAGTCCGCAAAGTTGCTACTATCAACTTTAAACTAAATTTTCTCTAGGAACATATAAAAACAGTAGAGCTATAGCGCAAGCTACATCGTAATTTGCAAATACCATTAGACTATGTTCATGATAGTTAGTTAAATTAATCATATTACTTAAGAACTCCCACTCAAAAAGTACATCTCTCTAGTCATTTGAGTGGTACATGATCCAAATCCACTAACTCAAGTCCGATCATCACGGGAGTTGAGAATAGTTTCAGTGGTAAGCATCTCTATGCTAATCATATCAACTATACGATTCATGCTCGACCTTTTGGTCTCATGTGTTCCGAGGCCATGTCTGTACATGCTAGGCTCGTCAAGCTTAACCCGACTGTTCTGCGTGTGAAACTGTTATGCACCCGTTGTATGTGAACGTTGAGTCTATCACACCCGATCATCACGTGGTGTCTCGAAACGATGAACTGTCGCAACTGTGCACGGTCGGGGAGAACAAAATTTCGTCTTGAAATTTTAGTGAGAGATCACCTCATAATGCTACCGTCGTTCTAAGGAAAATAAGGTGCATAAAAGGATTAACATCACACGCAATTCATAAGTGACATGATATGGCCATCATCTTGTGCTTCTTGATCTCCATCACCAAAGCACCAACACGATCTTCTTGTCACCGGTGCCACACCATGATCTCCATCAATGTGTCGCCATCGAGGTTGTCATGCTACTTATGCTATTACTACTAAAGCTACATCCTAGCAATATAGTAAACACATATGCAAACACAAACGTTAGTTTAAAGACAACCCTATGGCTCCTTCCGGTTGCCGCAGCATCGACGTGCAAGTCGATATTAACTATTACAACATCATCATCTCATACACCCAATATATCATATCACGTCATTGGCCATATCATATCACAAGCATACCCTGAAAAAACAAGTTAGATGTCCTCTAATTTCTTGTTGCATGTTTTACGTGGCTGCTATAGGTATCTAGTATGATTGCATCTTAGTTACGCAAAAACCACAACGGAGATGTGCAAATTGCTACTTAACCTCTCCAAGGACCGCTGCGGTCAAAACCAATTCAACTAAAGTTGAAGAAACCGACACCTTCCAGTCATCTTTATGCAACGAGGTTGCATGTCAATCGATGAAACCAGTCTTTCGTAAGCGTACGAATAATGTCGGTCCGAGCCGCTTCAATCCAACAATACCGCTGAATCGAGAAAAGACTAAGGAGGGCCGCAAATCAAACATCACCATACACAAAACCCTTTGTGTTCTACTCGAGATAACATCTACACATGAACCTAGCTCATGATGTCACTGTTGGAGAACGTTGCATGGGAAACAAAAAATTTCCTACGCACACGAAGACCTATCATGGTGATGTCCATCTACGAGAGGAGATTTGGATCTACGTACCCTTGTAGATTGCACAGAAGGAATCATTAAGATACGCGGTTGATGTAGTGGAACGTCTTAACGTCCCTTGATCAGCCCCACGAATCATCCCGAGAACCGTCCCGCGATCCGTCCCATGATTCGTTCCGATCTAGTGCCGAACGGACGGCACCTCCGCGTTCAACACATGTACAGCTCGACGATGATCTCGGCCTTCTTGATCCAGCAAGCAAGAAGGAGAAGTAGATGAGTTCTCCGGCAGCGTGACGGCACTCCGGTGGTCGTGACGATTTACTCCTGCAAGGCTCCGCCCGAGCTCCGTAGAAATATGATCTAGAGGTAAAACTATGGTGTCTAGATCTGAGTTGCACGTGGCAAAAGTTGTCTCAAATCAGCCCTAAATCCCCACTATATATAGGAGTGAGGGGGAGGAGGCTTGCCTTGAGGGCCAAGCCCTCAAGGGTGCGCCGGCCAGGGAGGAGTAGGAGTCCTACTCCAATCCTAGTCCAACTAGGATTGGAAAGTGGAGTCCTTCTCTTCCTTCCCACCTTTCCTTTTTTTCCCTTTCTTTGGTTTTTCTTTCTTGGCGCATAGGTCCCTTTGGGCTGTCCCACCATCCCACTAAGGGCTGGTCCGCCACCCCTAGGGCCTTTGGGCTTCCCCCGGGTGGGTTGCCCCCCTCCCGGTGAACATCCGGAACCCATTCGTCACTCCCGGTACAATCCCGGTAATGCCCAAAAACCTTCCTGTAACCAAATGAAGTCATCCTATATATCAATCTTCATCTTTGGACCATTCCGGAAACCCTCGTGACATCCGTGATCTCATCCGGGACTCCGAACAACATTCGGTAACCACACATATAACTCAACTATACTAAAACATCGCCGAACCTTAAGTGTGCAAACCCTGCGGGTTCGAGAACTATGTAGACATGCCCCGAGGTACTCCTCGGTCAATATCCGATAGCGGGACCTGGATGCCCATATTGGATCCTACATATTCTCCAAAGATATTATCAGTTGAACCTCAGTGTCAAGGATTCATATAATCCCGTATGTCATTCCCTTTGTCCTTCGGTATGTTACTTGCCCGAGATTCGATCGTTGGTATCCGCATACCTATTTCAATCTCGTTACTGGCAAGTCTCTTTACTTGTTCCATAATACAAGATCCCCTGACTTACACTTAGTCACATTGCTTGCAAGGCTTGTGTGTGATGTTGTATTACCGAGTGGGCCCCGACATACCTCTCCGTCATACGGAGTGACAAATCCCAGTCTTGATCCATACTAACTCAACGAACACCTTCAGAGATACCTGTAGAGCACCTTTATAGTCACCCAGTTACGTTATGACGTTTGATGCACACAAGGTATTCCTCTAGTGCCTATGAGTTATATGATCTCATGGTCATAGGAACAAATACTTGACACACGGAAAACTATAGCAATAAAACGACACGGTCAATAAGCTACGTTCATAGTTTGGGTCTAGTCCATCACATGATTCTCCTAATGATGTGATCCAGTTATCAAGCAATAGCACTTTGCACATAGTCAGAAAACCTTGACTATCTTTGATCAACGAGCTTGTCAACTAGAGGCTTACTAGGGACAGTGTTTTGTCTATGTATCCACACATGTATTTGAGTTTCCAATCAATATAATTATAGCATGGATAATAAACGACTATCACAAACAAAGAAATATAATAATAACTAATTTATTATTGCCTCTAGGGCATATTTCCAACAGATGTGATCTTGATTGTGATCATAGGCTATGTTAATCTAGGGTGATCCCATGATGTTTCCCCTTCTTCTATGTATTGGATTGATGTACTTACTTGATCTTATCTAGTATAATCCCCGAGACCATGGTGACAGCTGTCTATTGGACATGGATTTGAAGAATATTTTCATGAGTGATTTCCTCTTTTGTGAATTGATTGAAGATTGAGAGTCTCTTGGTGCTTCTCTTTGACTATCCTTGAGATATGTTGTGGTGATTGTAGTACTCTCTTTGGATGGCCGCGGTGACATTGGGAAATCCATAGATGAGAACTACGAACTCTGAGGTGTGCTTTTGTAGCCCTACATAATTCTCGTGCTCTCTTGATCACAAAGGAATGTCCTCCAAGTATGTCTCCATTGCATGTTTTAGTGGAAATATCATGTGATTAGACTATGTTAATGTTGTTGGGAGTTGACACTAGTGAAAGTATGAAGCCTAGGACTTATTTTCCACCATTGAACACCGTTTACTTTCAGTTTTGTTTCATGTTTTCTTGCTGCAATTTTTATTTCAGATTTACAATACATTGTTTTACCATCCATATCACTTGCCTTTTAACATCTCTTCGTCGAACTAGTGCACCTATACAACTGAAAATTGTATTAGGTGTGTTGGGGACACAAGAGACTTCTTGTATCTTAATTGCAGGGTTGCTTGAGAGAGACCATCTTCAACCTATCGATAAACCTTAGGTCTTCCAATTGATGGAAATTGTTGTTGTCCTACATACCTCTGCGCTTGGAGGCCCAACATAGTCTACAAGAATAGAAGCGTGCGTAGACATGAGTATTACTTTTTGGATCACCCACATCTTTTTAGAGAAGGTGTGTATGGGATCATGAGGAGATGCATACCGGAGCATGAGCAGAAGGATATCTTGAGACAATGTCATAACAGTCCTTATGGAGGACATCATGCCGGTGAGAGGACCGCACACAAGGTTCTCGAGTTAGGTTTTTATTGGCCTACTCTCTTTAAAGATGCTAGAAATTATGTTTTATATTGTGATAAGTGTCAGAGAGTTGGTAATATTAGTAGGATAAATGAGATGCCTATGAATTATTCTCTAGTCATTGATCCTTTTGATTGCTGGAGTTTTGATTTTATGGGTCCTTCTTCTCCTTCAGACAAGTACACTCACATCTTAGTGGTTGTTGATTACATGACCAAGTGGGTTGAAGCAATCCCCACTGGAAGTGCTGATCACAAGACATATTTGAAAATGCTCAAGGATGTAATCTTCCCTAGGTTTGGTGTACCTAGGTACCTCATGACCGACGGAGGATCACACTTTACACATGGTGCTTTTAGAAAAGCTCTAGCCAAATATGATGTTAATCATAGATTTGCTTCACCTTACCACCCTCAAACAAGTGGGAAAGTTGAGCTCACCAATAGATAGATCAAGTTGATCTTGCAAAAGACAGTGAACAGTTCTAGAAAGTACTGGTCCAAAAAGTTAGGAGATTCCTTGTGGGCAAATAGAACTGCTTACAAAAGTCCCATGGGAATGCATCCGTATAAGATGGTCTATGGCAAGGCATGCCATCTACCTTTAGAGTTAGAGCACAAAGCTTTCTGGGCTGTTAGAGAGCTTAATGCTGGCCCAAACCTTGATGGTGAAAAGCGTCTCATGAACTTGACTTCTCTAGATGAGTGGAGAAGTGAAGCTTACGAGAGTGCAAAAATGTTCAAAGAAAAGGTAAAAAAGTGGCATGACAAGAGAATTTTGAAACGTGAATTTAATGTTGGTGATACAGTTTTGTTGTATAGATCTCGTTTCAGGTTTTCTCCAGGTAAATTACTTTCCAAGTGGGAAGGAACGTACCATATCGAAGAAGTCTACCGCTCCGGTGCAATCAAGACTAACAATTTTGAAGGCACCAAACTACATGTTGTGAATGGGAAAAAAACTCAAGCATTACATGGCAGGAGACCCCATCAATATAGAGGTGGATGTGATACAGGTAGCTAGTCATGAAGAACATATTGCAATACTGTGTCAGACACCAGTAGAAGCAGAATAAGAATAGGTACGAAATACGGTAAGGAAACTGCGCGAACATAAATAAAAGTTCTGTATTATGTATTTTTGCAAAATTAGGAAAATTCTGAGCTGGAGTGGAGCCGGAGAGGAGCTCCAGGGGATCCACGCGCCCTGGTGGCGCGGGCTACCTCCTGGCCGCACCAGGAGGCCGCCTGGACCACCCGGAGTCCGTCTCCGACCCCACTTTTTGTTGGAATTATGCCCTAGAGGCAATAATAAATATAGTTATTATTATAATTCATGTATCAAGATAATAGTTTATTATCCATGCTATAATTGTATTGAATGAAGACTCATTTACATGTGTGGATACATAGACAAAACACCGTCCCTAGCATGCCTCTAGTTGGCTAGCCAGTTGATCGATGATAGTTAGTGTCTTCTGATTATGAACAAGGTGTTGTTGCTTGATAACTGGATCACGTCATTAGGAGAATCACGTGATGGACTAGACCCAAACTAATAGACGTAGCATGTTGATCGTGTCATTTTGTTGCTACTGTTTTCTGCGTGTCAAGTATTTGTTCCTATGACCATGAGATCATATAACTCACTGACACCGGAGGAATGCTTTGTGTGTATCAAACGTCGCAACGTAACTGGGTGACTATAAAGGTGCTCTACAGCTATCTCCGAAGGTGTTAGTTGAGTTAGTATGGATCAAGACTGGGATTTGTCACTCCGTGTGATGGAGAGGTATCTCGGGGCCCACTCGGTAATGTAACATCACACACAAGCCTTGCAAGCAATGTAACTTAGTGTAAGTTGCGGGATCTTGTATTACGGAACGAGTAAAGAGACTTGCTGGTAGAACGAGATTGAAATAGGTATGCGGATACTGACGATCGAATCTCGGGCAAGTAACATACCGAAGGACAAAGGGAATGACATACGGGATTATACGAATCCTTGGCACTGAGGTTCAAACGATAAGATCTTCGTAGAATATGTAGGATCCAATATGGGCATCGAGGTCCCGCTATTGGATATTGACCGAGGAGTCTCTCGGGTAATGTCTACATAGTTCTCGAACCCGCAGGGTCTGCACACTTAAGGTTCGACGTTGTTTTATGCGTATTTGAGTTATATGGTTGGTTACCGAATGTTGTTCGGAGTCCCGGATGAGATCACGGACGTCACGAGGGTTTTCGGAATGGTCCGGAAACGAAGATTGATATATAGGATGACCTCATTTGATTACCGGAAGGTTTTCGGAGTTACCGGGAATGTACCGGGAATGACGAATGGGTTCCGGGAGTTCACCGGGGGGGCAACCCACCCCGGGGAATCCCATAGGCCTTGGGGGAGACACACCAGCCCTTAGTGGGCTGGTGGGACAGCCCACAAGTGGTCTATGCGCCAAGAGAAGAAAAATCAAGAGGAAAAGGAAAAAAAAGGAGGAGGTGGGAAGGGAGGAGGACTCCCTCCCACCAAACCAAGTCCAACTCGGTTTGGGGGGGAGAGTCCTCCCCCTTGGCTCGGCCGACCCCCTTGAGGGTCCTTGGACCCCAAGGCAAGGCCCCCTCCCTCCCACCTATATATACGGAGGTTTTAGGGCTGATTTGAGACGACTTTTCCACGGCAGCCCGACCACATACCTCCACGGTTTTTCCTCTAGATCGCGTTTCTGCGGAGCTCGGGCGGAGCCCTGCTGAGACAAGGCCATCACCAACCTCCGGAGCGCCGTCACGCTCCCGGAGAACTCTTCTACCTCTCCGTCTCTCTTGCTGGATCAAGAAGGCCGAGATCATCGTCGAGCTGTACGTGTGCTGAACGCAGAGGTGCCGTTCGTATTGATTCCGCGGTATTGTTGGATTGAAGCGGCTTGGACCGACATTACTCGTACGCTTACGAGAGACTGGTTTCATCGTTACGAGTAACCCCCTTTGCTCAAAGATGACTGGCAAGTGTCGGTTTCTCCAACTTTAGTTGAATCGGATTTGACCGAGGAGGTCCTTGGATGAGGTTAAATAGCAACTCATATATCTCCGTTGTGGTGTTTGCTAAAGTAAGATGCGATCCTACTAGATACCCTTGGTCACCACGTAAAACATGCAACAACAAAATTAGAGGACGTCTAACTTGTTTTTGCAGGGTATGATTGTGATGTGATATGGCCAACGATGTGATGTGATATATTGGATGTATGAGATGATCATGTTGTAATAGAAATATCGACTTGCACGTCGATGGTACGGCAACCGGCAGGAGCCATAGGGTTGTCTTTATACTAACGTTTGTGCTTGCAGATGCGTTTACTATTTTGCTAGGATGTAGCTTTAGTAGTAATAGCATAAGTAGCACGACAACCCCGATGGCAACACGTTGATGAATGATCATGGTGTTGCGCCGGTGACAAGAAGATCGTGCCGGTGCTTTGGTGATGGAGATCAAGAAGCACGTGATGATGGCCATATCATGTCACTTATGAATTGCATGTGATGTTAATCCTTTTATGCACCTTATTTTGCTTAGAACGACGGTAGCATTATGAGGTGATCTCTCACTAAAATTTCAAGACGAAATTGTGTTCTCCCCGACTGTGCACCGTTGCTACAGTTCGTCGTTTCGAGACACCACGTGATGATCGGGTGTGATAGACTCAACGTTCACATACAACGGGTGCAAAACAATTGCGCACGCGCAACACTCGGGTTAAGCTTGACGAGCCTAGCATGTGCAGACATGGCCTCGGAACACATGAGACCGAAAGGTCGATCATGAATCATATAGTTGATATGATTAGCATAGGGATGCTTACCACTGAAACTATACTCGACTCTCGTGATGATCGGACTTGGGATAGTGTAAGTGGATCATGAACCACTCAAATGACTAGAGAGATATACTTTTTGAGTGGGAGTTTAGCATATAATTTGATTAAGTTGAACTCTAATTATCTTGAACATAGTCTAAGTCCACTTTGAATATATTTGTGTTGTAGATCATGGCTCACGCAACAGTCATCCTGAATATTAATACGTTCCTAGAGAAAGCTAAGTTGAAAGATGATGGAAGCAACTTTGTAGACTGTGCTCGTAATCTTAAGCTAATCTTACAAGCTGGGAAGAAGGATTATGTCCTTAATGCTGCGCTAGGAGATGAACCACCCGCTACGGCTGATCAGGATGTTAAGAACGCTTGGTTAGCACGTAAGGAGGACTACTCAATAGTTCAATGTGCAGTCTTGTATGGCTTAGAACCGGGACTTCAACGTCGCTTTGAGCGTCATGGAGCATTTGAGATGTTCCAGGAGTTGGAGTTTATCTTTCAGAAGAACGCCCGGATCGAGAGGTATGAGACCTCCGATAAATTCTATGCTTGCAAGATGGACGAAAACTCGTCTGTCAGTGAACATGTGCTCAAAATGTCTAGGTACTCAAACCGTCTAGCTGAGCTGGGGATTGAACTCCCGCAAGAAGCTATCACTGACAGAATCCTTCAATCACTGCCGCCAAGCTATAAAGGCTTTGTGTTGAACTACAACATGCAAGGGATGAACAAGTCTCCCGGCGAGTTGTTTGCGATGCTGAAAGTCGCAGAGTCTGGACTCCGTAAAGAGCATCAAGTGTTGATGGTGAGCAAGACCACTAGTTTCAAGAGAAACGGCAAAGGCAAGAATGGCAATTCGAAGAAGAGCGGCAAGCCTGTTGCCAATCCGCCGAAGAAACCCAAGGCTGGACCTAAGCCTGAAACAGAGTGCTTCTATTGCAAGGGTATGGGTCACTGGAAGCGCAATTGCCCCAAGTATCTCGCAGATAAGAAGGCGGGCAAAGAAAAATCAGGTATATTTGATATACATGTTATTGATGTGTACTTAACCGGCTCTCGTAGTAGTGCCTGGGTATTCGATACCGGTTCTGTTGCACACATTTGCAACTCGAAGCAGGAACTACGGAATAGACGAAGGCTGGCGAAAGACGAAGTGACGATGCGCGTAGGAAATGGTTCCAAGGTTGATGCAATCGTCGTCGGCACAGTGTCACTTCAGCTACCATCAGGATTAGTGATGAACTTAAATCATTGTTATTTAGTGCCTGCGTTGAGCATGAACATTATCTCTGGATCTTGTTTGTTGCGAGCCGGTTACTCTTTTAAGTCTGAGAATAATGGTTGTTCTATTTCTATGAGTAACATCTTTTATGGTCATGCACCGAATGTGAGAGGATTGTTCATATTGAATCTTGATAGCGATACACATATACATAACATTGAGACCAAAAGAGTTAGAGTAAACAATGATAGCGCCATATTTTTGTGGCACTGCCGCTTGGGTCATATTGGTGTAAAGCGCATGAAGAAACTCCACGCTGATGGACTTTTGGAGTCACTTGACTTTGATTCACTTGACACGTGCGAACCATGCCTCATGGGCAAGATGACTAAGACTCCGTTCTCCGGAACAATGGAGCATGCAAGTGACTTGTTGGAAATCATACATACCGATGTGTGTGGTCCAATGAGCGTAGAGGCACGCGGCGGATATCGTTATTTTCTCACCTTCACTGACGATTTAAGCAGATATGGTTATGTCTACTTGATGAAGCACAAGTCTGAACATTTGAAAAGTTCAAGCAATTTCAGAGTGAAGTGGAAAATCATCGTAACAAGAAGGTCAAGTTCCTACGGTCTGATCGTGGGGGTGAATATCTGAGTTTCGAGTTTGGTGCTCACTTAAGACAATGTGGAATTGTTTCGCAGTTAACACCGCCTAGAACACCACAGCGTAATGGTGTGTCCGAACGTCGTAATCGTACTTTCTTAGAGATGGTGCGATCTATGATGTCTCTTACTGATTTGCCGTTATCATTTTGGGGTTATGCATTAGAAACAGCTGCATTCACTTTAAATAGGGCACCATCAAAATCCGTTGAGACGACACCATACGAACTGTGGTATGGCAAAAGGCCAAAGTTGTCGTTTCTTAAAGTTTGGGGATGTGATGCTTATGTCAAAAAGCTTCAGCCTGAAAAGCTAGAACCCAAAGCGGAAAAGTGCGTCTTCATAGGTTACCCAAAAGAGACAGTTGGATACACCTTCTATCTCAAATCCGAGGGCAAAGTGTTTGTTGCTAAAAACGGAGCTTTTCTCGAGAAGGAGTTTCTCTCGAGAGAATTGAGTGGGAGGAAGATAGAACTTGACGAGGTTGTCGAACCTCTCATCCCTCTGGATGGTGGCGCAGGGCAAGGGGAAACCTCTGTCGTTGCGAGGCCGGTTGAGGAGGAAGTTAATGATGATGATCATGAAACTCCAGTTCAAGTTTCTGTTGAACCACGCAGGTCGACGAGATCACGCGCTGCTCGAGAGTGGTACGGTAATCCCGTCTTATCAATCATGTTGTTGGACAACAATGAACCTGCAAATTATGAAGAAGCAATGGTGGGCCCAGATTCCAACAAATGGCTAGAAGCCATGAAATCCAAGATAGGATCCATGTATGAGAACAAAGTGTGGACTTTGGAGATACTACCTGAGGGCCGCAAGGCTATTCAGAACAAATGGATCTTTAAGAAAAGGACGGACGCTGACGGTAATGTGACCGTTTATAAAGCACGACTTGTGGCAAAGGGTTTTTCACAAGTTCCAGGAGTTGACTACGATGAGACTTTCTCACCCGTAGCGATGCTTAAGTCCGTCAGAATCATGTTAGCAATAGCTGCATTTTTCGATTATGAAATCTGGCAGATGGATGTCAAAACAGCGTTCCTTAACGGTTTCCTTAAGGAAGAGTTGTATATGATGCAACCCGAAGGTTTTGTCGATCCTAAAAATGCTGACAAGGTGTGCAAGCTCCAGCGATCCATTTATGGACTGGTGCAAGCATCTCGGAGTTGGAACAAACGCTTTGATGAGGTGATCAAAGCATTTGGGTTTATACAAGTGGTTGGAGAATCTTGTATTTACAAGAAAGTGAGTGGGAGCTCTGTGGCGTTTCTAATATTATATGTGGATGACATATTACTGATTGGAAACAACGTAGAGCTTTTGGAGAGCATAAAAGGTTACTTGAATAAAAGTTTCTCTATGAAGGACCTAGGAGAAGCTGCTTACATTCTAGGCATTAAGATCTATAGGGATAGATCAAAACGCCTGATAGGACTTTCACAAAGCACATACCTTGATAAAGTTTTGAAGAGGTTCAAAATGGAACAGTCCAAGAAAGGGTTCTTGCCAGTTTTACAAGGTACGAGATTGAGTAAGACTCAGTGCCCAGCAACTGATGAAGATACAGAGCATATGCGCTCCGTCCCCTATGCTTCAGCCATAGGTTCTATCATGTATGCGATGTTGTGCACTAGACCGGATGTTAGCCAGGCCATAAGTATGGCAGGTAGGTTCCAGAGTAATCCAGGAGTGGATCACTGGACAGCGGTCAAGAATATCCTGAAGTACCTGAAAAGGACTAAGGAGATGTTTCTCGTGTATGGAGGTGACGAAGAGCTCGCCGTAAAAGGTTACGTCGATGCAAGCTTTGACACAGATCCGGACGATTCTAAGTCGCAAATCGGATACGTATTTATTCTTAATGGGGGTGCAGTAAGCTGGCGCAGTTCCAAGCAAAGCATCGTAGCAGATTCTACATGTGAAGCGGAGTACATGGCTGCCTCGGAGGCGGCTAAGGAGGGTGTCTGGATGAAGCAGTTCATGACGGATCTTGGAGTGGTGCCAAGCGCACTGAATCCAATAACCTTGTTCTGTGACAACACTGGTGCCATTGCCTTAGCAAAGGAACCACGGTTTCACAAGAAGACCAGACACATCAAACAACGCTTCAACCTCATCCGCGACTACGTCGAGGAAGAGGACGTAAATATATGCAAGGTGCACACGGATCTGAATGTAGCAGACCCGCTGACTAAACCTCTTCCACGGCCAAAACATGATCGACACCAGAACTGTATGGGTGTTAGATTTATTACAATGTAATTCACATGGTGATGTGAGGGCTGGATTATTGACTCTAGTGCAAGTGGGAGACTGTTGGAATTATGCCCTAGAGGCAATAATAAATATAGTTATTATTATAATTCCTGTATCAAGATAATAGTTTATTATCCATGCTATAATTGTATTGAATGAAGACTCATTTACATGTGTGGATACATAGACAAAACACCGTCCCTAGCATGCCTCTAGTTGGCTAGCCAGTTGATCGATGATAGTCAGTGTCTTCTGATTATGAACAAGGTGTTGTTGCTTGATAACTGGATCACGTCATTAGGAGAATCACGTGATGGACTAGACCCAAACTAATAGACGTAGCATGTTGATCATGTCATTTTGTTGCTACTGTTTTCTGCGTGTCAAGTATTTGTTCCTATGACCATGAGATCATATAACTCACTGACACCGGAGGAATGCTTTGTGTGTATCAAACGTCGCAACGTAACTGGGTGACTATAAAGGTGCTCTACAGCTATCTCCGAAGGTGTTAGTTGAGTTAGTATGGATCAAGACTGGGATTTGTCACTCCGTGTGACGGAGAGGTATCTCGGGGCCCACTCGGTAATGTAACATCACACACAAGCCTTGCAAGCAATGTAACTTAGTGTAAGTTGCGGGATCTTGTATTACGGAACGAGTAAAGAGACTTGCTGGTAGAACGAGATTGAAATAGGTATGCGGATACTGACGATCGAATCTCGGGCAAGTAACATACCGAAGGACAAAGGGAATAACATATGGGATTATACGAATCCTTGGCACTGAGGTTCAAACGATAAGATCTTCGTAGAATATGTAGGATCCAATATGGGCATCTAGGTCCCGCTATTGGATATTGACCGAGGAGTCTCTCGGGTCATGTCTACATAGTTCTCGAACCCGCAGGGTCTGCACACTTAAGGTTCGACGTTGTTTTATGCGTATTTGAGTTATATGGTTGGTTACCGAATGTTGTTCGGAGTCCCGGATGAGATCACGGACGTCACGAGGGTTTCTGGAATGGTCCGGAAACGAAGATTGATATATAGGATGACCTCATTTGATTACCAGAAGATTTTCGGAGTTACCGGGAATGTACAGGGAATGACGAATGGGTTCCGGGAGTTCACCGGGGGGGCAACCCACCCCGGGGAAGCCCATAGGCCTTGGGGGAGACACACCAGCCCTTAGTGGGCTGGTGGGACAGCCCACAAGTGGTTTATGCGCCAAGAGAAGAAAAATCAAGAGGAAAAGGAAAAAAAGGAGGAGGTGGGAAGGGAGGAGGACTCCCTCCCACCAAACCTAGTCCAACTCGGTTTGGGGGGGAGAGTCCTCCCCCTTGGCTCTGCCGACCCCCTTGAGGTTCCTTGGACCCCAAGGCAAGGCCCCCTCCCTCCCACCTATATATACGGAGGTTTTAGGGCTGATTTGAGACGACTTTTCCACGGCAGCCCGACCACATACCTCCACGGTTTTTCCTCTAGATCGCGTTTCTGCGGAGCTCGGGCGGAGCCCTGCTGAGACAAGGTCATCACCAAACTCCGGAGCGCCGTCACGCTGCCGGAGAACTCTTCTACCTCTCCGTCTCTCTTGCTGGATCAAGAAGGCCGAGATCATCGTCGAGTTGTACGTGTGCTGAACGCGGAGGTGCCGTCCGTTCGGTACTATATCGTGGGACTGATCGCGGGATTGTTCGCGGGGCGGATCGAGGGACGTGAGGACGTTGCACTACATCAACCGCGTTCTCTAACGCTTCTGCTGTACGGTCTACGAGGGTACGTAGATCACTCATCCCCTCTCGTAGATGGACATCACCATGATAGGTCTTCGTGCGCGTAGGAAAATCTTTGTTTCCCATGCGACGTTCCCCAACACTTTTTTGCTATATATTTCCCCGGATCGTCCCGGTTTTGCACCTTGTGATTCCGTGCATTTTATTTTCGATTTGTTTGTGCCAGGAGAACTTTCAGCAAACCTAGGTGCCATGACATCAACAAACTCCCCCAAGGACAAGTTCTTCGTCAAGATCATCAACCCTTACCTTGTTGAGGTAAAGAGACACCCTCAAACACTTTGGGTGGAGGATGGTGTCCTCCATAAAGAAGATCTAAAGGGACCCTACAAGGAGGGGAGCACCAAGGCCAGGATGGAAGAAGTGGAGCAAGAAGTCTTCAAGTACAAGTTAATGATCGAGCGTGGTGTCGAGGCCAACTTTGATATCATCGTCGAGCTGAAGAAGCAACATGAGGAGGATATGAAGGAAGTGTGATCAATCATATCTGCACTGGAAACCAAAGTTTTTGAGCTTCAAGGGCACATCTATGACCTCCAAAACCCGAACTGTGAGTATGAACTAAAGTTTTTGCGCATGGGCTTATCTGCCAAAAGCAGAATCCTGGAGACCGAAGAATCCTGTGTGGAGAGGGGACCTTTGCCATGGAAGCTTTTCGCTAAAGATTACCTAAGGAACAAGAACAAGGATGAAGAGTGAAATCTTCATGGGTAATGGCATTCCCTTAGCTTGTTCCAAGCTTGGGGGAGTGCCCGGTATCTTTATTTTTATCCTTTATCTTTTATGGCCAAGTTTAGTGTTGTATCATGTCTAGGAAAGTTATCTTATGAAATACGTGTTTGCATTGAGGTCTATCACTACTTTGTGGAGAGTCTTGTATCCGTGAGTGTGCAGTTGTCTATGATGGAATATTAATGAGAAGTCTATTGGTTTCTTCGCTGCACCTGGTATTCTCTTCATGCAATCGACTTATATGCTGATTCTTATGGGATTATCGATCTTATATATCAGGTATGGCTTTGAAATCTTTATTTAATCTTGGAAACATAGCATTGATAATAACAACAAGCATGAGCTTTCTAGTAGCGACATAGCCAAAACCTTTCTGTTCTTATGCTTGAAGTGATATGCTGACAAGGAAGACAACTTGATGTTACATGCCAATTCTTTATGGTAAACTTTATATTGTTTTGCATCCAAGTCAACATCATTTTTCTGCTTTCAAAAGCCTTTGCTAGCCAACCCTTGTAGTAAGCGGGAATACTGCTTGTGCACCCATACCTTGAAACCTCAACCTTCCCAAGAGTTCACCATACCTTCCCTATATGTGGTATTTCACCGCCACTCCTAAAGTATATTACTCATGTGCTATTTAAACCTTCAAAATATTATTCCCTGTTTTGTGCCTCTGTTTAGCTCATGAGGAAGTAGTAGATAATTCATGATCTTCTCATACTGGACAAGCTTTATCCTGGGTTTGCATGTCTAATCTACGAACCCCTAATACAAGGAGGAACTGGCATGAGTGCACCCAGCTCGTAAAAGGTAATATCAACAAACAAAACCTCCTTCACGCTTTGTTTATGAGAAATCGGAAAACTTTGGTAGTGATAAACAAAGGAGACTAAGGGGATGTGATTGTCCCCACTTTGGGAGTCGTTCCTCAAAACTTGTCCAGCATGAGAAGTATTGGGCTATCTGCTAGCATTCGTTGACAAATTATGCACATCTCAAAAGCTTGTTTTACAATCTTATTGATTTCAAAATCTCTAAAAGCTCTAGCACATGAGTTTTCCCTACTTCCCTCTGTAAAGGGCTAATCCTTTATTTTTATGTTGAGTCATTAAACCTACTTCTTTCTATCCTATAAAAGAGCAGACACCTTATGTTGACAAAGATGCATGCATTTATATTGCTTCATTGAGAATTGACATATCACAACTTTGTTGACATTATCATTAAGATAAGTAAGTTGTTTGTTAAGCCTATTTAAAGAAAACATCTTCCTTTGTGTTAGCATTTTCACTTCTTGACTAATAACATGTTCTTTCAGAAAGCCTTAATTGATCTCATCAAAATATAGGAGGAAGAGCAAAAGTTAAAAGTTATTAGTTGTTCTTTGACCAAGGACATGTTTGCCATGGTTTGATGAGTTTCCTTAGCCCTACTTTTGATTGTAATTGATATTACTCTTTCATATGGGCCTTATGAGTTGAGATTGTTGTTGAGGATGGTTGAGTTTAGTAGAGAAATTATGATGCTTCTTGTCTGTATTCTTATTTATCGACACTTCACTCTCTAAACTTGTGGACAGGTTTACCGTGCTCAGTATTCGCTTGAGGACAAGGGGGTCTAAGCTTGGGGGAGTTGATATGTCCAAAATGCATCACTATTTTGTATCATAATTTGTCTCTATTCATTGATATATTTCACAATATGATGACGTTCTTATAGTGTTTTGGCTTATTTCACACAGTTTACAACTTTTCGGTGCCAAAACAGCAGACGCATGATTCAGCGGAGAAAAGAGCATGAAAAGTTGCCATATCAGAACATCTCCAATGGAGCTAAAATTTAGGGGGAAGGAGTTTCCGAACAAATCACGAAGACATGCCAAAGAAGGGCCGGAGGGGGGCCACCAGACACCCAGGCGACCTGGGGACGCGACCTGCCTCCTGGTCGCGCAGGGAGGCCGCCTGGGTGGTGGGTCCCACCTCCGGTGCCCCTCTTTGGCCTATATGATCCTTGTGACCTAAAACTCCCGAGGACAGAAGTTTTTACGGAGTTCCGCCGCCGCTCCATGGCGGAAACCTACAGAGAAGAGATGACCTTTCCGGCGGGCAGATTTCGCCGGGGAGAACTCCTCCCGAAAGGGGAGATCGTCCTCATCGTCATTACCATCGTCATGGGCATCATCTAGATCATCATCAGCATCATCTTCATCACCAGAACCATCTCCATCGTCACCCCTTCTCACTTTACCATTGCAACCGGAGTTGTATCTTGCACTATTCATCCCCATTACTCTACCGGTGTTGATTACTCTTTTGTGGTGAATGCTATTGAGTATTGTTGGAGAAATATTGTTATTAATAGATTGTTTATCATATTTTCATTATCTCTGATCATGATTTCTTTTATGCCTTGTGAGTAGTTACTTTAGCTCTTGAGGACATGGGAGAAGTCTAGTTGATAGTAGTCATATGATGTTGAAGTAATATGTGTTGATTGTTATTTAAGTTATGGTGTTATTCTTCTAGTGGTGTTATGTGAACGTCGACTACATAACACTTCACCTTTCTAAGGGCCTAGGAGAATGCATCGTGTATAAAGAATGCTTATGGTGGGTTGCCGGAGTGTCAGAAACCCGAACCCCAGTTCGCATGCTTTTGCACGAGGGAGTATTGGATCCTAAAGTTCATTGCTATGGTTAGGCTTTGCCTTAATTTCTCTCTTTTATTTGTGGATGCTTGCAAGGCGTTTAATCATAAGAGTGTACTTGTCTTATCCTAGACGGTGCACTAGTAAAGATCCACCCACATAACACTTATCAATACAAAACATAGTACTAGACGGAATATGGCGAAATCACTTGACTATCTCTCCCGTATGTCCTCAGGAACGCCTTAGTATTTATAAGTTTAGTCCCTCGACTTATCCTTTGTGTTCAAAAGGGTTGGGCCACTTGCTGCACCTCAGCACCATTTACTTTCCCTGCATTTATTTCCTTGTTGCTTATACCAGAAAATCCATACAAAGTTACCTTTCAATACCTGCACTTATTCCTTGCTCAAGATCGCTTGTCAGTACCTTCTGCTCCTTGTTGGTTTGATACTCTTACTTATCGAAAAGGCCACGATAGATCCCCTACACTTGTGGGTCATCAGCATCCCGAATTTTAGACTAACGCGCACCTTGAGGGCTACTTTCTACATATATTGGCACATAATAAATTGCACCAATAAAAAATATCCATAAAAAAACAGCCCACGGTCGGGGTGGTGCACCACCTCGGAAGCAGTCTGACATAAATCTCGGGGCCAAGCGGCTCGCTTCATAGAAAGTATTTCCGGCATTATGATCGGCTGAATTCCTTTAAAAAAATTAAAGACCGAGGTAATCTATGACACCTCGGACGCCGAACATCATCGAAGCTCGACTACAAAAAGATACCTGAGATGTAGTCCGACGTTGGAGCTCGGACGCAAAAGGACACCACCACATGGGAAACACTTTAAATACAAGGTGTGGTGTAAAAATAATGAGACATTAATAAAGGCCAAAAACTTAAAGGGCTCCTCGGATGCCCGATGTGGGAACTCTTCAGATTTATCTCAGCGATCCTCAAGATCAAAGATGAGAAGATTTGTTGAACTAGTTTTCAAGACCGACGACTGAAGGCGAAGAACAGTTCAGAAGAACCGAGGATCTTCCCCAACTTGAAGACCTATCCTCGACCTATGCTCGGATCGGTTTTAAGGCTAAGTAACACATACTCCTTGGAAATTAGGAAGTCATCGGCGGCCGAACTGGTGTTGGCCGAATATAAATGGGGGAAGAACTCACCCTGCAAGCCGAAGACTTTGGGGACGAGAAGCAGCTGGAAATCAATACTACTATATTGGAGGCCAGTTTGGGGGCTACTCAGGGAGCTCAGGACTAAGGGGTTCTCAGGCCACTGGCTTATCTCTTCGGGCTGGACTGATGGGCCACTTCAGATAGACGATGACACATACGAGGAAGATTCCACAAGACACGGTGATCAAGACAAGGACTCTTCGCCACCGATGTAGCCGACTATGACTCTTGTTATCCTAGGCCTCTCGTGTATTTATAAGAAGAGGTCAGGCTAGTCAATAGGAAAATCAAGAGTAATATCATTACTCTAGGGTTTTAGACCACATCATACGATCTCGAGGTAGATCAAACATTGTACTCGATACTTCATCATCAATACAAACAAAGCATTACGTAGGGTATTACCTACATCAAGAGGGCCCGAACCTGGGTAAATATTGTCTCCCCAATCTCCTGTTATCCATCGATCCAAGATCCACATTTAGGGACCCCCTACCCGAGATCTGCCGGTTTTGACACCGACAGGGTTGCCTTGGGACTCCCTCGTAATTCAGTTGGGGCCCTTCTTATGCTGCAAGATTTATAATTTCCCAAGAAAAATCCCCTCAAGATTTGAGCCCAATCAAATTTATGGATCTTTGGATATTTAAGAAATAGTGAAACATAATAAAGCAAGACGGGGAAGCAGAAGGGATCCAATCTCGGAGGGGCTCCGACTCTCCGGAAGCCATGACAGCCATGGGACAGAGGAGAAACTCTACTCCCATCTAGGAGGGATATGAATTAAGAAGAAGGAGGAGGGGGCTCCCTCGCCCTCTCTCCTGGTGGTGCCGGAACGTCGTCGGAGGAACCATCGTGATGGCGATCTTCACCAACAACTTCGTCGCCGTCACCACCAACTCTCTCCCCCTCTATGCAGTGGTGTAACACCCCTTTTCCTTGCTATAATCTCTAATTAAACATGGTGCTTAATGCTATATATTATTAAACAATGATGTGTGGTATCCTTGATGTTTGAGTAGACCCTTTTTGTCCTATGGGTCGATTGATGATCGTGATTGATTTAAGTTTTATGTTCTATTTCGGTGTTTTCCTATGGTGCCCGCTGTGTCGCACAAGCGTGTGGGATTACTGTTGTCGGGTATTGCAATACATTGATAATTCACTTATAGTGGGTTGGATGAGTGACGGAAATACAAACCTGAGTAAGGGGGTTGTTGCGTGTGGGAATAAAGAGGACTTGTTACTTAATGATATGATTGGATTTTACCTTAATGATCTTTCGTAGTCATACATGCTTGCTAGAGTTCCAATTATAATTGCATATGATCCAAGTGCAGAAAATGTGCGCTCACTTTTACTACTTGTTACCTTGCTATTTTTATATTTTTGGATTACAAAAACCTATATCCATTGTTCATACTACACTTGTATCACCATGTCTTCACCGAACTAGTGCACCTATACTATTTATCACTGTATTGTGTGTGTTGGGGACACAAGAATTTCTTATATTTGATTGCAGGTTTGTTTGAGAGATGCCATCTTCATCCTACACCTCCCATGGATTGATAAACCTTAGGTCATCCACTTAAGGAAAATTTACTACTATCCTACACACCTCTCCACTTGGAGGGCCAACAGAGTCTACAAGAAGAAAGTTGTGTAGCAGACATCACTACTCACCAGTAACAATCCCCAAGTTGGGTACTTTCTAGTATTTGGCTCTAAGTATTACATTCTTGATAATCATCGTCGTTCCAAAATTTCTCCTAAATCTCATGCAGGTTTTCTACTTAGTTATAGATCAAATTTTCTCACCTACGGTGTCTACAACAACTTCAATCAAAAAGTTCAGGGAGTGGTAGATGTGAACTTTGATAAGACTAATGGTTTGCAAGTCAAACAATTCCCAATTAATGTAGGAGACCATGAACCTTCAGAAGAAATCCAAGACTTGTCTATTGATAAGATTGTACCCACGGAGGTGAAGGATAGTATTTCATCTATACAAGTGGAAGCTCCTACTTCACATTTAGGTGAACCACAAAACAACATGTAGGCATCCACAAGTGGTACGTCAAGATGAAGAGAGTGAGTAAGTGCAACAAGAAAGATCCACCTCAACCTCCTTCTCCACCACCTCAAGGGAACAACAACATCAACAAGAATGAAGAATAAGAAGATGAGGAGGAAGCTCCTCCAGCACCCAAGCAAAATCTCTAATGAGTTAGAGCAAGAGAATCACACCGTTTGATTAAATCCTCGTTGACATCATCTCCTGGAGAATTACTAGCTCTAAATCTGGTTTAGCTAATTTTTCTGAGCATTACTCATTCATCTCAGGTATTGAGCCTATGAAGGTAGAAGAATCTCTCGAGGACCCGAATTGGGTAAATGCTACGCATCAAGATCTACATAATTTCTAGAGGAACCAAATTTGGACATTAATTGAGAAGCCCAAAGATGAGCAAAACATCACTAGAACCAAATGGGTGATTTTCAACATGCAAGATAAAGATGGAGTTGTACACAACAAGGCTCCCCTATCAGTACAAGAAATATGGTAATCCATGACAGTAAATTTCCATCATGGACATATCAAATACCGTTAACGATGACCATGCATGACGATCTAGGAATCCGTCATGTATATCGCGTCATAATTTGACAGACCACCTATCCTTGACGGATTCTTGTTTCCGTCACCGATCTGACCTCCAAGCCAGTTCGGCCCGCCCAAAGCCCGGTTCTGTGTGACAGACTAGTCCGTCACAGATTTACGTGTCGTGTAGCAAGACACGTCCGAGGTGGCATCTCTATGGGTCTAACGTAGTACTAGTGTGGGTCTGACGTGGCGCCAATGTGGATCTAACATGGCATCATGTAAGCCCATGTAGTAGGCGGCCCAATATGATGTGGCCCATTTATTTTAGTGCGGCCAGGCCCATGAGCCTATTTTACCGCAACTGGTTGGCCCGCCCATTTTGGGCTGACCCATATCATTTATCCTCTTGATTGTTCCATTTCTACTTTTTTAATATGCCCGTCAGCCCATTTAAATTATACGCCACGTGTGTTTTTTGTTTTGCCAGGAATTGTGTTTCTAGGCCAAGTCATTCGCCCATTAGTGTTTACTACCCAGTCCTTTTTTTACGCAAACTATGTTTCCAAACCTAGCACAGAGCTTTCATCTCCAGATCCATCACAAATACAAAAAAAGGCATAACATCAAAATGCATATCTAACATTGACCTTACATCTCCACATCCACTAACCATGGATATCTGTAATTTTAGGGAACATTGGTGGGCAATAGCGTCTATTTGCGTTGTGTTGTTTTTGCCTTGGCGCGGCCGCGCGGCTCGAGCGAAAATTCTACCGTGCACGGGCGCGCCTTTTGCCGCCGAGCCATTTTGGAACATTCCAAAACATATATTACAAGTTTATTAGTATTTGTTACTTTTTTGTGCATAGTTTGTAATGTGTTACTGCAATTTGTAAGGCATATATTTTTTTTTTGGGAAAAGAAATCTGTCTCCACTTTTTTTGGGAATCAACATAATCCAAACACACTGTCATGTGGGGCATACAATGGCACCCAAGTATCATCACAATTTTTGGGCGGGGGGGCCTTATGGTCCAACCAACATGTGGGCCAAAGAAGGGGCATGTACGCCACATCAGTAGGAGCACAATCCATGACGGTCTGGATGGTGTATATGAAAAAATGCTAGGCCTGACTAAGCCCACATATTTGATTCGTGACAGTTTCCCTGATGGTAGCTGTACGTCCGTCATCAACCCCCTGCTGTTTTTTGGCCCAACCGCGGGTTGTTAATCGATGACGGTACGAGTGACGGACTAGAGTAAACCGTCGTAATCTATGACGGGTTACATGAACATCATCAAAAATCCATCATGGATTACCAGATTTCTTATAGTGCTAGACACTCAAGGCTACCCTTAAGTTGAAGGTATGGAGTATAGTGAGACATATGACCTTGTTGCTAGACTTGAGTCAATTCTTGTTCTTCTTGCCTATGCAAATCACCATGATATCACCCTTAACCAAATGGATATTAAAAGTATGTTCTTGAATGGTAAAGTTGAGGAGGAAGGAACTGTTAAAATACTTCCCGGCTTTGTCAACCTAAGAAACCAAACCATGTCTATAAACTTCGCAAAGCTTTTTATGGCCTTAAACAAACTCCTAGATCTTGGTAAAAATGCTTGATGAAGTTTCTCATGAAAAATGTTTTAAATTTGGTAAATCTGATGCAACTTTATTCATTAAGAGAGTTAATGGTGAACTATTTGTATGCCAGACATATGTGGATGATATTAAATTTGGATCTACAAACTCTCATTGTAGTGAAAAGTTTGGAAGGTTGATGTCATAGAAGTATGAGATGTCTATGATGTGTGAACTCAAATTCTTCCTTGGTTTGCAAATCAAGAAAACAAGAGACGATACTTTTGTCTCTCAAACAAAGTACAACATGGACTTGTTCGAAAAGTTCAACATGCAAGAGTGCAAAGGTATGAAACTACAACACATACTAGTAGACATGTTGACATCACAAAGGACGACACACTCGTTGGTCAAAAGGTTTACTAATCAATGATTGGTTCATTACTACATCTTTGTGCTTCCCATGCTGACATTATGCTTAGCGTGTGCACAGTACCAAGCGACGACTAAAGAATATCACTTAAATGCGGAGAAAATAATTGTGAGATACTTACTTCATAGAACCAACTTTGTCATTTGGTAACCCAGAAGATCTTCATTTAATCTTGTAGCATACTCCATTCCAGACTACGTGGAAGAAAAGACTGACGCAAAATCCACTTAGGGTACTTGTCAATTTCTTGGGATATCTCTTGTATCTTGGTCCTCCAAGAAACAAAACTTGGTATCTCTATGTACCATGGAAGTGGAATACATCACGACGGGATCATGTTGTGATCAGTTGCTATGGATGACGTAAACTCTTAAATATTATGGGATATATGTGACACATCGTCCATTGCTCTATGACAACAAGAGTGCTATTAAGATTGCACACAATCTTGCTCAACATTCTCCTACATGACACATTGATGTTCATCGCCATTTTATCCGTGATCGTGTTGCTTAAGGAGACATTAACCTTAAGCATGTTCGTACTGACAAACAAGTGTTAGACATCTTCACTAAACATCTTAATGAGAAGATATTTTGTTGCTTGAGGTGTGTATTGAACATTATTGATGCGTCCAATGTGAATTAGAAACTCACTTGGATGCATGCAAGGGCATGAGCTCACTTGATGAATCCTTGATATTTCTCTTATGATGATTATCCTATATCTTGGACACATTGCTCCATTATATTGCATCTATTCCAATGTAGGTACTTGGATAAGACTCATTTCACAAGATTGCCATGAACCCATATCTTGAGCAATAATCTCACAAGAATTAAGTATCGAACTAGTTGTTGTGATCAAGGAAGAAGACAACACCAAACATATCCTTCACAATATTGTTCATTCTTGTAAATTTGGATATATGTATTGTTTCTTGCGTGACTAGCCGATGTAGGAAGTTGGACTTCAAAGGAAGATGGATAGCGCACAACTCAAAAACTTTAGCATCCACAACAAGTTCAAAAAAGTTTGACTCCAACTGTGCATCCAAGTTAGACTAATAATTGGGACAAAAAAGGTTGGGCCCTAGCTATGAGTCGATGTGGGACTTGCAACTGGGACAAAAAGGCCGGGATCAGGTTGCTAGTCGTGAGTGGACTTAATATTGGGACTAAGAAATATTGGCCCACTTGCAAGTCGAGGGTACACTTGCAACTAGGACAAAAAATGTTGGGCCTTAGTTGTGAGTCGAGGAACGACTTGTAACTATAACAAAAATAATCGGTCCTGGTTGTGAGTCGAGGTTGAGCTTGCATCTGGGAAAAAATGTTGCGAGTCAAGGGTGGAATTGCAAGTGGGACAAAAAAGGTCGGGCCCTAGTTCTGAGTCAAGGGTGGACTTTCATTTGAGCCTAAAAAGGCTCCGGCCCCGTCTGCGCGTCAAGTGTGAACTTACAACTAGAACAAGAAAGATTGAACCTCATTGGCGAATCCAGGATGGACTTTCAATTGGGACAAAAAATGCGAGGGCCCAGTCGTAAGCCAAGAGTGGGATTGCAACTCAGACAAAAAAGGTAGAGTCCTGGTTGCCAACGAAGAATCGTGTCTCTTTCACTTCTAGATAGACCGCCAATTCAAATGAAAAAACCTTATTAAAGTGGTGTGATACGTCTCCAACGTATCTATAATTTTTGATGGTTTCATGCTATTATCTTGTCAAACTTTGGATGTTTTGTATGCCTTTTATATCTTTTTTGGGACTAACTTATTCACTCAGTGTCAAGTGCCAGTTGCTGTTTTTTCCATGTTTTTGACCCCTTTCAGAGGAGGATTTTGAACAGAGTACGAATGGAATGAAACTACCAAAAATATTTTTTCTAGAACAGAAAAAGATCGGGAAGCCGGAGAATCGGGGCAGGGGGCCACCAGGGACCCCACAAGCCCTCATGGCGCAGCCAAGGGGCCCGCGCTGTTGGAAATATGCCCTAGAGGCAATAATAAAATTGTTATTATCATATTTCCTTGTTCATATTAACCGTCTATTGTTCATGCTATAATTGTATTAACAAGAAACAGTAATACATGTGTGAATAAATATATCACAATGTGTCCATAGCAAGCCTCTAGTTGGCTAGCTCGTTAGTCAATAGATGATCATGGTTTCCTGATCATGGGCATTAGATGTCATTGATAACGGGATCACATCGTTGGGAGAATGATGTGATGGACAAGACCCAATCCTAAGCATAGCACTAGATCATATTGTTCGTATGCTAAAGCTTTTCTAATGTCAAGTGTCTTTTCCTACGACTGTGAGATTGTGCAACTCCCGGATACCGTAGGAGTGCTTTGGGTGTATCAAACGTCACAACGTAACTGGGTGACTATAAAGGTATCTCTGGGCCCACTCGGTAGAACATCATCATGAGCTCAATGTGACTAACGAGTTAGTCACAGGATGAGGTGCTATGGAACGAGTAAAGAGACTTACCGGTAACGAGATTGAACAAGGTATAGGTATACCGATGATTGAATCTCGGGCAAGTTCTATACCAACAGACTAAGGGAATTGTATATGGGATTGATTGAATCCTTGACATCGTGGTTCATCCGATGAGATCATCGTGGAACATGTGGGAGCCACCATGGGTATCCAGATCCCGCTGATGGTTATTCGTTGGAGAGCGTCTCGGTCATGTCTGCATGTTTCCCCAACCCGTAGGGTCTACACACTTAAGGTTCGATGATGCTAGGGTTATAGGGAAATGTTATACGAGGTTACCGAAAGTTGTTCGGAGTCCCGGATGAGACCCCGGAAATCACGAGGAGCTCCGGAATGGTCCATAGGTAAATATTGATATATAGGATGGATGGTTTTGGACACCGGAAATGTTTCGGTCGTCACCGGTAGCGTACCGGGACCACCGGGACCACCGGAAATGGCTCGGGGGTCCACCGAGAGGGGCCACCTGCCCCAAGAGGTAGCATGGGCCAAAAGGTGGTGGGAAACGAGCCAAAAGTGGTCTGGTGCACCTCCCACAAAGGGGCCCATGGCGCAGGAGGAGGAGAGGGGAGAAACCCTAGGCGTTGGTGGGCCTAAGGCCCACCTAGGTGTGCGCCACCCCCTCCCCTTGCCCTAGCCGCCACACCTCCCATCTGGGGGGCTGCCGCACCACCTAGGGGGGGAACCTAGGGGTGGCACCCCCCCTCCCCTCCTCCTATATGTATGGAGGGGTTTGGGGCTGTTTGGGCACACCGTTTCTTCTCCTCTCGGTGCAGCCCTGCTCCCCTCCTTCCTCCTCCTCCCACGGTGCTTGGCGAAGCCCTGCGGGGAGACCTCGTCTCTCCATAGACACCACGCGCGTCGTGCTGCCGGAGATCTTCCCCAACCTCTCCCTCCTCCTTGCTGGCTCAAGGTGCGGGAGACGTCACCGGTCTGCACGTGTGTTGGAAGCGGAGGTGTCGTGGTTCGGCACACGATCAGAATCTCACCGCGATCTGAATCGCCGCGAGTACGACTCCATCAACCGTGTTCTAGCAACGCTTCCGCTTAGCGATCTTCAAAGGTATGAAGATGCACTCACCCCTCTCTCGTTGTTGGTCTCTCCATAGGAAGATCTGAATATGCATAGGAATTTTTTTGAATTTATCCTACGTTACCCAAGAGTGGCATCCGAGCCATGTTTTCTATGCGTAGATTCTATGCACGAGTAGAACACAAAAGGTTGTGGGCGATGATTTGTCAATTGCTTGCCGCTAATAGTCTTATTATTTTCCGGTGGTATTGTGGGATGAAGCAGCCCGGACCGACCTTACATGTACGCTTACGTGAGACTGGTTCCACCGACAGACATGCACACCGTGCACAAAGGTGGCTAGCGGGTGTCTGTCTCTCCTACTCTAGTCGGGTTGGATTTGATGAAAAGGGTCCTTATGAAGGGTAAATAGCTTTGGCATATCATCGTTGTGGCTGCCACGTAGGTAAGAAGGCGTTCTTGCTTGAAACCCAAATCAGCCACGTAAAACTTGCAACAACAATTAGAGGACGTCTAACTTGTTTTTGCAGGGTTTGACATGTGATGTGATATGGCCAAAGTTGTGATGTTGCATGTATGATGTATGAGATGATCATGTTATTGTAATAGGTTTCACGACTTGCATGTCGATGAGTATGACAACCGGCAAGAGCCATAGGAGTTGTCTTAATTTATTGTATGAGATGCAACACCATGTGCTTACTACTTTTACTTCATTGCTAACGGTTAGCTATAGTAGTAGTGATAGTAGTAGTTGGTGTGACGACTTCACGGAGAGACGATGATGGAGATCATGGTGTCATGCTGGTGACAATGATGATCATGCGATGCCCGAAGATGGAGATCGAAAGAGCAAAGATGATAATGGCCATATCATGTCACTATATGATTGCATTGTGATGTTTATCATGTTTTTCATCTTATTGCTTAGAACGACGGTAGCATAATAAGATGATCCCTCTTAAAATTTCGAGAACGTATTCCCCTAAGTGTGCACCGTTGCGAAGGATCTTTGTCTCGAAGCACCACGTGATGATCGGGTGTGATAGATTCTAACGTTCGCATACAACGGGTGTAAGCCAGATTTACACACGCGAAACACCTAGGTTGACTCAACGAGCTTAGCATGTACAGACATGACCTCGAATACAAGAGATCGAAAGGTCGAACATGAGTCATATGGTTGAATACGATCAGCATGAAGTTGCTCACCATGGTGACTAGTCCGTCTCACGTGATGATCAGACACGGGTTAGTCCACATGGATCATGTATCACTTAGATGACTAGAGGGATGTCGATTTAAGTGGGAGTTCATACTTAATTTGATTAAATGAACTTAATTGTCATGAACTTAGTCTAAAAGTTGTCTTTATAAATATTGTAGATGGCCAACGTCAACCTCAATTTCAACGCATTCCTAGAGAAAAACAAGCTGAAAGATGATGGTAGCAACTATGCGGACTGGGTCCGCAACTTGAAGCTCATCCTTGAAGCAGCTAAAAAGGCTTATGTCCTTGATGCGCCGCTAGGTGACCCTCCCGCTCCCGCAGCAGCCCAAGACATTCTAAACGTCTGGCAAACGTGGATTGATGACTACTCTCTGGTCAGGTGTGGCATGTTATACAATTTGGAAACGGGGCTCCAAAGGCGTTTTGAGCAAGACGGTGCATATGAGATGCTCCAAGAGCTGAAACTGGATTTTCAAGCTCATGCCCGTGTCGAGAGATATGAAGTCTCCGACAAGTTCTTTAGCTGTAAGATGGAGGAGAACAGTTATGTCAGTGAGCACATACTCAATATGTCTGGGTTACACGGTCGTCTGACTTCACTTGGAGTCAAACTTCTGGATGATGCTATAATTGACAGAACCCTCCAGTCTCTCCCACCAAGCTACAAAGGTTTTGTGTTGAACTACAACATGCAAGGGATGGAGAAGACCACTCCCGAGTTGTACTCGATGCTCAAGTCTACAGAGGTAGAAATCAAGAAAGAGCATCAAGTGTTGATGGTCAATAAGACCACGAGTTTCAAGAAGGTCAAGGGTAAGAAGAACTTCAAGAAAGACGGCAAAGCCGTTGCCGCGCCCGGTAAGCCAGATGCCGGGAAGAAGAAAAAGAATGGACCTAAGCATGAGACTGAGTGCTTCAATTGCAAGGGAAAAGGTCACTCGAAGCGGAACTGCCCCAAGTACTTAGCGGACAAGAAGGTCGGCAACGTTAAAGGTATATGTGATATACATGTTATTGATGTGTACCTTACCAGTGCTCGTAGTAGCTCCTGGGTATTTGATACCGGTGTTGTTGCTCACATTTGCAACTCAAAGCAGGAACTGCGGAATAAGCGGAGACTGGCCAAGGACGAGGTGACGATGCGCGTCGGGAATGGCTCCAAGGTTGATGTGATCGCTGTCGGCACGCTACCTCCACATCTACCGTTGGGATTAGTTTTAAACCTTAATAATTGTTATTTAGTACCAGCTTTGAGCATGAATATTGTATCAGGGTCTTGCTTAATGCGAGACGGCTACTCATTTAAGTCAGAGAATAATGGTTGTTCTATTTATATGAGTGATATGTTTTATGGTCATGCTCCGCTGGTAAATGGTTTATTCTTGATGAATCTGGATCGTGATGTTACACATATTCATAGTGTGAGTACCAAAAGATGTAAAGTTGATAATGATAGTCCCACATACTTGTGGCACTGCCGCCTTGGTCATATCGGTGTTAAGCGCATGAAGAAGCTCCACACTAATGGACTATTAGAGTCTCTTGACTCCGAATCATTTGACACATGCAAACCGTGCCTCATGGCAAGATGATTAAGACTCCATTCTCAGGAATAATGGAGAGAGCGACCGACTTATTGGAAATAATACATACTAATGTGTGTGGTCCAATGAACATTGAAGCTCGCGGTGGCTAACGTTATGTTCTCACTCTCACCGATGATTTAAGTAGGTATGGGTATATCTACTTGATGAAGCACAAATCTAAGACGTTTGAAAATTTTAAGGAATTTTAGAGTGAGGTTGAGAATCAACATGACAGAAAAATTAAGTGTCTACGATCTGATCGTGGAGGAGAATATTTGAGTCACGAGTTTGGCACACACCTAAGGAAGTGAGGAATCATTTCACAACTGACGCCGCCTGGCACACCGCAACGCAACGGAGTGTCTGAACGTCGTAATCGCACTTTATTAGATATGGTACGATCTATGATGTCTCTTACCGACTTACCGCTATCATTTTGGGGATACGCATTAGAAACTGCAGCATTCACTTTAAATAGGGCACCGTCTAAATCCGTTGAGACGACACCGTATGAACTATGGTTTGGCAAGAAACCTAAGTTGTCGTTTCTTAAAGTTTGGGGCTGCGATGCTTATGTGAAGAAACTTCAACCAGAGAAGCTCGAACCCAAAGCGGAGAAATGCGTATTCATAGGATACCCTAAGGAAACTATTGGTTATACCTTCTATCTTAGATCCGAAGGTAAAACCTTTGTTGCCAAGAACGGATCCTTTCTAGAGAAAGAGTTTCTCTCGAAAGAAGTAAGTGGGAGGAAAGTAGAACTTGATGAGGTAATTATACCCCCTCTCGAACAGGAAAGAAGCGCAACGCGGGAAATTGTTCTTGTGGCGCCTACACCAACTGAAGAGACTTTCAAGCAATTGACTATAAAGAGACTTGGCAATTGCCTCTTTTTATGATTATTAAATTTGGCGCCTACACCGTAGCGAAGCTGAAGTCAGTCCGAATCATGTTAGCAATTGCCTCTTTTTATGATTATTAAATTTGGCAAATGGACGTCAAAACAGCGTTCCTTAATGGGAATCTGAAGGAAGAATTGTATATGATGCAACCAGAAGGTTTTGTCGACCCTAAGGGTGCTAACAAAGTGTGCAAGCTCCAGCGCTCCATCTATGGGCTGGTGCAAGCATCTCGGAGTTAGAACATTCGCATTAATGAGGTGATTAAAGAGTTTGGGTTCATACAGGTTTATGGAGAAGCCTGTTTGTACAAGAAAGTGAGTGGGAGCTCTGTAGCTTTCCTCATACTGTATGTGGATGACATATTATTGATGGGGAATAAGATAGAGATGTTGGAGAGCATAAAGGCCTATTTGAACAAGAGTTTTTCAATGAAGGAACTTGGAGAAGCTGCATACATATTAGGCATCAAGATCTATAGAGATAGATCGAGATGCCTCATAGGATTTCACAAAGTACATACCTTGACAAGATATTGAAGAAGTTCAATATGGAAAACTCAAAGAAAGGGTTCTTGCCAGTTCTGCAAGGTATGAGATTGAGTAAGACTCAATCACCGACCACGGCAGCAGATAGAGAGAAGATGAGTATTGTCCCCTACGCTTCAGCCGTAGGCTCTCTAATGTATGCCATGCTGTGTACCAGACCTGATATAAACCTTGCCATAAGTTTGGTAGGGAGGTACCAAAGTGATCCCGGTATGGAACACTGGACAGCGGTCAAGAATATCCTTAAGTACCCGGAGAGGACTAAGGAGATGTTTCTCGTTTATGGAGGTGACGAAGAGCTCGTCGTAAAGGGTTACGTTAATGCTAGCTTCGACACAGATCCGGATGACTCTAAGTCACAGACCGGATACTTGTATGTTTTGAATGGTGGGGCAGTGAGCTGGTGCAGCAGCAAGCAAGAAGTCGTGGCAGCAACTACATGTGAAGCGGAGTACATAGCTGCTTTAGAAGCAGCTGATGAAGGAATTTGGATGAAGGACCTCATCACCGACCTTGGAGTGTTTCCAAGCGTGTCGGGTCCAATGACACTCTTCTGTGATAACACTGGGCCATTGCCATAGCCAAGGAGCCCAGGTTTCACCGGAAGACCAAGCACATCAAACGTCACTACAACTCCATCCAGGACCATGTCCAGAGTGGAGTAATGTTGCAGACCCGTTGACTAAACCTCTTCCTCGAGCAAAACATGATCAACACCATAATGCTATGGGTGTTCGATACATCACAATGTAACTAGATTATTTACTCTAGTGCAAGTGGGAGACTATTGGAAATATGCCTTAGAGGCAATAATAAAATGGTTATTATCATATTTCCTTGTTCATGATAATTGTCTATTGTTCATGCTATAATTGTATTAACAGGAAACAGTAATACATGTGTGAATAAATAGATCACAATGTGTCCCTAGCAAGCCTCTAGTTGGCTAGCTCATTAGTCAATAGATGATCATGGTTTCCTGATCATGGGCATTAGATGTCATTGATAACGGGATCACATCATTGGGAGAATGATGTGATGGACAAGACCCAATCCTAAGCATAGGACTAGATCGTATTGTTCGTATGCTAAAGCTTTTCTAATGTCAAGTGTCTCTTGCTTCGACCGTGAGATTGTGCAACTCCTGGATACCGTAGGAGTGCTTTGGGTGTATCAAACGTCACAACGTAACTAGGTGACTATAAAGGTGCACTACGGGTACCTCTGAAAGTGTCTGTTGGGTTCGTACTAATCGAGATCGGGATTTGTCACTCCGTGTGACGGAGAAGTATCTCTGGGCCCACTCGGTAGAACATCATCATGAGCTCAATGTGACTAAGGAGTTAGTCACACGATGACTTGCTACAGAACGAGTGAAGAGACTTACCGGTAACGAGATTGAACAAGGTATAGGTGTATCGATGATCGAATCTCGGGCAAGTTCTATACCGACAGACAAAGAGAATTGTATACGGGATTGATTGAATCCTTGACATCGTTGTTCATCCGATGAGATCATCGTGGAACATTTGGGAGCCGCCATGGGTATTCAGATCCCGTTGATGGTTATTGGATGGAGAGCGTCTCGGTCATGTCTGCATGTTTCCCGAACCCGTAGGGTCTACACACTTAAGGTTCGATGACGCTAGGGTTATAGGGAAATGTTATACGAGGTTACTGAAAGTTATTCGGAGTCTCGGATGAGATCCCAGACGTCACGAGGAGCTCCGGAATGGTCTGGAGGTAAAGATTGATATATAGGATGGATGGTTTTGGACACCAGAAATGTTTCGGGCGTCACCGGTAGCGTACCGGGACCACCGGGACCAACAGAAATGGTCCCGGGGGTCCACCGAGAGGGGCCACCTTCCCCAAGAGGTAGCATGGGCCAAAAGGTGGTGGGAAACCAGCCCAAAGTGGGCTGGTGCGCCTCCCACAAAGGGGCCCATGGCGCAGGAGGAGGAGAGGGGGGGGGAAACCCTAGGCACTGGTGGGCCTAAGGCCCACCTAGGGGTGCGCCACCCCCTCCCCTTGCCCTAGCCGCCACACCTCCCATCTGGGGGGGGGCTGTCACACCACCTAGGGGGGAACCCTAGGGGTGGCACCCCCTCCCCTCCTCCTATATATATGGAGGGGTTTGGGGTTGTTTGGGCACACTGTTTCTTGTCCTCTCGGCGCGGCCCTGCTCCCCTCCTTCCTCCTCCTCCCACGGTGCTTGGCGAAGCCCTGTTGGGAGACCTCGTCTCTCCATCGACAACACGTCGTCGTGCTACCGGAGATCTTCCCCAACCTCTCCCTCCTCCTTGCTGGATCAAGGTGCGGGAGACGTCACCGGACTGCACGTGTGTTGAACGCGGAGGTGCCATGGTTCGGCACTAGATCGGAATCTCACCGCAATCTGAATCGCCGCGAGTACGACTCCATCAACCGCGTTCTAGCAACGCTTCTGCTTAGCGATATTCAAAGGTATGAATATGCACTCACCCCTCTCTCGTTGCTGGTCTCTCCATAGGAAGATCTGAATATGCATAGGAAATTTTTTTGAATTTATGCTACGTTACCCAACACGCGCCCCCCTGGCTTGTGGGCTCCCTGAGGCTCCTTTGACCTAGGTTTTGCGCCTATATACTCCCTCAAATTCCATAAAAAATCAGGAGATCATCGAAAGTACTTTTCCGCCACCGCAAGCTTCTGTCTCCGCAAGATCCCATCTAGGGCACGTTCTGGTGCCCTGCCGGAGGGGGGATTCGGATACGGAGGGCTTCTTCATCAACACCATGACCTCTCCAATGATGCGTGAGTAGTTCACCATATACCTACGGGTCCATAGCTAGTAGCTAGATGGCTTCTTCTCTCTCTTGGATCTTCAATACAAAGTTCTCCATGATCTTCATGGAGATCTATCTGATGTAATCTTCTTTTGCGGTGTGTTTGTCGAGATCCGATGAATTGTGGATTGATGATCAGATTATCTATGAATCTTATTTGAGTTTCTTCTGATCTCTCTTATGCATGATTTCATATCCTTGTAATTCTCTTCGAGTTGTGGGTTTTGTTTGGCCAACTAGATATATGATTCTTGCAATGGGAGAAGTGCTTGGTTTTGGGTTCATACCGTGCGGTGACCTCACCCAGTGATAGAAGAGGTAGCGAGGCACGCATCGTGTTGTTGCCATCAAGGGTAAAAAGATGGGGTTTTCATCATTGGTTTGAGATTAACCCTCTACATCATGTCATCTAGCTTAAGGCGTTACTCTGTTCGTCATGAACTCAATACACTAGATGCATGTTGGATAGCGGTAGATGTGTGAAGTAATAGTAGTAGATTCAGAAAGTATTGGTCTACTTGTCTCGGACGTGATGCCTATATGTATGATCATTGCCTTAGATATCATCATGACTTTGTGCGGTTCTATCAATTGCTCGACAGTAATTTGTTCACCCACCGTGATACTTGCTATTTTTAGAGAAGCCTCTAGTGAACACTATGGCCCCCGAGTCTACTCCACACCATATTTTCAGCCTTACACTTTTTACTTCGTTGCACTTTCCGCCTTCAGATCTCACTTTGCAATCAATCTTGAAGGGATTGACAACCCCTTTATAGCGTTGGGTGCAAGCTCTTTTGTGTTTGCGCACGTACTCTGGACTTGACGAGATTCTCCTACTAGATTGATACCTTGGTTCTCAAACTGAGGGAAATACTTACTGCTCCTGTGTTGCATCACCCTTTCCTCTTCACGGGAAAAAACCGACGCAAGCAAGAGAAGTAGCAAGAAGAATTCCTGGCGTTAACACGGAAGGACTTTTGTTGCTGTAGCATAGTGCGGATAAAACATAAGAGAGATCGAACAATAAATGAACCTAGCAAAAATAGGCCGACAAACGAGAAATCACGATGACGCGAGACGCACGCAACAAAAATAAAGTGGAATCAAGTTTACACAAAGATTGCAACAAATAGATTAAATGAACCATAACTTAAATGAAACATTTCTAAAATCTCCTCTAGATGAGATTTAACAGCTCCGTTTTAAAACTGTTAAACCGTTCAAATATTCTTAATTTTTTAAATAGAGTATTGACAATTAAAAGTTCATGGATTTTAATAAGTGCTCATACACTTGAAAAGGTGTTCACCTGCTTAAAGTATTATGAATTAAGAATTAGGAAAAAAATAAGAATGAAAAGGAGAAGAACAACAAAAAAATGAACATACATATTTACTCTATTGGAAAAAAACAAGAAAAGGCTATTCTATTCTCACAAAATTCCATCGCTCGATTCATTCTGCTTGAACATCCGTGCACAATAACAAATTATACATGAAAGAAGAAATCTAATCCATAGTTTCACAACAAAAAGAATTGAGCCTTGCTTTCTTATATTTCATAAAGCACACACAGTAAAAAGTTTCACAGCCTAAAATGACTTCCGCAGCACTCGAAATACAACACTAACATGCATGAATTTTTCTATCACACAAAGCATGCTTGGATTATTATTTTTACTTTGCTTGTATTGAAACGTATGAAAACAAAAAGAATAAATTGCCAATAGCATCAGGCTAATGGACACATAATATAAACTTGGGATTTTACTCCCCCTGAATTTCAATGTTGTCTCATACCAATTCCATGAATGCGATTCTGGAATATAAATGTTGGTAGAGACATTGTGAACCTCACAATAATTTGTTTGCAGATTATCCTCGTACATTTATGTAATCCATGAGGATAAATATAACCCATAAGCAATACAAGTGACATTATCTTGGTAGATAATGATCTTTGATTCCAATGAATCTCCACATGATGTCACATGTGACCAGTCATTCTGCGAAGACATGTATATCTTGTCATGCTTCAAACATAGCTATGGTAGAATGATTATAGGAAGGACTCATTTAGAGTCTATTCCAAAGGCTTCCCTCAGAATAATCTTCCATTAAATCCAATCTTTGATATGGCACTGCTGGGATCAGATTATCAGCCACTATCAGGATATCACACCATTGTCCCATCTTGATTTTCTCAATGGAATTAATCAAGACCTTTTGCGTCTTGGACATATCCGAGGATATTCCTTACACCAACCATTATAACTTTTATTGGGGATTGCACTCTCAATAAATTGCCAAAAAATATAGTGTCAAGCCTGACTTACTTTGCAATATATATGAGTGCTCCGATGGTACTCAGATATGGAACTTCATGTCCATTATCACTTCACCATCTCCCATGGACTTGTGTCCCATGTCAGGTATAATATGACCATATGTGTCTTTGATAAGATATATCCATATTGAATATTTTCAATATTTCCAGATATATAAAGACTAGCATACATTTATTCCCGAGGGATTTTGGTAAAGCTATAAACTTAGCATCGTTTGGTTTGACCCAAATATCCGTCTCAAAATGATTGTGTGTATTTAATATGTCTTGTATAGACATTGATGATAAGATCATCCATATCAATAATAAGATGTAAATCCAATTCATGATATCTTCATGAATACACATCAACAATCATCAGTATTAGAGTAATCCTTGTCAAGGGGTAACTCACTTAGTCGGTTGTACCACACGACTCTCCAACCAAATTCAGTGTCAAAGAATGACTTCTGAAGCTTCACACACATGTTGCGATTTATCATTGGATTCGGAATATTAAGCCATTTCAACGACTTCAATATATATATATTTGAACTGAATGATTCATGTGAGTATGTAGCCATCACATACATCAATCGCATGGATTTGTACTGCCAATTCAATATCAAAACATAATTCCACTCATACGAGAAGGTATGCTACGTCATAACTGATGTCGGGTCTCTGCGGAAACCCATGTGCTACAAGCCTCGCTTTCTCACCACCTCATCTATTTCGTTTCTGAATGAAAAATCACTTCTCTTCACTACAGAAGATACTTATGAGGAGCAGGTTTTACTAGGGTAAACACCTCTATTTTGATGAGTGAGTGCTACTCTTCTTAATTATTTCCTTTCATTTGAACCAATATAAGTGTTAACAACACTTTCCATGGATTTTGGTTCAGGGCCCAAAAGGATTTCTGCAATTCTCAAGAAGAAATTTATGTCGACATATGTAGACTATCAATATACGGTTCTCTTGAATCGATATCATTTGTGGAATTCTCGTTATGCCTCTTAACTCCTTGTGATTTCCCACAACAACGGAGTAAATGTGTTTCGATGTCCAACCGCATAAAAAATATATGTGCACATCGGTGCTGGGCTATGGATGACGTGCATCCATCAGGTGTCATTCAATACGAGGTTGAATCACATTTACTGACTGAGCAGACCATTTCCCCTATTTCTGCGGAAACATATGATAACTTAATCCCATGTGACTAGAATTCTCCCCCTCTTGCTCTCATCTCGGATACGAGTGGTTATTAGGTACCTCCAATCGTTCTGGTACGAAAATTCAGTGACACCTTTGACATGAGTAAATGTATATGGCAGATTATTTGCAATATGTTGCAAATTCTCATAATCTGAATCTCTAGTTTAGATTTTGAAGTACGTGGACAAAATGTCTATGAAATTTGTTATACATTTCCTGGCATTCTATGTGGTACATTTCTCCCCCTAATGCTAGAAAATGTCCTTATTGCAAAAGCAATTAGTGCATGGGCTGCAAATAACTCCCTCTCTAGGGTTAAGGTGTTTGACGGGTTAACAATCATACCACAATTATTCTTCCCATAGATCCCAAATATATGTGAAGGCCCTTGATGTACATTGGGGTGGTGATATCGGTATGCAACCGAATTACCGCAGATGGGAAATACTTCACTGATTTCCACGTACATACCGCAAGGGGATACGGTATTAAATGCATTTGATCTCATTTAGACCGAATATGCGGCGTGTGAGACCGCATGTTACCACCAACAAAAATGTTGGTTAATTACAATTCCACGGCAATGGCCATGCAACTTGACTCTGTTTGAGAAGAGATCTAGCCACACCATTCTGAGTAGGTACACGATGTATGAATATGACCATGGATTTCTCGTGAATCAAATTTAACGATATTTCCATTCTGATTGAATTATCCCATCCATATGCTCCAAATTCGTCAATTTGAGCACTTAATTCAATAAACACATGGTTTTGTGTGGGTGATACACACCTAAGACCATCTTCCCGATGTGTCTACGAATACCATGAAGTACCAAAATAACCCAGCCAATGGTTGAATACTTTGCATCATTCTTGAATCCGTTCAAGAATAATGAGTGGCGCATTCAAATTTTAAGGTGAGAGTGCCTTAAAATTAATTCCTCTATGGCACATGTAGCGCACATAAAATCTTTCGATTGTCACGAATATTGTAGCTTTGTTGTGGCCAACAGAATTATCAATAATTGTTCTAATCGTCATCATACCAGACACATAAAGGAGGAAACATTATTGTGTACGCAACAATATTGAGTATGAATTGATTCATACACTAAATTTCTCACAAACTATCATGTCATATGGACAAGACGTTCCAAATTATACTACATGTAGTAGTACAATTATAGGCTAATGATATTACGGGATAACTAGGAGATTACATAAATCTCCAAAATATCTTGGGAATTTCATTCCACAAGCATATCATCAATGTAGAGGAGTGCATTCTCCTTCTACCACGCCAAAATATTTTGAAGTAGAACTTCAAACTTATCCCATTTAACTCATTCGCCTTCTCCAATGAGTCGGTGACATGATTCAACCCAAAAATTCATTGTTTTATAATCATCAGTACGATATTCCGTACAACCACCCATTTGACAAACTTGGGAGTTGTCATTGTGATCATTTATTTAAATGACCCATTCCTTTGTGAGATATACACTCCATTTCTGCTTGTCTTTTTTTACTTTACTTTCAACTCCTCATGGTTCTCTAGCCACATAGTGCTTAGTACTGAAAGCACTAACACAAATTTCAGGTAATAATATAGCACCTATTAGGGTGTACCAGATGACTCTTCAGAAGAAGTTCATCATATTTTTACCCTAAAATGAAGATGGTATTCTTTTACAATCAGATCAAGATCTGAGACTTCCTTATCACATAATCTCAACTTAGTGTTGATTTATAGACAACATAATTATAAGCATCAACGGACTTCAAGTCTTAAACACGAACGAATGGTCATTCATGTGATGGTGATGACAATATATATCTCCCTAAGGTAATCCCGAAGGGCAAATGGTTATTCATCATCCATTTAAATACCTAATTTAAGAACCGAGATATTGCGATGTGACATAAATGCAAATTTGCGCATTTCAGCTATTTATAAATAACCATGAAATTATTTGTAGGTGGAGTTTCAGTGGCGACAAGGACACATGTCGACAAAATATTAATGTCCATGACCCATGTTCAATCATGACGTCCACCTTATGTCATAACATTGCATTTCCTTTTTTAAAAGGCCAGCCACATATTGCATCAAATGCTCATGCATTAATTTACCTTCAATAAATTAAGTACAATGAAAATGCTATGGCTAACCATAATCATGATCATGGTGATTCTTAGTGACTCATGAGCAAGCCTTCACAAGAAGATAATCATCACAATATGATGTAGTTCTTCAAATTAAAGGTATAGTCACCTCATAAAAATAAATCTTTAATTCCCATAAAACACAGAGGTAATCAACCACCTAGTGGTGCCTCACTCTTATGGATATTTTATTCAATCATACCCTCTACACAACCTTATGTTATTTAAAACACATGAAGGTAATTACCATGAAGTAGCATAAACCTCTTAGTTGTGCATGAAATTTAATCCGTTGCTATGATTACGTCTCATAAGTTGTGTACTCATGGAAGGTAATCACCAAAATATGCAAGTATTATGCATAATTATCTTCATAGCATAATATGTAGCATAGTCGCCACTAATGCCTTGGATTCCTCTCCTGATTGCGCATCTGATACTTTAGTCACAAACAATGACAAATGCTATGAAATTGACAAGTATTGATAATTAATGTGAATCTCAAATTGCTAAGTATGACACCTTGAAGATAATCTCCAAAGTGGAGTGGATCTCGCAGAACTAGGGAGTATAAACTGATGAAATAAATATATACTCACTTGTAATGCCTTATCTCATGACTTAGTGAAATATATGGGACGACACTTTGTAAAGCAATCATAATGTCCAAACGACAAAATGTAGGCTTTATCAGTAGTCATTGATAATCTGTGTAGGTTGTAGATCCATATGACTACCTTGTGATCCCAAACATCAATTTGAAGAAATCACTTTGAATTTTGCTTACCAATTCGTGCTGGAATTAAGCCATATGACTTAATTAAGACGATGAATTGATATATCTTTGCAGGAAATTAGAAACTCAATTACAATTAATGGATGTATAATCTCAACATGTAAAATCACATGGAAATGAATACATCATAGAAATATTCCAGAATACCTCGTACTCAACGGAGAAACAGTATTGCATAGGTACTGATATTATGTTTGCAAGAGATTGAAAATCTTAATTGCAAATATATGTAATTAATCTCAACACATGATAAACGTGGACATATATTACATCAACTTCAAATCTAGAATAGATCTCGGTACTCAAATGATATACACTACTATTTAAATAAATAGTAATGATGTTGCAAACTTGATGCTTGATGTCTACGCACGTTTCTATTCTTATAGACTATGTTGGGCCTCCAAGCGTAGAGGTTTGTAGGACAGCAGCAATTTCCCTCAATTGGATGGCCTAAGGTTTATCGAACTTAGGGAAGTAGAGGTTGAAGATGGTCATTCTCAAGCAACCCTGCAATTAAGATACAATAAGTCTCTTGTGTCCCCAACACACCTAATACAATGGTAAATTGTATAGGTGCACTAGTTCGGCGAAGAGATGGTAAAATATGGGTGATAGGTGTGGCAAAGCAAGGTAATATAAATCTGAAATAAAAATGGCAGCAAGGTAGAAAGTGACAAAAATGAGCATAAACGGTGTAACAATGGTGAGAAATAGGGCCTAGGCTTCATACTTTCACTAGTGGCAACTCCCAACAATATTAAGATAGTCTAATCACATGATATTTCCACAAAAACATGCAATGGAGACGTACTCGGAGGTCATTCCTTTGTGATCAAGAGAGGACGAGAATTATGTAGGGCTACAAAAGCACACCTCAGAGTTCGTAGTTCTATCTACGGATTTCCCAATGTCATCGCGGCCATACCAAGAGAGTACCACAATCACCACAACGTATCTCAAGGATAGTCAAAGACAAGCACCAAGAGACTCTCAATCTTAGATCAATTCACAAAATAGGAAATCACTCATGAAAATATTCTTCTAACCCATGTCCAATAGACCGTTGTCACCATGGTCTCAGGGATTATACAAGATAAGATCAAGTGAGTATATCAATCCAATATATAGAAGAAGGGGAAACATCATGGGATCATCCTAGATTAACATAGCCCATGATCACAATCAAGATCACATCATGAGAGAGAGAATTAACCACATAGCTACTGTAGAAGACCTCAGCCCCGAGGAGGAACTACTCCCGCCTCATGAAGGGAGGAAGCAACGTCGATGGAGATGAACCTGGGGGCACTTCCCCGTCCTGATAGGGTGCCAACACACGAATTTTGTCCCCCAAAACTTGTCGGCGATGGCGGCGGAGATCGGAATTATTTCTGGAAAAAAGGGTTCCGGAATCAGGGTACCACGACGGGGGCTAAATATAGGCCAAAGCAGGGCACCAGGGGTGGTCCCAGTCGCTCAGGCGGCCTCTTGGCGCAGCCTCCCCTAGGTCGCGCGGGCAGGCCGCCTGGGTAACAGGTGTCCCCCCTACGGCTCTCCTTCGCGCGTTTGGAAGCTCCCGTTACGCTAATTTTTATATATTTTTCTCGGGATTTTTGGGAGTTTGTAAATTTTGGGTAAAAGTCCCTGCAAAAAAGACATCAACAGACAGGAACTGGCACTGGCTGCACTAAGTTAGTAGGTTAGAACAAATATGGGTAAAAACATATAAAAGTGTAGCAACACATATAACAATGTCACCCAAAAGATCATGGAACAAGCAGAAATAATAGATACGTTTGGGACGTATCAACATCCCCAAGCTTAATTCCTACTCGTCCTCGAGTAGGTAAATGATAACACAAATAATTTATGTGGTGACATGCCAACACACATATAAAAACTTCAAAGTAAAGCAAGTAACGTATGCAATTCAAGTCAAGACAATAACAAGCAAGATTCTATATTTAGTATTGAAAATAGCAAAGTAAGAACATGAAGGAGCAAGAGCTCTCGCTGTCCGTGACTCGAATGTCTCCAAATGGTGTTTGCATGCAAGAAATGGGTGATGGGTTGAGAGCATAAAAATATTTTTTAATTGAGAACTCAATCTACTAAACTTCACACTTGGTCTCCTTCGGGATATTATTTTGACTCATCCCCAGACCACTAGTCAGGCACAAGTCAAAATGATCCTCTCCCTTTCGACTTTGAGCACTCATGCAATGGATATGTTGGCACTTAGGATGGCAAATAGAATAATGATGGGGAAGGAAGACAAAAAGGTGTGAAAGGCTCACATCAATGAGGATAACCATAGGCAAGAGAAAGCCAAATGATAGATATGATGTGAGGAGTAGGGATTGCCATGTAACGGATGCATATATGAGCTAAGGTAAGCTCTCGAAAGGAACTAGTGGGGTTGCATCCAACTTGATTGCTCGTGAAGACCTAGAGCTCATTTGAGGAGGCTCTTCATTGTAATATGCAAACCAAGTTCTATAGTGTAAGGGTCCCCACATAGTTATGCATGAATGATAATCTCTATGTAGTACCAATATAGCAATGGAGTAGGAGTGTGGATCTTTCAAAAGGAATAGTAGTGTTGCCCCCTTCTCTCTTGTTATTTCTTTTTCTTTTTCCTTTTTCCTTTTTATCTTTTTATTTTTATTTTTGTGGCCTCTTTGGCTCTTTCTTTTTATCTCTCATTTGTCCTCTTGGGATCTTTTGTTTTGTCGTCTTTGGGATCTTTTCCTCTCTTAAGGGCCACACTCTATGTTTTATAAGAATAAAAATAAAAATCATCACACTTTATAAGAAGTACTCAACATAAAGACAAGTGAAAACTATCATGATGTATGCAAATGTATACCTCTGCCAGTGTAGCATGATATGCAATGATATTAGCGCATCATGTAGTAGTAATGAGGGCATATCCCAACTAGCATGCGGCTCTATGATCAAGCAAAAGCATGTATGACATGAAGATCAAGTCATGAGATGGTGGATGTTGCTTGGCAGTGTATCTTGGAAAGGCTATGGAAATGCCTTAATAGGTAGGTATGGTGGTTGTATTGAGGAAAGATATAATGAGGCTTATGTATGACAAAGCGTATCATGTCATGGGTTTGGATGCACCGGCGGAGTTTTCACCAACTCTTAGTGTGAGAAAGGGCAATGCACGATACCGAAGAGGCTAGCAAAATATGGATGGTGGAAGTGCCAACAATAGAATACTCACATTAGTCCGAAGAACTCATACACTTATTATCGGTAACTCTCTATCTACTTAGGAAGCTCGCAAAGAGACAAGTACCCCGAGGAGGAGTGTTTGGGGGTTTGGTTATCCTTGCGCATCCTCGACTCATGGTAACGTGAGGGTACTCTATATATTCCAACCCCTCAAGAGGTTAGCGATCAATTTAGTAGCTAGAGTTCTCAACTAATTTTAGTTTTTGAAAAACACATGGATTTCCTAAAATACAACACCTATCACTAATAGGCTCAAGCTCTTGGCACCAATAGTCCAAACATTACTCAAATCAATACCTCAAAACTATTGCAAGTTACTACTATACTTAAATAGCAACCTCGATTACCTACGCATGCAAGACACACAACTCAGTGCAATGAGCCAACTCTCTAAACAAGATAAGCATGATAACTCAAGAGATTTCCAAAATCAACCTAAATAATAGCTCTTAAAAAGATAGGCATGAAAACTAAGAGCTAAACATGACAGTAGCTACGAAAAGATGAAGAACACACACACAAAATGATAAGCATGAAAACCTATGTTGTGTTCTCGAGTGGAATGGAGCGTGTCTGTCTACCAAACAAGGTAGGCTAGGTTCCGACTTGTTATGAACAAAAAGCAAAACTAAAATAAACTAAAAAGTAAATAGCAGGACACTCCAAGCATAGCACATATCATATGAAGTGATAAAAATATAGCATGGAGATGGACGAACTGATGATTGTTGATAGAGAAGGGGATGCATGGGGGCATCACCAAGCTTAGGCGCTTGAGTCTCCTTGAATATTTCTTGGGGTTCATGGGGAAATCCCCAAACTTGAGCGTTTGACACTCGTGTATCTTCTTTCAAAATTTCTCCCATTGCATACTGATGACCCACAAGTATAGGGGATCAATCGTAGTCCTTTCGATAAGTAAGAGTGTCGAACCCAACGAGGAGCAGAAGGCTGTGATAAACAGTTTTCAGCAAGGTAATAATTGTAAGCACTGAAAGTAGCAGTAACAAGTGATGGTGTAGCGAGGTAAAACGTAGCGAGCGAAAAGTAACAAGTAACAAGTAGTAGCAACGGTGCAGCAAACTGGCCCAATCCCTTTTGTAGCAAGGGCCAAGCGTGAACAAAGTCTTATAGGAGGAAAAACGCTCCCGAGGACACGCGGGAATTTCTGTCAATCTAGTTTCATCATGTTCATGTGGTTCGCGTTCGTTACTTTGATAGTTTGATATGTGGGTGGACCGGCGCTTGGTTACTGCCCTTACTTGGACAAGCATCCCACTTATGATTAACCCCTCTCGCAAGCATCCACAACTACGAAAGAAGAATTAAGACAACGTCTAACCATATCATTAAACTAGTGGATCCAAATCAGCCCCTTACGAAGCAACGCATAGACTGGGGTTTAAGCTTCTGTCACTCTAGCAACCCATCATCTACTTACTACTCCCCAATGGCTTCCTCTAGGCCCAAATATGGTGAAGTGTTATGTAGTCGACATTCACATAACACCACTAGAGGAAAAGACAACATACCGCATATCAAAATACTGAACGAATACCAAATTCACTACAAGAAATATGTCAACTAACGACCTTCAATATTGGTCATCGAATGGTCATTGAATTCCATTTGTGACCTTTTTATGACCAAAAACAGAAGGTCTAAAGCTGAGGGTCTTTAACAAACTATAACGACCTTTTTTCTGGATTGGTCGTAGGATTTTATGACCAAACAGAAGGTCGTAGGTTTAACGACCAAATGATTTGGTCACTAGCTATCTGCCCGCACCATGTCAGATCCATCGTGGCAGCCTGACGTGGCAGAATTATGACCAAGTGAAAAGGTCGTAAATAAGATTCAGCCCGGTCCATTCCGGTCGTCTACATGGGCCGGGCCCAATAATTTGGCCTTTTATTTTCTGGGATAGAATCTTTTACTGAGTAGGTTTTTTTATTAATCCACTTTTATTTTGGGCCTTGGCCTACTCTTTTTTTAGGCCCAAGCCTTCTTAGTCTATTTCTTGTTTGGGCCTCGGCCTTTTTGCTGTCCAAACTAACTTTAGTGCCCAAACAAAATGGTCCAAACAAAACTTAAATAATTGACAACTTCACAAGTGCACAGCTTCACAAAATACTTGTCACACCCTGTTTTTGATCCCAAGTTTTCTGTGTTGCAAAAATCAGAGCTTGTTAAAACTTTTTCAAATAATGTTGTGAGTGCAATGTCAACCCTTGTTTGAATGTATGCTTGATTGTGTGATGACTCAAACCCATGAAAAACTTATTATTTTGCTCTCATCAAAAACCCTTTTTCCTTTACATCAAGACCACCTTCATTATGTTGGGATACACTACTAGCTCATGAAGCCAAGTGGCACTTCCAACTAAAGTTGGTGATCTGATCCTAATATCATTTTCATTCATTAAAAACATTATTTGGTGATTTAAAATATTATTTTCCAATTTTATATCTATGTCTATTTCTAAATAGACCCCCCCGGCACTCCAACACCCTCCAAGCAACTTCAGCACAACCAGTAAACACTCCCTAGCCGCCCAATCGAGCTCGCAGAGCCCGGGTGCTCGAGATCAACCGAGGCCCCTCCGCCTCGGAGCTCCGGTCGATCTCCGGCTACACGTCGGCTCCTGCGCTGCCCGACCTCTCATTTCACTCCCCTCGACACCAGGAACGTTTCCCCTAACTCTCCCGAGCAAATCCATACCTCTAGCCCCTAGTTCAACACGAACCCGAAACCCTTCCGCCATGAGCACTTCGTCGCCGGTGACCCTGACCACCTCCGGTGACGTCCCGACCACGAGCAGGTAGGCGGAGGCACGAGGAACCCATTCCCGTTCCTAGCTAGGCCTGAGGACAACGGCAGCCTCGTCGGCGTCCATCTCCACCTCTCTGCCCAGAGGTAGGAGAAGGACCCGACAGGTGGAGCCACATGTCGGTGTCCTGGGGCAGCCAGCGCGCGCAGCCGCTGACGTTGACCCCAGGGGCCCGCAGGTCAGGTTTGAACCTGGCCCGCGCGCGCCTGGTGGCCAGGCCTGCTGGCTGGGCCGGCTGGATCTGTTTCCCTGGCCTTTTTTACTTTTGTTTTAACCCAGCAAACTAAATGATTTATATAAAAAGATTTAGCCAGTAGAAAAATATAATTCTTCCACCAGTATTTTTCTAAAAATGAGTAGTATTTGATTCTGTAATAGTTGACATTTATCAATAACAGAAACTATTTTGGTATAATAAAATGATATTAAAAAGCACTTGTTTGCTTCCGTTTGCTTTTAAATAAATATGCTTAGCTAATAAAATAGTAGGGAACATTTTTCAAAATAATAACCTAAATTTATCCAAGCCTTGCAACATTTTTAAAAGCACTTTGTTAACTGTTTTAGTAAAAGCTAGTATTTATTTATTCCTTTCTCGACCGTAGAATTACCGAGTGACGGAGGATCTAGAGCGGAAGACCTCGAAGACCCCGGATACCTAGCTGACCAAGGCAAGCATGCCCTTTTGCCATGATTTAAGTAATTAAAATGATGCATGCTAGAATAGCAAGTATTTTCCGTTGCATGTGATCACGATGCCGGTTCATCACCGATGTGATGGTACCGAAGGCTTCTCCAAAGCACTTGCAATTATAGTAGTGTTATTACATGGCTCCTCGGAGCACAAATATGATGAGCTTGATCTTACCATCTATGAGGATCATGCTACTGTCATGTTGACTAGTAGAGTAAGATCATTGCACTGAGCTTGATCCTACCCCATGAGGGTCATGTTAATACCATGTTGACAAGTAAAGATAGAGCATATTATCGCAAACATGATGATGAGTTAAATAAAGAGTTTATGAAAACCCCGTCGGGTGCCACTAATGCCCGAGGGTGATGATGAGTTGGTGATCACTTTTGGTGAAGTGATGCACCGATGATTTTGGTGTGAGTATGGTTTCGGAAATGGATTAGATTTATGATGTGTCGACCGCCCAACCTTACCCAGTACGACCACGATACCCCTTTATGGGATGGGGCTTTGTTGATTACTCTGGTCGGTGCTAGCAAAGAGCCACATTACTAGTGGCGGGAGTGATCGGTGTCACTCTCGTGATGGGTTCGTGCCAGGTAGGACGACTATGCCATTATTATGAGTTCCAGGCACACCGTTGGTCCCTGCATGGTTGATACAGTCCAGAGTCGGTGCTCGTAAGACGTACAACATGTGGGCTGGGTACCAATCGAGTGGATCTCTTTGTCTAGTATCGTCAGGGGAAAGATGATGATCGGATACTTAACTCGGGTATATGTGATATACCGCGAGTCGTGGATGACACGGAAGTATTCCGTTTCTCGTGGGTCCAGCATACTACCTCTGCAGAGTGTAAACTACTCGAATAGCCGTGTCCACGGTCAAGGACAGTTGGGTGGTGCTGCTTAAACTACGTCTTGAGTTTCCGCATAAACCAAGTGTGTGTGTGTGGTGTTAAAAAGGTGTCGTTATAATCATGTTAACCGCAATAATATGATCAAGTTCGGTGACTTGACATATAGGGAAACGGATGGTTTAGCCCTCATTAATACCTTGAGATAATGACAAGTCCGATAACTTGGCATATAGGGTGAACCCGGTGTGTTCAACCCTTAGCAGAGATGATGATATTTGTAACCTCTTCTTCAAAAGTAGTTCTTTAACTTGTTGCATATACTTGATCATACCACCTCATCGCATTCCACCCAAGATAACTGTCACTGTTGTTCATTACCATTTATGCCATGGGTTGTTTGCGAGTACATTCAAAGTACTCATTGGCTTGCCACTGGTTATGTTATTGACTAGACATTGAAGGACCGGAGTTTGGCGATGAGTACGTCGTCGGAGATGGACCTGCGATCTAGGACGCTTCCGAGTCAGAATGCCTGTCGGTGTAGGCTTGATGGCATGGGCACCGCTTAGCCCTTACGAGTTTCCGCTACTCGATGTATCCCTTTATTTGGCTTTAGGCCTTGTTCTTGAACCCGACCTTCTGGTCATTTGATGTAAGAATTTGGTACTTGTATGTAAGACTCTATTATTCAGTATTTGTGTTCAGTGAACATTGATCCTTGGGGTCACTAGGCACGGCAAACTCGACTTGCTAGTCGGGGTCCCCACAATACTTTATCAGGTTCACAGGTTCAAATAGAGCAAGACATTGTTTCATCACCAGAATGACCAATCAAGTGGGCTAATTTCATCAGGTTCTTGAGAAGTTAGCCCACTTCACTATTTCTGGGACAGGTTCTACGATAGGTTCAACTTCTACAATGCTTTAGCGCCAAAGAGAGCCATCAAGTGGGCTAACTTCTCTTCCTGTTCCTGAGACTTCTTGCGCAGCACCTCCAGTTCCTTGTCGCGTGCAGCTTCATATTCTTCCGCCTTTAGCTTGATTGCTGCCGTTTCTTTTTGCATCACTTCTGCTTGAAGCTCCGACCTCTCCAGCTTCTGCTAAAGATCACGAACATGAGCAGCCACAACAGCAAATCCTTTGCCAGAGTTGTTACTAGATGACTTGAGCCCAACATTCCTGAGGAATGTGCTTTGGTTGACTTCGGTCTTGAGCACTTCTTCAACAATCTCAGCATCAGACTTTGGTTCTTCACCTTCTGGTACCGACGCGTCCTTCATTTTTTCCATCTCAAGCTAGCATATGGAGGAAAATGATAGACATTAGTGGCAGATCTATTTCACATTCTGCAAGAGAAACCAAACAAGAATGCCACCAAACCAGACCAAGAAATGGATTATTTCAAGTAATCAAACTAGCACACCAAATCTATATGTAGATATTTTACTCAAACTCAAACGGAAGTAGATGATAACTACTAAACTTAAAGCATTATTTGAATCTGGCTACACCAAGTGTACACACTTATGTGATCTAGAGACATGCAATCGGAACAATATGGTGGTTCTATATAATATGGCTTCTTTGTTGAGAACTAACATTCAGATCAATTTTCATCATATCATAGAAATGCAACAAATAGCTACAGCAAATTCGGATATCTTTGTTGAGAACTGTACAACAAATTCCGATATCTTTGTTGAGATACCAAAACTATCTTAGGCTCTAGCAAACAGCATCAAATCATGGAACATAGTGTGTGTTCTTGCTGGTTGTGAATCAAACAGGGCTGAGGTCTGTAGACAAAAGTTTGAACTAGCTGGACAAAAGCATGGAGTGACTTATGATAGCAATCTTGACTGGCTCCGAAAACCCATGCTTCTTGCTGTTGTGGGTGGCCTTGAACAAGTCAATCGCAGACAGCTCCTCACCCGTACGCTCTTCTTTCTGAAATATTTTTCAACAAAAATCGAAATGTTATTCAGCAAGAATAAGAAATGATATTCAACGAGGATCAAACGGTAAGGTCTTTAGAAAAAGGTACTCACAGTGCCAAAAATGTGTGTGGTGTAGTGCCTGGAACCAGTTCTCTGTTGCTACACGACCTTTTCTCGATTAATCTTGTTCGACACATAGGTTTCCTACAAAAACGCATAATGTTATTTGCCAAGTTGAAAGAAAGTGGAATAGGCAGTAGTATAGTAGGACAATACGAGTCTGAGCATATTTGATTTGGAAATATTTTAGTTATCCTGCACTAGCACAAGTACATGAACAACTAGTACTATATAAGAGTCAGTGTATTACATATGGTGTTGATTTTGAAAGTTGATGCTCTCTATTGTTCCTACTCTGATCGGAAACATGGAAGAGGAAGAAGGGGACCATGGCCCATGCCCATCCTGATGTGCAGAACATAAATCAGCAAATAGAGCATATACATACCTTGTGTCTTGGGGTAGACCACATCTGCACCAGAGCTTGCCATTCACCGTCCATCAGATCTGGCACCGGAGACTTGGTGCTCACTTTGTTTGCTGCTACGGTATCAAAATACTTCTTCTTGATATTATGGCGTCGATTCTTTGAACTTTTCTGCAGAACATCTTTGCACGCGTACTTGATGGTCTCCGAGTCTGTGTTTATCTCAAAATTTGCCTACCAAGACAGCAAACAAGGAAGGAACAACATTAGTGATCATTAACTACATAACAGAAAATAGAGTAGCACATTAACTATAAAAGAAGTAGCTTACAGCAACTTTCCCAATGTAGTCCTCCACTAGAGTAGCATTATTTTTGTATTCCTTGAAGTGAGGAAGAACCGGCAGATGGCTTCTTGCAACGAGTCCACACTCAGAAGCAAACTTTGCTGCCTCTAGAGGCTTCTCTGGACGCTTCACCCCTTGGGCAATTTGGATAGGCACCTTTGTGCCAAGCGATTTGGTGATTCTCTCTAGCCCTTTTCCCTTTCTAAGTCTATGCTTGTTAGTCATTGCATCTGAAAATGAAATTGAACTTGTAAATTAGAAGAGAAATCCACAAATGCAGGAATGGTTCTGCTAAACAGGTAAGCATACATGATCACTTCCATTTGCAAAATGCACTAGTAAAAGAGAAGGTGAACTTGCCTGGTTGAAGCACAAGCTGTTGTTCTTCTTCACAGACGACATCATTCCAGTCAATAGAAGGTGCACCATGCCTGAGGCGTACGCAGACAGTGCCGCTTTCATCCATGCAGAGAGTGGTTTCTTCGTCCATTGGCGAAAACTCATCACGCATTTCCACCGAGCTCTCAAAGTCCATGCCCAGCGGACTTTCCTGATGGTCCTTCGCAGCTGGCATAGTTGCTTTCTGCCTGGTGACTCTATCAGGTTCATCAGGTTCCAGGATCCTCTTTGTTTGTCCTGGAGGTGGGGCCATCACCCTTCCTGGAGGCATTGCAGCAGATGCTTCTGAGCTCTTCCTATTCTTGTTAGATGTCTTCTTAACACCAGGCCTCTTTGTTCTAGATTCCTTCAGTGCCTTGTATAAATAGCACAGAAAAAATTAGATCACAAGATAAATATGTGAGCACAAGGAAACACAAAGCATACAAGAACCCAAACCCTCCAAGCAAGACAGAGTTTGCACCTTAACAGTCTTGTGCACTACAACTTCATCCTCCTTAGGATTGTACTCTGGGTCATCACTGATAACTCCACTACCTTCTTGAACCCCATTAGTTGTACCTTGTTGTACATCATTTTTTTTCCTAATCATTGACGCTATTGCATCAATGCCAAGGGACTGGAATATCCGATTGTTCCTCGTCATATTTCTAGCCCTAACCTTCTCGTACTCGGTGAGAGGATGCTCATCTTTGCAAGGAAAAGTAAACATAATTATTAGGTTAATTGTTGGAATGCATGGACAGACGGCCAAACATATCTTATGATATTTTATTATCATTTAATCCTACTTATTCAGCTAAGGAAGAGTAACAACACACAGGCACAGCTAAGCCAGCTAATTCAGATTACAGCAATACATTTGCATAATAAAATCTGACAGTATTTTACATCACGAGCCTCCAAGATATTTTACTTAGCATATTACATTTCACTTAGCATATTAAGACACATTTTACAAATCTGACAGTATAACCACAAGGAGCAACTTGCATACCACTGGTTGGCCTCGGGTTTGACCTTGTCATCCTTGACATGGATGATCTTGAGGTGGTACTTGCAAAATAGAATAAACAACAATCAGATACAACAGGGATAAAGTAAAATGATGCACTTATATCAATAAAGGAAAGCATTTAGACGAGCATGCACATACATGTAATACATGTGAAGCAAACTTGTTGGATCAACAATATAGTGATGTAGTTAATGCATCAGTACTAATACATGTAAAACACTTGGACCAGCATGCACATACATGTCTAGCAATGCACATACAGTTAATGCATCAGTACTAAACTGACAGTTGAAGCAAGCAACTAAATTGAAGCACTTGGACTAGCATGCACATACAAGTGTAGCAATGCATGGAAACTCTAATTAACCATGTATGCTAGCAAGAAGCAAGCCATAGTAGTCAAGCAACATAAACCCTAACCCTATGAACCACCTCAGCGGACATATTTACCCCATGAACCCTAACCCTAACCCCATGAATGTACCGAACCATCCCCATTGATCCAGCCCCATGAACCCTAGAAGAACACATGAGGGGGATCTATCAAACCCTAGAAGATCTACTAGAAGAACACATCAGGGGATCTATCAACGGGAGATGGGTCGAGGGGAGAGGTACTGTCGTCGTCGATGTAGTCATAGCCGTCGACGTCGATGTAGATGTAGCCATCATCGTCGATGTAGATGTAGCCGTCAACGTCGTCGATGTAGTCGTCGTCGGGGAGAGAGGAGAGGGGCGGAGAGGCGGCGCGGAGCACAGTAGGGGCGGCGCGGCGGCGCGGAGCAGGGGAGGGGCGGCGGAGTGGGGAGTGGGTAGTGGGGAGTGGAATGGAGAAGGGAGTGGGAGAGGGAGTGGTGGGTCCCGCATGGTAGTGGGAGAGGGAGTGGAGGGAAATTTTGGTGGGGTGAGAGGGAAAATTTGGTGGGGTGGGAGGGAAAATTTTCACTAGTTTTTTGGGGTTTGGAGGCAGACTTTTTCTTTTTCTTTTTTATAAACATTGTAGAAATAATGGTTAAAATCATACTGAATAGTTCAAGAAGACATGGGTACTCAAATTTATATATATATTCTAGTTGGCAGGTCACATGTGATGATGCGACACGAAGGTTTCCCATTTTTTTGATTTTTTTTGAATTTTTCATGGCCATTTCAAAATGCGGTCGAAACGGCGGGCATGACAGTTCCTACCTAGTGGTTGAATCTTGGAAACCTTTTGGTGTTTCTATGATTAAATAGATAGTTGTGTACCTAGGAATGATTTTTGGAAAAAATAAAGAGCAAACTATAAGGCAGCCGCGGTTCAAATTTGACCCGCTTCCATCTGATTCGACATAGATTTTTCTTTTTCACGAGAGATGGATAAAAGATTTTGACACCCCAACCATTTTGTCAATTGTACATCAAATATGGCCTAGTATGTTAGAAAAATGATTTGGACCAATTTTGAAACAAATATATGGTACGTCCTTCACAAAAAAACTCATTTCGGGCACTTGAAAAATGAAAAATGAATTTTTCATACAAGGAAGATGAAAACTTCCTTAATCAACCTTGTTTGTCATTCGAACATGCACCATTATGCAAAATATGAGACCATTTCAACAAACTATGCCATGAATATGGCCATGAGATTGATCATGTGGCTTGAAAGCCTTGAATCTTCACACATGATAGCTCATTTGTGTGAACACTTTTTAAAAATAATTTTCGTATTGCAAGTTTATTATTTTACATGGTAACTTTATCACATATGATGACATAATGCAAAGGTTTCCCATTTTTTGAATTGTTTTGAATTTTTCATGGTCGTTTCAAAATGCGGTCAAAACGGCGGGCATGACCGTTCCTACCTAGTGGTTGAATCTTGGAAACCTTTTGGTGTTTCTATGATTAAATAGATACTTGTGTACCTAGAAATGATTTTTGGAAAAAATATAGAGCAAACTAAAAGGCAGCCGCAGTTCAAATTTGACCCGCTTCCAAATGATTCGACATAGATTTTTTATTTTTCACGAGAGATGGATAAAAGCTTTTGACACCCAACCATTTTGTCAATTGTACATTAAATATGGCCTAGTATGTTAGAAAAATGATTTGGACCAATTTTGAAACAAATATATGGTAGGTCCTTCACAAAAAAAACTCATTTCGGGCACTTGAAAAATGAAAAATGAATTTTTCATACAAGGAAGATGAAACCTTCCTTAATCAACATTGTTTGTCATTCCAACATGCACCATTATGCAAAATATAAGACCATTTCAACAAACTATGCCATGAATATGGCCATGAGATTGATCATGTGGCTTGAAAGCCATGAATCTTCACACATGATAGCTCATTTGTGTGAACACTTTTTAAAAATAATTGTTGTATTACAAGTTTATTATTTTACATGGTAACTTTATCACATATGATGACATAATGCAAAGGTTTCCCAGTTCCAAAAACAACAGCAACATGCAACATCTCAATTCACTTATCTGATGTACATAGCAACAGGCCTCTGATGTAGTTCTGAAAATAGCTCTGAAAACAACATCTCAATTCAGTTCTGAAAACTTCAGGAACAACAACAGTTCTGAAAAGAACAGCAACATGCAACATCTCAATTCAGTTCTCTGATGTAGATAGCAACAGCTCTCTGATGTAGTTCTGAAAATAGCTCTGAAAACAACATCTCAATTCAGTTCAAAACAACTTCAGGAACATCACAACCAACAGTTTGCAATATTTTACATTACAACACAATAGTTTGAATCAAGATCATATCACAACCAACAGTTCTCACCAAAACTAAGAAAATGGCACCAAAACTACATCATTTTGCCTCTCCAGCCATTTCTGAATACAACATTTTGACTCTCCAGCCATCATGATCACCAAAACTACATCATTTTGCCTCTCCAGCCATCATGATCTTCACCACCTGCCTCTTCATCACTACAACCATCAGTCTCATGCATTTTGCTACCTGGAGAGAATTGTAGTACAAAAACTACATCAGGATCACAACAACAAAAACTATAGAGAAGGTTGATCACCAGTCAAAACAAGGAACATGCAGTAATAGTTTTAGATCACCAAGGAGACAATATTTACCTTCATGTCTATTCGCTACTCATCGTCGTCGATACCAAAACCAGGAACTCTATGCCCACTTCTGTTTTCCTCATCGTCACTACAATATTGCAGCATAGTATGATCAGTCCTGTTTTCCTCATCCTCGCTCTCATGTCCATCCTCTACCACCTTTCTTCTTTTCTTGATGCCTTCAACTGTTGCAGCATCAATGAGCACACGTTCCCAGTCCCTACGCGCTCTGCTTTGCACCGGAACTTCCATAGAGTCATCACCAGCTTGCACCGGAACTTTCGTACAGTCATCATCCTGATATGTTAGGCCACTACCACCGGGGCCCTTTTCCACTTCAGTTTCAGTTTCAGCCACACTCCACAAGTGTCTGTGCTCAAATTTTTGCACAACTCGCCATTTTCCATGCAAAAGAGTGTCTGGCACGTAAAACACCATTGTTGCTTGTGATGTTAGAATAAAAGGATCACTCTTATACCAGCACCTTGAAGTGTTGATGATTTTGAAGTGGCCATCATACTCGACACAAGAGCATCTCTTCTTCTTGTTAGCAAGATCAAACCAGTCACAGCAAAATAAGACAACCGAGCGATGGATGCCTCCACTAGAGTTGTACTGCAACTCTATGATGCTTCTCAGCTGACCATAGAAGTCAATGTTCTCACGATCATGTGACCCCTCAGTGACGATTCCACTATTTTGTGTCTTCCTTTTTTCCTCGCGATCAACGGTGTGGTACCGGACACCATCAGCAATGCATGCTTAATACACTCGCACTCGCTTATCCGGTAAGAATGCCAAAGCAAATAGATCATCACTGACTTTCTTCTCCTCATGCAACTTTCCAACATGATTCTTAAACCCTTTAGCAAATCCCTTGGCAACCCTTGTATCAACATTGATCTGGCTTTCTTTCTGATTTAACTCTTCCTTGCATTTCCTGCAATGCCAACAAAACATGTGAATTAAAATATTAGGCTGGTGCCAACAACCCAAGCAAAAGTAAATAAATAACGAGTGCACAAGATATAACGTACTCGATATATGGTATAACCTCGGCGCAATTGTTGAGCACATACCAAACCATCTTGGCATACTCATCACCAGCCTCCAAGTATCGCGAGGCTCCAAGAAAGTTCACACCATGGTTGAAAACCGAGACATCACCAATATGCGAATCAGACCGCTCTCTATTTCTGCCCGGCCGGTTCCATCTTGTTTCCTCATCGCCAAAGTATCTAGAACAAAAAGTCAAGCACTCGTCAATGACATATGCTTCAGCAATCGAACCTTCAGGTCTTGCCGTGTTTCGCACATAACGCTTACAAATAAGCAGCCTTCTTTCGATTGGGTACATCCAACTGTATTGCACAGGGCCTCTAAGCATTGCCTCTTTTGGTAAGTGCACCGCCAAATGGACCATCACGGTGAAGAAAGATGGAGGGAAAATCTTCTCAAGCTTGCAAAGAATAATTGGGATTTCTTTTTCAAGTCTTTCCAGAACAGTTAACTTGAGTGTTTTGCAGCACAGTTCTCTAAAGAAATTTCCCACCTCGGCAACCGCTTCATATATATCATTGTCCATGATTCCACGGAGGCCAACCGGTAAAATCCTTTGGAGGAGGATGTGACAATCATGGGTTTTCAGTACTGAAAGCTTGAATCCATCAGAAGTAACACACTTTGCTAGGTTAGAAGCATAACCATCTGGAAATCTCACCGCTCTTATGAATTCACAGAATGCTAGCTTTTGTTCTTTACTCATTGTATACCATGCTCGTGGCATTTCAAATGTATCTTCAGCTTCATCATGTTGTAGATGCAAATCTTCTCTTATGCCCATGTCCTCCAAATCAAGCCTAGAAATAACCGTGTCCTTTGGCTTCCCTTCAATGTTTAGAAACGTCCCTAGCAGATTCTCACATATGTTTTTCTCAATGTGCATTACATCGAGATTATGCCTTAATTTCAGACCAACCCGGTATGGCAGGTCCCACAAACAAGACCTCAGGTCCCAACATTGACCTTCTGCGCGCTTTCTTTTCTTTGCAAGCTTTCCTCGTCTCACATCCTTCACCTTCTCAAGTTGCTGCTCCAGCTCTTCCTTAGTGAATTTAGTTGGCTTATCACGGGTTTTATTCTCACCATTAAAATATTTTCTTCTTCTCCAGCGATGGTTTCGGGGAAGAAAGCGGCGGTGCCCAATATAGCAGATCTTGCTCCTTATTCTCTTTGAGCAAGGGTCTTTGTCACAATGGACACATGCCTGATAACCCGCTGTGATCCTCCCAGACAGAGTGTGCAGTGCCAGGAAATCATGGATGGACCATATGACTGCAGCATGTAGATTGAACTTTTCTTCCAGACTAGAGGCATCGTATGTACGTACACCAGTCCAGAGCTGGAGTAGTTCTTATATGAGGGGCTCCATAAATACATCAAAATCCTTTCCTGGAGACTTTGGACCCGGGATAAGCAGTGTAATCATGAAGTTGGACTGATCCATGCATGCCCATGGTGGCAGGTTGTACGGCACCACAAAAACGGGCCACATGCTATAAGACGTGTTCATGTTCCCAAACGGATTAAAACCATCTGTGGCAATGCCGAGTTTTATATTCCTTGGATCTGCAGAAAAATCTCCATGTTCACTGTCAAATTCTTTCCATTCCTCTCCGTCCGCTAGATGGCTCAGATCATTGTCCACAGGTTGCCGCTGAAGCTTGTGCCATTGTACCTCCAACGATGATTTCTTCGAGATAAACATCCGTTGCAACCTTGGTAATAACGGAAAGTGACTCGGTACCTTCTCTGGTATTGACTTCTTCACATCAGCATCTTTCCACCTTGAGGCATTGCATTTTGGACAGTGGTCATGCTTCACAAAATCCTTCCGAACAAGACACGGTTATTTGGGCACACATGTATTGAAACATAACCTAGCCCCAGCCTGCGGATTATGCTCAATGCTTCATCATAAGAACTGGGAACACAATTATTAGGGAATTGCAAGGTCAAAAGGCGGAGTATTGCGTTGAATGCAGCATTGCTAATCCGGTAGAAAGACTTGATGTGGAGTAACTTCACGGTGAAGGTAAATCTTGAAAAATTACCCCATTCATGAGCTGCGCGCTTAGCCTCCTCCAACACCTCAGCAAACATCGACTTCTGCCCATCAACACGATCTTCAGCATCGTACAGATCCTTCAATAGGTCAGGAATCCTATCATCTTCATGCCCATCCTCTTCATCCAAACCAGAATTCTCTCGCAAAATATTTTCCATAAAATTAATGCCAACATCACCACCACCCATCATATGAGGAGCCTGTGTATGAGCTTCAATATGTTGAGGTTGTCCGGCTAAAGGTTCTCCATGATATATCCATCTATCATATGTGCTGGCCATCCCATTAAGAAGAAGATGATCTTCCACTACTCCTTCAGCTTTTCTCGAACGGTTCAGGCAATTACAGCATGAGCAAACAATGAGAGCATCCTTGGAAAAAAATTCCCGAACAAATTGCATGAATTCATCAACTCCTTTCATATGTTCTTTCGAAAACCTTCTAAGTCCTTTTCTCATCCAGCTTATGTCCGGCGGCAGCAGCCAGTCCCCCATGCTTGGCGGTGAGTCCCTCATGCTCGGCGGCGGCGAGTCCCCCATGTGTGGGCGAGGTCGCTGTCCGAGGCGAGCGGCACCACCACCACTACCAGTGGGCGAGGTGGCTGAGGCGAGCGGCACCACCACTGGCCGGGTGAGGTCGTCATGGCCGAGGTGGTCGTGGTGTCGGCACCACCGCCACTGCCGATGGGTGAGATGGCCGTGGCATCAGCACCACCACCGCTGGTCACCGCCCCCGTCGGTCACCGCCGCCCCGTCCCCGTCAGTCGCCGCCGCCCCCGAGATCTAGATTTTCTCGTTGGAAATTGGCTAAGTGTTGGCCCCTGTCGGAAATTGGCCAAGTGTTGGCCGTCCCCATCGGTCCCACTCGTCAATGATACGAGAGACCCGCGATTTAATATAATATACCCCCAAATACCGATACCTGAGCATCATTCCCTCTCTAGCCCAGCGGTAGCAAACACTTAGCGGAAGCGCTCGGTCGTGGGTTCGAGTCCCCGCTCGCGCATGTTTTTTCGCGCATGTCCCCGCTCGGTCGCCAGCCCCTCACCTGCCTGTCAAATGGGTCCTACATCAGTGACAAGTAAGCGAGGCTGCTGAGGTGGGTGCGTAACCAGCCTAGTGCATTCGAACTATTTAGTAACGACCATTCATATTGGTCATTATCACCTAGAAATAAGGCAGTGTCAGGTGTTGTCTGCTTTATGACCTTTTCCAGTAAGCAAGTGATGACCTTTCTGATGAAAATGGTCGTTGGTTTTTGGGTCTAGGACCCCTCCAGACAGCTTATGGCCAAATGATGTCAAATGGTCATAGATTTGTGACCATTCCTTCTAGTGTCACTAACAAAACGTCGTTAGTTGACATATTTCTTGTAGTGATTCACATGACTATTATCAGCATGACTTATCCCATGTCCTCAGGAACAAAAGTAACTACTCACAAAGCTAATCGTAATCATGATCAGAGGTGTAATGAATAGCATCAAGGATCTGAACATAAACTCTTCCACCAAGTAATCCAACTAGCATCAACTACAAAGAGTAATCAACACTACTAGCAACCTTACAAGTACCAATCAGAGTCCCGAGACAGAGATTGGTTACAAGAGATGAACTAGGGATTGGAGAGGAGATGGTGGTGATGAAGATGTTGATGGAGATGACTCCCCTCTGACGAGAGGAGTGTTGGTGATGACGATGGCGATGATTTCCCCCTCTGGGAGGGAAATTTCCCCGGCAGGATCATCCTGCCGGAGCTCTAGATTGGATATGCTCAAGTTCCGCCTCGTGGCGGCGGCGAAACCACGAAAAATCTCCTTCTTTATTTTTTCTGGAACGAAACCCTTCATATAGCAAAAGAGGGGGCCAGTGGGCCGTCAGGGAGCCCACAAGCCTTGTAGCCGCCACCAGGGGTGGCGGCTACCAGGCTTGTGGGGCCCTGGTAGCTCCCCTCTGGTACTTCTTTCGCCCAGTATTTTTTATATATTTCCAAAAAATTCCACGTTGATTTTCAGGGCATTTGGAGTTGTGCAGAATAGAGGACTCAGACTTGCTCCTTTTCCAGTCCAGAATTCCAGCTACCGGTATTCTCCCTCTTCAAATAAACCTTGCAAAATAAGAGAGAAAAGGCATAAGTATGGTACCACAAGGTAATATAACAGCCCATAAAGTGATAAATATCAACATGAAAGCATGATGCAAAATGGACGTATCAACTCCCCCAAGCTTAGACCTCGCTTGTCCTCAAGCGAAAACCAAGTTCCATAAACATGTCCACATGTTTAGGGACGAACGTGTCGATAAAACATAATACGGACATGAGGGCATCATGATCACACATAGAACAGCAATACATCATAAAGATTCTTATGGGAAAGTAACAATTCCTTCACAAAGCAAAGTATGAAGCAAAAAACCTTACCGAGAAGTAGCCAACAACAGTCCATAGTCATTGAAGCAATTGCAATTTATCATAACATCAGAAAGAGTCAAATAAGAGCTTGTAAAGCAAACCCACATACTCAATCATCTCTTTTGTTTTCCACAATTGTTACAACTCACGTGGTACTCATGGTATCAAAGTTTTAGCTCGACACAGAGGAGGATAGGGGCTTATAGTTTTGCCTCCCAACCATTTACCTCAAGGGTAAAGTCAACAATAATAAAGCATAAGTACTCATCTCCAAGTTGATATATGAGTATAGATCTTTCCCAAGCATGTGACGGTAGCCAAGACAAAGGCAAAATAGGGAATTGGTGAAGATCACCATGACTCTTACAAGGGAAAAAAGTAAAGGTACAAGATAGGCCCTTCGCAGAGGGAAGCAGAGGTTGTCATGCGCTTTTGAGGTTTGGATGCGTGTCCTCTTAGTGCGGAGGAGCGTCACTTTATATTGCCTCTTGTGATAAAGAACTTTATTATGTAGTCTGTTGCTTTTATGTCTTCCTCATCACAGGTTCGTATAAAGCTTATTTTCCACACACTAATAGATCATACATATTAGAGAGCAATTTTTATTGCTTGCACCGATGACAACTTACTTGAGGGATCTTATTCAATCCATAGGCAGGTATGGTGGACACTTATGGCAAAACTGGGTTGGAGGTTTATGGATGCACAAGTAGTATCTCTACTTGGTGCGGGAGCTTTGGCTAATATGAGGTGGAAGCAATCGCCACATGCTAAGGGATCTCTAATCATATAGCATTGTTTGGAACCAAGCAAACACAATTCATTATGTTGTCTTCCTTGTCCAACATCTACTTCTAAGCATGTAATAGTTTGGTGAGTGTTCGCAATTATAGAAGGTGTCTAAGATTATATATTTATATGTGAACCTCTCTTTCCTTATTACTTCTTATTAATTGCAACAATGACTGAGGTCTATGTTTGTCTATTCTCAACAAGTTTCAATCATCATACTTCTCATATGTGAAGCTATCACTTTCCATAAGACCATCTCATGATCTTTCATGCTATAGTTCTTTTCATGCTCTTGATCACGGCACAAAACAAATCCCTTGACTAAGATACTCTTTATTATATAGCTTGCAAGCTCGAATACATCGGGGAGACACAAAGCAAAAGACTCAAACTAAACACTAAAGACTTATTCCACTAAGAGAAGAAATAAAAACTGAAAAGGAAAGAACTAAAACAAAGGTAAAAGCAAAAGATATAAAGGTGATACGATACCAGGGCAACTCCCCCAAGCTTGGAAAAAGCCAAGGGGATTGCCCATACCAATGCTTAGTTGTCTTCCTTTGGTGGTGATGGTGGTGGTGTTGTTGCCTTTGATTCAAAGAGAGCTATCAATCTTTGATTTATACCTTTGAGATCTGCGACATGGTTTTCCAGCAAAACAACTTCACGAGAAAGGGAAATATTGCGAGCATGAGTTGTTTCGCAAAACCTCAAGTGTTTAATCAAGGATGGAGACAGCACGTGGAGGAAGGGTTTGAGAAAATCTACTCCTTAAACGTCTTCAATGTTGAACATAGGTTGAACTTCCACCCTAGCTTGGGTTTTCTCCTTAGCTTTGTCCCTCGCTTCCGTGACTTCTACTCTTTTCAGATCAACATCTACTTCTTCACGAACTTGGGGGAGATCATTCTCCCCAACAGATTCGTGAGACATCTTTGCTCTAAATCTGCGGCAGACAACAGGCTCGAAACAAAAACAAAGGAAAACTGTGCGATACGGAGATCAAAACCCTCGGGCGTATATATAATGATTTTTTCTGGACCAGAAGGAGTGCTCCGCAAGAAAACGGAGTCCGGGAGGCACACGAGGTGCCCACAAGCCCTGTAGACGCCGCCAGGGGGTGGCGGCTACCAGGCTTGTGGTCGCCTCGTGCGCTCTCCGGACTACTTTTTATTTTTCTAATTTTCTAAAAATTCCAAAACGGAGGAAATTTCCTATTGGAAAAGCTTCGGAGTCCAATTACTTACCGAAACAGATACCTCTTCGTTTTCAGGGTGAGAAACAGGCTGATAAACATCCCTAATGTACTCCTCTGGAGTTATGATATTGATGATATTGGTCTCAACATTTATGGGAGTACCGGAGATATAATGCTTGATTCTTTGCCCATTTACCACTCAAGGAAAATTTCCTTCCGTGTTATTGATTTTGATGGCACCGGAACGATATACTTCCTCGACAACGTAAGGACCTTCCCATTTAGAGAGAAGCTTGCCTGCGAAGAATCTTAAGCAAGAATTGTATAGCAGGACATAATCACCTACATTGAACTCTCGTTTCTGTATTCTTTTATCGTGCCATCTCTTAACCTTTTCCTTGAATAACTTGGCATTCTCATATGCCTGGGCCCTCCATTCATCTAATGAGCTGATATCAAACAACCGCTTCTCACCGGCAAGTTTGAAAGCGAAGTTGAGCTCTTTGATTGCCCAATAAGCTTTGTGTTCCAGCTCAAGAGGTAAATGACAGGCCTTACCGTAAACCATTTTATACGGCGACATGACCATGGGATTCTTATAAGCAGTCCTATAAGCCCATAGTGCATCATCAAGTTTGCTAGACCAATTCTTTCGAGATCTATTGATAGTCTTTTGTAAGATCAATTTGATCTCCCTATTAATCAACTCCACTTGACCACTAGACTGAGGATGATAAGGAGATGCAACTCTATGGTTGACATCATAGTTAGCAAGCATCTTGCGTAAAACACCATGAATGAAGTGTGAACCGCCATCAGTCATCAGATATCTAGGGAGTCCAAATCTTGGGAAAATGACTTCTTTAAGCATCTTAATAGAGGTGTGGTGATCAGCATTTCTAGTGGGGATAGCTTCTACCCACTTAGTGACGTAATCCACAGCAACTAAGATGTGAGTGTACCCATTGGAACTCGGGAAGGGTCCCATATAATCAAAGCCCAGACATCAAACGGCTCAGTGGCAAGTGAATAGTTCATAGGCATTTCCTGACGCTTACTGATGTTCCCTATTCTTTGGCATTCGTCACAAGACAAGACAAACTTACGAGCATCCTTGAAGAGAGTGAGCCAATAGAAACCTGATTGCAATACCTTATGAGCAGTTCTATATCCAGCATGGTGTCCTCCGTAGGCTTTGGAATGACACTTCTGCAGGATCTGTCCCTGTTCATGTTCAGGCACACAACGTCTAATAACACCATCTACTCCTTCCTTATAAAGGTGAGGATCATCCCAAAAGTAGTGTCTCAAATCAAAAAAGAATTTCTTCTTGTGCTGGTAGGTGAAACTGGGTGGTATGTATTTGGCTACGATATAATTTGCGTAATCAGCATACCACGATGCACTATGTGAAGTGCGGATGACATTCAATTGCTCATCAGGAAAGCTATCATCAATAGGTCGTCGGTCATCAAGGACATTCTCTAGCCTAGACAAGTTATCTGCTACAAGGTTATCAGCACCCTTTCGGTCAACAACGTGCAAATCAAATTCCTTTAGCAGGAGAACCCATCTGATTAGCCTAGGCTTAACGTCCTTCTTCTCCATAAGGTACTTAATAGCAGCATGATCAGAGTGAATAATGACTTTGGAGTCAACTATATAAGATCTGAACTTTTCAAATGCAAATACGACTGCTAAAAACTCCTTTTCCGTAGTGGCATAGTTTCTTTGGGCACTGTCTAGAGTTTTACTAGTGTAGTGAATAACATTCAACTTCTTGTCAACTCTTTGTCCTAGAACAGCAACGACAGCATAATCACTAGCGTCGCACATGATTTCAAAGGGCAAGTTCCACTAAGGTGGTTGAACAATAGGTGCGGTTATCAAGGCCTTCTTAAGTATTTCGAAAGCTTCCTCACAATCCTCATCAAAACAAAAGGAACATCCTTCTGCAAGAGGTTGGTAAGAGGCCTAGAAATCTTAGAGAAGTCTTTAATGAACCTTCTATAGAAACCAGCATGACCTAGGAAACTTCGTATACCTCTGATATCTGTGGGGCAATGCATTTTCTCAATTGCATCAACCTTGGCCTTATCAACTTCAATGCCTCTTTCATAAATTTTGTGTCCTAAGACGATGCCTTCATTAACCATCAAGTGGCACTTCTCCCAATTCAAGACGAGGTTGGTATCTTTGCATCTCTGTAAGACTCGATCAAGGTTGTTGAGGCAATAATCAAAGGAAGACCCGTAAACGGAGAAGTCATCCATGAAAACCTCGACAATCTTTTCACAAAAGTCAGAGAATATAGCCATCATACATATTTGAAAGGTGGCAGGTGCATTGCATAAGCCAAAAGGCATACGTCTATAAGCAAAGGTACCGAAGGGGCAGGTGAAAGTGGTTTTCTCCTGATCAGATTGTGCAACTGGTATTTGAGAGAAACCTGAATAACCGTCTAGAAAGCAGAAGTGTGTGTGTTTAGATAGCCTTTCTAGCATTTGGTCGATAAACGGCAAAGGATAATGGTCTTTCCTGGTTGCCTTGATCAATTTCTGGAAGTCTATCACCATCCTATAGCCAGTAATAATCCTTTGTGGGATTAATTCATTCTTATCATTAGGAACGATAGTGATACCTCCCTTCTTAGGTACGCAATGTACTGGACTTACCCAATCACTATGAGCAACAGGATAAATGATTCCTGCTTCCAGAAGCTTTAATATTTCTTTTCTCGCGACCTCTTTCATCTTAGGATTTAATCCCCTTTGATGATGAGAAACTGGTTTGAAGTTAGGATCAGTTTTAATCTTGTGCTGACATAGAGTGGGACTAATACCCTAAGATCATCAAGAGTATATCCAATAGTCGCACGGTGCTTCCTTAAAGTTTTTAGTAACTTATTCTCTTCGTGATTCGAGAGGAGAGCACTAATAATAACAGGATATATCTCCTGCTCATCAAGATAGGCATACTTAAGAGTATCAGGCAACTATTTAAGCTCGAACACAAGATCACCCTTCGGTGGGGGAGGATCCCCAAGCAGTTCAAGAGGCAAATTATTCTTGAGAATAGGATATTGCTCTAAGACAATTTTATCTATCTCATCTCTTTCATCCATATGCATATCATTTTCATGCTCAAGCAGATATTGCTCTAAAGGATCCGTAGGAGGTACGGCAATAGAGGCAAGAGCAATGATTTCATCCCTACCAGACGACTCTTTTTCATGGGGTTGTCTTCCAAACTTGGAGAAGTTAAATTCATGAGACACACCCTCGAAACTAACAGTGACAATCTGCTTAATGCAATCAATGTGAGCATTGACAGTGTTGAGAAAGGGTCTACCGAATATGATGGGACAAAATCTATCTTGTGCAGTAGCAAGGACGAGGAAATCAGTAGGATACTTCGTCTTACCACACAGGACTTCTACGTCTCTCACAATTCCCAGAGGGCAGATAGTGTCAGTATTAGTCAGCGTAATAGTGACATCAATGGGTTCTAACTCAGCGGGTGTGATGTCAGCTGAGCTTTCCTGGCAACGGTGCCAGAAACACTTCTGGTACTGCAACAAAAGACCTTCCAACGGCGCCAGAAATAGTCGTGTCGACGGCACCAGGAATCCTTCTCCTACGGCTACGCCTTAAGGGACTTCTTAGGCAAATATGCAAAGGATTTCCCCCGTGGCCTTGGAGCCTTGCGTTGGTGTTCCCTCGAAGCGGAGAGGGTGATGTAGCACAGCGGTGGTAAGTATTTCCCTCAGTTTGAGAACCAAGGTATCAATCCAGTGGAGGAGTATCTCAAGATCCTGCACAAACACAAAAACTTGCTCCCAATGCTATGAAGGGGTTCTCAATCCCTTATAGATTGTTTGCCAAGTGAGAACTGAAAGCAACAAAGTAACAAAGCAAAGTAAAAGCGGAGATGTAAACGATGGATGTGAATAGACCTGGGGGCCGTAGTGTTTACTAGTGGCTTCTCTCATGAAAGCAAGTAGACGGTGGGTGAACAAATTACTGTCGAGCAATTGATAGAACCGCGCAAATTCATGACGATATCTATGCAATGATTATTTCTATAGGCATCACGTCCAAAACAAGTAGACTGATATTGTCTGCATCTACTACTATTACTCCACACGTTGACCGCTATCCAGCATGCATCTAGTGTATTAGGTCCATAAGAACAGAGTAACGCCTTAAGCAAGATGACATGACGTAGAGGGATAATCTCAAACCAATGATAAAAACCCCATCTTTTTACCCTTGATGGCAACTACTTGATGTGTGCCTTGCTGCCCCTACTGTCACTGGGAAAGGTCACCACATGGCAGAACCCAAAACCAAGCACTTCTCCCATTGCAAGAATCATAGATCTAGTTGGCTAAACAAAACCCAAGACTCGGAGAGACTTATAAGGATATCAAATCATGCATATAAGAAATCAGCAAAGACTCAAATATATATCGTAGATAATCTGATCACAAATCCACAATTCATCGGATCTCGACAAACACACCGCCAAATAAGATTACATCGGATAGATCTCCATGAAGAAAATGGAGAACTTTGTATTGAAGATCCAAGAGAGAGAAGAAGCCATCTAGCTACTAACTACGGACCCGTAGGTCTGAAGTGAACTACTCACGAGTCATTGGAGCGGCGATGATGATGATGAAGAAGCCCTCCAACTCCAAAGTCCCCTCCGGCAGGGTGCCGGGAAGGGTCTCCAGATGAGATCTCTCGGAAACGGAAGCTTGCTGCGGCGGAAAAGTACTTTCGAGGCTCCCCTCGCTTTTTGCGGAATATTTGGGAATTTATAGGCCAAAGATCTAGGTCAGGGGTCGGCCAGGGAGGCCACAAGCCTGCCCACCGCCGCCTCCCCCTGGTGGTGGAGTGGGGGCTTGTGGGCTTCCTGGAGCCTACCTGGCTTGGCCCAAAGGCCCCCTGATCTTCTTCCATTCGGGAAAAAAATCATTTCGGGGATTTTCTTCCGTTTGGACTCTGTTCCAAAATCAGATCTGAAAAGAGTCAAAAACACGGAAAAACAGGAACTGGCACTTGGCACTGAATTAATAAGTTAGTCCCAAAAAAGATATAAAAGGTACAAAAACACCAAAGAAGACAAGATAACAGCGTGAAACCATCAAAAATTATAGATATGTTTGAGACGTATCAAGCATCCCCAAGCTTAACTCCTGGTCGTCCTCGAGTAGGGAAGTGATAAGAATGAATTTTTGATGCTTTCATGCTACCTAGCATAGGTGTCCTTTCTAATTCCTCTTATGTGACGTGAATGTTCAGATCCATTAGATTCAAAACAATAGTTTGCTATTGACGTGGAAACAATAATAATTCAAGCAAACTAGCAAAGTAATCATGAACTTTCAAAATAACAAGGCCAAAAGAAAGTTATCCCTACAAAAGCATATAGTTTGGCTATGCTCTATCATCATTGCACAACGAATTTAAATCATGCACAACCCCGGTATTGGCCAAGTAATTGTTTCACACCTTTAGTTTCTCAAACCTTTTCAACTCTCACGCAATACATGAGCGTGAGCCATGGTTATAGCACTATAGATGGTGTGGAATGTGGCGGAGGTTGCAAGACAAAAAAGGAGAAGATAGTCACATTAACTAGGCATATCAATGAGCTGTGGAGATGCTCATCAATATATATCAATGTGAATGAGTAGGGATTGCCATACAGTTGATGCACTAGAGCTATGAGTATGTGAAAGCTCTTAAAGAAAACTAGTGGGTGTGCATCCAACATGCTTGCTCACGAAGACCTAAGGCAATCCTGAGGAAGCCTATCATAGGAATATAGAAGCCAAGTTATATAATGAAAATTTCCCACTAGCTATATGGTGGTGAAAAAACGAGAGACTCTCAATCATGAAGATCATGGTGCTTAATATGCACAAGTGTGGAAAAAGTGGTAGCATTGTTCCTTCTCTATTTTTCTCTCATTTTTTTTTATTATTTTGGTGGGCTCTTTGGCCTCTTTTTTTTGGTGGGCTTCTTTGGCCTCTTTTATTTCCTCACATGGGACAATGCTCCATTAATGATGATCATCACACTTTCAACTCAAAACTTAGAGTAATGATGACTCTATATGGAATGCCTTCGGTAGTGTACCGTGGCAATGATCTAGCATGGCATAGATATCAATGGAAACATCATGCTAGCTATCTTACGATCATGCAATGGCAATGTATACATGGTGGCACATCTCATGGTGGTAGTTGCATGGCAATATATCTCGGAATGACTTTGAAAAAGCCATAGTAGGTAGGTATGGTGGCTGTTTTGAGCGAGGCTAATGGTGGGTTTTGTACACCGGCGAAAGTTGCACGGCACTAAGAAGATAGTGATGGTGGAAGGTGAAAGTGCATCTAAACCATGGACTCAACATTAGTCATGAAGAACTCATATACTTGTTGCAAAAGTTTTATTTGTAATCGAAACAAAGCATTCAACGCATACTCCTAGGGGAAGGGTTTGTAGGTATAGACCATCGCGCGATCCCGACCGCCACGCAAAGGATGACAATCAATAGACTAATCATGCTCAGATTTCATCACATAGCGGTTCACCATACGTGCATGCTACAAGAATTACTAACTTCAACACAAGTATTTCTAGACCCACAACACCTTACTAGCATGACTTTAATATTACCATAACCACAACTCAAAACTAATTGAGATGAATCAAACTTCTCTAACTATTCAATGCACATGAAGGTGGAAGTTTTCGTATCCCTTTGGATAACTACCGCTTTTGAGACTACTTTAAAAGCATAGATCAACTACCAAGCCACGCACCTCTACACTCTAAAAGATATAAGTGAAGCACATAAAGCAAAAGTATCTAGCTCAAAAGATATAAGTGAAGCACATGTGAGCTGAATTGTCTACCAAAAGATATAAGTGAAGCTCAACAAAATCATGGTGTGTGCATGTCTCTATTTCTAGGTGTGCAGCAAGGATGATTGTGACACAAAAAAAAATAATAGACTCCTACGATACAAGACGCTCCAAGCAAAAACACATAACATGTGGTGAATAAAAATATAGCCCCAAGTAACGTTACCGATGGATTGAAGATGAGAGAGGGGATGCCTTCCCGGGGCATCCCCAAGCTTAGGCTTTTACGGCATCCTTGAATCTCTTGGGGTGCCTTGGGTATCCCAAAGCTTGAGCTCTTGCCACTCTTTATCTCCTTGTCCATAAGAACTTCACCCAAAACTTGAAAACTTCGCAACACGAAACTTAAACAGAAACTAGTGATAACATTAGTACAAGAAAGCAAACCACCACCTCCTTAGGTACTGTAGCAAACTTAAATTCTACTTGTGTTGATGTTGGGTTACTGTATTTTCAATCTTCCATGGCTAATACCCCCCGATACTATCCATAGTTTCATCAAAATTAGCAACCAACACAACAAAAACAGAACCTGTTAACAGCAAACCAGTCTGTAGAAATCTGTATATTCCGTATAATTCTGGTAATTCAAAAATTCTGAAAAATTACTACAGTCTGAAGAATTTGCGTAGTAATCAGCAGCAAAAAGAATCAACTCAAAAGCTCTTACAGAAAAAAAAATCGTGAGCAGAAAGTTTCTGTCTTTTCCAGCATGACCAAACGATCATCCCCAAGACTAATCATAACGGTTTTGCTTGGCACAAACGCAAAAAGAAACACAAAAAACACAATCATAACAGAATTACGAAAGTGTGGAAAACACAAAACAGAAAGAAAAATGATAGATTCGTTGGGTTGCCTCCCAACAAGCGCTTTTGTTTAACGCCCTTAGCTAGGCATTCAATGATGCTCTCACAAAAGACAAGAATTGAAGCACAACGAGAGCATCCTAAAGCATGTGAAAACCACATCTAAGTCTAACATACTTCCTATGCATAGGCATTTTATAGGAAAACAAATTTTCAAGACAACCAATAGCTGCCATATGCAAGGAAGAAGGAAGAGACAATAGCAATCTCAACATAACAAGAGGTAATTTGGTAACATGAAAGTTTCTACCAAAATATTTTCCTCTCTCATAGCAATTACATGTGGGATCATATTCAAATTTAACAATATAGCTATCCCATAGGATATTCTTTTCATGATCCACATGCATGCAAAGTTGACACTCTTCAAAAATAGTGGGATTATCATCAACTAAAGTCATGACTTCTCCAATCCCACTTTCAATGCTATTGCAAATATCATATTCATCATGAGGTTTGAACAAATTTTCAAGATCATAAGAAAGATCATCACCCCAATCATGATTATTGCAACAAGTAGTGGTCATAGCAAGACTAGCATCCCCAAGCTTAGGGTTTTGCATAATTTTAGCATGATTTTCACTAATAGGATTTATAGTGAAATCATTGCAATCATGCTTTTCATCCAAGGATCCCTCGTGAATCAATTCATGAATTTCTTCATCACGATTTTCAGATTCACGCCTCTCTAGCAAAACTCCATAAAGATAGTCAAGTGTCCTCAAATCACTAGCAATTCGTTCAACAATAGTGAGTCTATTAAAGAGACTAGCTAGTGGATGAGGATCCATATCAATGGATTTTTAGCAAGCAAAGATGCAAGCTAAAAGAAGGCACATGGTAACACAAGCAAACAGAAAGCGAGTGGAAGAAGGGCGAACGGAAAAATGCAAATGAACACGGCAAATGTGAAGTGGGGGAGAGGAAAACGAGAGGCAACTGGCAACAAAAGTAAATGCAAGAGATGAGTTTGTGAGACCTACTTTGATAGATCTTGATTTCTCCTCCCAGGCAACAACGCCAGAAATACTTCTGATGTCAGCTGTGCTTTCCTCGCAACGGTGCCAGAAACACTTCTGCTACTCCAACAAAAGACCTTCCAACGGCGCCAGAAATAGTCGTGTCGACGGCACCAGGAATCATTCTGCTACGGCTACGCCTTAAGGGACTTCCTAGGCAAATATGCAAAGGATTTCCCCCGTGGCCTTGGAGCCTTGCGTTGGTGTTCCCTCGAAGCGGAGAGGGTGATGTAGCACAGCGGTGGTAAGTATTTCCCTCAGTTTGAGAACCAAGGTATCAATCCAGTGGAGGAGTATCTCAAGATCCTGCACAAACACAAAAACTTGCTCCCAACGCTACGAAGGGGTTGTCAATCCCTTATAGATTGTTTGCCAAGTGAGAACTAAAAGCAACAAAGTAACAAAGCAAAGTAAAAGCGGAGATGTAAACGATGGATGTGAATAGACCCGGGGGCCGTAGTGTTTACTAGTGGCTTCTCTCATGAAAGCAAGTAGACGGTGGGTGAACAAATTACTGTCGAGCAATTGATAGAACCGCGGAAAGTCGTGACGATATCTATGCAATGATTATTTCTATAGGCATCACGTCCAAAACAAGTAGACCGATACTGTCTGCATCTACTACTATTACTCCACACGTCGACCGCTATCCAGCATGCATCTAGTGTATTAAGTCCATAAGAACAGAGTAACGCCTTAAGAAAGATGACATGATGTAGAGGGATAATCTCAAACCAATGATAAAAACCCCATCTTTTTACCCTTGATGGCAACTACTTGATGTGTGCCTTGCTGCCCCTACTGTCACTGGGAAAGGTCACCACATGGCAGAACCCAAAACCAAGCACTTCTCCCATTGCAAGAATCATAGATCTAGTTGGCCAAACAAAACCCAAGACTCAGAGAGACTTACAAGGATATCAAATCATGCATATAAGAAATCAGCAAAGACTCAAATATATATCATAGATAATCTGATCACAAATCCACAATTCATCGGATCTCGACAAACACACCGCCAAAGAAGATTACATCGGATAGATCTCCATGAAGATCATGGAGAACTTTGTATTGAATATCCAAGAGAGAGAATAAGCCATCTAGCTACTAACTACGGACCCGTAGGTCTGAAGTGAACTACTCACGAGTCATTGGAGGGGCGATGATGATGATGAAGAAGCCCTCCAACTCCAAAGTCCCCTCCGGCAGGGCGCCGGGAAGGGTCTCCAGATGAGATCTCGCGGAAACGGAAGCTTGCGGCGGCGGAAAAGTATTTGCGAGGCTCCCCTGGCTTTTTGCGGAATATTTGGGAATTTATAGGCCAAAGATCTAGGTCACGGGGCGGCCAGGGAGGCCACAAGCCTTCCCACCGCCGCCTCCCCCCTGGTGGTGGAGTGGGGGCTTGTGGGCTCCCTGGAGCCCACCTGGCTTGGCCCAAAGGCCCCCTGATCTTCTTTCGTTCGGGAAAAAATCATTTCGGAGTTTTTCTTCTGTTTGGACTCCGTTCCAAAATCAGATCTGAAAAAAGTCAAAAACACGGAAAAACAGGAACTGGCACTTGGCACTGAATGAATAAGTTAGTCCCAAAAAAGATATAAAAGGTACAAAAAACAACCAAAGAAGACAAGATAACAGCGTGAAACCATCAAAAATTATAGATACGTTCGAGACGTATCAGGGTGCAATCTCATCTTTGATTTCATCATAAAGGGAACGGGGTATTGCACTAACACTAGCACCCATATCACATAAACCATGATAACAGTGATCTCCTATCTTGACAGAAACAACGGGCAGGCCCACTACAGGTCCGTATTTGTCTTTCGCATGAGGTTTAGCAATTCTAGCAGAGTCCTCACAGAATTTGATAACATGCCCTTCTATGTCTTCGGCTAAGAGATCTTTGATAATAGCAACACTAGGTTCAACTCTAATCTCCTGAGGGGGTGCAAGTGGTCTAATGTAACCCCTACGTATCACAGTTGGAGCTTTAGAATAATCCTTTTTCCTAGCAAGGTAAGGTGGTTTCTCAGCGTAGACACAAGGAACAACAGGATCACTAAAAGCAATGACTTTCTCCTCAACTAGATTGGGTTTGGCTATGTTGACTTCTACAGGTGGATGATATTTAAACCACTTCTCTTTGGGAAGATCAACACGAGCAACAAAAGATTCACATAGAGAAGCTACTATCTCAGAGTCAAGTCCGTACTTAGCCCTAATATCTCTAGAAGTGTTTGTTTCAACAAAAGTTTTAACGCAATCAAACTGGAAATTCAAACCTGACTCCTTACCTTCTTCCAGATCCCAATCTTCAGAGTTACGTTTGATTATTTCCAATAAATTACACATGTGGTCAATATCCTTCTTCATAAAAGAACCGGTACAAGAAGTGTCAAGCATGGTACGATCTTCATGAGAAAGCCGAGCATAAAAGTTGTGAATGATAATTTCTCTCGAGAGCTCATGATTGGGGCATGAATATAATATTGATTTAAGCCTCCCCCAAGCTTGAGCTATGCTTTCCCTGTCACGAGGCCAAAAGTTATAAATATAATTCTGATCACGATGTACTAAATGCATAGGATAGAACTTTTGATGAAATTCCAATTTCAACCGATTGTAGTCCCATGATCCAGTATCATCACATAGCCTATACCATGTCAACGCCTTATCCTTCAAAGATAAAGGAAAGAGTTTCTTATTTACCTCATCCTCGGGCAAACCTGCAAGCTTAAATAAACCACAAACTTCATCTACATAGATCAGATGCAAGTCTGGATGTGAAGATCCATCTCCTGTAAAAGGATTAGCCAGCAGTTTCTCAAGCATACTGAAGGAATTTCATAAAAGATATTTTCAGTAGGTACCTCAGGTTGAGGAACAACTCCTCGTGCTTCCGTTCGTGGTGAATATACCCCGAACAAATTCCTCAAAGGAACAGTTTCCATAGTGACAAGTGACAATAAATTTCAGCACAGTATATAAATGTTTCCTTACCAAATTCCACTTACCAAAGGCACTTCACTCCCCGGCAACGGCGCCAGAAAAGAGTCTTGATGACCCACAAGTATAGGGGATCAATCGTAGTCCTTTCGATAAGTAAGAGTGTCGAACCCAACGAGGAGCAGAAGGCTCTGATAAACAGTTTTCAGCAAGGTAATAACTGCAAGCACTGAAAGTAGCGGTAACAAGTGATGGTGTAGCGAGGTGAAACGTAGCGAGCGAAAGGTAACACGTAACAAGTAGTAGCAACGGTGCAGCAAAGTGTCCCAATCCCTTTTGTAGCAAGGGACAAGCCTGAACAAAGTCTTATAGGAGGAAAAACGCTCCCGAGGACACATGGGAATTTCTGTCATGCTAGTTTCATCATGTTCATGTGGTTCGCGTTCGTTACTTTGATAGTTTGATATGTGGGTGGACCGGCGCTTGGGTACTGCCCTTACTTGGACAAGCATCCCACTTATGATTAACCCCTCTCGCAAGCATCCGCAACTACGAAAGAAGAATTAAGACAACATCTAACCATAGCATTAAACTAGTGAATCCAAATCAGCCCCTTACGAAGCAACGCATAGACTGGGGTTTAAGCTTCTGTTACTATAGCAACCCAACATCTACTTACTACTCCCCAATGCCTTCCTCTAGGCCCAAATATGGTGAAGTGTTATGTAGTCGACGTTCACATAACACCACTAGAGGAAAATACAACATACAGCATATCAAAATACCGAACGAATACCAAATTCACATGACTATTATCAGCATGACTTATCCCATGTCCTCAGGAACAAAAGTAACTGCTCACAAAGCATAATCATAATCATGATCAGAGGTGTAATGAATAGCATCATGGATCTGAACATAAACTCTTCCACCAAGTAATCCCACTAGCATCAACTACAAAGAGTAATCAACACTACTAGCAACCTTACAAGTACCAATCGGAGTCGCGAGACGGAGATTGGTTACAAGAGATGAACTAGGGATTGGAGAGGAGATGGTGCTGACGAAGATGTTGATGGAGATGACTCCCCTCCGATGAGAGGAGTGTTGGCGATGACGATGGCGACGATTTCCCCCCTCCGGGAGGGAAATTTCCCCGGCAGGATCGTCCTGCCGGAGCTCTAGATTGGATCTGCTCAAGTTCCGCCTCGTGGTGGCGGCAAAACCACGAAAAAGCTCCTTCTTGATTTTTTTATGGAACGAAACCCTTCATATAGCAAAAGAGGGGGGCCAGTGGGCCGTCAGGGAGCCCACAAGCCGTGTAGCCGCCACCAGGGGGTGGCGGCTACCAGGCTTGTGGGGCCCTGGTAGCTCCCCTCTGGTACTTCTTTCACCCAGTATTTTTTTTATATTCCCAAAAAATTCCACGTTGATTTTCATGACATTTGGAGTTATGCAGAATAGAGGACTCAGACTTGCTCCTTTTCCAGTCCAGAATTCCAGCTGCCGGTATTCTCCCTCTTCAAATAAACCTTGCAAAATAAGAGAGAAAAGGCATAAGTATGGTACCACAAGGTAATATAACAACCCATAAAGCGATAAATATCAACATGAAAGCATGATGCAAAATGGACGTATCACATACTTGAAAACTCCCTTCATACGAAACTCATCATAAGCTGATTAGAGTGGCTAGTACCCTTTATAAAATAATTCATTACCTGCTGGAAATAAAGATTTTCGCAAAAACCAACTGTTTCTTATGAATGCCAAAATGTTTTTGCAAATGAAAAGCAAGCTTAGGATTCGCAAAACAAGGGAAACACAAAACATGGCAGAATCTGTGAAAAACAAAACAACAGGTAGTAAATAATTTATTCGGGACACTTCTGCAACTCAAATCAAAAAAATAAAAACATATGCCAGAAAGGAAATTATATAGAGCATCCTGTCAAAAAATTCTGATCAAAAATATGATCTCGTGATTTTTGGCGAATTGTTCTGTCAAGCAGACAGAATCTGTTTCTAGACAGCATGTCACAACTTTTAAACTTTCTTGCAATCGGAGGCTAAAACTTGGCACAAAGCTTGAAAATAAAGATACAATGATGTTCCTATAGTAGTAACAAGCATCAATACCACTAAAAACTGAAAGTAAAAACTCAAAGTAAAGAAACAAGGGTTGTCTCCCTAGAGCTCTTTCTTTATAACCATAAAGATAGGCTTAAGATTTTAATGATGCTCTCGTAGGAATAAGAGCATCAAGAAGCAAATACCAAACACATTTAAGTCTAACATGCTTCCTATGCATAGGAATATTGCAATAGAATAATTCATTGAAGCAATAAGCATAGGAAGGCAAAACAAGTGCAACTTCAAAACCTTCGACATAAAGAGAGGGAACTTGATATTATTGAAATATCTATAAGCATATGTTCCCTTATCGTAATAATTTTCAGTGGGATCATGAATAAACTCAACAATATAAGTATCACATAAAGCATTGTTACCATGATCCACATGCAAAAAGTTACTCTTACTCTCCACATAAGCATAATATTTCTCATTGGTAATAGTGGGAGTAGGACTATCATTATCATCATGATAATCATCATTGCAAATTTTCTCCTCAAAAGTCGGGGGACTAAAAATATCATGTTCATCAAACCCGTCATACCCAAGCTTAGAGCTTTCCATGTCATTAGCAATATTGGTATTCAAAGGAAGCATACTAATAACATTGCCACCATCATAATTGTTATGCAAATAATGAAGTTCCATAGGTATTTTAATTTTCTCCTCAAACACTTCATGTCCTAGTTCGAGATAAAGTTTATAAAGCTCCCTCATATTTTTGTTGTTTTCCATTAAGCCTAACTAGTGAAATAAAAACAAGAAACAAAAAGATTTAATTGCAAGATCTAAAGATATACCTTCAAGTACTCACCTCCCCACCAACGGCGCCAGAAATAGCTTGATGTCTACGCATGCTTCTATTCTTGTAGACTATGTTGGGCCTCCAAGCGTAGAGGTTTGTAGGACAGCAGCAATTTCCCTCAAGTGGATGACCTAAGGTTTATCAAACTCGGGGAAGTAGAGGTTGAAGATGGTCTCTCTCAAGCAACCCTGCAATTAAGATACAAGAAGTCTCTTGTGTCCCCAACACACCTAATACAATGGTAAATTGTATAGGTGCACTAGTTCGGCGAAGAGATGGTAAAATATGGGTGATAGGTGTGGCAAAGCAAGGTAATATAAATCTGAAATAAAAATGGCAGCAAGGTATCAAGTGACAAAAGTGAGCATAAACGGTGTAACAATGGTGAGAAATAGGGCCTAGGCTTCATACTTTCACTAGTGGCAACTCCCAACAATATTAACATAGTCTAATCACATAATATTTCCACTAAAACATGCAATGGAGACGTACTCGGAGGCCATTCCTTTATGATCAAGAGAGGACGAGAATTATGTAGGGCTACAAAAGCACACCTCAGAGTTCGTAGCTCTCTCTATGGATTTCCCAATGTCACCGAGGCCATCCAAAGAGAGTACCACAATCACCACAACATATCTCAAGGATAGTCAAAGACAAGCAACAGGAGACTCTCAATCTTCAATCAATTCACAAAACAGGAAGTCACTCATGAAAATATTCTTCTAACCCATGTCCAATAGACCGCTGTCACCATGGTCTCGGGGATTATACTAGATAAGATCAAGCGAGTACATCAATCCAATACATAGAAGAAGGGGAAACATCATGGCATCATCCTAGATTAACATAGCCCATGATCACAATTAAGATCACGTCATGAGAGAGAGAATTAACCACATAGCTACTCTAGAAGAACTCAGCCCCGAGGAGGAACTACTCCCGCTTCATGGAGGGAGGAAGCAACGTCGATGGAGATGAATCCGGGAGCACTTCCCCGTCTCGGCAGGGTGCCGGCACAGGAATTATGTCCCCCGAAACTTGTCGGCGATGGTGGCAGAGATCGGAATTTCTTCCGGAGAAAAGGGTTCCGGAATCAGGGTTTCCTCGACCGGGGCTAAATATAGGCCAAAGGAGGGCACCAGCGGTGGTCCCAGTCACTCAGGTGGCCTCTTGGCGCGGCCTACCCCTAGGCCGCGCGGGCAGGCCACCTGGGTGACAGGTGGCCCCCCTACGGCTGTCCTTCGGGCATCTGGAAGCTTCCGTCACGGTGATTTTTATATATTTTCTCGGGAATTTTGGGAGTCTGTAAATTTGGGTAAAAGTCCCTGCAAAAAAGACATCAGCAGACAGTGACTGGCACTGGGTGCACTAAGTTAGTAGGTTAGTCCAAATATGTATAAAAAGATATAAAGTGTAGCAAAACATATAACAATGTCACCCAAAAGATCATGGAACAAGCAGAAATTATAGATATGTTTGGGACGTATCAACATTCCCAAGCTTAATTCCTGCTCGTCCTCGAGTAGGTAAATGATAACACAAATAATTTCTGTGGTGACATGACAACACACATATAAGAACTTCGAAGTAAAGCAAGTAAGATATGCCATTCAAGTCAATATAGTAAGAAGCAAGAGTCTATATTTAATATTGAAAATAGCAAAGTAAAAACATAAAGGAGAAAGAGCCCTCGCTGTCTGTGACTCGAATGTCTCCAAATGGTGTTTGCGTGCAAGAAATGGGACATGGGTTGAGAGCATAAAAATATTTTTTAATTGAGAACTCAATCTACTAAACTTCACAGTTGGTCTCCTTCGAAATCTTATTTTGACTCATCCCCAGACCATTAGTGAGGCACAAGTCAAAATGATCCTCTCCCTTTTGACTTTGAGTACTCATGCAATGGATGAGCGTAAGCAAGATATGTTGGCACTTAGGATGGCAAATAGAATAATGATGGGGAAGGAAGACAAAAATGTGTGAAAGGCTCACATCAATGAGGACAACCATAGGCGAGAGAAAGCCAAATGATTGATATGATGTGAGGAGTAGGGATTGCCATGCAACGAATGCACATATGAGATAAGGTAAGCTCTCCAATGGAACTAGTGGGGGTGCATCCAACTTGTTTGCTCATGAAGACCTAGACCTCATTTGAGGAGGCTCATCATTGGAATATGCAAACCAAGTTCTATAGTGTAAGGGTCCCCACATAGTTATGCATGAATGATAATCTCTATGTAGTACCAATATAGCAATGGGGTAGGAGTGTGGATCTTTCAAAGGGAATAGTAGTGTTGCCCCCTTCTCTCTTTTTATTTCTTTTTCTTTTTTCCTTTTTCTCTTTTTTTATTTTGGTGGCGTCTTTGGCTCTTTCTTTTTATCTCCCATTTGTCCTCTTTGGGAACTTTTGTTTTGTCCTCTTTGGGATATTTTCCTCTCTTAAGGGAAACACTCTATGTTTTACAAGAATAAAAAGAAAAATCATCACACTTTATAAGAAGTACTCAACATAAAGACAAGTGAAAACTATCATGATGTATGCAAATGTATACCTCTGCCAGTGTAGTAGGATATGCAGTGATATTAGCGCGTCATGTAGCAGTAATGAGGGCAAGACCCAACTAGCATGCGGCTCTATGATCAAGCAAAAGCATGTCTAACATGAAGATCAAGTCATGAGATGGTGGATGTTGCATGGCAATGTATCTCGGAAAGGCTATGGAAATGCCTTAATAGGTAGGTATGGTGGTTGTTTTGAGGAAAGATATAATATCATGTCATGGGTTTGGATGCACCGGCGGAGTTTGCACCAACTCTAATGTGAGAAAGAGCAATGCACGATACCGAAGAGGCTAGCAAAATATGGATGGTGGAAGTGCCAACAATCGAATACTCACATTAGTCCGAAGAACTCATACACTTATCATCGGTAACTCTCTATCTAGTTAGGAAATTCAGAAAGAGACAAGTACCCCGAGGAGGAGTGTTTGGGGGTTTTGTTATGCTTGTGCATCCTCGACTCATGGTAACGTGAGGGTACTCTATATATTCCAACCCCTCCACAGGTTAGCGATCGATTTAGTAGCTAGAGTTCTCAACTAATTTTAGTTTTCGAAAAACACACGGATTTCCCAAAATACGACACCTATCACTAATAGGCTCAAGCTCTTGGCACAAATAGTCCAAACATCACTCAAATCAATACCTCAAAACTATTGCAAGTTACTACTATACTTAAATAGCAACCTTAATTACCTACGCATGCAAGACACACAACTCAGTGCAAGGAGCCAACTCTCTAAACAAGATAAGCATGATAACTCAAGAGAGTTCCAAAATCAACCTAAATAATAGCTCTTAAAAAGATAGCCTGAAAACTAAGAGCTAAACATGACTGTAGCTACGGAAAGATGAAGAACACATACACAAAAAGATAAGCATGAAAACCTATTATGTGTTCTAGAGTGGAATGGAGCGTGTCTCTTTCCCAAACAAGGTAGGCTAGGTTACGACTTGTTATGAACAGAAAGCAAAACTAAAACAAACTAAAAAGTAAATAGCGGGGCGCTCCAAGCATAGCACATATCATATGATGTGATAAAAATATAGCATGGAGATGGACGAACTGATGATTGTTGATAGAGAAGGGGATGCACGGGGGCATCCCCAAGCTTAGACGCTTGAGTCTCCTTGAATATTTCTTGGGGTGCATGGGGACATCCCCAAGCTTGAGTGTTTGACACTCCTGTATCTTCTTTCATAATTTCTCCCATTGCATACTTGAAAACACCCTTCATATGAAACTCATCATAAGCTGATTAAAGTGGTTAGTACCCTTTATAAAATAATTCATTACCTACTGGAAATAAAGATTTTCACGAAAAGGTACTACTTCTTATGAATGCCAAAAGGTTTGTGCAAATAAAAAGCAAGCTTAGGATTCGCAAAACAAGGGAAACACAAAACATGGCAGAATCTATGTACTCAGATGTCATTCCTTTGTGATCAAGAGAGGATGAGAATTATGTAGGGCTACAAAAGCACACCTTAGAGTTCATAGATCTCTCTATGGATTCCCAAATGTCACCGCGACCATCCAAAGAGAGTACCACAATCACCACAACATATCTCAAGGATAGTCAAAGACAAGCACCAAGAGACTCTCAATCTTCAATCAGTTCACAAAAGAGGAAATCACTCATGAAAATATTCTTCTAACCCATGTCCAATAGACCGCTGTCACCATGGTCTCGGGGATTATACTAGATAAGATCAAGTGAGTACATCAACCCAATACATAGAAGAAGGGGAAACATCATGGGATCATCCTAGATTAACATAGCCCATGATTACAGTCAAGATCACATCATGAGAGAGAGAATTAACCACATAGCTACTGTAGAAGACCACAACCCCGAGGAGGAACTACTCCCGCTTCATGGAGGGAGGAAGCAACGTCGATGGAGATGAATCCGGGGGCACTTCCCCGTCCCGGCAGGGTGCCGGCACAGGAATTATGTCCCCCGAAACTTGTCGGTGATGGCGGCGGAGATCGGAATTGCTTCTGGAGAAAAGGGTTCCGGAATCAGGGTTTCCTCGATAGGGGCTAAATATATGCCAAAGGAGGGCACCAGGGGTGGCTCCATTCGCTCAGGCGGCCTCTTGGCGCGGCCTCCCCTAGGTCGCACGGGTAGGCCGCCTGGGTGACAGGTGGCCCCCTCCGGCTCTCCTTTGGGCGTCTGGAAGATACCGTCACGCTGATTTTTATATATTTTTCTCGAGATTTTTAGGAGTCTGTAAATTTGGGTAAAAGTCCGTGCAAAAAAGACACCAGCAGACAGGAACTGGTACTGAGTGCACTGAGTTAGTAGGTTAGTTCAAATATGTGTAAAAAGATATAAAACTATAGCAAAACATATAACAATGTCACCCAAAAGATCATGGAACAAGTATAAATTATAGATACATTTGGGACATATCAATGCTCAAGTGAAAACTTGAATTGCATAGACCTCATATTAATTGAGATGATCTTGTATCAAATTGCAAGATAATTCACCGTGATGAATTATTATTTTGCGAGAGAAAATAAATTTCAATTGCAATGAGATAGTTTTGCGAGAAAAAAATGTATGTTTTCAATCGCAAATCAATATTGTTGTGCGAGAACATTTAATCTCAATCGCGAAAAACATGTTCTAGAAAATGTGGTAAACACATTGAACATGTCAAGCATAAACACGCACATATTTCTGGAGCTGTAAAACTCAACAGAAAATGGATTGAAAATGTAAAGTCCAAGGAGCCTCGATTGTAAAATACAGTAAAACGTAGATCTAAACTGCAAAGATCCGTAAGCCTCAGGATCAAATCAGAATTTACTTGGACCCACTTAGCATTAAGATAAAGTCCGAGGACTAAATCGAGGAATTGCTGAAAAGATCCCCTTTCTTCCTCCTGTCTGGTCATCCCGTAACCGTCGCCTGCGAGAGGCCGATGCCCCGGGTGGCCGCAATCGCGGGCGTTGCGTTGCCGCCACGCCACATCGAGGGGCGCCTCAATGTGGGCTGCGGAAGTCGCGGCCGAGCCAGCCGGGTTCCGTCGCGCTGCGCACCGCGCAGGGTATGGCCGTAGGCAGCCATGAGCCGATGCCAATCCTGAGGGCGCTTTGAGCAACCACGCCGGAGGACGCTGATGAGCCGCCGTCCAGGGCAGACACCGCTAGGAGATGCGGTGTAGCGTGACTACCGCTACCGCGTGCAGTCACCGGACCGCGTGTAGAGCCGGAGCAGAGCAGGGTGCTATTGCGCCGCGCTGACCTCTGGAAAAGGCGAGTCGAAGGGGAGCCGACGCACGAGTGGCAGAGATAGCCACTACTTCGGTGGATGGATGCAGGGAGCGGCCGGACCAGCACCATCATTGGGCAGATTTGAATATGCGCAATTGATTAGATACTTCTTGCTCTGGATTTCTTAATCACAAGAAGACAACCAAAATTGACATCTGATGATTAATATCCTGTACGGATGGATGGATGCTTCGAGGCGCTGCCGGTGCGTGTCCCTGCGCAGCCAACCATGCAGATGTATGGATGCATGCCTCGAGGCGCTGTCGATGCATGTTGCCGCCCCCGCCGTCGCCGTTACTCATTGCCGTCGCGGTACCGCGCCGGAAGAAGAGGCGTTGTGGCCGAGCGCCTCCGCGGCCTTCTTCTTTTCTTTCCTGTCGTCAATTGCTCTGGGAAGATTCCACGTGCTGATAACGTGGCAAAGAAACAAATAAAAAATCTAAATGATTCTACTAGTTCTATTATAATATGGGTGACCCACTTATATACAAGATGAAGGGATGTGTTAGGGAGACACATTTTTTCCAACAAACACCTCCTGAGAGATATCCCTCCCATACAATTGATCACACGTTTTATTTCTTAACAATAACAATTTCGTTTTTAAAATATGACCTGTTGATGGCTTTGTTTGTTAGGCTTTTTTTATGGCTTGGTTCTAAAAACCAACGGTATTGTAATACTACTTCCTCCGTCTTAAAATTCTTGTCTTAGATTCGTTTAGAAATAGATGTATCTAAATAATAAAACGTGACTAGATACATCTTTACCTAATAATAAAGAGGTTATCGCTTCTGTCGGAATTTCCGCCGTGGTATTTTTACAAAACAGTCCGTGTCGTTTGGCTGAATAAACCCGCAATCCTCGCATTAAGTGAACCTGAAGCATTACGTGAAAAAAAAACAGCAGCACGACCCTTCCTCTCGATCCCATCTGGACTCCAGCCCCGCCTCGCCCCACCCCTCCTCACCGCCGTTCGCCGACGCCCCCTTCACCGCTCCCTCCGCCGCTCCGCCCGACCGTCCGGACCGACCGCCTCATCGACCGGCCGCGGAGGTTCCCGCACCTCCCGCTCCGCCGCGGACTCAACCTCCGCTGCGCGCACCGGGACTACCTCATCCGGTTCCACAGCCTGCCCGAGGCCTCCCTGTTCGAACCGCTGGAGGAGGGCGACACCATGGACACGGTCGAGAGAACTTGTCAGCGGCAAAGGCGGTTCTTGAGGTTGTGGAGGTAGGTGTGCTGGCAGGGGTGGCAAGGTGCTGCTACGAGGCGTTGGCGGATCATACAGCGGCGAATGCGAATACCCAATGGGGTGAAGCCTTGACGATGAGTGGGGTTCTTATCATTTTGTTGTACGCTGCAGCGCAAGCTCTATTTTGTAGATGTGAAACGATGTGGTTCGATCTACAACTCCCACGGTTCCTTGGTGCCTCATGTAACTAGCCTTGCATCATGTCAAGCCCGGGTGGATGTATGGTCTGCTGCCGCCTGGCGCAACAGCTGCATCAAACATCGATGACGGCCCGGATGCTCTACAAGTCACTCATGCCCATCCATGTACGTAACAAGGAGGTGTGTTGATGTTCGAGTTTCATGTCGCTCACTGTCCGTCGACATCACGGCCGCCAATTAATGTCATTCGATGTGTGGCCATCATTCATGGGCAGCAGCACCGTGGTCGACGGACTGCTCGACAACATTGCTTGAAGCGGCATGCAAGCAGAAAGCCCGACCGCTTGGGAACCTGCTGACTGACCCAGCCAAAGCGTGACAAAAAGGTAATTACCAAGTGTTAGTTCTCGATTGTTAGCCATGCTTCCTTCAGTTTAGCCTTTCAACTTGCATCTTGAGCTGCTTCTACTGGTATTAACAAAACACCAACATATCTTTATTCTATTTTGTTTATCTTGCTTTGATAATTTATTCGATCTCTAGGAAAGTTTTTAACATGGTGTAGTCAAATACCATTCCCTGATTCCATGGTGTAGTCAAATACCATTCCATGGTGTAATCTGAAAAGATTTGATGTTGGATTTGAGTTTCTTTTAATTCATCTCCAAATGATATAGGAAGCCATCAAATACCATTCCCTGGTTCCATAATTTTGATATTCCTATAAGCTATTAGGATTTAGGATCTTCAGAAATAAAGAGAATTTAGGATGCATACCTGGAGATCTATATCTACCACTTTTTTCAGTGGTACCTATAGAGTAATTTTTTAACTTGATTTCAAATTATGAATATGCTGAGATTTGTGGTTCGCTTCGTGGTTCCTTATAGAACTGAATGAAGAAAAAATATAATCAAATGGTTTTAAGTTGCTAAATTATAGTTAGTTTAAATGAATTACTCTTTTTTCATCCATACTTATTGTTTTTTTACCAACAAAAGAAGTAATGTTACAAGAAACTCCTTGCTCACATTTATTGCAATAAAAATATCATGGATCATATTTTGTAATGTAAAAATTCTGTTTTAGTAGGTTTGCATATGTTTCAAAGGTTTGCTTAGCTGACATAATTAATGATACAATCAAGGCACATGTAAAAAAAAATCTCCTGTTGCAACGCACGGACATTTTTCCTATTTATATCTAAATAAATTTAATACAAGAATTTTGGGACGGAGGGAGTATTACATAGCTAATCTGCCTAGATTGTCTAGTTCTAAGAGTGATCACTTTGAAAAGCTACTAGCTAGCAGGCTTAGATCAGAAGACAATAATCTCAGCCTTCACGCACGTTCCATGACCGAGTAACGATACAACTAATCCTACACAGTACAGAGATTCCAACAGCCAAGAGCCTACGCGCCTCAGAAGCCTACGGTGCCGCTAGACCAGCTATTGGCCGCCGACGACGGCGGGATCGTCTGGTACCCCCCGGGCCCCGCGACCGGATGCAAGTTGGCGTTGCTCAGGTACTGGCGTACCGGATCGACGCTGGCGGCCGGCGCCGCGGCTGCCACGGGCGCCCCGGCCACCACGTACTGCTGGACCACCAGCACCGACACCCCCATGGAGAAGTCTGACGACACGAGCATGTCACCGATGGGCCCCAGCTCCGGGCACTCCATCCAGTCCTCCAGTGCCGACGTCATCGGCGACCCGGCCTCGCCGGGGCGGCGGCCAACGATGTACATCTCGTGCGTGCTGCTGTCCATGCTCCTGATGGCCGCCACCGTCTCCTCGCTGTTGGTCACCGTCTTGTCGGCGTACATGATGGCGCCGTTGCCCTGGTTGCGCGCGCGGAACTCGCCGAGGTACTCCTCGTCCATCTCCAGCTCCGTCTTGCCCTCCGTGCCGATGTTGATCGCGCGTGAGTCCGCCGTGTCGGCCGACCGGTAGGTGGGGCTGGAGAAGGATCGCTCCCGGTAGTCCGGCGGGAGGAACCGCACGATGGCGAGGCTGACGCTGGGGTTCTCCACCATCCTCCACGCGTAGGCGAGCGCCTCGCGGTCGTCGGGCCCGCCGAAGAAGAAGAGCACCAGGCGGTGCTCGTCGGCCATGCGCGCCGCGGCGGCGCTCAGGCCGCGGTCCACGAGGATGGCGACGGAGCACGGGGACGCGGACAGGAGGCTCTCGTTGAAGGCGCGGATGGAGGGGTTGATCGGCTCCATGCCGCCGTCCACCGTCTGCTGCTTGTGGAAAGGGACGACGATGAGCGAGACGTGCTTGTCCTCCGCCAGGACGGACACGTCGTCGTGCATGGTTTGGTACGGCGACACGGCCGCCAGCGTCTGGATGGAGACACCACCTGCATGCGTCGCACAAGCACCGTCCATCCTCCGTGTCAGCGTACGTACGTACGTAGCCATGCATATAGCCAGCCTTTTGACCTTACGTAATGTAATGTCATGCCGTGTCTACTGACCGGTGTGCATCTCGTAGTTCTCAAAGGCGTTGAAGATGTGCTCCGTCGTAGCCGGCAAGGCAGAGGAGCCAGACCGGTTATTATTTGTGGAGGCAGAGGCGGCGGCGGCGGCGAGCATGTTGGAGGCTCGCCCCGTGAGCTCGACGAGGTGGAGCGCGTAGATGAAGATGGGGGAGCGCTTGCTGGGGTTGGACAGCTCCAGCAGCGACAGCACGGACGGCACGTTGCGGGTGGTGTGCACGCAGGCCAGCATCCGGAGCTCGCTGTCGTGCCTGATGCGCTGTAGGTTCCTCCGCTTGTACACGACGAGCCGCCGCGCCGGCTTGTGCAACCCCGTCACGATCGGCGTCACCAGAGCCGTCATCCCCACCGACACCATCACCATCACCGCAAACGACTCGTCATCCAACACCTATATGCACGTACGCTTAACTTGATCAATGGCTTGACACCGATATTTGCTGTGCGTTTGAGACTAAAAATAAGGGGGGAATTTGCTGTGCGTGTGACGGTGTGACCGTGTGCGTACCTGCTTGTCTCTCCCAATGTTGAGCACGATCATTTCCACGAGCCCCCTGGTGTTCATGAGGAAGCCGAGGGCGATGCCCTCACGGAACGGCATGGTGTAGAGCGCGGCGATGATGATGGTGCCCATGACCTTAGCGAAGCTGGCCATGACGAAGACGAGCACGAGCAGGCCGACGGTCACAGGATCACGCGCCTTGGTAATGTTGGTACGCAAGCCGCTGATGGCGAAGAAGAGCGGGAGGAGGAGCCCGGTGACGAAGTCCTCGAGCTTCTCGATGAGTGTGACGCCGAGCGGCACGCTCGGGATGACCAGGCCGTAGATGAAGGCGCCGAAGACGGAGTGGATGCCGATGGCTTCGGTGCAGACTCCGGCGAGCATGACGCCGGCAAGGATGAGCGACACCTCCATGTCGCTGATGCTCTCGCCCTCGGGGATGCGGTGGATGAGCCACCACATCGCTGGGCGCACGACGTAGAAACATATGAGCACGAAGACCACCCCGGAGAGGAGCACCCACAGGGACGACAGCGCCGTGCTGTCCACCTCCGTGATGGCGATGGCCATCGCGAGCAGGATCCACGCGCACATGTCGTTGACGATGGCGGCGGACATGGCGATGCGGCCGAGGTCCGTGTTGAGCAGCTTGATCTCGGCAAGGATGCGGGCGAGCACCGGGAACGCCGTGACGGAGAGCGCGACGCCAAGGAAGAGCAGGAAGGAGGTCTGGTGCACGTTCCGGGACACCTGGTGCCGGAATATGAAGGACGTGGCGGTGCCAATGCAGAAGGGCAGCGCCATCCCGGCCAAGGCCACGAACAGCGCCTTCCTGCCGGACCGCCTGATCACGTCGAGGTCCATCTCCAGCCCGACGAGGAAGAGGAAGTAGAGAAGGCCGAGGTGCGCCACCGTCTCGAGCGTGAGCAGGCTGCGCTGCGGGAACACCATGTTGCCCCACACATCCATCTGGCCCATCAGGGACGGGCCGAGCACGACGCCGGCGAGGATCTCAGCGATGACGCGGGGCTGCCGGAAGGGCCTGAGGAGGAGGACGATGAAGCGCGTGGTGATGACGATGACGGCGACCTGGAGGATGAAGAGCGGGAGGGAGAACTCGAGCGGGTTGACGCCCTGCCAGATGCCGTTGGTGGTGATCATCATGGGCGAGTAGCACACCACCATGTTTGTGACCTTGGACGCCGTCGCATTGTGGGTCTGCGCGGTCACGTTCGTCGGCAGGTCGACGTCGGCGTTCAATGGCGCTACGGTGGATGCCATCTTGCCGCATGGCACGGCGCGGCACGGGGGAGCCCTCTCGCACGGTGATCACACGCTCCCTGCTAGCTAGATTTGCCACCCGGCCGTGTGCGCCTTGAGAGTTTTTCCTCCGGAGAACCTTGGGGAGGTTGCACCGGGGGCACGAGGGACGAGGCCGAGGCACAACACAACTCGGAGAAAGTGGGAGGAAAGGGTCAAACGAGAGAGACGAGAGGGAATCGGGTCACTCGACGTTGTATCGGCTGCCGATCGGTTGCCCGGGCACTTTGGAGCTTGCGCAGGATCTCCGGTATTGACCGGTCATGCTCATTTCTAATTCTACCGCGAATTGTGTGGTTCTCATTAAGGATCGGCCCATCTCGCATGCACCTACTACTTGGTGCTCCAAAGTAAAGTCCCCTTATTGCTTCATCAGTTCAGATTTGTTGAGAGCGCCCTTCTCTCCCGTGTCGCCCCTCGTGGAGACTAGGGGACCAAACCCTAGCACACGGCAATGCCCCCTCCCCTCATCACCATCGGCGGGCATCGCGGGGCAAAACCCGTACGACAGTGTGACCGTTTTCTTCCTCCCAGATGGTGGCATGGGGCTTGTGGGTTTTGACGGGGGTTCGACACGCACATGCACAGGAGGGGGGTGTTGGGCTGCATGGTGGTGGTCCACCCGTGGAGCGCTCGTATCTAGGGAGGCGACTATAGTAACGGAGTGCACCTCCATTCTGCGGCGGGTGGTGGGCGTAGATGTTGTCGAGTGTAACTCTTAGCCGGGTCAGCAAGAAGCGGCGAAATGGGTGGATCTCGGTCTTGGGCCACTCCGTTGGCCCGTGGCACCTATATGAACACGATGGTCCCTTCCCTCGCTCATCGTCCTACCCTGCCAACCCACGATGCCAACGACCTCCGGTTGGCCGAATCTAGAGGTTGCTTAGGTCGTTCGGGATGGGAGCTCAGGATCGCGGGAAAACCTTGACTGGTGGCGGTGGTCACGATGTCAACGATGCTTCACGCGGTGGTCTTCTTATTGTAGGTGACACCGAGATCGATCCCCCGCCCTTCATCTTCATGTCCTGGGTGAAAACCCAAAAACTCTAAGATTGCGTGGCTCCGGCGCTCACGCATCATGTTTCTTCTTGAAGGCGCCGCCTTGTGAGTGTGGGGTAGTGGTCGGGGCTTCAATGTGGGTGGTGGATTGTCAGTGGATCTTCAGTTGTGTTCCTGGTCGAGAGATTGCGATAGGTGTTATGGTCTTTGCCGGGCGCGGTGATCATGTATGGGATTTTGTCGTCGTGCATGTCGTCCTATCCCCGGCAACCTATTAGCACCCGCCTGCCAACATCATGGTGTACTCTGATCCATCACAAGAAGGCAAGGGGCTTCTTCAGAGGAGACTGATGGCAGGACAACAGTGGCCTCATGGGACTTAACGGATCGTGGCCTTCCTCCAACGTCGGGCGGCTCACTTGTCTTAGTCACATTGATGACATGATATGGAGTTTACACATGCTTAAATGCTAAGCTTGTTCCTGGTGCATTCGGAGCTTGTTAGTTGTTTCTTGAGCATCTTCTATCCTTGATGTTCTTTTTCTGTTGTTATGTTGGTTCTAATTCTTGCTTATTGATACATTTCCAACGTATTTACAATTTTTTTTATTGTTCTATACTATTATATTATCATTTTTGGATGCTTTGTATGTTAATTTATAATATTCTCTAGGACTAACCTATTAACTCAGAGTCTAGTGAGAGTTTTTGTTTGTTTTTTTTTCATTTTTTGACATTTTTAGAGAAACAACACCAAACAAAGTCCAAACACGATGAAACTTTACGCAGGTTATTTTTGTATATCAGAGACCCTAGAAGCTTTGGGAAGTGACCAGAAGAGCCACGAGGGAGCAACTGAAAGCACAAATGCTTCCTTGATGGTTTTGATAATTAATGACAACATACATTACCTCTTGGACTAACAGTTTTACCTAGTATATTTCAGGGAAGTCAAAAGAGTGAAATGGCTGGGAATTATGAGAAGGATCCCCAAGATGGAAAGAAATCTTATTGGCAAATCTTCAAGATTCAAGACTCTACATTTCATTTTGTGTGAGAAACCACCATTGAGTCCATAGGAAAGCCAATACCATTAAAAGGGGATGAGGTATTGATAATGATTTGGTTGCTCAAGTGCTTAGAGGTTTGCCACCAAAAACCTCAACCAAGCTCTCACAAAAACATCATTTCCAAAACCTAAAGTATCAAAATCGGTGCTACCAACATATCCCATTTCGGCCCCACCAAGTTTCCCACAAACAGAACCCAAGCCAAACCCTAGCACCTCGGCACAACCGAGATTCGGTTCGGTACAACCAAAAAGCAGTGACCACCTTGTTGGTATCTAATTGTCAAATATCAGAATTTCCGAGTTTTGCATTTCGGTGCCATCGAGTCACTTGAACTGTCTAGATCAACCAAACTGGTCTCGCCGAGTTGTTTTCTATCGGTCTCATCAAAATGCCAAAAGTTAGGACATTTTGCACTAGTCAGTATAACCGAGTTTTTACTTCAATTCCACCAAGTTGGGAAATGATGTTGTAACAACTGAATTTATGGAGATTGCTATATGTACCCCTCCACCTCCCTCTCTTTCATAGAGAGAGCACTTAGAACAAGCAAACACTTCCATCATTCATTTTTTGAGAGAGAACCACATACTCGTGTGCTGAGACCAAGATCTTCCACTCCAACCATATGAATCTTAATTTCTAGCCTCCCTAAGTTGCTTTCCACCCAATCTCTTCTACAAAGCCAAATTCTAAGAAAGAGTGATTGAGTGTTGAGGATACTATCTTTCGAAGCACTAAAGCAAGGAGTTCATCATCCATACCACATATGTTACCTTTTGGAGAGTGGTGTCTCCTAGATTGGTTAGGTGTCACTTGGGAGCCTCCAAATCATGTGCAATTGAACCAAGAATTTTGTAAGGGCAAGCAGATCGCCTACTTTGTGAAGATCTACCCCGAGTGAAACTAGTCCTTCATCGACGTAAGCCATGGTGTAATAGACAAGGTTGCTTCTTCCTGGACCCTTTGTGGGTGGATCCGTCTGTGGACTCGCACAGCCGTTACCCTTCGTGGGTTGAAGTCCCTCGGAACCACACCAAAAGTCTTCGTATCTTCATTGTGTTTGATCTTCCCACTCCACCATACTCTTTAGGGCTTGTTTGGTTAATCCCTCCCACAAAGGGGTTGGAGAGAATTGGAGGAGATTGAGGTGGATTCTGAATTGTAGGGGATCTAATCCCTTTCAATCCCCTCCAAACCCCATCAAAATTCAAGGAACCAAACAAGCCCTTAAGTTTCTTGCAAATGCATGCTATTTACTTTCCGCTGCTCAACCTCTAGATATGCATGTGTAGAAACTCTTGGATGCAACTTAACTTGTGCAAAATCTGCCTAAATTTCAAGTCAACTAAAATGCTCATATATCTTGTTAAGTTTATATCTACCCCTCCCCCCTCTCCAGACGCCACTTCTTGGTTCCACAATTGGTATCAGAGCTTTGGTATCCATTGCTTTGGTTTTATCACCACTGGAGGAACATGGATGTGTCTACTTTGGGGAGTCTTAGCTGTAGAGTGCCTATTCTCAATGGGGAGTATTATAGTAAATGGAAAAACAAAATGCTCCAAATATTTGATGAATTTGATTTAAGCAAGTATGTTGATAGTCCCTATGACCCCCCCCCCCCCCCCGTTAATACCTTACATCCTACTCACGAGTAAGAAATTGACATTCTTCATAATCTTAGAACCGTTAATCTTATCATTAGTCGATTACCCAAAAATGTTCCCAGTAGCATGGAAAACTTTGTGTGTGCCTACACTTTGTGGAAGGACTTGGATAAGAGATATCCAAACTATTCCTTGAAAAATCTCGATGTTATTATCCATAAAACTAATGTCTTTCACAAAATGAAGCCGAGTGACCCTAACTTTGATAAATATATATTCGAGCTTCGTGACCTCATGCGTGCTAAAGGAGATATCATAACTATCAATAACATCATTATCGAACCATACACATTCATAATCTTGGACATTTTCATGGTCATAACTCTAACAACTCTCTTGATATTTGTGACAAGGACATTCCATTTGATGACGACAATGTGGAACATGGCTACTCTGATGAAGATGAGGAATTCGACATTGGATTTGAGAATACTATTGCAGAACCTAAGTCTCATGGCAAACTTCAAATACTACATGTCCGAAGGAAAGGAATGAATTCTTGATAGTGGATGCACTAATCACATGACCACAGATTGATACATGTTTCATGATATCACACCGAACGATGAACCAAGGAGATACGAGATACGTCTCGAACGTATCGATAATTTATGAAGTATTCATGCCATATTTGCATATGTTTATAATAATTTTATACGGTTTTGATGCACTTTATATGATTTATTTAGAACTAACCTCAAGTTGTTTTCGGCACAATTACCGTGGTGTTGTTTTTGTGCAGAAAATAAAAGTTCTCGGAATCGCCCAAAACTATCCACGTTTCTGTCAAGTGCCCAACAGTAATTTGTTTACCCATCCTATGTTGCTTTCATGAGAGATGCCACTAGAGACACTATTGTTGGGGAACGTCGCATGGGAAACAAAAAATTTCCTACACGGACGAAGACCTATCATGGTTATGTCCATCTACGAGAGGGGATTTCCGATCTACGTACCCTTGTAGATCGCACAGCAGAAGCGTTAAGAAACGCGGTTGATGTAGTGGAACGTCCTCACGTCCCTCGATCCGCCCCGTGAACCGTCCCACGAACCGTCCCGCGATCCGTCCCACGATCTAGTGCCGAACGGACGGCACCTCCGCGTTCAGCACACGTACAGCTCGACGATGATCTCGGCCTTCTTGATCCAGCAAGAGCGACGGAGAGGTAGATGAGTTCTCCGGCAGCGTGACGGTGCTCCGGAGGTTGGTGGTGATCTAATCTCAGCAGGGCTCCGCCCGAGCTCCGCAGAAACACGATCTAGAGGTAAAACCGTGGAGATATGTGGTCGGGCTGCCGTGGCAAAAGTCGTCTCAAATCAGCCCTAATAGCTCCATATATATATAGGAGGAGGGGAGGGGAGGCTTGCCTTCAGGCTCAAGGAGCCCCAAGGGCTGCGCCACCAAGGGAGGAGGAGTCCTCCTCCAATCCTAGTCCAACTAGGATTGGAAGGTGGAGTCCTTCTCTTCTTTCCCACCTCCCTTTTTTCTCTTTGATTTTCTATCTATGGCGCATAGGGCCTTCTTGGGCTGTCCCACCAGCCCACCAAGGGCTGGTGTGCCACCCCCAAGGCCTATGGGCTTTCCCGGGGTGGGCTACCCCCCCCCCCCCCCCGATGAACACCCGGAACCCATTCGTCATTCCCGGTACATTCCCGGTAACTCCGAAAACCTTCCGGTAATCAAATGAGGTCATCCTATATATCAATCTTCGTTTTCGGACCATTCCGGAAACCCTCGTGACGTCCGTGATCTCATCCGGGACTCCGAACAACATTCGGTAACCAACCATATAACTCAAATACGCATAAAACAACATCGAACCTTAAGTGTGCAGACCCTGCGGGTTCGAGAACTATGTAGACATGACCCGAGTGACTCCTCGGTCAATATCCAATAGCGGGACCTGGATGCCCATATTGGATCCCACATATTCTACGAAGATCTTATCGTTTGAACCTCAGTGCCAGGGATTCATATAATCCTGTATGTCATTCCCTTTGTCCTTCGGTATGTTACTTGCCCGAGATTCGATCGTCAGTATCCGCATACCTATTTCAATCTTGTTTATCGGCAAGTCTATTTACTCGTTCTGTAATACAAGATTCCGCAACTTACACTAAGTTACATTGCTTGCAAGGCTTGTGTGTGATGTTGTATTACCGAGTGGGCCCCTAAGATACCTCTCTGTCATACGGAGTGACAAATCCCAGTCTCGATCCATACTAACTCAACGAACACCTTCGGAGATACGTGTAGAGCATCTTTATAGTCACCCAGTTACGTTGCGGCGTTTGATACACACAAAGCATTCCTCCGGTGTCAGTGAGTTATATGATCTCATGGTCATAGGAACAAATACTTGACATGCAGAAAACAGTAGCAACAAAATGACACGATCGACATGCTACGTCTATTAGTTTGGGTCTAGTCGATCACGTGATTCTCCTAATGATGTGATCCAGTTATCAAGCAACAACACCTTGTACATAGTCAGAAGACCCTGACTATCTTTGATCAACTGGCTAGCCAACTAGAGGCTTGCTAGGGATAGTGTTTTGTCTATGTATCCACACATGTATATAAGTCTTCATTCAATACAATTATAGCATGGATAATAAACGATTATCTTGATACAAGAATTATAATAATAACTATATTTATTATTGCCTCTAGGGCATAATTCCAACAGTCTCCCACTTGCACTAGAGTCAATAATCTAGCCCTCACATCACCATGCGAATTACATTGTAATAAATCTAACACCCATACAGTTCTGGTGTTGATCATGCTTTGCCCGTGGAAGAGGTTTAGTCAGCGGGTCTGCTACATTCAGATCCGTGTGCAATTTGCATATATTTACGTCCTCCCCTTCGACGTAGTCGCGGATGAGGTTGAAGCATCGTTTGATGTGTCTGGTCTTCTTATGAAACCGTGGTTCCTTTGCTAAGGCAATGGCACCCGTGTTGTCACAGAACAAGGTTATTGGATTCAGTGCGTTTGGCACCACTCCAAGATCCGTCATGAACTGCTTCATCCAGACACCCTCCTTAGCCGCTTCCGAGGCAGTACTCCGCTTCACATGTAGAATCAGCTACGATGCTTTGCTTGGAACTGCACCAGCTTACCGCACCCCCATTAAGAATAAATACGTATCCGGTCTGCGACTTAGAGTCGTCCGGATCTGTGTCAAAGCTTGCATCGACGTAACCCTTTACGGCGAGCTCTTCATCACCTCCATACACGAGAAACATCTCCTTAGTCCTTTTCAGGTACTTCAGGATATTCTTGACCGCCGTCCAGTGATCCACTCCTGGATTACTCTGGAACCTGCCTGCCATACTTATGGCCAGGCTAACGTCCGGTCTAGTGCACAACATTGCATACATGATAGATCCTATGGCTGAAGCATAGGGGACGGTGCTCATATGCTCTCTATCTTTATCAGTTGCTGGGCACTGAGTCTTACTCAATCTCGTACCTTGTAAAACTGGCAAGAACCCTTTCTTGGACTGTTCCATTTTGAACCTCTTCAAAACTTTATCAAGGTATGTGCTTTGTGAAAGTCCTATCAGGCGTTTCGATCTATCCCTGTCGATCTTAATGCCTAGAATGTAAGCAGCTTCTCCTAGGTCCTTCATAGAGAAACTTTTATTCAAGTAATCCTTTATGCTCTCCAAAAACTCTACGTTGTTTCCAATCAGTAATATGTCATCCACATATAATATTAGAAACGCCACAGAGCTCCCACTCACTTTCTTGTAAATACAAGATTCTCCAACCACTTGTATAAACCCAAATGCTTTGATCACCTCATCAAAGCGTTTATTCCAACTCCGAGATGCTTGCACCAGCCCATAAATGGATCGCTGGAGCTTGCATACCTTGTTAGCATTTTTAGGATCGACAAAACCTTCGGGTTGCATCATATACAACTCTTCCTTAAGGAAACCGTTAAGGAACGCCGTTTTGACATCCATCTGCCAGATTTCATAATCGAAAAATGCAGCTATTGCTAACATGATTCTGACGGACTTAAGCATCGCTATGGGTGAGAATGTCTCATCGTAGTCAACTCCTTGAACTTGTGAAAAACCCTTTGCCACAAGTCGAGCTTTATAAACGGTCACATTGCCGTCAGCGTCCGTCTTCTTCTTAAAGATCCATTTGTTCTGAATAGCCTTGCGTCCCTCAGGTAGTACTTCCAAAGTCCACACCTTGTTTTCATACATGGATCCTATCTCGGACTTCATGGCCTCCGGCCATTTGTTGGAATCTGGGCCCACCATTGTTTCTTCATAATTTGCAGGTTCATTGTTGTCTAACAACATGATTGACAAAACGGGATTACCGTACCACTCTGGAGCAACACGTGGTCTCGTCGACCTGTGCGGTTCGATAGGAACTTGAACCGGAGTTTCATGATAATCATCATTAACTTCCTCCTCAACCGGCGTCGCAACGACAGGGGTTTCCCCTTGCCCTGCGCCACCATCCAGAGGGATGAGAGGTTCGACAACCTCATCAAGTTCTATCTTCCTCCCACTCAATTCTCTCGAGAGAAACTCCTTCTCGAGAAAAGCTCCGTTTTTAGCAACAAACACTTTGCCCTCGGATTTGAGATAGAAGGTGTACCCAACTGTCTCTTTTGGGCAACCTATGAAGATGCACTTTTCCGCTTTGGGTTCCAGCTTTTTAGGCTGAAGCTTTTTAACATAAGCATGACATCCCCAAACTTTAAGAAACGACAACTTTGGCCTTTTGCCATACCACAGTTCGTATGGTGTCGTCTCAACGGATTTTGATGGTGCCCTTTTTAAAGTGAATGCAGCTGTGTGTAATGCATAACCCCAAAACGATAACGGCAAATCGGTAAGAGACATCATAGATCGCACCATCTCTAATAAAGTACGATTACGACGTTCGGACACACCATTACGCTGTGGTGTTCCAGGCGGTGTCAACTGCGAAACAATTCCACATTGTCTTAAGTGAGCACCAAACTCGAAACTCAGATATTCACCCCCACGATCGGACCGTAGGAACTTGATCTTCTTGTTACGATGATTTTCAACTTCACTCTGAAATTGCTTGAACTTTTCAAATGTTTCATACTTGTGCTTCATTAAGTAGACATAACCATATCTACTCAAATCGTCAGTGAAGGTGAGAAAATAACGATATCCGCCGCGTGGCTCCATGCTCATCGGACCGCACACATCGGTATGTATGATTTCCAACAAGTCACTGGCACGCTCCATTGTTCCGAAGAACGGAGTTTTAGTCATCTTGCCCATGAGGCATGGTTCGCACGTGTCAAGTGAATCAAAGTCAAGTGACTCCAAAAGTCCATCGGTATGGAGTTTCTTCATGCGCTTTACACCAATATGACCTAAGCGGCAGTGCCACAAAAACATGGCGCTATCATTGTTAACTCTAACTCTTTTGGTCTCAATGTTATGTATATGTGTATTATCACTATCAAGATTCAATATGAACAATCCTCTCACATTGGGTGCATGACCATAAAAGATGTTACTCATAGAAATAGAACAACCATTATTCTCTGACTTAAAAGAGTAACCGTCTCGCAATAAACAAGATCCAGATATAATGTTCATGCTCAACGCAGGCACTAAATAACAATTATTCAAGTTCATAACTAATCCTGATGGTAATTGAAGTGAAACTGTGCCGACGGCGATTGCATCAACCTTGGAACCATTTCCTACGCGCATCGTCACTTCATCTTTCGCCAGCCTTCGCGTATTCCGCAGTTCCTGTTTCGAGTTGCAAATATGAGCAACAGAACCGGTATCGAATACACAGGCACTACTACGAGAGCCGGTTAAGTACACATCAATAACATGTATATCAAATATACCTGATTTTTCTTTGGCCGCCTTCTTATCAGCCAGATACTTGGGGCAGTTGCGCTTCCAGTGACCCATACCCTTCCAATAGTAGCACTATGTTTCAGGCTTAGGTCCAGCTTTGGGTTTCTTCGTCGGATTGGCAACAGGCTTGCCACTCTTCTTTGAATTACCCTTCTTCCCTTTGCCGTTTCTCTTGAAACTAGTGGTCTTATTCACCATCAACACTTGATGCTCTTTACGGAGTTTAGACTCTACGACTTTCAGCATCGCAAACAACTCGCCGGGTGACTTGTTCATCCCTTGCATGATGTAGTTCAACACAAAGCCCTTATAGCTTGGCGGCAGTGATTGAAGAATTATGTCAGTGATAGCCTCTTGCGGGAGTTCAATCCCCAGCTCAGCTAGACGGTTTGAGTACCCAGAAATTTTGAGCACATGTTCACTGACAGACGAATTCTCCTCCATCTTGCAAGCATATAATTTATCGGAGGTCTCATATGTTGGGGATATTACCTATTAAATGACCCGCCCAAGATGGGCCGGGTTACCAGTAAGGCGATTCATCCTCTAGGTTATTCGGGCTTCGGCCTGGCCGGTTCAAGGCCGAGGGACGGTTATGATTTCTGGAAGGTCTCCGGGTTTTGAAGGACGGCGACTTAGAGACCACAATGATCACGAGTTGTAAGAAGGAAGGGACTCTTGTAAACCCTAAGGCCTCGACCTATATATAAAGGCGAGTCCTAAGGAGGAGAGGGTCAGGTTAGAAATCATCGAGTGCTAGGTTAGGCGAGTTACGCCTCCCTTGTAATCGAATCCACATCAATACACACAAAGCAGGACGTAGGCTATTACCTCCTCTCGAGGGGCCGAACCTGGGTAAATCGCCGTGTTCCTTCCGTTTAACCCCTTTGAGTCGCCACCAAGGTGCGATGGCTCCAGTACTAAGTCCTTTCACGAGGACATCTGCCGTGACAAAACCGCGACAGTTGGCGCCCACCGTGGGGCCTACGCACGGTGGAGTTGAGTTCTCAAAGGGAGCCCTACCAGGGTTTGGGAGTTACGCGACGGCGCTCATGTCCCGAAGCCGCCGCGGGATAATATACATCGACAACCAGCTATGGGGACCTGAAGCGGATTCGATCGAATCTGGCTACAGGGTCTCCTTTGGCGGGATCAACGTCTTCATCGGCATGATCGGATCACCCGTCCCTGAGCCGGACATCTCCACCGACATCGTCGAGCCGGCCAGGTATGTCCGCCCAGTTATAACACGAAACTTAACTCGCCCGGTCTTTGTGGGGTTCACGCAGGGATCGGAGGAGCCAGAGCACCCGGCGAGTCAGGAGATTACCCCGATCAACTCGGACGACGAATCATCCATGGGCGACTCAGATTCTATCCGGTCCCTCCACGGGGACGGCCTCGGAAGCTTATCGCTGGCCATGGATCCGGAGGTACTTGACCGAACCCGCCGCCAGATCGCCATCTACATGGCCGGAGCAACTCAACCAGCACAAAACCCCACTGGAGGTGCTGGGACTGGCGAAGCGTCCAGAAGCCCAGCCGCAGTCCTGGCGGATTTAGCAGCAGAGATCACGAGACTGACGGCGACTCCCCTCACGCCGGAGAACCAAGAAGAGATAAACGCAGAGTTAGCAAAGCTCCGCGAGGCGGTGGCTAAAACCCACCGGGATGCTGAGGTGGAATCCGCCAAAATCGAGACTTGGCAAGCCCAAATTACGGCCGAAAGGAGAGGAGACACCAGGGGCACCTGCCGCACGACCTCAATCCGACCCGTCTATTCGACACTCCCCGAACCCCCGGGGTAGGAGCCGCCCCAGCAGGAGGACAGGGTCGCCCACCTAACCCGCCGGATCATCCGACTGAGGGCCAGATTCCCCGTTTCCGGACGCCCCAAGGCCACTTCTCCAATCCGGTGGATAATGTGCTGGCCGCAACTCGCCACCTGGAGTCTCTCCCGATTCACGGCAACACCCCAGCTGAGATAGAAGCAAGGAATGCCATCGAGATGTTGAAGACAGCAGTGGTTCAAAACGCTCAATTCTCACACAGCCTCGAGAGATTGCACTCCACCCCTCAGGCGAGTTACACCGGGAGTAGGCCGGAGGATCAGCCAGCCGTAAACAGTGGTCCGCGACACTTCCCGCAGGACAACCCGCCCGAGCGAAATCCGCCGGGCAGAGATCTCCCCAACATCCAAGACGCCCAGGCCCCCCTCGTAGGGGGCGGAGGGCGATTTGGGGTACCGTGCTTGTCCCTAGCCCTTCGGAACGAGAGAATGCCCAAGGATTTTAAAGGACCAAGAAAGGTGCCTAATTATACACCAGATCTCGAACCAACGTAATGGATCGAGGGTTATGAGATTGCCATGGACATGCTCGACGTAAATGAGGCGGTTTGCGCCGGATATTTCACCATGATGCTCGAGGGGTCGGCGCGCACTTGGCTGAAAAACTTACCTCCCAATTCTATCCAGTCCTGGGCCGAGCTGAAAGAGCGTTTCATCAAAAACTTCCGAGGAACCTGTAAACGACCGATGACGATCGTCGACTTACAACACTGCGTACAACGCTCGGACGAATCGGCCCACCATTGGTCGCGGCGGGTGGCAGAAATTATTCATTCGTCAGACGGTATTACGGCGGCTCAAGCTGTGCTCATCCTCGAGCACAATTGCCATTACGATCCCTTAGTACAGAAGTTGGGGCGACTCAAACGGAAAGTCCGGGATATGGGCGAACTGAAGGATACCCTCACTAGGTATGCCGAGGCCGATGATACCAAGGATCCCGGTGAGGATGGGAAGGGTAACTCGCCCAAAAAGGGCAATTCAACAAAAAATCACACCCGCTTCCAGGGCCGCAATCGTCACAATCAGGGGACCAACGGCAAGCGTAGACCACAAGAGGAGCCCTCGGACTTGGTTGCAAACACCAATACCAATGACGGCAAAAAGAAGAATCACGGTTTCAGTGAGAAAAGGCCGCGTAACTATGAAGAGCTACTCAAAGGCCCTTGCCCGCACCACGCCACGGCCGACGGCCCGGCGGGCCACTCTTGGGAGAACTGCTTCGTAATGCGAGAGTTTCGGGCTGAGGCGATCAAGAAGAGTCAAAACGAAGGTCCAGACCGGCGCCAAGACCAACTCGCCGCACCCAACCAAAGACAGAACCCTTTTGGTGGTTTTCCCGAGCCAGGTGCATAGGGAGGACCGCAGCCGGGAGGCGGTCAGTACCCAGTGCATCACCAGCGGCGGTACAACCCGCCAGGAGCTTTCCACCAGCCACCCCCACAAGGGGCTCCACAGGACCAGGATGACAATGGGGGCTTCCGCAGCAATCCCAAACAACTAAGTAATGGGCAGTACCACGTTTTCACCACTAATGCTTGCAGGCGTGATAAAAAGGTAAGTCACCGGGCGTACAGTGTAACTGAGCCAGCGATTCCCAGATATCTCCACTGGTCCGAGCAGACCATCACATGGAGTAGGGAGGATCACCCGCCAAGAATAGATAATCCGGGCGACCTGGCGTCAGTCGTGGCTCCCCAAGTGGGGGGTTACACCCCGTCAAAGGTATTAATGGATGGTGGCAGCAGCATCAATATCCTATACTTCGACACCTTCCAGAGGATGAATCTATTGGAAAAAGACTTGATGCCTTCGACCACGGTTTTCCACGGAATCGTCCCGGGCAAGTCGGCTTATTCCATAGGCCGGGTCAGGCTCTCAGTAGCGTTTGGAACTGCGCAGAATTACAGGTCGGAGTCTCTAATCTTCGAGGTGGTCAAGCTGAAAAGCCCATACCATGCGCTGTTCGGGCGACCGGCTTACGCCCGCTTCATGGCCCGCCCATGCTACGTCTACCTCAAGCTCAAAATGCCTGGTCCTAAAGGACCCATCACGGTTGATGGAGATAGAAGGATCGCAAAGGAATGCAAAGAAGGGGACGCGGCTTATGCAGAAGTCGCCTGTGCGGTGGAAGAGCTCAAGCACCATCGGGCCAATGTTGACCCGGCTGACATGTCACCACTCAAGAAGCCGACTACAGATTCTGAGTCGCCCCTCAAGTTCAAACCGACGGATGACACTAAGACAATTGATTTTGTGCCTGGCGATTCATCTAAGCAGTTCACCATTGGGACAGGTCTGGATCCCAAATAGGAAAGCGCGCTCATCGAATTCATCCGTGAGAATCGGGACATCTTTGCATGGAAGCCTTCTGACATGCCGGGTGTACCGTGAGAATTCGCTGAGCACCATCTTAATGTTGACCCAAAATGCAAACCTGTCCAACAGTACCTTCGCATATTTAACGAGGAGCGACGCAAGGCGATTGGAGAGGAAGTCGCCCGTCTTTTAGCCGCCGGGTTCATCGTGGAAGTTTTTCACCCCAAATGGCTGGCTAACCTGGTGTTGGTACTCAAGAAGAATGGCACCTTCCGCATGTGTATTGACTATACGGATCTCAACAGAGCTTGCCCCAAAGATCCTTTCGCTCTTCCCCGCATCGATCAAATCATTGACTCGGTGGCGGGATGCGAACGATTGTGCTTTTTGGACGCCTATTCAGGTTATCATCAGATCAAGATGGCCGTGGAAGATCAGGAGAAGACGGCCTTCATAACCCCCTTCGGGGCCTTTTGCTATGTGTCCATGCCTTTTGGACTCAAGAGCGCAGGGGCGACTTATCAACGCTGCATCCAGAATTGTCTTCATAACCAAATTGGCCGCAACGTCCATGCTTACGTCGACGACATTGTAATCAAAACCCGCCAGGGGGAGACACTTTTGGAAGACCTTAAGGAAACCTTTGATAATTTACGAGTATATCAGATGAAGCTAAATCCTACCAAGTGCGTTTTTGGTGTACCTGCAGGAAAATTACTGGGTTTCTTGGTATCGGAGCGTGGCATCGAGGCTAACCCGGACAAAATTGAAGCGGTTACCTCTCTTGGGAAACCGGCGAATGTTAATCAAGTTCAGCGACTGGCGGGCCGCATTGCGGCTCTAAGTCGTTTCATGAGCCGCCTTGGGGAAAAGGCGATTCCTCTTTATCAATTGTTGAGGAAATCCGACCGATTTGTATGGACAAATGAGGCAGACGAGGCGCTCCAGGCCTTGAAACAACAGTTGGTTAACCCGCCAGTCCTGGCAGCCCCAACTGAAAAGGAGCCTATGCTCATGTATATCGCGGCAAATTCCAAGGCAGTCAGCGTGGCTGTGGTCGTTGAAAGGAAGGAGGAAGGAAAGGAATACCCGGTGCAACGTCCAGTGTATTTTATCAGTGAGGTGTTAACTCTTTCCAAACAGCGATACCCACACTGGCAAAAACTGGTCTATGGGGTGTTTATGGCGAGTCGAAAGCTTAAGCATTATTTCCAGGAGCACCCGATTACTGTGGTTAGTTCCGCCCCCCTCGGTGATGTCATCCAAAATCGGGAGGCAACAGGGCGAATCGCCAAATGGGCGATAGAGCTTGGGTCTCATCACATACAATATACCCCCCGCACAGCTATCAAATCACAGGCACTAGTTGATTTCGTTAACGATTGGACGGAACTTCAGGCTTTGGAAGACCGGCCTGACCTCACCTATTGGACTATTTACTTTGATGGATCCAGGCAATTGGAGGGCTCGGGGGCTGGTGTGGTGCTGATATCCCCTCAAAGAGATAAGTTCTGCTATGTTCTCCGACTGATGTTTCCCTGCACAAATAATGCGGCGGAATACGAAGCCTTGCTTCACGGTTTGCGACTTGCAAAAGAGATGAACCTAACCCGAGTCAGATGTTTTGGCGATTCAGATTTGGTGGCACAACAGGTTTCAGGTACCTGGGATTCTCGGGATCCTATGATGGCGGCTTACACACGAGTTGTGTCTGATGTGGCGGGCCATTTTCACGGATACCAGGTGGACCATATTGATCGGCGACTCAATGAAGCAGCTGATGCTCTCTCGCGACTCGGCTCACAAAGAAAACCGGTCCCCCCTAATGTTTTTTTGGATATTTTGCATAAACCGTCTCTAACTTTACCCACAGAGGAGGAGTTGGCAATACCAGATCCCGAGTCTCAGCTCGTGGCGGCTCTCCGTGTCACTCCGGACTGGGTCCTTCCTTATCTGGCTTATCTCACTCGTGGCGAATTACCCACCGACGAAGTTTTGGCTCGCCAGATCGTTCGACGCAGCAAATCCATGGTCATCATTAATGGCGAGATATATAAATGGAGTGCTTCTGGGGTTTTTCAGCGGTGTGTCTCCTCCGAGGAAGGATGCGTGATCCTAAATGACATTCATTCTGGAGACTGCGGGCATCACGCCGGGTCACGTTCTTTGGTATCAAAGGCTTTTCGGCATGGTTTCTTTTGGCTGACGGCTCATGCAGATGCGGAAGACATAGTACGGCGGTGCGAGGGGTGCCAACGTTATGGGAGACAGGCTCATGTGTTGGCTCAAGAATTGAGGATGATTCCCATTACTTGGCCCTTTGCAGTTTGGGGGCTGGACATGGTCGGTCCCTTTAAAATGTCCTCTAACAAGAAAACTCACCTATTGGTGGCAGTTGATAAGTTCACCAAGTGGGTTGAGGCGGAACCTGTTGGAGCTTGCGATGCAGAGACAGCGGTCAAATTTCTGAAAAAGCTGATTTTCCGTTTTGGATATCCGCAAAGTATTATCACGGACAATGGTACCAACTTGTCCCAAGGAGCGATGCTGGATTTTTGTCGTCGAGAACATATCCGGCTTGATGTTTCTACGGTTGCTCACCCGCAGACCAACGGGCAAGCAGAGCGGGCGAATCAGGAGGTCCTGCGAGGGATTAAACCTCGATTCATGGTTCCCCTGGAAAGGACTCCAGGGTATTGGGTTGAAGAGTTACCTTCGGTACTGTGGAGTATTCGGACCACCCCAAATCAATTCACGGGGTTCACTCCTTTCTTTTTGGTCTATGGAGCAGAGGCTGTTCTCCCTACTGACATAAGACACGACTCTCTTAGAGTCGCTGCATATGTGGAGCAGGATAATGAGCTGACGCGTCAGGATTCCTTGGATGCCTTGGAAGAGGCGCATGACCTGGCTGCAGCCCGTTCGGCTATCTATCAGCAAGATCTGCGGTGTTATCATAGTCGTCGGGTTAAGAGTCGGACTTTTCAGGAGGGCGACTTAGTACTTCGCCTAATACAAGATCGGGCAGGCATGCACAAACTATCGCCCCCTTGGGAAGGGCCGTCCGTCGTCAGCAAAAACCTCCGCAATGGCTCTTATCATTTGATGGATCTTCGGCCTAATCGTCCAACTACAGAGGCTGAGTCAACTCGCCCGTGGAATATTGCTCATTTGCGGCCTTACTACACTTGAGCTCTTAAAGCTCCACATTTTGTAAGTTTTTCACTTTCATTATGAAGTAATAAAAATACTCTCCGACTTGGGGGCTTCTTCATTAAAAGGTACAAAATTGTGTCATCCTGTTGCGACCTTATGAGCCGACAGAACATGCATTTAGGGTGGGTGCACGAGCTTTCTGACTCGCCTCCCCCTGTCGCGACCTTATGAGCCGACGAAACCTGCATTTAGGGTGGGTGCACGAGCTTTCTGACTCGCCTCCCCCTGTCGCGACCGTATGAGCCGACGAAACATGCATTTAGGGTGGGTGCACGAGCTTTCTGACTCGCCTCCCCCTGTCGCGACCTTATGAGCCGACGAAACCTGCATTTAGGGTGGGTGCATGAGCTTTCTGACTCGCCTCCCCCTGTCGCGACCTTATGAGCCGATGAAACCTGCATTTAGGGTGGGTGCACGAGCTTTCTGACTCGCCTCCCCCTGTCGCGACCGTATGAGCCGACGAAACCTGCATTTAGGGTGGGTGCACGATCTTTCTGACTCGCCTCCCCCTGTCGCGACCGTATGAGCCGACGAAACCTGCATTTAGGGTGGGTGCACGAGCTTTCTGACCCGCCTCCCCCTGCCGCGACCGTATGAGCCGACGAAACCTGCATTTAGGGTGGGTGCACGAGCTTTCTGACTCGCCTCCCCCTGTCGCGACCGTATGAGCCGACGAAACATGCATTTAGGGTGGGTGCACGAGCTTTCTGACTCGCCTCCCCCTTTCGCGACCTTATGAGCCGACGAAACCTGCATTTAGGGTGGGTGCACGAGCTTTCTGACTCGCCTCCCCCTATCGCGACCTTATGAGCCGACGAAACCTGCATTTAGGGTGGGTGCACGAGCTTTCTGACTCGCCACCCCCTGTCGCGACCGTATGAGCCGACGAAACCTGCAGTTAGGGTGGGTGCACGAGCTTTCTGACTCGCCTCCCCCTGTCGCGACCGTATGAGCCGACGAAACCTGCATTTAGGGTGGGTGCACGAGCTTTCTGACTCGCCTCCCCCTGTCGCGACCGTATGAGCCGACGAAACCTGCATTTAGGGTGGGTGCACGAGCTTTCTGACTCGCCTCCCCCTGTCGCGACCGTATGAGCCGACGAAACATGCATTTAGGGTGGGTGCACGAGCTTTCTGACTCGCCTCCCCCTTTCGCGACCGTATGAGCCGACGAAACCTGCATTTAGGGTGGGTGCACGAGCTTTCTGACTCGCCTCCCCCTGTCGCGACCTTATGAGCCGACGAAACCTGCATTTAGGGTGGGTGCACGAGCTTTCTGACTCGCCACCCCCTGTCGCGACCGTATGAGCCGACGAAACCTGCAGTTAGGGTGGGTGCACGAGCTTTCTGACTCGCCTCCCCCTGTCGCGACCGTATGAGCCGACGAAACCTGCATTTAGGGTGGGTGCACGAGCTTTCTGACTCGCCTCCCCCTGTCGCGACCGTATGAGCCGACGAAACCTGCATTTAGGGTGGGTGCACGAGCTTTCTGACTCGCCTCCCCCTGTCGCGATCGTATGAGCCGATGAAACATGCATTTAGGGTGGGTGCACGAGCTTTCTGACTCGCCTCCCCCTGTCGTGACCTTATGAGCCGACGAAACCTGCATTTAGGGTGGGTGCACGAGCTTTCTGACTCGCCTCCCCCTGTCGTGACCTTATGAGCCGACGAAACCTGCATTTAGGGTGGGTGCACGAGCTTTCTGACTCGCCTCCCCCTGTCGCGACCGTATGAGCCGAGGAAACCTGCATTTAGGGTGGGTGCACGAGCTTTCTGACTCGCCTCCCCCTGTCGCGACCGTATGAGCCGACAAAATTACTTTTATGGTTTAATCTTGAAGGTTTTAAACCTTTTTCCTTTCTACATACTTGTTGAAAATATCCATAGTTTGTTTGTTTCATAGATGATGTCTTCGAAAGTTTAAAGACAGAGGGATGCCAGGAATTGTTTCATCTTTGGCGGATTAAGCATTATAAAGGCAGGCCAAATATTTCAAATCGCCTTAAAAAGCGATACAAGGATTTTTTTCGCAGAAGATATCATCAAAAAACAATACTGGCTTATGGAAAATGGACCTATTACATGGCTCTCAGGCCAAACTCAATAAAATTTACTTTGCTGGCGCCTCGGGATCATCCTGATGTGAGCTCTGGCCGACTTCGATTTGTAAATCGCCCAATACCCAGTTGCACTTGGCCAAAGCAGCAAAATCGTCTTCGTCGGTCAAAATTGATGCCAAGTCTGCTTCCCAGTCGAAGGGATTCTTGGGTCGCCGAGGAACTAGGTTGGTCGTCATGAAGGTTGGCGGGCTAACTTTCTTATTCCTACTGTCATAAGCCGCCTGGTACTTCGTTAAATCAAGGCTTGCGGCGAGTCGAGTTGCAGCCAGCCGAGAATCCTTGACGACTTTTTGGTAATCCTCTTCAACAAATTCCGTTCCATCGTCCTTAAGCTGAGGGAAGCCAGCGGCTACTTCTTCTAAATTGATCTCAGGGGCATACGCTAAGCAGCGACTCAGGGCAGTCAGGACACCTTTCCGGGCGGCTGACCGAGTTAACTCACCAATCTGGGGGGGAAGTGTGGACAAGCATCCAAGTACCTTCTTGATGGAAGTAATAGGCTCTTTGGCACCCATCACAGCTTTGACGATCAGCACACTGCCTGTGTACAGCTGCTCTATCAGCGTATAAATCGCCTTCAGCATCAACACACAGTCTTCTTGCAGGTTGGCGACTCTTGGACCTGAAATATGATGATTAGTGACTTAACATCAGCATTATGAGTAAGAGGAAAGAAAAAGGGGGATGAGGTTGAAGATTTAGGTAAGGCTTACCAAAGATGGCCTGCGTCATGTTAGAGATATGACGTTTTAAGCCGGATAACTCCTGTTGATGCCAGCTTAGCTTCAGCTTTCTCTGCTCTCTTCAAAGCGGCGTTTTTTCAGCTTGAGCTTTTTCTAACTCGGCCTTGAGTTTTACCAGTTCGGCCAGAGCCAATCGACACTTCTCTTCTGACTGAGTTTGGGCGTCTTGTTGTATAGCTAAGTTTTTTCTTAAATCGCCGAGCGCCGATTCGGTCTGAGCAAGGTTTTCCTATTGAAAGTATCAAATAAGGACAAGTCTCGGAATTACTGCAAAGCAATATCCCTGACACTTGGGGGCTAATGTATAATTTTTTCAGGAGAAATTATACAAAAATCAAAACCACAACACTTGGGGGCTCATCTTTTTTACTGATGACCCGGCCCTTGGGGGTTACTGGTCGCGAAGCTTTTTATAAATTTTCAAGACCCGGCTCATCTTTTTACTGATGACCCGGCCCTTGGGGGTTACTGATCGCGAAGCTTTTTCTAAATTTTCAAGACCCGGCTCATCTTTTTTACTGATGACCCGGCCCTTGGGGGTTAATGGGAATAATATAAGTATAACAATATTTACCTCATGTTTGTTGTTTAACATCTTCAGCAGGTTTTTCTCCATCTCATAGCTCGCCTCCAGGCGACTTGCAAAGCCAGAACAGAGTTCCTTAAACTCCAAATTTGCATAGTCGGAAAGTTTCGCCTTGGAGAGCCCAGACTCGGGAATGGCCTGAGAGGAGGATGCTACATGTTTGGACAAAATTGTCGCCGCCGGCTTAGAAAAGCCAGAGCCAGTAATAACTACAGCATCTGGGTCTTCTGCTGTCATCAATAGGTTCGGCGATTTAGAGGCATCCATTGTTTCCTTTGGCGACTCACGAAGATCTACTTGAATCGCAGGCTCAGCCTGATCCGGATTGTCTTGAGTCGGAGTTGATTTCTTTGGGGGTTCTGAAGTTGCATCAGGAATTGATCCACTGGTTTTTCTTTTCTTGGCTTGTGCCCTAACAAAAAGGAATAAGCACGTTAAGGAATTGAAAAGATCGTTATTCTCAAAAGTCGAGGCAAGGTTATCAAAAGACTTACCCCGGAACTCGAATCATTGGTGGAAGTGTTGACATCACTGAGTCGCCGGAAGTGGGAGGAGAGTTCTGCAAGAGTTATACATCAATAATACAGGTGGGTTACAAATGTGATCCAAAGAAGCACGAATAATGGTTACCCATGAAAGTACCTCGCTTGGCTTTCTTTTGTTCGTTGCTGGTAAGCCAGATACCAGATCGCCAGAGTGACTTCGTGTTTTCCGGTTTGAGGCGTGTTGTGCTTTCTTCAGTAGGAAATTTGGATCCAAATAAGCATTTGGATGTGAGAAGGGAACTTTCCCACATATTCGTCGGGTCGGCTTAGGTGGAGAAGGAGATGAATCGGAGGAAATAGAAATTACCTCAACAGAGTCTTCTTGGCTTTCGTTATCTTCATTCTATTACAAGAAGAGAGAAAGATATAAATAAAAGGTTAAAAGTAACGGGTGGCGAGTGAAAAGAGGACGAATTTGTACCTCTGAAAGTGCATCGCCGACTTGAGATTCGTCGACTTCGGATGGCTCAGCCGCAGCGGATTTTCCTTTCCCCTTGGCTTTCTTAGAGGGCGGCTTAGCAGTTTTCATGGCTTGATTTTTAGGTCTCCTGGACCAGAACTTATCGCCTTTCTGAAAAGGTATATATTATGAAACCATGACAGCAATGAAACAGAAGGGATAAATACTGAGGGCGGGTCAGGTTTGGTTACCTTGGGCGCCGGGTTAATCTTGCAAAAAGGCTTAAGGCCGATTTGGCCGCATTTTCCCGCAGGCTCACCAGTCAACTTTTTGATGATGGCAACAATGTCCTTTTCTGTTAATGCTGTGTGAAAGTAGCATTGAGGATGATCCAGAGTGCCATCAAACTCACACATCAGACCATCTCGGCGGCTCAGAGGAAGAATCCGCCATTCAACCCAGTAGCGGATTAGGTCAACCCCGGTAAGACCATTGTTCATCAGGGATCTTAGCTCATATAATATTGGGATGAACTCCGACTCTTCTTCCTCGGTAAGCTTGTCTGGGAGCTTGAAGTTAACCGGAAGGCGGGTTGGCCTGTAACCCAGAAGCTTGTTCTCACCAGCAGGAGACGTCTCTTGACAGTAAAACCAAGATTCGCCCCAGCCCTTGGGATGGCTTGGCATGATGAGTGAAGGGAATGGACTGTCCCTACGGCGCTGTACGTTGACGCCGCCGAGTTCCAAACTAGGGCCATTGTGGAATTCCGTCTGGCGATTCAGATGGAAAAAATGCCAAAATAGAGGGACAGAAGGCTCGATCCGCAGATAAGCTTCACAAAGAACTTGGAACTGGCTCAAATTGCTTATGGAATTGGGTCCCAGATCCTGGAGTCGGACGTTCATGAAGGTCAAAGCGTCCCTAAGAAATTTCGATCCGGGTGGCTTAAAACCCCGTTCCAAATGTTCAACGAAAACTACTATTTCCCCTTCTTTGGGGTTAGGGAGATCTTCTCCTAACCCGGTGCGCCATCCAATGACATCTTGAGGATCCAAACAGCCCGCTTTCACATAATTAGCTAAGACAGCATCATCAACCTTGGTAGGAAGCCAGTCACTCTTGAAAACGGCGCCCATGCTACAAGTAGGTAAAAGTATGATATTACATGTCTTGGACACCTACTATATGGGATGGAATCGGTTCATTTAACCCGCCAGACCAAGAGGCCGGGTTGGGTTGCTATGGCGACTTATGGAAGTAGGGTTATTCCCAAAGGCTACGTTTCTGCGGATGGTAAAATCTATTCATTCCGAAGCACTAAGGGGGGATGAAGGCTACAAACGTCTTTTCGCAAACAGTAAATGAGGAACGGATCTACCAAACATATGTGAAAACCTACGAATATAACTGGCACGAACAATTTATTATCAAGTGACGCCCCTCGTTTGGTGAAGACATTGTGTCCAAAGATTCGCGAGTGCAGCGGATAATTAAAATTATTCAGGGCACTGGCTACCCTATCGGTGCTAGTGCTAATCGATTCGAGGAAGATGATCAACTATGAGCGAAAAGCTTCAAAGGTACGGCAATGGCGAAAGCTCAAGCAAGGAATGAACCTGCTCCTAAGAAGGTGAATGAAGGCCTAACCTGATGCTCTCGATCGAAGAAGGCCGACGGTGACGGAGATTGTTGAAGAAGCGCGGGGGTCCCGACGAACGAAGAGATCTTCGGCGGCGGCGGAGTTCGAGGTGAGCAACGAGGTGGTCGATGATGATGCGATGGTCAATGGCGGCGGACGGATCGTCCGAGGTGTGAGGCTTGACGACGGCAACGGCTTATGGGCGGCGCTGAAGCTTCTCGGACGAGGGCGGAAGGTGCGGCCGGCGGCGGAGCCCTCGGGAAGCGATGAGGCCTCTTGCTGTGATAATGGGGGGACTGACGAGACTGGTAGGTGGGAAGCGCCAGCCCTGTCCCCTCCGTCTATTTATCAGGACGGGCGCTAGAATCAAGGCGCCGTGAGCGGGAACCGCTGGGGAATAAAAAGATTCGCCATGATGACGTCCGAAGATTTTGGGATAACGATGCACTAAAGATCCGTTGGGATTATGTTAGTTTTCCTAAGAATCGAGGGATAAAAAGATGCCACCAGGAAATGGTTTGGCGATTCAAAGATTTTTTTTAGGTGCCAGATGGCGAGTCACAATTTCTAACGCGTGGAGAAAGGCGAAGGAGTGAATCACCTTCAACTGAGCGGAAGCATTGGCATGAAAGTTCAAGTCAATCTGGGGCCTAATGTTGGGGATATTACCTATTAAATGACCCGCCCAAGATGGGCCGGGTTACCAGTAAGGCGATTCATCCTCTAGGTTATTCGGGCTTCGGCCTGGCCGGTTCAAGGCTGAGGGACGGTTATGATTTCTCGAAGGTCTCCGGGTTTTGAAGGACGGCGACTTAGAGACCACAATGGTCACGAGTTGTAAGAAGGAAGGGACTCTTGTAAACCCTAAGGCCTCGACCTATATATAAAGGCGAGTCCTAAGGAGGAGAGGGTCAGGTTAGAAATCATCGAGTGCTAGGTTAGGCGAGTTACACCTCCCTTGTAATCGAATCTACATCAATACACACAAAGCAGGACGTAGGCTATTACCTCCTCTCGAGGGGCCGAACCTGGGTAAATCGTCGTGTTCCTCCCGTTTAACCCCTTTGAGTCGCCACCAAGGTGCGATGGCTCCAGTACTAAGTCCTTTCACGAGGACATCTGCCATGACAAAACCACGACATCATACCTCTCGATCTGGGCGTTCTTCTGAAAGATAAACTTCAACTCCTAGAACATCTCATATGCTCCATGACGCTCAAAGCAACGTTGAAGTCCCAGCTCTAAGCCATACAAGACTGCACATTGAACTACTGAGTAGTCCTCCTTACGTGGTAACCAAGCGTTCTTAACATCTTGGTCAGCCGTAGCGGGTGGTTCATCTCCTAGCGTAGCATTAAGGACATAATCCTTCTTCCCAGCTTGTAGGATCAACTTAAGATTACGAGCCCAGTCTACAAAGTTGCTTCCATCTTCTTTCAACTTAGCTTTCTCTAGGAACGTATGAAAATTCAGGGTGACTGTCGCGTGAGCCATGATCTACAACACAAATATATTCAAAGTGGACTTAGACTATGTTCAATATAATTAGAGTTTAACTTAATCAAATTATTTGCTAAACTCCCACTCAAAAAATACATCTCTCTAGTCATTTGAGTGGTTCATGACCCACTTACACTAGCTCAAGTCCGATCATCACGTGAGTTGAGTATAGTTTCAGTGGTAAGCATCCCTATGCTAATCATATCAACTATATGATTCATGATCGACCTTTCGGTCTCATGTGTTCCGAGGCCATGTCTGCACATGCTAGGCTCGTCAAGCTTAACCCGAGTGTTCCGCATGTGCAACTGTTTTGCACCCGTTGTATGTGAACGTTGAGTCTATCACACCCGATCATCACGTGGTGTCTCGAAACGACGAACTGTAGCAACGGTGCACAGTCGGGGAGAACACGATTTCGTCTTGAAATTTTAGTGAGAGATCACCTCATAATGATACCGTCGTTCTAAGCAAAATAAGGTGCATAAAAGGATTAACATCACATGCAATTCATAAGTGACATGATATGGCCATCATTATGTGCTCCTTGATCTCCATCACCAAAGCACCGGCACGATCTTCTTGTCACCGGCGCCACGCCATGATCTCCATCAACGTGTCGCCATCGGGGTTGTCGTGCTACTCATGCTATTACTACTTAAAGCTACATCCTAGCAAAATAGTAAACGCATCTGCAAGCACAAACGTTAGTTTAAAGACAACCCTATGGCTCCTGCCGGTTGCCGTACCATCACGTGGAAGTCAATATTATCTATTACAACATGATCATCTCATACATCCAATATAATACATCACATCGTTGGCCATATCATATCATAAGCATACCCTGCAAAAACAAGTTAGACGTCCTCTAATTTGTTGTTGCATGTTTTACGTGGTGACCATGGGTATCTAGTAGGATCGCATCTTACTTACGCAAACACCACAACGAAGATATATGAATTGCTATTTAACCTTATCCAATGACCTGCTCGGTCAAATCCGATTCAACTAAAGTTGGAGAAACCAACACTCGTCGGTCATCTTTGAGCAACGGAGTTACTCGTAGCGATGAAACCAGTCTCTCGTAAGCGTACGAGTAATGTCAGTCCGAGCCGCTTCGATCCAACAATACCGCGGGATCAAGAAAAGACTAAGGAGGGCAGCAAAACGCACGTCACCGCCCACAAAAACTTTTGTGTTCTACTCGAGAAGACATCTACGCAAGAACCTAGCTCATGATGCCACTATTGGGGAACGTCGCATGGGAAACAAAATTTTCCTACGCGCACGAAGACCTATCATGGTGATGTCCATCTACGAGAGGAGATTTCCGATCTACGTACCCTTGTAGATCGCACAGCAGAAGCATTAAGAAATGTGGTTGATGTAGTGGAACGTCCTCATGTCCCTCGATCCGCCCCGCGAACCGTCCCACGAGCCGTCCCGCGGTCCGTCCCACGATCTAGTGCCGAACGGACGGCACCTCCGCGTTCAGCACACGTACAGCTCGACGATGATCTCGGCCTTCTTGATCCAGCAAGAGAGACGGAGAGGTAGATGAGTTCTCCGGCAGTGTGACGGCGCTCCGGAGGTTGGTGGTGATCTAATCTCAGCAGGGCTCCGCCCGAGCTCCGCAGAAACGCGATCTAGAGGTAAAACCGTGGAGGTATGTGGTCGGGCTGCCGTGTCAAAAGTCGTCTCAAATCAGCCCTAATAGCTCCATATATATATATATATGAGGAGGGGAGGGGAGGCTTGCCTTGAGGCTCAAGGAGCCCCAAGGGCTGCGCCACCAAGGGAGGAGGAGTCCTCCTCCAATCCTAGTCCAACTAGGATTGGAAGGTGGAGTCCTTCTCTTCTTTCCCACCTCCCTTTTTTTCTTTTCACTTTGATTTTCTATCTATGGCGCATAGGGCCTTCTTGGGCCGTCCCACAAGCCCACCAAGGGCTGGTGCGCCACCCCCAAGGCCTATGGGCTTCCCCGGGGAGGGCTGCCCCCCCCCCCCCCCCCCCCGCGGTGAACACCCGGAACCCATTCGTCATTCCCGGTACATTCCCGGTAACTTCGAAAAACTTCCGGTAATCAAATGAGGTCATCCTATATATCAATCTTCATTTCCGGACCATTCCGGAAACCCTCGTGACGTCCGCGATCTCATCCGGGACTTCGAACAACATTCGGTAACCAACCATATAACTCAAATACACATAAAACAACGTCGAACCTTAAGTGTGCAGACCCTGCGGGTTCGAGAACTATGTAGACATGACCCGAGTGACTCCTCGGTCAATATCCAATAGCGGGACCTGGATGCCCATATTGGATCCCACATATTCTACGAAGATCTTATCGTTTGAACCTCAGTGCCAGGGATTCATATAATCCCGTATGTCATTCCCTTTGTCCTTCGGTATGTCACTTGCTCGAGATTCGATCGTCAGTATCCGCATACCTATTTCAATCTCGTTTACCGGCAAGTCTCTTTACTCGTTCCGTAATACAAGATCCCGCAACTTACACTAAGTTACATTGCTTGCAAGGCTTGTGTGTGATGTTGTATTACCGAGTGGGCCCCAAGATACCTCTCCGTCATATGGAGTGACAAATCCCAGTCTCGATCCATACTAACTCAACGAACACCTTCGGAGATACCTGTAGAGCATCTTTATAGTCACCCAGTTACGTTGCGACGTTTGATACACACAAAGCATTCCTCCGGTGTCAGTGAGTTATATGATCTCATGGTCATAGGAACAAATACTTGACATGCAGAAAACAGTAGCAACAAAATGACACGATCTACATGCTACGTCTATTAGTTTGGGTCTAGTCCATCATGTGACTCTCCTAATGACGCGATCCAGTTATCAAGCAACAACACCTTGTACATAGTCAGAAGACCCTGACTATCTTTGATCAACTGGCTAGCCAACTAGAGGCTTGCTAGGGATGGTGTTTTGTCTATGTATCCACACATGTATATAAGTCTTCATTCAATACAATTATAGCATGGATAATAAACGATTATCTTGATACAGGAATTATAATAATAACTATATTTATTATTGCCTCTAGGGTATAATTCGAACAACTATGGCCCCCCGGTCTATTCACTTATATATTCACAAAACTTATATTTTCCTCACCGTTCTTTTTTTTATTTTTTTGCAATTTACAATTGTCACACCTCATCTACTTTCAAATAATGAGATCAAGGGGATTGACAACCCTACTACCCACGTTGGGTGCAAGTTCTTTGCTCTTTTGTGTGCAGCCGCTGAAGACGGATGAGGATTTATATTCCTATTAGTTTGATAAACCTTTGTTTCTTAACTGGGGGAAAAATACTTACCCGTATTGTGTTGCAACTACCCTTTCCTCTTCATGGAAAATCCAACGCGGACCACAAGTATCAAGCCCCTATTGACATGAACTTCCCACACCATGGGCACGCTCTCCTAGCCACTTTCACACAAATTGGTTCCCAATCCTCTATCGCGAGCTTCTTGGTCGCTATTGGTAAACCCAGGTGTTTGATCGGGAGCGGGAGCGTGCCCACCTCATAGTTTAGCCAATCTGCAACCCTCATCCCTTTGGCCTCCTCCGTCCCCATGGGGATGACCTCATACTTGTGGAAGTTAATCTTCATTCCCGACATAGCCTCGAAAGCTAGTAAGATCAACTTAACCGTAGCCACATTATGGGTGACCAGCTCGAACAACAACATAGTATCGTCAGCGTACTGAAGTTGGGACACCCCCTGGTATAAGATGCCCAACCACAACGTTAAAGTGTCCCGACACCCTAGCTTTGTCCAGCATCATTGATAGCACATCAACTACAAAGTTAAAAAGTAGCGGTGACACTCGGTCTCCCTATCTCAGCATGTGCTTATTGCAAAAGTTTGGTCCCACTTCCTCGTTAATGGCGATCGTAGTCCAGCTTCCCGAGAGCAACTACAAGATTCGCTGCACCCATGCAACGTCAAAACCTTTGGCCAGGAGCACCTCCCTAAGGAACTCCCAATAAACCAATCATACACTTTTTGGAAATCTAACTTAAACAATATTGCCTTTTGGCGCATCCGCTTAATCTCATGCACAATCTCTTGAAGAGCCACCGGCCTTTCCAAGATGTTTCGCCCATGAATGAAAGAAAATTGACATTTGTTAATCACGTGGTGCGCCACAGGAGACATCCTAGTCACGACCACTTCGGCACATATCTTGAATGGGACGTTAAAAAGAGCGATCGGCCTAAATTGCCTGAACGTGTCCGCGCCATGGACCTTAGGAATAAGCGACATGATAGCATAGTTCACGCGAGAGATTTCGACCATTCCGTGTGAGAAGCCCTTGCAAATGTCAACAATCAACTCCCGAAAGGCGGGCCAAAACGCTTTGAACATCCAGACTGGCCACCATCAGGTCGAAATGCAGTGTCGCTTTTCATTGCCGCCAAAGCCACATCCACCTCCTCCAAGGAAAACACCAGCAGTAGGCCCTCGTTTTCCTCGGGGAAGACACGTTGATCTTGTCCCCGCAAGTCAGTATTGATGCCCCAAGCTTGGGTTCCTCCGAGCCCATCATCTTCACATAAGACTCATATACGTGTGCAGCAATCGTGTCTTGCGTGGGCAGGAGCCCCTGCTTAGATTCCAGCTGCAAGATTGAGCATTTTCGCTTGTGACCGTTGGCGAAGGCATGAAAGTAGGACGTGTTCGCGTCCCCTTTGAGTGCCCGCTTTAGACAACCCCGACGCCGGCAATATTCCTCCTCGTCCGTGATGATAGCCAACACCTGGTCCTCAAGAGCGTAGCGTGATACGTCTCCAATGTATCTATAATTTTTGATGGTTCCATGCTATTATCTTGTCAAACTTTGGATGTTTTGTATGCCTTTTATATCTTTTTTGGGACTAACTTATTAACTCAGTGCCAAGTGCCAGTTCCTGTTTTTTCCGTGTTTTGACCCTTTTCATAGGAGGATTTTAAACGGTGTCCAAACGGAATAAAACTTCCAAAAAGATTTTTTCCGGAACAGAAGATACGCACGAGACTTGAGAACCAAGGCAGGGGCCACCAGGGGACCCCACAAGCCCCCTAGGCACGGCCGGGGGGGTCAGCGCCTAGCAGGCTTGTTGGCCCCCTGTGGCTCGTCTGCCCTACCTCTTCCGCCTATAAATTTAGAAAAATTCCAAAACTGCGAGAGAGATCCACGAAAATACTTTTCCGCCGCCGCAAGCTTCTGTCTCCGCAAGATCCCGTCTGGGGCATGTTTTGGTGCCCTGCCGGAGGGGGGATTCGGATACGAAGGGCTTCTTCATCAACACCATGACCTCTCCGATGATGCGTGAGTAGTTCACCATAGACCTTCGGGTCCATAGCTAGTCGCTAGATGACTTCTTCTCTCTCTTGGATCTTCAATACAAAGTTCTCCATGATCTTCATGGAGATCTATTCGATGTAATCTTCTATGCGGTGTGTTTGTCGAGATTCGATGAATTGTGGATTTATGATCAGATTATTTATGAATCCTATTTCAGTTTCTTCTGATCTCTTATATGCATGATTTCATATCCTTGTAATTCTCTTCGAGTTGTGGGTTTTGTTTGGCCAACTTGATCTATGATTCTTGCAATGGGAGAAGTGCTTGGTTTTGGGTTCATACCGTGTGGTGACTTCTCCTAGTGACAAAAGGGGCAGCGAGGCACGCATCGTGTTGTTTCCATCAAGGGTAAAAAGATGGGGTTTTCATCATTGGTTTGAGTTTATCCCTCTACATCATGTCATCTTGCTTAAGGCGTTACTCTGTTCGTCATGAAATCAATACACTAGATGCATGTTGGATAGTGGTCAATGTGTGGAGTAATAGTAGTAGATGCAGAAAGTATCGGTCTACTTGTCTCGGACGTGATGCCTATATGTATGATCATTGCCTTAGATATCGTCATGACTTTGCGCGGTTCTATCAAATGCTCGACAGTAATTTGTTCACCCACCGTATTATTTGCTATTTTGAGAGAAGCCTCTAGTGAACACTATGGCCCCCGGGTCTACTTCACACCATATTTTCAGCCTTACACTTTTACTTCGTTGCACTTTCCACCTTCAGATCTCACTTTTCAATCAAACTTGAAGGGATTGACAACCCCTTTATAGCGTTGGGTGCAAGATCTTTTGTGTTTGTGCAGGTACTCTGGACTTGGCGCGATTCTCCTACTGGATTGATACCTTGGTTCTCAAACTGTGGGAAATACTTACACTCCTGTGCTGGATCACCCTTTCCTCTTCAAGGGAAAAACAAACGCAAGCTCAAGAGGCAGCAGAAGGATTTATGGCGTCGTTGCCGGGGAGGATCAAGTCAAGAACTCATCCAAGTAAGTGTCGAAAACTCATCTCTTGCATTTACTTTTTTGCCTCTTGTTTTCCTCTCCCCCACTTCTGAAAAACAAAAATTTACAAAAATATTTGCCTTTTTTTCATTTGCCTTTTTCGTTCGCCCTTTTCTCTCGCTTGCTTTCTGTTCGTTTGTGTGGGATAGTCTACCTATCCTCATTGCTAGACCCACCGCTTCGAATGATACTCTCGATAACGAAGTTCTCAATTTCAAACAAAATGAGGAAGAAAACTTAAAGGATGCTTGGTATAGGATTTGCAATGCTCAGAGTAGATCTACTCGTAAGCAATCTACTACCGTCGTGCTTCGCAGTTTTTATGTGGGTATTTATCATTGGAATAGGTATATTCTTGACACCATCGTAGGCGTAAATTTCTTGGGTAACCATACCGTTGATTCTTATGCAGCAGTAATAAATTTGGTAGGCTCACCCCCACTCATGGTTAATGGAACTACCTTAACTCTGGAACATGTGATGCGTAGGCTGGACGTCATTGAAAATAAAGTTGCTACAATCAAACTCGCTGAGGATTTGGATAAAAAGATCCACAATCAAATCACTCAGTACGGATCCAAGGTGGGAATGGTTTTGAAAAATTTAAAGGAGAAGGAACCCACAGTTAACGAAAAACTAGGTCATGATTCCGCTAGGATTGGCAAACTAGAGGATGTTATAACCAACTTGGGTTCCGCTTTTGCCGTTGTGCAGAATACTCCAAATTTTGCCCACAATAAGGCCACCAAGTCTGTTTTTGTTCCTAAAAATAGTGGTGAATCATCTAGTAAGAAAGATGAAGACCTTAAGATGATGAGTGATCACGCTACTTATGGTTTGAGCACCAAAGACGATGATACGTGATTCTATCGCCTTATGCCTAGCTAAGGGCGTTAAAGAATAGCGCTTGTTGGGAGGCAACCCAATGAATGTATCTTTTTCTTTATGTTTTGTAGCGTCCACACTATCATAATTCTATTATGATTCTGTCTTTTGTGTTTCTTTTTCTGTTTGAGCCAAGCAAAACCTTTATGATTAGTCTTGGTGATGGTTGCTTGATCCTGCTGGAAAAAGACAAAAACTTTTCGCTCACGAGATAATTTTTCATTTTTATTCAGAAAGATATTTTGAGTTGATTCTTTTTTCTGCTGGTTGATATTACTTTTTCCCAGGCAGTCATAATTGTTCAGAATTTTTGAGGTATCATAAGTATACGAAGTATACAGATTGCTACAGACTGGTCTGTTTTTGACAAATTCTGTTTTTGTTGAGTTGGTTGCTTGTTTTGATGAAACTATGGATAGTATCGGGGGGTACTAGCCATGGAAAAGTGAGAATACAGTAATCTAACACCAATATAAATATAAATCAAGATTGCTACAGTACCTAAAGAGGTGGTAGTTTGTTTTCTTGTGCTAATGATATCACGAGTTTCTGTTTAAGTTTTGTGTTGTGAAGTTTTCAAGTTTTGGGTGATGTTCTCATGGACAAAGGGATAAAGAGTGTAAATAGCTCAAGCTTGGGGATGCCCAAGGCATCCCAAGACAAATTCAAGTATACCAAAAAGCCTAAGCTTGGGGATGCCCCGGGAAGGCATCCCCTCTTTCGTCTTCAATCCATCAGTAACATTACTTTGAGCTATATTTTTATTCACCACATGATATGTGCTTTGCTTGGAGCGTCTTGTATCGTAGGAGTCTTTTCTTTTTGTTGTGTCACAATCATCCTTGCTGCACACCTTTTGAGAGAGACATGCACTCATCATGAATTTGCTAGAATGCTCATCGTGCTTCACTTATATCTTTTTAGCTAGATAATTTTGCTCTATGTGCTTCACTTAGATCTTTTAGAGCACGGAGGTGCGTGACTTGGTAGTTGGTTTGTGCTATGAAAATAGTCCCGAAGGTGATAGGTACCCAAAGAGGATACAAAAAACTTCCATCTTCATGTGCATTGAGTAGAAAGAGAAGTCTGATTCCTCTCAATTAGTTTTGAGACGTGGATTTGGTAATATTAAGAGTTATGTTAGTAGGATGTTGTGAATCTAGAAATACTTGTGTTGAAGTTAGTGATTCCTGTAACATGATCGTATGGTGAACCGCTATGTTAGGAAGTCCGAGTATAATTGATCTATTGATTGTCATCCTTTGTGTTACGGTCGGGATCGCGCGATGGTTAACACCTACCAACCCTTCCCCTAGGAGTATGCGTTTAGCACTTTGTTTTGATTACTAATAAAAACTTTCACAACAAGTATGTGAGTTCTTCATGACTAATGTGATTCCATGGTATAGATGAACTTTCACCTTCCACCATTGCTAGCCTCTCTAGTACCGCGCAATTTTCGCCGGTGCACAAACCCACCATATGCCTTCCTCAAAACAGCTACCATACCTACCTACTATGGCATTTTCATAGCCATTCCGAGATATATTGCCATGCAACTCCCAACGTTCTGTCTTATGACTTGTGCCGTCACTCTCATATTGCCATTGCATGATCATAAGATAGCTAGCGAGATGTTTCAACATCATATGCCAAGCTAGATCGTTGCACATCCCAGTATACTGTCGGAGGCATTTCCTATAGAGTCATCATCGTTCAGAGCTTTGAGTTGCGAGTAAATAAAAGTGTGATGATCGTCATTATTAGAGCATTTTCCCATGTGAGGAAATAAAAAAAGAGTCCAAAGTTGCCCACATAAAAAAAGAGGCCAAAGAGCCCAAGTAATAGAAAAAAAGAGAAGGGACAATGCTACTATCTTTTTCCACACTTGTGCTTCATAATATCACCATGTTCTTCATGATTGAGAGCCTCTTGTTTTGTCACCACCATATGCTAGTGGGAATTTTCATTATATAACTTGGCTTGTATATTCCAATGATGGGCTTCCTCAAATTGCCCTAGGTCTTCGTGAGCAAGCAAGTTGGATGCACACCCACTAGTTCTCCTTTTGAGCTTTCACATACTTATAGCTCTAGTGCATCCTTTGTATGGCAATCCCTACTCATTCACATTGATATCTTTTAATGGGCATCTCCATAGCCCTTTAATACGCCGAGTCAATGTGACCATCTCCTCCTTTTTGTCTCACAACCACCACCACACTCTATTCCACCTATAGTGCTATATCCATGGCTCACGCTCATGTATTGCGTGAGAGTTGAAAAAGGTTTGAGAAAGTAAGAGTGCGAAAACAATTACTTGGCCAATACCGGGGTTGTGCATGATTTAAATTAGTTGTGTGAGGATGATGGAGCATAGCTAGACTATATGATTTTGTAGGGATAACTTTCTTTGGCCTTGTTATTTCGAAAGTTCATGATTACCTTGCTAGTTTGCTTGAAGTATTATTGTTTTCATGTCAATAGCAAACTATTGTTTTGAATCTTACGGATCTGAACATTCATGTGACATGAAAAAAGTTACAAAGGACAACTATGTTAGGTAGCATTCCACATCAAAAGTTCAGTCTTTATCACTTCTCTACTCGAGGACGAGCAGGAGTTAAGCTTGGGGATGCTTGATACGTCTCCAACGTATCTATAATTTTTTATGGTTCCATGCTATTATCTTGTCAAAATTTGGATGTTTTGTATGCCTTTTATATCTTTTTTGGGACTAACTTGTTAACTCAGTGTCAAGTGCCAGTTCCTGTTTTTTCCGTGTTTTTTACCCTTTTCAGAGGAGGATTTTAAACGGTGTCCAAACGAAATAAAACTTCCGAAAATATTTTTTTCTGGAACAGAAGATACGCACGAGACTTGAGAACCAAGGCAGGGACCACCAGGGGATCCCACAAGCCCCCTAGGCGCGGCCAGGGGGGCCGCGCCTAGCAGGCTTGTGGGGCCCCTGTGGCTCGTCTGCCCTACCTCTTCCGCCTATAAATTCAAAAAAATACCAAAACTGCGAGGGAGATCCACGAAAATACTTTTCCGCCGCCGCAAGCTTCTGTCTCCGCAAGATCCCATCTGGGGCACGTTCTGGTGCCCTGCCGGAGGGGGGATCCGGATACAGAGGGCTTCTTCATCAACACCATGACCTCTCCGATGATGCGTGAGTAGTTCACCATAGACCTTCGGGTCCATAGCTAGTAGCTAGTAGCTAGTAGCTAGATGACTTCTGCTTTCTCTTGGATCTTCAATACAAAGTTCTCTATGATCTTCATGGAGATCTATCCGATGTAATCTTCTTTTGCAGTGTCTTTGTCGAGAGACGATGAATTGTGGATTTATGATCAGATTATCTATGAATCTTATTTGAGTTTCTTCTGATCTCTTAGATGCATGATTTCATATCCTTGTAATTCTCTTCGAGTTGTGGGTTTTGTTTGGACAACTTGATCTATGATTCTTGCAATGGGAGAAGTGCTTGGTTTTGGGTTCATACCGTGCGGTGACCTCTCCCAGTGACAGAAGGGGCAGCAAGGTACGCATCGTGTTGTTGCCATCAAGGGTAAAAAGATGGGGTTTTCATCATTGGTTTGAGTTTATCCCTCTACATCATGTCATCTTGCTTAAGGCGTTACTCTGTTCGTCATGAACTCAATACACTAGATGCATGATGGATAGCGGTCGATGTGTGGAGTAATAGTAGTAGATGCAGAAAGTATCGGTCTACTTGTCTCGGACGTGGTGCCTATATGTATGATCATTGTCGTAGATATTATCATGACTTTGCGCGGTTCTATCAATTACTCGACAGTAATTTGTTCACCCACCGTAATATCATAGCCACCCTAGGCCAGTTAATGTCAGCGTTATTCTTATCCGACCCAGACAGATAAGGTTAAAATTGCCACCCATCACAAGGTGTAGGGACGCGGCATCCACCGCCAGGGCAACTCCCTGAATCTCCCCCAAGAAATCAGCGGAGTACGAGTGATCGACAGGGCCGTAGACCATCATCACCACCCATTCCCGAACGGTAGCACGATGACGAATATGCGCAGATAAGTAATAAGAGCCCGAAGCCCACCCAAGCACATCACTACACTCCTTGCTGCAGCCTAGCGACATACGTCCTGGATGCCCCAATGCCGAATCCCATCATTCCTAGAACCCTAGTGTATATTAGGTAATCATATTTTTAGAAACATCTAGGACATAGAAAATGTGACTTGCAAGTTGAGTTCAGTAATAAAATCATCGGAGAACCAAAAATTATGTTGATGGTAATTAGTTTGTTTTGGAGCAAATGGGATGTCGTACTGATTTCTCAAATTAAAAATTGAATTGGTTTAAACATTAAAAGTTATTCATCATAGTTCAATTTATGACACTAAAACATCCATCGTAAAGAGAGACGGGTGTATTTAGACTCAACTTAACGAATCAGGTTTGCTTGTCTCCGCGTGGTATAACTTATTAGTATGTAGCGTGAATTTACACTCCTGCAAATTAAAGCACTGTTTCAAGCATTTAGTAATTTTTCAGATGTAATGTACTTCCTTCGTTCCTAAATATAATCTTTGTAGAGATTTCACAACCGACTACATACAAAGTAAAAAAGAATGAATCTACTACGCTCTAAATCATGTATACATACATCCGTACTTAGCTCCCATTAAATCTCTAGAAAGGTTTATATTTAAAAAACAAGGAATATGATTTACTATAATACTCCCCCGTCCGGAAATACTTGTCCCAAAAATGAATATAATGGATGTATCTATAACTAAAATAAGCCTAGATACATTCATCTCTATTTTTTTAGGGGTGAAAACTGCTTTATTGATCACTATTGCGGATTACAGGAATAATAGTAGTATCAAAGGGTTCGAGTAGCCACACATGGCGTCCCTCCCCTAAATGCAGAGCATATCTAGCTAAGTGGTGAGCTTCCATGTTGGATAATCTTCCTTCATGGGTAAACAAAATATGTTGAAAGTCACTCCTTCCATCAGATATTTCCTTTATAAATGGGCCGGTTATTCCTTCAGATCCCAAGTTGATTTCTTGGATAGCAGTCAGACAATCAGAAGCCACTGCAACCTTCTGCAGTAATAAGTCTCGTCCCAAAGATTGAGCTTCGCGGCACGGAAGGGTTTCCAAAATTAGAGGATCAGTTAAACCATGGAAGACAATGGCTGATGAGCCCAGATAAGCTCCCTGCTCGTCCCTGTAGACTGCACTAATCGCTCCTATGGGAGGAGCTTTGCAAACTGCACCGTCGACATTGATCTTTGTCCAACCCGCAGGGAGCTTGATCCATCGCCGAGTACCGGAGTGAACTGGTTTAGGGGTTGATCTTGATGATGTCTTGTTCAGTTCCAACTCTGCTATATAGCGGTTGACGAAGGCTAGTGTAGCTCCTGGGCTTTGATGTTCTCCTTCATGAATAAGCTTGCGTCGGCCGAACCAGATCGCCCAGAGTGTTACCGTGATCTTGGTCATCTCGGTCGCAGAAACTGATTATCGCATGGAGAATAGCCAAGACTTCGCGTTTGGTTCCGCAGTAGCCAACATGTGCTCCACTAGCTCTGAATTGTGTAGTACCCAGACACAGCGAGCCATGGTGCATGTAAGCAGGGAGTGGATCCAAGAATCCTCTGCCCCGCATATCGCGCATGCCCGGGAGGGTGCCATATTGCGGTGGTGTCGAACATCTGCTGTCGGTAGAGATGTCTGGGCCAATCTCCACAGGAAGATCTTGATTTTCGAAGGGACATGTATCCGCCACAACTCATCCCAACATTTCCTCTCTCTGGTGACGTCCACCGGGCCGCCATTGCCTTCGAGCCAGGCCTCCCTTCGGAGCTTAGTAGTAATGAGCATGCGATAACAAGACTTGACGGAAAACGAGCCTTTCTTATCCTGTGACCATGAGCAGTAATCTTCATAGTGTGTGGTGCTTAGAGGGATGTTGAGAATCACGTCTGCATCAATCGGTAGAAAAGTTGAGGTGATCAACTCCCGGTTCCACCTGGCTGATGTGTGATCGATAAGCTCTGCAACCATGGTAGGACGTTGGGTCGTAAGACATGCAATAGGTCGCATGGAAGCTTCTTTAGGGAGCCAATTGTGGTTCCATATCTCTGTGGTTGAGCTGTCTCCGATCCGTTTGATCAGTCCTAACTTGAGAATCTCCTTCCCCTCGATGATTGCTCGCCATATTTGTGATGGGTTATTCCCAAGCTCAGAATCCAGGAAGCAAGTAGAGGGGTAGTATCGTGCCTTTAGGATCCTGCCACTTAAGGATTCTGGAGCCTTGAGCAGGTGCCAAGCTTGTCTAGCAAGTAAGGCGAGGTTAAATAGTTCAATGTCTTTAAAACCCAATCCACCTTCATATTTAGGCTGTGTCATCACCTCCCACGATACCCAGCTCGTCTTCCTTTCACCGTCCTTACTACCCCACCAGAACTTCCTAATGAGGGAGTTGATGTGGAGGCACAAACCGAGGGGAAGTTTAAAGCACGCCATAGAGAAGACCGGGACTGCTTGCGCAATGGACTTTATAAGAACTTCCTTCCCTCCCGAGGATAATATCTTTTCCATCCATCCTTTCACTTTATCCCAAACCCTATCTTTCAGATATTTAAAGGCCCCATTTTTGCTGCTACCAACATCTGTGGGCATGCCCAGATATTTGTCATTCAGACTCTCATTGTGCACATTGATAATGTTCTTAATACTCTCCTTCTCTACATCTGGACAACCTTTACTGAAGAAAGCGGAGGACTTAGATTGGTTAATTCTCTGCCCCGAAGCGTTGCAATAGGTTTCCAGCAAAGAAGATACCATAGTAGCTCCCTGAAAACTCGATTTGAAAAACAACAGGCTATCATCAGCAAACAGTAAGTGACTTACTGGCGGAGCCGTTGGTGCCACTTTAATTCCGTGAATAGGTGATGACTCATTGTGGTTTTTGAGGAGGCACGAGAGGCCCTCTGCTGCCAACAAGAAGAGATAGGGTGATAGTGAATCTCCCTGCCGTATCCCTCTCGTAGGAGTGAATTGTTCCAGTTTCTTCCCGTTAAATAAGACCGAAAACGTAACTGAGCTCACCATCCTCATGATAAGATCAACCCAGGCTGGTGCAAAACCCAGTCTGGTCATCATAGCGCTCAGATATGTCCATTCCAAACGGTCATATGCTTTCATCATGTCTAGTTTCAAGGCACAGAATCCATTCCTCTTCGATTTGCTTCGTTTCATAAAGTGCAGACATTCATAGGCAGATATTATGTTGTCTGTAATAATTCTTCCTCCAACAAAAGCTGATTGTTCTTCTGATATGATCTCAGGGAGGATGGTTTCAATCTATTTTCTATGACCTTGGATGCTATTTTATAAAGAACATTACAAAGACTTATCAGACGGAATTGTGTGAGGAGTGTGGGGCTTGTTACCTTTGGTATCAACACCAGAATAGTATCATTCAAGATAGCCACTTCATCTTCTCCCTTTAGAATTTTTAAGGTGACTGCAGTGATTTCAGTGCCACATACATCCCAGCAGCGTTGGAAAAAATGGGCAGGAAACCCATCAGACCCTGGCGCTTTTGTGGGTGCCATTTGGAATAAAGCCTCCTTCACCTCTTCTTGAGTAAAGTCCGATGTAAGAAGATTATTCATCTCAGTGGTGACTTTACATGGAACCCTGTTAAGTACTTCCTCCATATTTGATGTACCTTCAGATGTGTAGAGATGTTTATAGAAATCGGTGACCATGTGTTCTAGCTCAACAACATTATCAAATGTAGTGCCATCCTCACGTACCAGAGACTTGATTCTGTTTTTGCGTCTACGCTTGCTTTCCCGTAGATGAAAGAACTTTGTATTTCTGTCGCCCTCTTTGAGCCATGTTACCCGGGACCTTGACGCCACATCACCTCCTCTCTGTAATAGAGCTCGGACAGTCTATCTCTGATCTTTATTTCAACCCTAGAAGATTGGGTACGCCTTTGGTCTGCCCGTAGGTTTGCCAGATCTCCGTTCAGCCGTTTGATCTCCTTCCTCACATTACCGAAGGTATTTTTATCCCAGCGCCCGAGGCCTTTTGCCAAAGCATCTATCTTCCCTTTCAAATCTGCTACTGTATCCACTCCAGGGCCCTACCAATGTTGTTGCACCTCCTCTTGGAAACCATCATGGGATTCCCACATCATCTCATATTTAAAAGTTTGCTTTACGAGCCTGCTCAGTTGGCCTTCGGTTTCAAGCAAGATGGGGCTATGATCAGATGTGGCAGCCACTTTGTGCGCTAATCTTGCATTTGGGAATATAGACAACCACTCCGCAGTAGCTAAGACTCTGTCTAATCGGACGCGGGTATAGGTTCCTCCCGCGACCCTTCTTTCGAAGGTCCATCTCGGTCCAGTGAATCCCAGATCAGAGAATCCGCAAACATCAACGGCATCACGAAACCCATTGACCTGTGTCATGCTGCGGTGGCTTGATCCCTCGTACTCGTCCAGACGCAAGACTTCGCTGAAGTCCCCCAAACACAACCAAGGACGATCCGTCGCCGAAGCTAATGATCGAAGTAGATCCCAGGTTATACCTCTTTCCTCCACCCTTGCTTCCCCATAAACCACCGTCTATCTCCATTGTTCCACCCCCGGCATGGTGATGAGTGCATCATTGTGATATTCAGAGTAACCAAGAATCTCAAGCTTTATTGAATCATTCCAAAAGATCCCTAAACCTCCACTTCTACCAGAGCTACTAACAGCGAAAGAAAGATCGAACCCTAATGAACTTGCCAAGCTTTCTACTCTTCCTCCAGGGAGTTGAGTTTCCACAATGCATGCCACCATTGGAGTATATTGCCTCACAAGATTGCGAAGCTCACGAACTGTCTCGGGTCTACCAGCCCCTCGACAGTTCCAGCAAAGAAGACTCATTGAACCCGGCGACGCTCCTTGCAGGAGCCCGCCAAATCGCTCATAGTATTTGTTATTTTATATGGTGAAGAACCTGCCTTGTACTTCTTTCGATCCCTTGGTGCAAGGTACGCCTGCGGAGGTGGTGGAGTATGCTCCGGGAGTTCAGATGCCTCCCTCATACTGGTCGTGCACTGGTGATCACCCCCTTGATCCGTCAGCCCTGCTGTAGTAGCATTGGACATGTCCAGCCTCTTCTTTGCAGAAGATTCAGTCTGGGGAGGTTCCCTCTCGTCCTGCTCCATCTGCATTGGTTTCATTGGGCTCTCAGCCATGTCCTCGACGTTCTCGTCCTCGCTCATCCCTGCCTCCTGCGAAGAGCGTTTCTTTGCTGCATTCATCTCTAGAACAAGTATTTCCGAACGGAGGGAATACTAATTTGTAGTTGGACCCCTCCCATCTCGCGGCCCCGGGCAGTCGCCCGTTTTGCCCGGCGCATGGGCCGGCCCTGCGTAGACAGGCGGGCCACCTTTCCCCCGAGTAACCGGAGCCGGGATCTGACACGTTTGCTCGCTTTCTCGCGAGACCCCGTCTCCTCCCTCGTGCCTGCCCTCTCTTAAAACCCTCCTCCAATCCAAAACAGATAAACAGCCCTCCCACCGACGACGCCACCGCCCAAACCCCAACCCAGTACGTACCATCGTACCGTCCCCGGATTACCCGTCGACTCGGTCTCCTCTTTTCTGCCCCGAAATAGATCCAAGCGTGAGAAACGTGGCGCGGTTCCTGCTTGCTAGCTGTGCTGCAGGTTTGATTTCCCGGGAGGCGTACGTATCTGTCGATCCACCGGCGCGTAACCTCGGATCAGCTTCTCGTTTCGCGCTCCCTCGGCCCCTTCGTCGCCGGTTGATTGATCGGAAGGACAGACACTCATGGAGTGGAACTTCGGGCCCGAGGAGCAGGTCCTGTGGCCGGCGTCGGCCCTCGCCGGCGTCCTCATGTGCGCCGCCGTAAGCTCTCCGCTCCCACTCCTTTTCTTGCTCTCGGTTCATCCGCTGTCCGTGGTTTAATTTCCGAGACCCTGTGTTCATGCTTGCTCGAGCTCGGTTATTTGAGATATTAATTATTTTACCTACCTATTCCGATTGCTTTCCTGTTATCTGGGGAGGAGTCCAAATCAAGTAGTACTGCATTTCTCCGTCTTGTTAGGGGAAGAAGAGGAGGCTGTTGGCGTCTTTGTTGCTGGCGCAGTTAATGCAGGTTGCATCAGCTAGCCCTGCGGTTTTGTTGGCAGCTATGCTTGCTGGTGAAGTTTTGCGGGCGTTAGCTGTAGCACTTAGTAGTTAGTAGTACAACACTAGTCAATGGTGCAGATACTTGTCAATCGTCGATGTCGCTTTTAGCAATCGAGACTGGCAGTGATGACACTGATACGTACCAACGATTCAACTGAACAAGCTGACTCTTTTTTTCTTTCTTTTTTTGCGTGGTTGCTATCCGCATTGAATTTCTCTAGTTGGTGCAATGCAAATTACCTGTCGAGGGGAAGGTGCACCAGCATCAGATTAGCAGAAGTGCGTAGACCTTGCTATCTCGCGTTGCAGTATTCTTGCCTGCTCTGGCTCTTTGGCGCAACAGAGGCCAGTATGTGATCAGTGCTACTAACTATATGAAAATTTGCCGAAAATTCAATGTTCGTGCAAACCGATGGATATCTTAAACTGGACATACATGTTTAAAAAAAATTACACTGAAGATAATCTGAGTCTCATTGTGTATGTAGAAGGGAAGATAATAAGTTTGATATTGCACGATGTTCTAAGAAAAATGCATACGTGGACACTGCATGTTATACAAAACTGCTTATTTTTCGTTGAAATGTCGAACTTTGTGAGATAGCAAAAACAATAATTGGGGCGCTAGAAGTTGCTGTATTAGACTCTCTCTTTTCCTTGTTGTCTTTTTTATGCAGGCCACCGTTCTTTTTCACGGACATTTATATTTCCGTAGGACATTATGTGTACACAAAAATTTTCAGAAGTATTTGAATTTTTAAATATTTTTTGTGTGGAGCTCGAAAGCCCAAATTCATCTCTCCTGTTAGTACCTAGGCTACATATCACATAGTAAATTTTGGCTTTCATTCCTGAAACATACTGATTCTGAATTGAAAACTTTGCTCCTCTATTTCTGAAGTTGTCGTCTTAGAACGTTTTCTTTTTTAAAAGGATCTTATAAAGAACATTGTTCTCGGCTATTTAATACTCCCTCTGTGGCTCCATCCCAAAATAAGTGACTCAAAAATGACTCAGTTTTGTACTAATTTTAGTACAAAGTAGAGTCATTTTTGAATCATTTATTTTGGAATGGAGGGAGTACTACATTGTTTCTTGCTGCAAGAATTCATAATTTTGTCCTTGCAGGTGTATGATATAACTAGAAAGGTTAGCTCATCGTGCTTCAAGTGTTATGACGGGTTAAGCCCAATGCAAAAGCTTGAGTGGAATAATAGGTAATATTTACTTCGACACGACGTTATTGCTGTATATGTTCTTATCACAGTTGACCTTTTGTTTTAGTAAGTCTAAATGTGTGTATAACTAACTGACAGGGGCTTCTCTACGGTCCATGCATTGGTTGCTGCTGCCGTTTCCTTTTACTTGGTCATGATATCTGGCCTCTTCAGTGAAGATGTCAATGACATAATCATTGATAGAAAGTCATGGTTATCTGATTCCATGTTTGGGGTAAGCTATGCATTGCAAGTGCATATCTAGCTAGCTTCGCGGAGCGAGCCAAATTTGTTTCTCAATCTGCATGTCTTTCAGAACAAATGGACAAGAAAAGTTCCTCTGCGTACATATTGATTGAACTTTGAACACACCTTATTACTTATGCAGGTCTCGATCGGATACTTTTTCACAGACTTGGCGATGATCCTATGGTATTTTCCATCTTTAGGTGGAAAGGAATTTGTAAGTATTACAAGCATATACTGTCTCTGAAGAAGATCAATGTGCGTTGATTTCTTACTGATCAGGAGTTGTTTCTATGTAATTTTGTTCCAGCTCTTGCATCACGGACTTTCCATGTACGCGATCTGTCTTGCGTTGTTCAGTGGGAAAGCGCACATGTACATACTCATGGTCCTCTTCACTGAAGCCACCACTCCAATTGTGAACCTTAGATGGTAATATTTGATGCCACTAATACAGTCCTTGAAGAGTTCATGTTAAGATGTGTTGTTTCTGAAAATGATTATAACTTGGTGCAGGTACTTGGATGCTGCTGGTCAGAAGACTTCCAACCTCTACTTATACAACGGATTGGCTCTGTTTGCCGGATGGCTGGTATAGTACTCGCTGCTCTCATCATGATTTAACAGCCATCAGCCTTCCCTATATATGCTTTCCAGAAGTCATATAATATTCATGAAACTTGCATGTTAGAATTCTCAAAACTCTAGTTAGTTTCGGTGTCGGCAGCCTTTACCGTGCCCCGTACGCAACCCATCAACTACAGTCTTGCCCTTTCTGTCTTTTTATTACAAGAAAGATTCAGATGCTCAGAGATATGTTCCTACTAAATGTCTTTGCCTTTAACCTTTTTGTTGGAAAATATATGCTCGATACATTCCTCTTCATCTTAAGTCAAATGAAAATGCCAATTGTGTGCTGAGCGATCAGCCGACCATGCCATGCTAACGAGTTAATTCGAAGCATTTGTGACTAGATATGCCACAAACTATTTATTCATTGTCCTCTTTACTCTGGCATTAACGCATCTTCTGTCGGCTTGCAGATTGCTCGGATAATCTTGTTCGTGTATTTCTTCACTCATATCTACTTCCACTATGATCAGGTAATGCATGTCAGCGACCCATGGACCAACTGAAATAGCACTTCTGCTAATATATATAAAACTAGAGATCTAGCTAAATTTGCTTGATCAGTGTGATGCACTGTATTAAAGTTGCGGCGAAGTCCACATGTTCATGCTAAACACTATCCACGCTGAAAATACCATGGAAGTATATGACTGATTTAGTCTTCAGATTCAGACAGTTTTATTGATGCAACTGAAAACGTTTGGTATTGCATAAATTCAGACGTTTCGCTGATGGCACGCGCTGTGCTTGTTTTATTTCACATCACAGGTGAAGTCCATCTTCGCCCTGGGATTCTACACCATAATGACGGTGCCATCGACGCTGGCCGTGATGAACGTGTTCTGGTTCTGGAAGATATGCAGGGGGCTGGTGAGAACCCTGTCGAAGACGAAGATGCATACCGCAAACGGGAAGACGGATTAGAAGGAAGGACGATATATTGATAATATAACGATTCTTTCAGACAAAAAAAAGAAAAATTGACCGTTGTTCCTTGTAGATAAAAGCTCGGCTGATCAAATTTGAAGTGAAACCACGACACTTATTCTGACACGGAGGGAGTACGTCGGTGTCCGATTTCTTTTTCTCTGTAGCACGCCCATGGTTGATCTTGATGTGAGAGGTGACGAATGCAACTATTATTCTTTGTTACTTTGGTGGCAGCTCGCGGCCACGCGAGACCAACCCATCATCGTTGCTGAATCTGTTAAAGGCTATTCCTTTTTCCTCCGCCAACGTGAAAGGCTATTCAGAGGTGGGGTGTCGCAGCAAGCGCTCTCACATCGGCAGAGTACAGAATTCACGTGGGCGTGGGTCGATCTTGTTGGTGCCGAGCAACGTCCGAAGCGCCGCCGCGTCGGGCTCGTGTGTGTGTGTCGACCGCGTCGTGGGTGGACGCAAAAGCGTTCGTTTGCGCCGGGGACACCGTTGCCGCCTTTGCTCTCTGTCTCTCTCTCTGGCCGTTCTTGGTCGTTTCCCTCCAGATGGCACGCCACGCGCTGCTCAGCAGAGCCCAAGGCCAAGGGTTTGCACGTCACGCAACGGCGGAAGTAGTGCGGTGCACTCACGCAGAAACAAAAACCGGGCGCGCCATCATCACGTGAACTACTATCGTTTTCCTCGTGCTCGGGGTCGAAGAAAACGTACCTGCTTGGTGCAAAAGAAACAAAAGTCGGTTTTAAGTTGAACTTGTCACTCCTCGCAAAAAAAAAGTGGAGCTTATCACCAAATTTAAGTTGCACCTTTTTTTAGCTGATTATCTCTGCTACTCCCCTACTTTTATTTTTATTTAAGAAATAACTGGTGTTCCTTTTTACGCCAGGCACAACTCTTTGGCAACCGGTTTTCCTTTTCAGCAACGTTCCTCTATCTTTTTTTATCCAGCCGGTTTTCTTTTCGCCATTTCATGTTTGACCGAACCTTTCCAGTGTACTGTTCAATCACATTAATTTATTCACCTTCTGCATAAATTCCACCTTATTCTTACTATTTTGAAAAAAAATATAGCTTTATTTTCCTTCGAGTAGAACTCTTCGTCAACCGGTTTCCCCCTTCCATCACGTACCTCCACCGACCTTTTGTTATCTAATCCGTTTTTCATTTCATATTTGACCATACCTTTGCATTGATTTACTTAACTTTTGCATTAGTTTCATCTTTTAATGTAATGACCAAGATTCTCATCAAACTATAATATAAATCACAAACAAGGTTTCGTACAGATTTATGTAGACAATCGCATTAATATAGACAGGTAAGCACGAGCTAACATATCATAATATTTATATCTCGTTGCAACGTACAGTCATTGTCTTAGTAAGGATAAAGAAGATGACTATTTTTTCAATCATAAAGAGTGTCATCATGGTGTTCCCTAGAAAAATACATGGACTATTTTTCAGAAAAGAAATATATAAACTTACCACTTAATCTATCCACACCCGATATATATCTTATTACACGGATGAAACATACTAGACATAGAGTAGCTCACATAATACTAAGTAAACCCACACCTCCGGATCAACGACACGAGTGCTTTAGAATAATTGCCTCCAAGTTTTTGCTCATGTCATCCACACCATTCAAAGGCACATCAGAAATTTTCAACAATTTCTTACTTCATTTGGTATTTTTCGTGTATTTACTTATTTTTTTTTGAGCTAGTTGACCCTGAAATTGAAAAGCACTACAAATGAACCCTGAAAATGTTTAAAGTTGGCATGGTATCATCATTTCACCCACATAGCATGTGCTAAAAAGTTGTGAGCGTTTCGACAAAAACTGGATGCACTTCGTGTACAAAACGGACAATCTCTCTCGAAGTATGAGGGTTTGAACGAGAACTCATCTGTTACAACGGGATTTCATTTTTTCGAACTTATTTGAACTCCATCATTTTTGTGTGTTCAAAATGCACCATTCAAAGACACATCACAAATTTTTAACAATTTCTTACTTCATTTGGTATTTTTCGTGTATTTACTTTTTTTTGAGCTAGTTGATCCTGAAATTGAAAAACACTATAAATGAACTATGAAAATGTTGAAAGTTGGCATGGTATCATCATTTCACCCACATAACATGTGCTAAAAAGGTGAGAGGGTTTCGAACAGAACTGGATGCACTTCGTGTACAAAACGGACAACCTCTTTCGAAGTATCAGGGTTTCGAACAAGAACTCATGTGGTACAAAGAGATTTCATTTTTTTGAACTTACTTGAACTCCATACTTTTTGTGTGCTCAAAATGCACTATTGAAAGACACATCATAAATTTTCAACAATTTCTTACTTTATTTGGTATTTTTCGTGCATTTACTTTTTTTGAGCTAGGTGACCCTGAAATTGAAAAGCACTACAAATGAACTCTGAAAATGTTGAAAGTTGGCATGGTGTCATCATTTCACCCACATAGCATGTGCTAAAAAGTTGAGAGGGTCTCGACAAACACTAGATGCACTTCGTGTACAAAACGGACAATCTTTCTCGAAGTATCACGGTTTCGAACAAGAACTCATGTGTTACAAAGAGATTTCATTTTTTAAAATTTATTTGAACTCCATACTTTTTTGTGTTTTCAAAATGCACCATTCAAAGGCACATCACAAATTTTCAACAATTTCTTACTTCATTTGGTATTTTTCGTGTATTTACTTATTTTTTTTGAGCTAGTTGACCCTGAAATTGAAAAGCACTACAAATTAACTCTGAAAATGTTGAAACTTGGCATGGTATCATCATTTCACCCACATAGCATGTGCTCATAAGTTGAGAGGGTTTCGACAAAAACTGGATGCACTTCGTGTACAAAACGGACAATCTCTCTCGAAGTATGAGGGTTTCGAATGAGAACTCATCTGTTACAAAGGGTTTAAATTTTTTGAACTTATTTGTACTCCATACTTTTTGTGTGTTCAAAATGCACCATTCAAAGACACATCACAAAATTTCAATAATTTCTTACTTCATTTGGTATTTTTCGTGCATTTACTTTTTTTTAGCTACGTGACCCTGAAATTAAAAACCACTACAAATGAACCCTGAAAATGTTGAAAGTTGGCATGGTATGATCATTTCACCCACATAGCATGTGCTAAAAAGTTGAGAGGGCTTCGACAAAAACTAGATAGACTTCGTGTACAAAACAGACAATCTCTCTCGAAATATGAGGGTTTCGAACGAGAACTCATTTGTTACAAAGGGATTTCATTTTTTTGAACTTCATCGTTTTTGTGTGTTCAAAATGCACCATTCAAAGACACATCACAAATTTTCAATATTTTCTTATAAATTTGGTATTTTTCGTGCATTTACTTTTTTTTTTGAGCTAGTTGACCGTGAAATTGAAAAGCACTTCAAATGAACTCTAAAAATGTCGAAAGTTGCCATGGTATCATCATTTCACCCACATAGCATGTGCTAAAAAGGTGAGAGGGTTTCGAACAAAACTGGATGCACTTCGTATACAAAACGGACAATCTTTCTCGAAGTATGAGGGTTTCGAATGAGACTCATCTGTTACAAAGGGATTTCATATTTTTTAACTTATTTGAACTCCATAATTTTTGTGTGTTCAAAACGCACCATTCAAAGGCACATCACAAATTTTCAAAAATTTCTTACTTCATTTGGTATTTTTCGTGCATTTTACTTATTTTTTCGAGCAGGTTGACCGTGAAATTGAAAAGCACTACAAATGAACTCTGAAAATGTTGAAAGTTGGCATGGTATTATCATTTCACCCACATAGCATGTGCTAAAAAGTTGAGAGGGTGTCGACAAAAACTAGATGCACTTCATGTACAAAACGGATAATCTCTCTCGAAGTATCATAGTTTCGAACGAGAACTCATATGTTACAAAGAGATTTCATTTTTTTGAACTTATTTGAAATCCATACTTTTTGTGTGTTCAAAATGCACAATTCAAAGGCACATCACAAATTTTCAACAATTTCTTGCTTTTTTGGTATTTTCGTGCATTTACTTTTTTTTGAGCTAGTTGACCCTGAAATTGAAAAGCACTACAAATGAACTCTGAAAATGTTGAAAGTTGGCATGGTATGATCATTTAACCCACATAGCATGTGCTAAAAAGTTGAGAGGGTTCCGACAAAAACTGGATGCACTTCGTGTACGAAACACACAATCTCTCTCGAAGTATGAGGGTTTCGAACGAGAACTCATCTGTTACCAAGGGATTTCATTTTTTTGAACTTATTTGAAATCCATACTTTTTGTGTGTTCAAAATGCACCATTCAAAGGCACATCACAAATTTTCAACAATTTTCTTACTTCATTTGGTATTTTTCGTGCATTTACTTTTTTGTTTTGAGCTAGTTGACCCTAAAATTGAAAAGCACTACAAATGAACTCTGAAAATGTCGAAAGTTGGCATGGTAACATGATTTCACCCACATAGCATGTGCTAAAAAGTTGAGAGGGTTTCGACAAATACTGTATGCACTTCGTGTACAAAACGGACAATCTCTCTCGAAGTATCAGGGTTTCGAACGAGAACTCATGTGTTACAAAGGGATTTCGGTTTTTTGAACTTATTTGAACTCGATAATTTTGTGTGTTCAAAATGCATCATTCAAAGGCATATCACAAAGTTTCAACAATTTCTTACTTCATTTGGTATTTTTCGTGCATTTACTTATTTTTTTGACCTAGTTGATCCTGAAATTGAAAAGCACTACAAATGAACTCTGAAAATGTTGAAGGTTGGCATGGTATCATTATTTCACGCACATAGCATGTGCTAAAAAGTTGAGAGGGTTTCGACAAAAACTCGATGCACTTCGTGTACAAAACGGACAATCTCTCTCGAAGTATGAGGGTTTCGAACGAGAACTCGTCTGTTACAAAGGGATTTCATTTTTTAACTTATTTGAACTCCATACTTTTTGTGTGTTCAAAATGCACCATTCAAAGGCACCTCACAAATTTTCAACAATTTCCTACTTCATTTGGTATTTTTCGTTCATTTACTTATTTTTTTGAGCTAGTTGACCCTGAAATTGAAAAGCACTACAAATGAACTCTGAAAATGTTGAAAGTTGGCATGGTATCATAATTTCACCCACATAGCATGTGCTAAAAAGTTAAGAGGGTTTCGATAAAAACTGGATGCACTTCTTGTACAAAACAAATAATCTCTTTTGAAGTATGAGGGTTTCGAATGAGAACTCATATGTTACGAAGGGATTTCATTTTTTGAACTTATTTGAACTCCATAAATTTTGTGTGTTCAAAATGCACCATTCAAAGGAACATCTCAAATTTTCAAGAGTTTCTTACTTCATTTGATATTTTTCGTGCATTTACTTATTTTTTTGAGCTAGTTGACCCTGAAATTGAAAAGCACTACAAATGAACTGTGAAAATGTTGAAAGTTGGCATGGTATAATTATTTCACCCACATAGCATGTTCTAAAAAGTTGAGAGGGTTTCGACAAAAACTAGATGCATTATGTGTACAAAACGGACAATCTCTCTCGAAGTATAAGTGTTTCGAACGAGAACTCATTTGTTACAAAGGGATTTCATTTTTTTGAACTTATTTGAACTCCATACTTTTTGTGTGTTCAAAATGCACCATTCAATGGGATATAACAAATTTTCAATAATTTCTTACTTCATTTGGTATTTTTCGTGCATTTACTTTTTTTTTTTGAGCTAGTTGACCCTAAAATTGAAAAGCACTACAAATGAACTCTGAAAATGTTGAAAGTTGGCATGGTACAAGGAGAAGAAGGACAAACGACTCCCACAACAACAGTCGGTATTCTTCTTCTCTCATATATGGTGGACACTCCCTCACCGATTTTTCGACCGTCGATGATGGTCGCTACTCCTACTTCCCCTAGCTCATAACAAATATCTAGCACAAGGAGAAGAAGGAGAAACGACCCCCACAACAACAGTCGGCATTCTTCTTCTCTTATATATGGTGGATACTACCTCACCTGATTTTTTGACCGTCGATGATGGTCGCTACTCCTACTCCCCCTAGTGCATAACAAATAGCTAGCACACGGAGAAGAAGGAGAAGCGACCCCCACAACAACAGTCGACATTCTTTTTCTGTCATATATGGTGGACACTCCCTCACCGATTTTTTGATCGTCGATGATGGTCGCTACTCCTACTTCCCCTAGTGCATAACAAATATCTAGCACAAGGAGAAGAAGGAGAAGCGACCCCCACAACAACAGTCGACATTCTTCTTCTCTCTTATATGGTGGGCACTCCCTCACCGATTTTTCGACCGTCGATGATGGTCGCTACTCCTACTTCCCCTAGTGCATAACAAATATCTAGCACAAGGATAAGAAGGAGAAGCGACCCCCACAATAACAGTCGACATTCTTATTCTCTCATATATGGTGGATACTCCCTCACCTGATTTTTCGACCGTCGATGATGGTCGCTATCCTACTTCCCCTGGTGCATAAAAAATATCTAGCACAAGGAGAAGAAGGAGAAGCACCCCCACAACAACAGTCGATATTCTTCTTCTCTCATATATGGTGGATACTCCCTCACAAATCACTCTACTTCTAGAGCATTTGAAATGAGCTAAACTAGTAGTGACAGATGAAACGATGAAGTAGCTAACCTTTTAAAACACTTGTGCAATTGGTGCACGGCCAAACCTAGACAAATATTGAGGAAAATGGAGCTTGGAGGTAGATCTTGGAGAGGAGAAAGCTTAAGTAGCGTGGCTCGAGCATTTCATCGAACACCTCATGTGCATGAACTAGAGTGGCAAAAGCATGACATGGGCACACCTCAACACCCAAAAAACAGAGGAGAGGGTGGGCAGGGGCGAGGGCTTATATAGGCAACATAGTAGTCCCGGTTTGGGGCAAAAACCGAGACTAATAGCCTACCCTTTAGTCCCGGTTCTTGCCACAAACCGGGACTAATTCTCCGCGGCACGTCACGTGGCAGTCGCTGGATCTTTAGTCCCGGGTTTTGCCCCGAACCGGGACTAATGAGGTGAACCGAACCGGGACCAATGCCCCGACAAACCGAACCGGGACCAATGCCTCGCATTTGTGCCGGTTTTCGTTTGAACAGGGACTAATGGTCTTTCGGCCCTTGGCCGAAAGACCCTTTTTCTACTAGTGTAACCGAAATACATAGGGACAACTATCGAGATTATGGGATATCTAAATGCGTACTTGGAGAAATCATTTGTGAATGTTAGTTACCAGGTGCAACAAGATCCACTTGATAAGAATATAATACCATTTCGCATTTGTATGGACTTGCGGAACCGATGATTATAGAGGATCCCCATTTACCATTATGTACAAATGTAATATTCTATTTGTACATATATGGTAGACGGTGTATCCAACCCTCTTTTATCCACTAAAGGCATTGTGAACCAAAGAAAATTCTTTCCATTGGCGAAGCCTTTGTCGATGTGGTGCGTTAACCAGTGATCATCCCAAGGTTGTCAGAATCATGATTCTGTTGTACGATTATACGACTTTATGATCCAAAATAAACCCTCCGATTCTACGATTTTGCTTAATAGAATCTACGATTTTGCGATCTTGATAGTGAAGATTCTATGATTTGCGATCTGCCATCGAAGCTCCGATCCGATTCAGAATCATGATTCTGACAACCTTGGATCATCCCATCCTCCTTGAATCCAGGAGCCACCATCAGCCGTCGACGCCATCAAGGCCAAGCGCCAGATTTGTTTTCATGCATTTTGATTTGTCGTACCTTAGTAATGTTGGGGAACGTCGCATGGGAAACAAAATTTTCCTACGCGCACGAAGACCTATCATGGTGATGTCCATCTACGAGAGGGGATTTTCGATCTACGTACCAATGTAGATCGCACAGCAGAAGCGTTAGTGAACGCGGTTGATGTAGTGGAACGTCCTCACGTCCCACGAACCGTCCCGCGATCCGTCCCACGATCTAGTCCCGAACGGACGGCACCTCCGCGTTCAGCACACGTAGAGCTGGACGATGATCTCGGCCTTCTTGATACAGCAAGAGAGACGGAGAGGTAGATGAGTTCTCCGGCAGCATGACGGCGCTCTGGAGGTTGGTGATGATCTTATCTCGGCAGGGCTCCGCCTGAGCTCCGCAGAAACGCGATCTAGAGGTAAAACCGTGGAGATATGTGGTCGGGCTGCCGTGGCAAAGTTGTCTCAAATCAGCCCTAAAACCTCCGTATATATAGGGGGAAGAGGGGGAGCCTTGCCTTGGGGTCCAAGGACCCCCAAGGGGGTCGGTCGAGCCAAGGGGGGGAGTCCTCCCCTTCCAAACCGAATCCAACTAGGTTTGGAAGGAGGAGTCCTTCCCCTTTTTACCACCTCCTCTTTTTTTTCTTTTCTCTTTGATTTTCTTCCTATGGCGCATAGGGCCTTCTTGGGCTGTCCCACCAGCCCACTAAGGGCTGGTGCACGACCCCCAAGGCCTATGGGCTTCCCCTGGGTGGGTTGCCCCCCCCGGTGAACACCCGGAACCCATTCGTCATTCCCGGTACATTCCCGGTAACTCCGAAAACCTTCCGGTAATCAAATGAGGTCATCCTATATATCAATCTTCGTTTCCGGAACATTCCGGAAACCCTCGTGACGTCTGTGATCTCATCCGGGACTCCGAACAACATTCGGTAACCAACCATATAACTCATATACGCATAAAACAACGTCGAACCTTAAGTGTGCAGACCCTGCGGGTTCGAGAACTATGTAGACATGAACCGAGTGACTCCTCGGTCAATATCCAATAGCAGGACCTGGATGCCCATATTGGATCCTACATATTATACGAAGATCTTATCGTTTGAACCTCAGTTCCAAGGATTCATATAATCCCGTATGTCATTCCCTTTGTCCTTCGGTATGTTACTTGCCCGAGGTTCGATCGTCAGTATCCGCATACCTATTTCAATCTCGTTTACCGGCAAGTCTCTTTACTCGTTCCGTAATACAAGATCCCGCAACTTACACTAAGTCACATTGCTTGCAAGGCTTGTGTGTGATGTTGTATTACCGAGTGGGCCCCGAGATACCTCTCCGTCACACGGAGTGACAAATCCCAGTCTCGATCCATACTAACTCAACGAACACCTTCGGAGATACCTGTAGAGCATCTTTATAGTCACCCAGTTACGTTGCGACGTTTGATACACACAAAGCATTCCTCCGGTGTCAGTGAGTTATATGATCTCATGGTCATAGGAACAAATACTTGACACGTAGAAAACAGTAGCAACAAAATGACACGATCAACATGCTACGTCTATTAGTTTGGGTCTAGTCCATCACATGATTCTCCTAATGATATGATCCCGTTATGAAGTGACAACACTTGCCTATGGTCAGGAAACCTTGACCATCTTTGATCAACGAGCTAGTCAACTAGAGGCTTACTAGGGACAATGTTTTGTCTATGTATCCACACATGCACTGTGTTTTCAATCAATACAATTATAGCATGGATAATAAACGATTATCATGAACAAAGAAATATAATAATAACTAATTTATTATTGCCTCTAGGGCATATTTCCAACTGTCTCCCACTTGCACTAGAGTCAATAATCTAGTTCACATCACCATGTGATTCCAACGAATCCAACACCCATATAGTCATGGAGTCTGATCACGTCTTGCTCGTGAGAGCTGTTTTAGTCAACGGTTCTGAAACTTTCACACCCGTGTGTTCTTTACAAATCTTTATGTCATCTTATAGATGCTGCTACTATGTGCTATTCGGAAATACTCCAAATATCTACTCTACTATACGAATCTGTTTCACTACTCATAGTTATTCGGATTAGTGTCAAAGCTTGCATCGACGTAACCCTTTACGACGAACTCTTTAACCACCTCCATAATCGAGAAAAATTCCTTAGTCCATCAGTTACTAAGGATAAATTTTGACCACTGCTAGTGATTCAATCATGGATCACTCTTTGTACCTCTCAACAAACTTTGAGTCAAGGCACACATCAGGTGCGGTACCCAGCATGGCATACTTCAGATTCTACGGCGAAGGCATAGAAGACGACCTTCGTCTATTCTCTTTATTCTGCCGGGGTCGGGTTTTGAGTCTTACTCAAATTCACACCTCACAACGCAATCAAGAACTCCTTCTTTGCTGATCTATTTTGAACTCCTTCAAAAACTTGTCAAGGCATGGATCTTGTTGAAACTTCCATTAAGCGCTTTCGATCAATCTCCATAGATCTTTGATGCTCAACGTTCAAGTAGCGCAATCCAGGTACTCCTTTGAAAACTCCTTTCAAACAACCTTGTATGCTTTACAGAAATTCTATATTACTTCTGATCCACAATATGTCAACCACATATACTTATCAGAAATTCTATAGTGCTCCCACTCACTTCTTTGGAAATACAATTTTCTCATAAACCTTGTACAAACCAAAATCTTTGATCATCTCATTAAAGTGTATATTCCAACTCCGAGATGCTTGCACCAGTCCATTGAAGGATCGCTGGAGCTTGCATACTTGCTAGTATCTTTAGGATCGACAAAACCTCGTGGTTATATCACATACAATGTTTGCTCAAGGAAACTGTCGAGGAAACAATGTTTTGACATCCTATGTGCAATATTTCATAAATAATGCAACAACTACTAACATAATTCTAACAGACTTTTAGCATCGCTACGAGTGAGAAAGTCTCATCATAGTCAACTGTTTGATCTTGTCGGAAACATCTTTGCGACAAGTCGAGCTTTTCTTAATAGTGACTTATCACCATCATCGTCTGCCTTCCTTTTAAAGATCCATCTTTACTCAATAGTCCTACGACCATCAAGTAGTTCTTCCAAAGTCTACACTTTGTTTTCATACATGGATCCTCTCTCGGATTTCATGGCCTCCAGCCATTTGTCGGATTCCGGGCCCACCATTGCTTTCTCCATAACTCGTAGGTTCACTGTTGCTCAACAACATGACCTCCAAGACTGGGTTACCGTACCACTCTGCAGTAGTACGCGACCTTGTCAACCTACGAGGCTTCTAGTAACTTGATCCGATGCTCGATGATCACCATCATCAGCTTTCACTTCAATTGGTGTAGGCGCCACATGAACAATTTCCTGCGCCCTGCTACACACTGGTTGAAGTGATGGTTCAATAACCTCATCAAGTTCTACCACCCTCCCACTCAATTCTTTCGAGAGTAACCTTTCCTCGAGAAAGGATCCGTTTCTAGAAACAAACACTTTGCTTTCGGATCTGAGATAGGAGATGTACCCAACTGTTTTGGATATCCTATGAAGATGCATTTATCCGCTTTGGGTTTGAGCTTATTCGACTGAAACTTTTTCACACAAGTGTCGAAGCCCCAAACTTTCAAGAAACGATAGTTTAGATTTCTCTAGACCTCAGTCTATACTGTGTCATCTCAACGGAAATACGCGGTGCCCTATTTAAAGTGAATGCGGTTGTCTCTAATGCATAACCCATAAACGATAGTGGTAATTCGATAAGAGACATCATAGCATGCACCATACCAAATAGTGCGTGGCTATGACGTTCAGACACATCATCACACTATGATGTTCCAGGTGGCATGAACTGCGAAACAATTTCCACATTGTCTTAAGTGCGTACCAAAACTCGTAACTCAGATATTCATTTCTATGATCATATCGTAGACAGTTTATCCTCTTGTTACGACGAACTTCACTCCTGAAACAGAATTGAACCTTTCAATATTTCAGACTTGTGATTCATTAAGTAAATACTCTTGTATTTGCTCAAATTGTCATTGAAGTAAGAACATAATGATATCCACTGCGTGCCTCATCACCCATTGGACTGCATATATCAAAATGTATCACTTCCAACAAGTTACTATCTTGTTTCATCTCAATGAAAACAAGGCCTTGCTCATGTGGTATGATTTGCATGTCACTAGTGATTCAAAATCAAGTGAGTATAAAGATCCATCAACATGGAGCCTCTTCATGCAATTTACACCAACATGACTCAAGCGGCAGTGCCACAAGTAAGTGGTACTATCATCATTACCTCGTATCTTTTGGCACCAATATTATGAACATGTGTAACACTACGATCGAGATTCAATAAACCATTGAAGGTGATTTATTCAAGCAAATAGAGTAATCATTATTCTCTTTAAATGAATAATCGTATTGCAATAAACACGATTCAATCATGTTCATGCTTAACGCAAGTACCAAATAACAATTATTTAGGTTTAACACCAATCCCGATGGTAGATGGAGTGTGCGACGTTTGATCATATCAACCTTGGAAACACTTCCAACACGTATCGTCACCTCGCCTTTAGCTAGTCTCCGTTTATCTCGTAGCTTTCATTTCGTGTTACTAATCACTTAGCAACCGAACCGGTATCCAATACCCTCGTGCTACTAGGAGTACTAGTAAAGTACACATCAACATCATGTATATCAAATATACTTCTTTCGACTTTTGCCAGCCTTCTTATCTACCAAGTATCTAGAGTTGCTCCGCCTCAGTGACTGTTCCCCTCATTATAGAAGCACTTAGTCTCGGGTTTGGGTTTAATCTTTGGTCTCTTCATTAGTGCAGCAACTATTTTGCCGTTTCACGAAGTATCCCTTCTAGCCCTTGCCTTTCTTGAAACTTAGTGGTTTTACTAACCATCAACTATTGATGCTCCTTCTTGATTTCTACTTTCGCAGTGTCAAACATCGCGAATCGCTCAAGGATCATTGTATCTATCCTTGATATGTTATAGTTCATCACGAAGCTCTCACAGCTTGGTGGCAGTGACTTTGGAGAACCATCACTATCTCATCTGGAAGATTAACTCCCACTTGATTCAAGCGATTGTCGTACTCAGACAATCTGAGCACACGCTCAACGATTGAGCTTTTCTCCTTTACTTTGTGGACAAAGAATCTTGTCGGAGGTCTTGTACCTCTTAACAAGGGCACAAGCATGAAATCACAATTTCATCTCTTTAGAACATCACTTATGTTCCGTGATGTTTCAAAACGTCTTCGGCGCCTTGCTTCTAAGCCATTAAGTATTTTGCATTGAACTATCGTGTAGTCATGAGAAACGTGTCTGTCGGATGTTCACAGCATCCACAGACGACGCTCCACGTGCAGCACACCGAGTGGTGCATTAAGGACATAAGCCTTCAGCGCAGCAACGAGGACAATCCTCTGCAAAGTTTGCTACTATCAACTTTCAACTAAATTTTCTCTAGGAACATATAAAAACAGTAGAGCTATAGCGCAAGCTACATCGTAATTCGCAAAGACCATTAGACTATGTTCATGACAATTAGTTCAATTAATCATATTACTTAAGAACTCCCACTCAAAAAGTACATCTCTCTAGTCATTTGAGTGGTACATGATCCAAATCCACTATCTCAAGTCTGATCATCACGTGAGTCGAGAATAGTTTCAGTGGTAAGCATCTCTATGCTAATCATATCAACTATATGATTCATGCTCGACCTTTCGATCTCATGTGTTCCGAGGCCATGTCTGCACATGCTAGGCTCGTCAAGCTTAACCCGAGTGTTCTGCGTGTGCAACTGTTTTGCACCCGTTGTATGTGAACGTTGAGTCTATCACACCCGATCATCACGTGGTGTCTCGAAACGAAGAACTGTCGCAACGGTGCTCAGTCGGAGAGAACACGATTTCGTCTTGAAATTTTAGTGAGAGATCACCTCATAATGCTACCGTCGTTCTAAGCAAGATAAGGTGCATAAAAGGATTAACATCACATGCAATTCATAAGTGACATGATATGGCCATCATCACGTGCTCCTTGATCTCCATCACGAAAGCACCGGCACGATCTTCTTGTCACCGGCGTCACACCATGATCTCCATAAACGTGTCGCCATCGGGGTTGTCGTGCTACTCATGCTATTACTACTAAAGCTACGTCCTAGCAATATAGTAAACGCATCTGCAAGCACAAATGTTAGTTTAAAGACAACCCTATGGCTCCTGCCGGTTGCCGTACCATCGACGTGCAAGTCGATATTAACTATTACAACATGATCATCTCCTACATCCAATATATCACATCACATCGTTGGCCATATCACATCACAAGCATACCCTGCAAAAACAAGTTAGACGTCCTCTAATTGTTGTTGCATGTTTTACGTGGTGACCATGGGTATCTAGTAGGATCGCATCTTACTTACGCAAACACCACAACGGAGATGTCTGAATTGCTATTTAACCTTATACAAGGACCTCCTCGGTCAAATCCGATTCAACTAAAGTTGGAGAAACCGACACTTGCCAGTCATCTTTGAGCAAGGGAGTTACTCGTAGCGATGAAACCAGTCTCTCGTAAGCGTACGAGTAATGTCGGTCCAAGCCGCTTCAATCCAACAATACCGCGGAATCAAGAAAAGACTAAGGAGGGCAGCAAACGCACATCACCGCCCACAAAAACTTTTGTGTTCTACTCGAGAAGACATCTACGCATGAACCTAGCTCATGATGCCACTGTTGGGGAACGTCGCATGGGAAACAAAATTTTCCTACGCGCACGAACACCTATCATGGTGATGTCCATCTACGAGAGGGGATTTCCGATCTATGTACCCTTGTAGATCGCACAGCAGAAGCGTTAGTGAACGCGGTTGATGTAGTGGAAAGTCCTCACGTCCCTCGATCCGCCCCGCGAACCGTCCCACGAACCGTCCCGCGATCCGTCCCACGATCTAGTGCCGAACGGACGGCACCTCCGCGTTCAGCACACGTACAGCTCGACGATGATCTCGGCCTTCGTGATCCAGCAAGAGAGACAGAGAGGTAGATGAGTTCTCCGGCAGCGTGACGGCGGTCCGGAGGTTGGTGATGATCTTATCTCGGCAGGGCTCCGCCCGAGCTCCGCAGAAACGCGATCTAGAGGTAAAACCGTGGAGATATGTGACCGGGCTGCCGTGGCAAAGTTGTCTCAAATCAGCCCTAAAACCTCCGTATATATAGGGGGAAGAGGGGGAGCCTTGCCTTGGGGTCCAAGGACCCACAAGGGGGTCGGCCGAGCCAAGGGGGAGTCCTCCCCTTCCAAACCGAATCCAACTAGGTTTGGAAGGAGGAGTCCTTCCCCTTTTTCCCACCTCCTCTTTTTTTTCTTTTCTCTTTGATTTTCTTCCTATGGCACATAGGGCCTTCTTGGGCTGTCCCACCAGCCCACTAAGGGCTGGTGCGCCACCCCCAAGGCCTATGGGCTTCCCCTGGGTGGGTTGCCCCCTCCCGGTGAACACCCGGAACCCATTCGTCATTCCCGGTACATTCCCGGTAACTCCGAAAATCTTCCGGTAATCAAATGAGGTCATCCTATATATCAATCTTCGTTTCCGGAACATTCCGGAAACCCTCGTGACGTCCGTGATCTCATTCGGGACTCCGAACAACATTCGGTAACCAACCATATAACTCAAATACGCATAAAACAACGTCGAACCTTAAGTGTGCAGACCCTGCGGGTTCGAGAACTATGTAGACATGACCCGAGTGACTCCTCGGTCAATATCCAATAGCAGGACCTGGATGCCCATATTGGATCCTACATATTCTACGAAGATCTTATCGTTTGAACCTAAGTGCCAAGGATTCATATAATCCCGTATGTCATTCCCTTTCTCCTTCGGTATGTTACTTGCCCGAGATTCGATCGTCAGTATCCGCATACCTATTTCAATCTCGTTTACCGGCAAGTCTCTTTACTCGTTCCGTAATACAAGATCCCGCGACTTACACTAAGTCACATTGCTTGCAAGGCTTGTGTGTGATGTTGTATTACCGAGTGGGCCCCGAGATACCTCTCCGTCACACGGAGTGACAAATCCCAGTCTCGATCCATACTAACTCAACGAACACCTTCGGAGACACCTGTAGAGCATCTTTATAGTCACCCAGTTACGTTGTGACGTTTGATACACACAAAGCATTCCTCCGGTGTCAGTGAGTTATATGATCTCATGGTCATAGGAACAAATACTTGACACGTAGAAAAAAGTAGCAACAAAATGACACGATCAACATGATACGTCTATTAGTTTGGGTCTAGTCCATCACATAATTATCCTAATGATGTGATCCCGTTATCAAGTGACAACACTTGCCTATGGTCAGGAAACCTTGACCATCTTTGATCAACGAGCTAGTCAACTAGAGGCTTACTAGGGACAGTGTTTTGTCTATGTATCCACACATGCACTGTGTTTCCAATCAATACAATTATAGCATGGATAATAAACGATTATCATGAACAAAGAAATATAATAATAACTAATTTATTATTGCCTCTAGGGCATATTTCCAACAAGTAAGAGAGACCACTTCCCACATGGTACTAACTTAAAAGACCCCTCCTCAAATATCATCAACTCTGCCGTTTTGAGTTAGCCCTTGTGTATGGGAAAGAGAGTGGAAAGGCGAGAATGAGAGGGGTCAATGTTTCAATGGGATATGATACAAAAGTGAAGCAGAGCTTACTTGTCTTCACCGAGCGAAAATGAAATTTAGATTTTGTTTGGAAAATCTACCGTGAATGTGTGGAATTTTCCACATGTTATTAGCCCCCTCCCCTCCTTAAAATGCCTTCAAACATTTAATAACTTAAATACATTATTGGCAATAATCTTTCAAAAGTAGCATAACAACCACAACATGCCATAAGGTTATCTCAAATTTCAGCTTCTAACTCTAAGAACAATCAATATCGGTGAAAAAATACATTGGATTACTAGATTGGTTTGTCACTTGATTTGACAAAAATATGTTATATGATTTCCGTAATCGACCCTAATTTTAGTGCTCAGAGTTTGAACTGTTGGAGATTGCGCATGTAAGATGGTATTTCCTATGTGTTTATGAATAAGTATAGTCTTTGAATATTAGTAATGATGTGTATAAACAAGTACGTGACTTGATTGTGAGACTGTGCATTGTATGATGGCTGTCCTAGATGATCCTTAGTCGAATGGGTTACGTGGGCTCGCAACCGACTAGGCTAGCATATGACATAGTGGATGGCTCGGTCTCAATGTCCATGTAGCATTGGATGCTATAGCCAGATCATGTGGATCGTAAAAATCTAGAACCGGATTTGATGTAGTCAGATCCGTGTCTAGATAGGTCTGAATCGGACATACTCGACTATAAGACGCAATGATAGCTCATAGCCTCATATGTGAGTCTCAAGTGTGACATACATTTTGTGCCCTAAGACCTGACCGAGCACATGGACTATGAATGGTGACCGACCTGCCTTGGACTGACCAAACGTTGTTGTGTAACTGGGTAGTTATAAAGGTTGGTTTTAGGATTGTCCAAACCCATGTCGCAAGAAATGGTCCACCAAAATGAGTTTTGCCCCACCGTTCTTGAGAGATATACTCTGGGGCCCTTGTGTGATCCGACCTGGATAAACATGCCCATGTGACATGGATTATAAGATAATCCTGTTTTGATGTCGACATCACTTGAATGAGAAAGAAATTGGGATACAACAAGGATGATCGATTTGCCTTGAGCTCGACAACATATATCACGAGGCAAAGGAAACATAACTGTAATATGTTGTACAAGTTCGTCGAACCGACTTCATCAGACACTTGGAGTCGACACATATTGCTAGAAGCCGCTACCGACTGGTCGAGACTCGTGACCAAGTGGAAAAGTATCTAAGGGGTCGTGCGCTTTAGAGAAGGAACATGTGAGGTCAGATCCGATTTTGCAAGTCGGATGTGATCCTACTCGGACTCGGATTCATGCCGAACAGACTTTGGGCTTTATGATCCATGTGGGGGGCATGTGTTGTGCCCGCGAGGGATGCCTATATAGAGTGGAGGTGCGGCACATGTACTCGGTTGACCGCGTTGGTGTTTGTCATTAGGGCTTTGGATGTGTTGTAACTAGTCACATTCACTCATTGACGGATGTGCGATCGGACCAAGAAGTCTGTCAGACGACGTTCCTCCTTCATGCGCGAATACCCTTATAGGCGGTGCACTTGTGCCACTCGAGCGAACCTGTTCGTGGGATCTGATCAGCTACATGCAATATCAACATGGAGGAGATGACTCAGGAGGCGCATTACACGTCACTGCGCATCTAGTGGTAATGATTCGTGATCCATCTTCCTTAGCATGTTCTTGGTTGTTCTGTGTTAAGGAAATTTTATATTACAATCGATGCATCTAGCATAATCCATCATGAACTACATACGTTATTTTTTTCTAGAGATACTTCTACAACTCTTGGTACTCGGCCCTCGGCTCAAGGCATTTCTCTACCCCTTCTTACCCTAAAAAATAGGGTCATCTTGTGTCCTTAAAACTATAACCATATTTTGGCTAACTTAGCCTCCTCCGTCCCTCCATACCAACAATCATTAGTACATGAATATTGAACCTTTGTCCATCAACTACATCTTTCGGCCTAGTCTTACCATCACTCGATACAGAGGAGAAACCATAGTAAATAAGTGAGTTGTGAGCCGTGAAAAATCCTCAATCAACATGTGGCATGATTACGATGATTATCACTCTCAGATCCTGGAGCCACCATCAGTTGTCGACGTCATCGAGGAAGAGTGCCAGTTCCACCACCCATACGTTTTGATCTGTTGTCCTTAGATAAAAGAGAACACTTCCTACATCTTTCTAATTGCAAAGTTCCTTGCTCAAATATCAACGACCTTATCTTTTTAGGATGAACGGGGAGAGGGGAAGGGAGGGAGAGAGAGAGAGTGTGTAATGTTTTGATAGGTTATGATGCAAAACTGAATAGGTGTTGGTTGAAAGTTTACTTGTCATCAGCAAAACAAAATGGAATTCTAATTTTGTTTGGAACTTCTCCCATAAATGTTTGGTATTTTTTTTCTCTTTTATGAGAAAATGTGCGGTGCTTTCAGCATGTTAATATATTATATATTGACAATAATACTTTTAAAGCAACAACCACAACATTCTGTAACGCTCACGCAAATTCTAGCTTTCAACTATAAGAATTAACCAACACCGATGGAAACTATATAGTATTGGATAAGAAGATAATTGTTTTGTCATTCGAGCCAACATAAGTAGATCGTCAAAATTACAAACATGACGAATACAACGCATGAGCGCAGAACTGAGGTGAAAAGGCAAGAGATAGTCCATGCACGCAAAATTTTACAAGACCCCCCTCCCTCCACACACACACACATATATAAGATTTTTTTACATTAGAGGCATTAGGAATCCTATACCTACCATTAATACTACCCGCTGTTCTGGATTCGGTGGAGAGCCATAACGGGAAGTCCGAAAGAATGTTGTGAGCCGTTGAAGTTTATCAATGTGGCGTGTCGACTCAAAATTATCCCCATGCTTCTCAAATCTTGGAGCCATCATTGGATGTCGGCATTGTCGAGGTCAAGCGCCATATTTTCTGTTGGCATCGTAGAGGCCAAGCGCTAGATTTGCCAACATATGTTTTGATCCGTTAATACGTAGCCAAAAAAGAACCCTTTCCCACATGCTACCATTTAGAAAGTTCACTGCTTATATATTGTCGACTCTACTTTTTTAGGTTGAACCCTTGCACATGGGCTCAGAGAGAGAGAGAGAGAGAGAGAGAGAGAGGGAGGGAGGGAGGGAGGGAGGGGAGGGAGAGAGAGATATGGAGGGAGGAAGGGAGAGGGAGAGAGAAAGAGAGCAATGCTCTTATAGGCTATGGTTCAAAAGTGCATGGGTATTGGTTGAAAGCTTACTTGTCTTCAACGACAAAAAATAAATTCAATTTCTATTTAAAATCTGTTCTTGTAAATATATGGTATTTTATTCTTCTTTTTGTGGGGAAATGTGTGGTCCTTTTCACAAGTTAGTAAGACTACCACCTTAAAACATCTCCAAATGTTTATTAAGTCAATATATTCATTAGTTCTAAAAAATTCAATATAATCCTTTTTCATCAATGAATAAATTAATATATTTGTAACAATAATATTTTTATACATGAATTTTCCTTTTTTTCAGGTTATCATGTGTTTCATTGATCACAACCAGAGCGAATACAACACATGAATGTGAACCGACCTGGAAAGTTTAGAGAGAACATATGTACATAGAACTTTCCATAACCCCCTCATCCTTCCCAACACACACAAGAAAAGAAATTACATTCGATTCAGTTAGGAAATCCTATAACTTTCATCGACATCGGTAATCATCGCCAAATTCGAAGAACTATAGCTCACAAAGTATGTTGTGGGTCAGTGAAGAACCCTTATCAATGTAGCATGTTGACGAGGGATCATCTCCATCCTCCTCAAATCGTGGAGCCAACATCACTTGTCGACATCGTCGAGGCCAAGCATTAGATTTGTCGTCGTACGTTTTGATTTTGTATTCATGGTTTAAAAAAAACCTTCCCACACGCTACCGTTTAGAATGTTCTGTACTCAGACATCACCGACTCTACATTTTAATGTTGAACCCTTGCACACGGATTGGGAGAGAGAGAGAGCAATGTTCTGATAGTTTATGGTTCTCCCGAATCCATCGTTAGTTGTGGGTATCACCAGGGCCAAGTGCTAGATATATCGTCGTATGATCTGTTATTCGTGGCTAAAAGAAAACCCCTTTCCACACGCCATCGTTCAGAATGTTTTGTATTCGTGCAACACCGATTCTAACGAATTCGGACAGAGAGCAATGTTTTGATAGCCTATGGTTCTCCCGGAGCCAACATGAGTTGTCAGTATCGTCGAGGCCAAGCGCTAGATTTGTCATCGTACATTTTGATCTGTTGTTCGTGGATAAGAGAGAACCCGTTCCCACATGATACTGTTTAGGATGTTCCGTGCTCAGACATCACTGTCTCTACTTTTTAAGATTGCATCCTAGCGCACGGATTGGGAGAGATAGGAATGTTGTGATAGGCTATGGTTCCTCGAATCCATCATGAGTTGTCGGTACCGTTGAGGCCAAGCGCTAAATTTGTCGTCGTACGTTTTGATATATTACCCATGGCTAAAAGAGAATCCCTTCCCACACGCTACCGTTTAGAATGTTCCGTGCTCAGGCATCACCTGTTCTATTTATTTTAAGGTCGAATCCTTGCGCACGGATTGGGATGGAGAGGAATATTCTGATAGGCTATGGTTCCCCTAGAGCCATCGTGAGTTGTAGGTATCGTCGAGGCCAAGCGCTAGATTTGTCGCCGTATGTTTTGATATGTTATCCATGGCTAAAAGAGAACCCCTTCCCACACGCTACCGCTCAGAATGTTCCGTGCTCACATATCACCGACTCTACTTTTTAAGGTTGAACCCTTGCACATGGGTTGTGCGCGAGAGGAATGTTCTGATAGGTTATGGTTCTCCTGGAGCCATTGTGAGTTGTCGGTATCGCCAATGCCAAGCGCTAGATTTGTCGTTGTACGCTTTGATATGTTATCCGTGGCTAAAAGAGAACCTCTTTCCACCCACTACTATTCAGAATGTTCCGTGTTCAAACATCATGGACTGTACTTTTTAAGGTTGAATTCTTGCACACGGATTGGGAGGAAGAGGAATGTTTTGATAGGCTATGGTTCCCCTGGATCCCTCGTGAGTTGTCGGTATCGTCGAGGCCAAGCACTAGATTTGTGGCTAAAAGAGAAACCCTTTCCACCCGCTACCGCTCAGAATCTTCTGTGCTCTGACATCACCAACTGTACTTTTTTAAGGATGAATCCTTGCGCATAGACTATCAGCGAGAGCAATGTTGATAGGCTATGGTTCTAGTGGAGCCATCGTCAGTTGTCTTGTCGGTATTGTTGAGGCGAAGCACTAGATATGCCGTCATACATTTTGATTTGTTATCCATGGCTAAAAGAAAACCCCTTTTCCACATGCTACGTTTAAAATGTTTCGTGTTCAGACATCGTCGACCCTATTTTTAAGGTTGAATCCTTGCGTATAAATCGGGAGAGTGCAATGTCCTGATAGTCTATGGTTCAAAAGTGAATGTTTATTGGTCGAAAGCTTACTTGCTTCCAACGAAAGAAAATGAAGTTCAAATTCCTTTCGAAAACTCTCCTTGTAAATGTGTGGTGTTTTCTTCTTTCTTCTTTTTGCATGAGAAATGTGTGGTACTTTCCATAAATTATTAAGGCTCCCACCTTAAACCATCTCCAAATGTTTTATAGTAACTTATTAATACATACCTTTTCGCGAATAAATAACTTGATACATTACTGGCATTGATCATTTCGTGATTCATGGGCATGGTTTTATGGCATACTCTATATTATTGCTCAAGTGCAAAATGGCAAGATGGTAAAAGCGGGCAGTAACTGCGAGCACGCGCAGCGTTTTCTACCCAAATACCAACCCCGCAGTGTTTATTCCCTACCCTGCAATGGGCCTCCGCGCACAGCAATTTTGGAAACCGCCCAGAAACAACACACGGTGCAGGGAGCATACATACTGTACATGCCAAGAAAACGAAGCGAGAAAAAGGAATCCCACTGCCCCGAGAAACGCACACCGGAGACTGAGAGGCAAAAAACCCCACGCGGACGGGACGGGACGGACCTGCGCTGCACCCGACCCCGAGCGCTCCCTGCCTCCTCCTTCCCTTCCCTTCCCTTCCCTTGCCTTGCCTTCTCTGCCCTCTCCGCCATACTTCCCGCTTCCGCTTTGACCGCCTCCCCCCATATCTCCCTCCCTCCGCCTGCCACCCTCCCCTCCCCCACCCGCGCCTCGCGCACGCACGCCCGCCCGCCCGCGAAGACCGATGTCAATGTGGCGCTTCTCCCGCCCGCTCCTCCGGGCCGCCACCGGCGCGGGCGCCTCGGCCGCCGCGCTGCCGCCCGCTCGGGCCGCCGTCGCCGCCGCGTCGTGCAGGTTGCCCCAGCAGCGGTTCCGGTTCGCGTCGCTGCCGGCGGCGGCGGGGAGGGACCAGGAGGCCGAGGTGACGGCGGAGGAGGCGAGGCGGCTCATGCGGATGGCCAACGTCGAGGCGCTCAAGCGGCGGCTCGGGGAGGGCGAGGTGATCCCGTACGCGGAGCTGCTGCGCAAGTGCGAGGAGGCCGGCGCCGCCCGCACCCGCGCCGAGGCCACCGCGCTCGCCGGCGCGCTCGACGAGGCCGGCGTCGTGCTCCTCTTCCGCGACAAGGTCTACCTCCAGCCCGACAAGGTCTGCTCCCGCACCGCATTGCCGCTCCTCCCTCCTTCCCCACCAGTCACCACCCCTGCATCATCCCTCACGTTTTCACCACAAAATTACCAGTAGTATACTAGCACTACTCGTTCGGCTTTGCTATTTCCTTTTCCTGCTCGCGGTTTGGTTCGGCGACTCTGGAGTTTGTGTTCGACCCGTGCCCTGCATCCTTAGATGCACCCGAGGGAGTGGCATTGACGAATATCATCGCGCCGCTCCCTGATTCCGGCCCCGGAGGTTAGGTACCCGCTTGATTCAGCTCGTCATTGTGCGCGTGACGCCTCTAGTACTAATCGATCGGTGCGTTCCTGTGTCTGATGGTGACCATCAGCCGTTCGGTAGATTTCCTCAAAGTACAGCTCTACAGGTGCGCTTGTCGAATCGGTGGTCCAATGCCCAGGGTCTGGCACGTTGTTTACTCGTCAAATCCCCACCATCGGTCCCTCAGTTTCACTCGTCCAAACCGCGCGCAGCACTTGAATTCATCGTCCACTTTGTTATACGCTGTTCAATCTGAATAGCATGGTGCGGCGGGGGCATGGCAACCATGGCCGGACCGTTTAACCTATGGAACAGATCCAGAAGCAATTCACTTTTCCGGCGGCACAGAAAAGCCGTCTGGTTGCTTCACGACGCGGCTCCAAGTGGTGGGTGGCTCACTGCGTGCTCCTCCTGAGTGCGCACGCCGGACGCACCAGTGCAAAAGTTATCTCCGTTTCTTCCATGGGGAAGAACTCTTCCGAATTAAGTGGGTGATAAAGCAATCGATACCTTCTCCTCTAGCTTGCTTTCCTATGCCCTTTCTTATCATACAGGATGGGTCATTTGCCGTGTGGAATTCGTTTTTTCTTTTTCTTGTTTCAGTCTTAGATGGGTGGCTTCTTGTGCAGGGTGCCTATCTTGTTATCTAGTGGTTCGTTAGCGTACTAAACTACCAGTCCGCCATGCATAAAGTTTTTCGTTTGATAGCACCATCCTTTTGTCGGTAACAAACAATGTGACTTGCCTAAAGGTTGGCGGCTTGGAAGTGTCCATCTCACATTACTTGTTCAAGTAAATTCATAATCGTGTTACCTGATTACTGTATCTTGTAGCTTTCACTTTGCTTAGACATACTTTTCTTAACGTAACCTCCTTGTGTCACATGCTGAACATCTTTAAACCTTGTTGCCAGGTGGGCAAAAGAGAATGTTTCCTCGTGTCTTGGTTTGATGGTGTTGCATGTAATCAGTTATCAACTTATGAGGCAAAAGCTTTTAGTTACCCAAAAATAGAGTGATGTGTTTCTCAGGCATTTTTATTTGATTCAGTTCCATAATTTCTACCACTTTCCATATAAATGTTTACTTTGGTAGCTCTAATTTATTTATGTTGGACTACAGTTTTCTTGTCATTATTGTAGAACTCTAAATTTAGTCTTCATCAATACATATGCTGAGATTTCTTGCGGCGTGACTTGAAGGCTTTAGGTCTATAGCAGCAGCATGAAATTAGCTGATATTTATCATTCACTTGAAGGCTTTAGGTCTATAGCAGCAGCATGAAATTAGCTGATATTTATCATTCACTTGAAGGCTTTAGGTCTATAGCAGCAGCATGAAATTAGCTGATATTTATCATTGGCCGTAGCAGCAGCTGGTGCTTTACATGGGTAGTAGTAGTGGAACATCAGCTGATATTTTATATTGGCAGATGCTGATGCTTTTCTTGTTGCATACAGATTGTGGATCTTGTAAGAGAGCACTGTTCTTCTCAGACATTTTTATTTTGATTTGGTTTCATAATTTCTACTCCCTCCATCCCATAATACAAAAGCGTTTTTGACACTAGTGTAGTATAAAAAACACTCTTATATTATGGGACGGAGGGAGTACTTTCTAAACGTTTACTTGAGCAGCTCATATGTGGTAACTAGTAACCACAATTTTGCTGTCATTATTTTAGAACTCTAAATTTAGTCTTCACGAGTACGTATATGCTGAGATTTCTTGGGGTCTGACATTAGCAGTAGGGTGACATTAGCCGACATTTAACATTGGAAGTAGTAGCAGCAGCTGGTACTTTGCATTGGTCGAAGTAGTGGAACGTAGGCTGATATTTAATATTGGCAGAGACTGATGCTTTGCTTGTTGCGTACAGATTGTGGATCTTGTAAGAAAAGCTATGCCTCTTGCACTGACACCTGAGGATGATCCAAGAAAGGAAGAGCTCAAGCAACTCCAGGCACATTTGGAAGAAATCAACAAGCTCGCACACAAGCAAGTCCGGCGTATCCTGTGGTCGGGGCTTGGGTTCCTCATCACGCAGGTCGGGCTCTTCTTCAGGCTCACCTTCTGGGAGTTCTCGTGGGACGTCATGGAGCCCATCACATTCTTCACAACTGCGACGGGCCTGGTCGTCGGGTACGCCTACTTCCTCATCACATCAAGGGATCCGACATACCGGGACTTCATGGAGAGGATGTTCCAGTCCCGGCAGAGGAAGTTGATCCAGAGGCAGAAGTTCAACCTGGACAGGTACCTGGAGCTCCAGAGGTGCTGCAAAGATCCTCTGGAGAAGATCTGCGGCACAAGCCATTTCTCCAACGCCGACATCGCTCATCTGCATGAGTTGTCTGTCCACAAGTGACAGACGGCCCTCCCGTCGCTCTAAAACACTAATCTACATTGCCCCCTTTCATCTTTGGTTCTCGTGGGATGATGATGAAGAAAGTATTAACAAACCGGATGTTTCTTGCGCTTGCGAGGTAGACCTTTTGGCAAACCGTTTTCGTGGTCTTCTCCTATGCAAATGTCTAGGCCAGCAACCCAGTATAGCTATCTCTCTCTCTCTTTTGTACATTGCTGAAGCAGAAGCACTTGATGCTTGGACTGCTCGTCTGTATGAACTTACCTAGAGCTGTATAACTCTGCAGCCGCTGCTAATCAACCGTGTTATGGGATTCAGTAGTAAAAACCTCAGTCTTGGTTGATACCTAAGCTCTTCTGTTTGGGGGTAAATCGCGCTTTTGAATCTTTATTTTTACCGCTCGTAGGAGTGTTTGACATGCTACTACTTTACAATGTATGTGACGCAGTTGGCATTCCATCTGATCACGTGCCTTCAGAGAAAGTATATTTTTGAGGTGGTCAACTGAGGGTTTAGTAGCTCTCTGTGATCGTCCACACCTCCACGATGCTGCAGAGTTTATTAGTCCAGACCGATCTTTGAAAAAGAAAAACAATATAACCCTGGAGCATAAAAGAATCACGATGCCGTCGCATGACCATGCAACCACTCGTATCGGTTGTATCGGTTCATGGAGTGATCCGGACGTGATTTCTCTCGCAAACCGAAGAAATACATGAAGGGGGGGGGGGGGTGCGGATGTCCGGACCGCTACTTCGCCTGATTCTGACCGCCTTGGCCCACCAAAAACTCTACTCCCTTCCCGCGCAAAACGGTGAGGACCGTTACAGAACGTCAGTGCCCGCATTCATGTCCGGCCAAAGGGGACGCGATCGCAGAGTGGCACCAACATTGAAGCGCTTGCTAGCCGAGAGAGCGCCACCCGCGCCGCTTTCCGGTGTAGGCGACTGCTGCGCGTTTAAACAACACGACGGCCACCCGTCTGTGCGTCCGCCGCCCACATTGATGTCACGCGGCTGCTGTGGCATCTACTCCGGCGCCACCCGTCCGTCCATATGCCACCCGCAATTGCTATGTAAACCACTGCACTCGCCATAACCACTTTCATGAGCCTCTGATCCCTCTCCGACCATGGATTTCTCCACCGGCAAAGCTGTCTTGGATGGGTCGATCCCTTAGCAAAAGAAGGAGATGGCTAGCATTGTTGCCCGCTGACGGACCGACAACCAGCCGGAGGACGTCGACGTCCTAATGGAGAACGTGAACGACGACGACCCGACGCTACCCTCCTCTTCCTCCTCCGCCGCGTCACCCTCCTCCTCTGTCGTGCCTCCCTCGTCGGTGCACCACACCATGACCATCGGCGAGACTCGTGCCCATTACATGGATATGGTGTGGGACGACGGTTTTGGGAGGCGCGGGCCGACGCCGCCTACAACCACCACCTCCTTTAGGAGCACCTACAGGTTGAGGAGCAGCTCGTTGTCGGCAGGGCGGTCGTGCCCGATGTGGACCTGGTGGAGCTAGAGGCGCTCCTGGAGTCCGACAGTTTCGCCCGCCAGATTCGTCTCGACCACTGGCGGTACCGACCGCGGGTGGCGAAGGTGGTGGCCATGGCTAAGGATGACGACGAGGAGGAGGGCGTATCGTCGTTCGATGAGACCGACGATGAGGAGGAGGACAATACCAAGGCCCCTCCTAACGAAGTCGACACGTCCGCGGGCGCCACCTGCAGCGACGAAGAGTTGTACACGGGAGGTCGCCGACGCCCTCGTCAGAGGAAGGCCACCACTCCTCCCCTCGCGTCGATGCCAAGCTTGATGGGTTGAACAACGTCGACTGATTAATTGCTTGGCGACGACGTGAAGGTGGACATCTGCGCTTGTCGGGTCGCTGGAGGAGGAGGTTACGAGGCGGAGTTGGAGAGCGTTGAGGCGGAGCTAGAGAAGGCGAAACTTCAGTTCTCGGGGTTCATGGCCGGGTACGGGGAGCGGACACCAACGACGGATTTAAATTAGATATTAGTTATACCACTAGAGCCGGACTAGAATGTATATGTAATGAAATCCGTCGTGTTTACACAAATTTCGTTCGGTTGGTTTGAATTGTTGTCAAGATGTATGCTGCTAAGGTTGGATGTTGCCCTCTTGCATCCGTGTTCGCACACTAGTTCCTCTGTCCACATACCAGTGGCGGAGCTAGACAAAAATGGATGGGGAGCGAAACATAAAATACAAGGATTTTTTTAGGGGAGGGGACGAAAAGCTAAAAAGAATATCTCATCTAAGCCTCCACATATTTTTTTTCTTCACAAATTAGTTCAATGTTGGGGGCCACAGCCCCCCCCCCCCCCCACACACACACATTAGGCCCTGCTTGGAATGCCGTTTTATTTTTATAAGTGTAATATTTTACAGAGGTATTATACCGGTCATAGTATAAAATCAACTGAAAACTAAACCGATGGATGGAGGTGTGTATTATTTTTACAAATGTATTTGATAAAAAAGACATCCCAAACAGGGCCTTAGGCGTGCCACATACGGATATGAAAAAAAATTAACGGGTTGTCGTTGGAGATGCGTTAACTGACTAATGATTTCGAGAAGAAAAAAAGAAGAGGCAAAGTTGTGAGTTGTAACACGATCCCCGTACAGCTGCCAAAAATGGGAAAACGGTTCCCGTACAATGTGACCCTGAACGTTAATTAAGATCCCAGACGCACAGTATAGTTGGGATCGACCCAAAGTATCGGGTAGGGCAGACACGGAGTTGAGTAGATACAGTCTAGGATCGACCTGGAAGTTAATTAGCATCGGTTAATCAGGGTCATGGTGGCACCAACGGCAAGGATGGCATGTCAGTAGGCCACGCAGACGCAGGGGATGTGGCATGCATATGCGCGGAACAGGTCAAGAATAGAGAGAGGTCGACCGACCGCAGGCGGTGGAGGCCGATCGGCGAGCGGACGCGCGGGCGTTGCGGCAGCTGGAAGAAACCAACCGCACGCAGCCATGGCGCCTGGACACATATAAGCCGCGGGCGCCCTCGGCGTCCTCTGCCTCCCCATCCCCACCGCCGCATGTGCCCGCCGTCGCGCTGATCGATCCGCCGGCCAGCAGGAGAGGGAGCGAGTCTATCCAAGCCTAGTTACGCGGGAGGAGCCGGAGAGACGACGACGATGACAGCAGGGCAGCCCAAGATGCGCGCCTGCGCCGCCGCGGTGGTGGGGCTGGTGGCGCTGCTCGCCGTGGCGGTGCGCGCCGAGGACCCCTACCTCTTCTTCGAGTGGAAGGTGGCGTACGGGACCAAGTCCCCCATGGGCGTGCCCCAGAAGATGATCCTCATCAACGGCGAGTTCCCCGGCCCCACCATCAACTGCACCTCCAACAACAACATCATCGTCAACGTCTTCAACCAGATCGACAAGCCGCTCCTCTTCACCTGGTACGCCTTCCTTCCTTCCTTCCTGCTACCCATGCATTGATTCATTCCTTCCCTGCATGCTAGTAAATAGTAGGAGTAGGATCATGCATACAGTATAAGTATATCCGATGGATGGATGGATGGATGGATCGTTACGTGCATTGCGTGCGTCTGCATGCATGTGTATGTTTGCAGGCACGGGATCCAGCAGAGGAAGAACTCGTGGCAGGACGGGATGCCGGGCGACATGTGCCCCATCATGCCGGGCACCAACTTCACCTACAAGATGCAGTTCAAGGACCAGATCGGCACCTTCTTCTACTACCCCAGCATCGGCATGCAGCGCGCCGCCGGAGGCTACGGGCTCATCAGCGTGCACAGCCGCCCGCTCATCCCGGTGCCCTTCGACCCGCCGGCCGACGACTTCAGCGCCCTCGTCGGCGACTGGTACACCAAGGACCACGAAGTGCTCGCCAAGAACCTCGACACCGGCAAGGGCATCGGCCGCCCCGCCGGCCTCCTCATCAACGGCAAGAACGAGAAGGACGCCTCCAACCCGCCCATGTACAACGTGGAGACCGGCAAGACGTACCGCTTCCGCGTCTGCAACGTCGGCATCAAGACCACCCTCAACGTCCGCATCCAGGGCCATGTCGTCAAGCTGGTGGAGATGGAGGGCTCCCATACCGTGCAGAACGAGTACGACTCGCTCGACGTCCACATCGGCCAGTGCCTCTCCTTCCTCACCACCGCCAACCAGAAGCCCGGGGACTACTTCCTCATCGCCTCCACCCGCTTCATCAAGGGGGTCAACACCATCACCGCCGTCATGCGCTACAAGGGCTCCAACTCCCCGCCGTCGCCCAAGCTGCCGGAGGCGCCCGCCGGATGGGCATGGTCCATCAACCAGTGGAGGTCCTTCCGCTGGAACCTGACGGCCAGCGCCGCCAGGCCCAACCCGCAGGGGTCCTACCACTACGGCCAGATCAACATCACCCGCACCATCAAGCTCTCCACCAGCCGCGGCAAGGTCGACGGCAAGGAGAGGTACGCCCTCAACGGCGTCTCCCACGCCGACGCCGAGACGCCCCTCAAGCTCGCCGAGTACTTCAACGCCACCAAGGGAGTGTTCGAGTACAACCTCATCACCGACACGCCACCCAAGGAAGGCACGCCCATCAAGCTCGCCCCCAACGTCATCACCGCCGAGCACCGCACCTACATTGAGATCGTCTTTGAGAACCCCGAGAGGAGCATCGACACCTTCCACCTCAACGGCTACGCCTTCTTCGCCGCCGGGTAAGTAAACCCTTCCTTCTTCTTCTTAATTACTGTATGTGTTATCCTCTTCACCGAACAAATCAACAAATCGATGGATATGCATGATGGATGTGCAGCATGGGACCGGGGCTATGGACGGCGGAGAGCAGGAAGACATACAACCTCCTGGACACGGTGAGCCGGCACACGATCCAGGTGTACCCGAGGTCGTGGACGGCGGTGATGCTGACCTTCGACAACGCCGGGATGTGGAACTTGAGGTCCAATCTGTGGGAGAGGTACTACCTGGGCGAGCAGCTGTACGTGAGCTGCACCTCGCCGGCCAGGTCGCTCAGGGACGAGTACAACATGCCCGACAACGCCCTCCGCTGCGGCAAGGTCGTCGGCATGCCGCTGCCGCCGCCCTACACCATCGCATAAACTACGCTCCTTCCAGCTCCGTTCCATTCCATTCTTCAAGGCGCATTGCATGCCCATTGCGCGTGCTGTACACACCACCCTACGTACGACGACAACAACAGGAAGAGCAGGAGAGTTTTTTCGTTTCTTTTTTTCGTACGCCCCCAAGTCGGCTCTTCTTCTTGTCAGGTTTATTACTCTCTTTTCGTCGAGGAAAATAAAAACAACAACAAGGGGGGCTCAAGGTCTGTCATCGGAACGAGGATGATGATTTTTGAGAACAACAACAAGAAGAGAGATTGGCCGGATACGAGCTCGATCGGGACGCCCTCTCGAATCGTTACGTTGTAATAGGAGTTAATTAATTCTATCTGATGATCATCATCATTTATCCAATAAGTCCTTCGGGCAAATTGGTTTATTGTGTGTCTATAATACTATATATATATATGTACATGAGCGCATCTTTGCGGTTTTTATTCCATCTTCTGTTTTCTATAACTTCCGTTGGAACTTAATTAATATCTGGTTCAGTGCATATATTACATTATATTCGAAGGTTAGTAGTACAAATCGATCCAAATGTTTAGTAAACCGGCTGAGATTTGAAAACATTTACATAACAACTTATACAAATAAACAAATCAGAAGTACATGTTACAATATGGTGTGTTAGCGTATACAATAATAAAGAAAAATATTTTACACTTACGTTTGTAGGTGACCGCCAGTGGCGGAGCTTGGTACAAATTGTTGCCGGGGGGGGGGGGGGCTAATGCAAAAACATGTGTATTTTAGGGTGTAAATTGCTAAAAAAAAGCATCTAAGCCTTTCCTTATAAAATTTCTTCAGAGTCCCCCTCGGCCTATCCATTGATGTGAAGTTTGTTATAAGATCATACATTATAATATATTCAATTAGCAAACCATGTCTTTAGTTCATCTTTTCCAAATTCCAAGACACAGAGTTTCCACAAGGTATATTTTTCTTTGTGTGAAGAACTTAATAGCAAGAGTGACATCATAATATTCCAATGAGCCAAAATTTCCTTACAAAAAGAAATCACTTCCACACAATAGGCTTGCGGTTGTTTGGTATGCCATTAATTTTCCAAACTATGTTCTTCCTAATTTGAGTTTATTCCTGCCCGCAATTCTTCCGCCCATAGTTGTCATTGATAAGAAAACCCTCTTAAGAGAATTTTAATCATTCCTCTAAAATTTAGAGTGACGTCCCACAACAACACATAACAGTTATCCAAACATGATATTCCAAGATAATTCTTCCCACTTATTCTAAGCATGTTAGTATCGGGAGTTTCACTTGTTTCCTTTGGAGTCAAGATTATATTCCAGTATTATTGTCAATAATTCCACCCTTTGATCATAATAATTATCGTGTTCCTACTTTTCCAGCATTTTTCCTTTTTGAGACTTAAATAGAGGTCATGAGATGTGTGAGAGGGTCCAAACCCTAGAAAATTTTGACCATCCGTATCAAGAAGGTCATAATCCCATTGCACAAAATGGTCACTCGCATGTGTAGCTCTATTTATGCCGTCATTGTAGGTCCTCCGTGATAAAATTAAGAAGGTCATAGGCTTAAATAGAGGTGACTAGACAAACAACTCGACAGTTTCGCCTACGTGTCTTGTATAGGTGTCAACAAGGCCAAAAAGTATAAGTACGTTGACAAGTCGGAATTTATATTTTCTTGATTGCCCTCAATATTTCTCGGCACCCTTTCCTACCCAAATCATTGCCTCATGAAAGATTTAGCTCTATTTTCCTATTAAATCGTCCTCAGCAAATTTCCAAACTTTCTGTTCAACTAGAATCTTTGTGAAGGAAGTACTAGCTAGGCATTTCCTAATGTTCAGGTAGAATCTTTGTGAAGGAAGTACTAGCTAGGCATCTCCTAATGAGATGAATTTTTGCCACATATTCTATATGCCCAAATCAAAGATCTCCACAAAATTTGGTCCCCATATAACAATCCATCTAAGCTCACAATGCAATCTTTGTTTCTCATAATATTTTCACTTTGTGAAGCAACTATAATTTATATTGCTTTATAATTACTGAAAATTTACCAGGGCATGACACTGCCCATAGAACCCCCTCCACCAAATTTTAGCTCATTTTAATGTAACCTATTTTCCTCAATATTTTCCCCAATTTTCAGTTCAGTGGAGAGCATTGTGAAGGAAGATCCATTTTTATTTATCCAAATGGTATGCATTTTATAGTGCTTTCATATGCCCAATTTGTGATCCTCATCAAAACTGCAGATAATTCCAATCACTTATGTGAGCTCAGCTTCAATTTCTATTTGCTGACCAGATTGGCATGTTGCAAAGCAAGTGCTATCTAGACCCCTCAAATTTCCCTCAAACTTTTTGGGCATTCTTCCATAACCAAATCATTACCACATGACAATATTCAGCTCCATTTGACTAGTAAATCTTCCTCAGCAAATTTCAAAGTTTCTATCCACAGAGAAGCTTTGTGAAGGAAGTACTATCTAGGGTTATCTAAATGATCTTAGATTTTTTTCAAATCTTTCATATGCTCAGTTCATCATCCTCCACAAAATTTGAGCTTTATCCACCAATCCATGTGAGCTCATCATACAATCTTTTATTCTGGTCGTATTTTTAGTTTGTGAAGCAACTATATTTTATATTTCTTAATTATTCCTGAAACTCTATGATGGAATGTTTCTACATATGTAACTTCCTTCCACGAAACTTGAGATCATTTCATTTGGCCAATTGTTCTCAATAATGTTTTTCAAGTTTCTGTTCGTAGAAGAGCATTGTGAACTAAGTACCATTTTGGCATGTCCAACTGGTATCCAAAATTTGAAGTGCTTTCCTATGCCCAAATGACTATCCTCCACCAAATTTCAGCTCTATCCATTAATTCATTTGAGCCCAGCTGCAATATCCATATTTATGTCCAATGTGGTACTTTGGAAAGCAAGTGCCACATAGGCTTCTCCATTTGAGCTGAAAATTTTCCAAGACAGTCTACTTAGTATATGATCATCCTCATCCAAAAACCGGTCCCATTGGCCATGTGCATTTCCCGCACCACTAATCAAACAGTTGACTGCTAATTCATGTTGGAGCTTAGTTCAGTCTCCTCGTGAGATTCTTCTGTTGTATTATTCTTCCTAACACCTACCGAGGGAGTGACAAACCCACTAGACATGCCTAGGTCACCTAGAACGCGTGGCAACACCACGTTGCTCGCATGCAAGTTACAGACTCTAGAGTTAGGGCCCCCGACCACCGTCCAAACCATGACGTATCTCCACCACACCATGTATCTATGATGATATTGATACTTTTGTACCTAAAAATTATTTTGGTAAAAAATAAAGAGCAAACTATGAGGCAACTGTAGTTCAAATTTGACTCACTTCCAACTGAATTGATGGAAATTTGTCTTTTTCACGAGAGGTGGATCAAAGATTTTGACACCCAACCATTTTGTATATTGGACATGAAATATGACATAGTATTTTAGAAAATTGATTTGGTACAATTTTACAGTAAATATATTATAGGCCCTTCACAAAAAACCTCATTTTGGGCACTCAAAAAATGGAAAATGAATTTTACGTCCCAAGAAAATGAAAACTCCCTTTAATAACATTGTTTGTCATTCCAAGATTCACCTTTGTGCATAATATTAGATCATTTGAACAAACTATGCCATGAATGTGGCCATAAGATTAATTGACCATTTGGCTTGAAAGTCATGAATCTTCACACATGATAGCTCATTTGTGATAACATTTAAAAAAAAAATACCATATTACAAGTTAATTATTTTTCTAGTAACTTGGTCACATATAATGACACAATGCAAAGTTTTTTCCATTTTTATTTTATTTTGAATTTTTCATGCTCATTTCAAAATGTGGTTAAAACGGAGGGCATGACCGTTCCTACCTAGTGGTTGAATATTGCAAACTATTGGTTTTTCTATGATTAAATAGGTACTTTTGTACCTAGAAATGATTTTTGTAAAAAAAATTATGAGCAAACTATAAGGCAGGTGCAGTTCAAATTTGACCCTTTTCTAGCTGAATTATCGGAAATTTGTCTTTTTCACGAGAGGTCGATCAAAGATTTTGACACCCAACCATTTTGTCAATTGGACAAGAAATTTGACCTAGTATTTTAGAAATTTTATTTGGTAGAAGTTTACAACAAATATATGGTAGGTCTTTAACAAAAAACTCATTTTGGGCACTCAAAAAATGGAAAATGAATTTTGGGTCCCAAGAAAATGAAAACTCCCTATAGCAACATTGTTTGCCATTCCAAGATGCATCGTTGTGTATAGTATTAGATCATTTGAACAAACTATGTCATGAATGTGGCCATAAGATTGATCATTTGGCTTGAAAGTCTTGAATCTTCACACATGAGAACTCATTTTTGAGAACACTTTTTTTAAATAATTGTCGTATAAAGAGGGGGAACCACCTCCCATCGTATAAAGAGGGGGAACCACCTCCGAGCGAATCGCCTACCATTTCCTCTTCCCCTCCCTGCCGCATCGTCTTCCTCTCCCCAACCGACATCATCTCGCTCTCCTCCAACCGCCGTCTCACTGTCTCCCACCGCATCCTCTTCCTCACCTTCATCACCTCCATCTATCCGATGGCGGAAGCTCATGGCGATGCCGACGCAGCGGCCAGAGATGTAGTGGAGTTGCAGGGCGCAGTGACCGCGAATGAAGTGAAGGATGTTGGTTGCGTCCACAGCGGTGCGGGGAAACTCGCAACCGCTGCTGATGTGCAGAAGGAGGTGGCGGTCTCCGCCTCAGTGCTACCGGAGCAAAAGGTGACGGCGTCGAGCGGTGCAGTCCATGCCGATACCCGCGATGTGCAACCTGGCGAGGAGCCGGAGGTATTTGCACTTGTTTGTTAGTTGTAATATTTAGGATATTAGGTTGTAGAGTTAGTTGCATTGGTTAGATTGTGATTCATACGGTAGTACAGATGGTTAGAGTAGTTGGTTTGACGGATGGGCCGGGGTTTTCTATATGGGGGAATGGGGGTTTTTTGTTTCAAAAATGCTAGATATATCTGTATGAGAGATAGGGATCTCTGTGCTTCAATGCTACACATATGTATGCTTATTAGATTTGTTTTTAATGCTACACAAATTGGGTTTTTTAATGCTACAAACATGTATGCTTATTAGATTGGGTCCCTATTAGATTTGTTTTTGAATGCTACGCATATTGGGGTTTTGAATGTCATATGACCAAATGGAATCCATTGATTAAGAAGTTATTTGATTCATTAGTATATAAATTTGTCCATAATATGTAGTTATATTAGCTCTGTTGTTCAATGTGTGTGCATGACAATGGAAAATGCAAATAACCCTAGTATATTAGCCCTATGATCAATGTGTCATGTGTGCATCTCTCAATTTTCAATTGGCTTCTCTATTTACTAGTGAAGGATGTAATTGTATATTCAGGAGGATGATGGATGGGGGAAAAAGAGGAAGCTGGCCTTTACTGGGTTTGACCCGTACGATCCAGGGTATAGTGACGACGAAGAATATGAGGTAAGCCTACTTGAAATTTAGATTGTTCGTTTAGTTCCATCGACATGGTGTATATGAATCTATAATGTATTAATGCAATTCATTCATGTGTGCAGTATGATTCTGGAGAAGATGTGTACAAGGGCAACTTCAAGTCCTTCAAAGCAAAGGAGGTGGAGAAGATCAAGGCCAAGGGAGTTGCTTCCTTCTTGAACCGCAAGATCAAGAAGTGGCGCTGCCCCTACTGCACCACCAAGCCAAAGCCAAAGGATGGCCGCTTCGATCACCTTGTGTCTCATGCAGAGGATGTAGCGAATCGTGGGGAGGACTACATGATTAGGGGGCGACATGCTGCCCTCACGAAGGGACTGACTCCGGTGTGATGTGATGATGTGATGAACTGAATGTGGCAGCATGTTTTATCTTTATCTTTTACGTTACTTTTGGTAAACTCAATGTGTCTGTTTATGATGAGATGAACTAAATCTATGGTAGTAACGTATTAGGGTACCGAATGTATTATGGGAACCCATGTATTATGCTATCTATATTTGTCTGTCCATAAATTTGCATGTGGTGTATGGTTACTTCCGTTTAGATATTTTTTGAATTAATCTTCATATTTTTATATTTTCTTTTGAAAAATATGGTTTAATATAAAAACTATTAAAAACACTTTTAAAATATGAAAATGTAAAACTAAGTTCAGATCCTTCTTATTCACTTTGAAATAAAGCTTTGGTGATTTTTTTGATTTTTTAAATTTTTTCAAAAACAGAAGGTAACCCTAGATGTTGTGTCCTTAAATTTGTGTGAAGGTTTTCTCATGAAAATGACAATAGATGTTGTGTTCTTAAATTTGCTTGTGGTGTATGGTTACTTCTGTTTAGATGTTGTGTGCTATGAGTTTAGGTGTTGCAATGATCACACATGTTGTTTCAGTGTTCTTCACTGATTAGACATGTTGCAAAAAAAAAAACTTTGGCAAACTATCTAGGATAACTATCTATGTTTGTATAGGAGATCATGTGTGCAAAATTTGAGGTGATTTAGAGGATGTCAAAGAAATTTCAATTTGAGAAATGTGCTCCAAATGAGCTCCGAGGCTAGGGTAAACAACCCCATTTGTAATCAAGTTTTTCTGGACCTACTCTAAATGAGCCAAATGTTTTTTATTAACACCTATTCAATCTATACAGTGTAGATTCGAAGTCTCACTATTTTTTGAATTAATCTTCATAATTTTACATTTTCTTTTGAAAAATATGCTTTAATATAAAAACTATTAAAAACACATTTAAAATATGAAAATGTAAAACTAAATTCAGATCCTTCTTATTCACTTTGAAATAAAGCTCATATGTGTGAACGTTTTCTCATGAAAATGACCATAGACCAAGTTTATGATTTTTGGTTGGTAACATGTCAGGTAAGACAACATTGTGCGCAGGTTTAATATTTTTTTGATTTTTTTAAATTAATGGTGCTCATTTGACCTCGATCGTGCGAGCTAGGGTTTTTTCATGAAAATGACCATAGACCAAGTTTAGTATTTTTCCTCGTTAGTGTGTCTTATAAAACAACGAACGGCGAAGCTTTCATATTTTTTTTAAATTAGTTATGCTCAATCAAAGCTTTCATAACCCCGTTGACCAGCTCAAAACCCCTCTAAACCCCGTGGGGTTTCGCCTAACCCTAGCTCCCAACGTCAGCCGTCCGATCACACCCTGGCGCCAAGCGACTGCCCTCAGATGTGGTCTTCTAGAAGGAATTCGGTGGGCAGGCTGCATGCAGGCTCCGGGCCGTTGGATCACAAGGACGGCTCCGCATCATTGGATCGTGGGGCGATCCGTGAGAGGCGATCCCGTTGGTCAATCACTCTTCATTGTTTTTTGCATGAATTTTTGCACCGTTTTTTGCGTCGTTTTTGCATCATTTTTTGCACCATTTTTTGCGTCATTTTTTGCATCATTTTTGCACCTTTTTTTGCATCGTTTTTTGCATCGTGTGTGAACATGCTAGCTCTTTCACATTTGACCACGGTTTCCCACGCGTGTACATTTGATCACAGTCCACTCATCAAACCAACCACAATTTCCCACGCGCGTACACTCCGGATTTCGGGGCGGTTTAGGGTTTACTTTACAATTGCTATTTAAGTCGGACGGACACTCCCCTCCCCCAGCCGTAGCTCTTCGCTTGCTCCGTTTTCCCGCCGCCCGAGCACTCCCCTCTCCCAGCCCATCAGCCATGCCACCACGCCGCCAATACTACACGATCGAAGAACGTCTCTACCTCCTTCGGCAGGCCCAATTCCGGAGGGAAGCGGGGATACCTCTAGAGGACTTTGAGGAGCCGGAGGAGGAGTGACACGTCTCCGTCGTATCTATAATTTTTGATTGTTTCATGCCAATATTCTACAACTTTCATATACTTTTGACAACTTTTTATACTATTTTTGGGACTAACATATTGATCCAGTGCCTAGTGCCAGTTCCTGTTTGTTGTATGTTTTTTTTGTTTCACAGATTATCCATACCAAACGAAGTCCAAACGCAATAAAAAACCTACGGGGATTTTTTTTGGAATATTTATGATTTTTGGGAAGAAGAATCTACGCGAAACGATGCCCGAGGAGGTCACAAGCCCAGGAGGCACGACTGGCAGGCTTGTAACCAATCCCTAAGGCGGTTGGGGCCCTTCTTTCACCGCATAGAAGCTAATATTCGGAAGAAAATCGTGTTAAAATTTCAGCCCAATCGGAATTAAGGATCTCCGGGAATTTAAGAAAGGGTGAAGGCCAGAATCTGGGAGCGCAGAAACAGAAGGACACAGAGAGAGAGAGATCCAATCTCGAAGGGGCTCTCGCCCCTCCACCGCCATGGAGACCATGGACCAGAGGGGAAACCCTTCTCCCATCTAGGGAGGAGGTCAAGGAAGAATAAGAAGGGGGGCTCTCTCCCCTCTCTCTCGGCGGCGCCGAAACACCGCCCGGGACATCATCGTGTGATGGCGATCTACACCAACACCTCCGTCATCTTCACAACCACCTCCATCACCATCCCCCATCTATATTCAGCGGTCCACTCTCCCGCAACCTGTTGTACCCTCTACTTGAACATGGTGCTTCATGCTTCATATTATTATCCAATGATGTGTTTCCATCCTATGATGTGTGAGTAGCTTTTCGTTGTCCTATCGGAGATTGATGAATTGCTATGATCCGTTTAATTTTCTTGTGGTTATGTTGCCGTCCTTTGGTGACCATTGATACGTCTCCAACGTATCTATAATTTTTGATGGTTTCATGCTATTATCTTGTCAAACTTTAGATGTTTTGCATGCCTTTATTATATTTTTTGGGACTAACTTATTAACTCAGTGCCAAGTGCCAGTTCCTGTTTTTTCCATGTTTTTGACCCCTTTCAGAGGAGATTTTGAAACGGAATCCAAACAGAAGAAAATCCCCAAAAAGATTTTTTCTGGAACGGAAGAAGATCGGGAAGCTTGGGAGCCAAGGCAGGGGAGCATCAGGGGCCCCACAAGCCCCCACCTCGCGGCCAGGGGGGAGAGGCCGCGCCATTCAGGCTTGTGGGCCCCCTGGACGCCCTTTGCCCTAGGTCTTTCGCCTATATATTCCCATAAATTCCAGAAAAATCAGGAGATTATCCGAAGTACTTTTCCGTCGCCGCAAACTTCTGTCTCCGCAAGATCCCATCTGGGGCACGTTCTGGTGCCCTGCCGGAGGGGGGATTCAGACATGGAGGGCTTCTCCATCAACACCATGACCTCTCCGATGATGCGTGAGTAGTTCACCATAGACCTACGGGTCCATAGTTAGTAACTAGATGGCTTCTTCTCTCTCTTGGATCTTCAATACAAAGTTCTCCATGATCTTCATGGAGATCTATCCGATGTAATATTCTTTTGCGGTGTGTTTGTCGAGATCCGATGAATTGTGGATTTATGATCAGATTATCTATGAATCTTATTTCAGTTTCTTCTGATCTCTCTTATGCATGATTTCATATCCTTGTAATTCTCTTCGAGTTGTGGGTTTTGTCTAGCCAACTAGATCTATGATTCTTGCAATAGGATAAGTGCTTGGTTTTGGGTCCATACCGTGCGGTGACCTCACCCAATGACAGAAGGGGTAGCGAGGCATGCATCATGTTGTTGCCATCAAGGGTAAAAAGATGGGGTTTTCATCATTGGTTTGATATTATCCCTCTACATTATGTCATCTTGGTTAAAGCGTTACTCTGTTCGTCATGAACTCAATACACTAGATGCATGCTGGATAGCGGTCAATGTGTGGAGTAATAGTAGTAGATGCAGAAAGTATCAGTCTACTTGTCTCGGACGTGATGCCTATATGTATGATCATTGCCTTAGATATCATCATGACTTTGCGCAGTTCTATCAATTGCTCGACAGTAATTTGTTCACCCATCGTAACACGTGCTATTTTGAGAGAAGCCTCTAGTGAACACTATGGCCCCCACGGTCTACTCCACACCATATTTTCAGCCTTACACTTTTTACTTTGTTGCACTTTCCGCCTTCAGATCTCACTTTGCAAACAATCTTGAAGGGATTTACAACCCCTTTGAAGCGTTGGGTGCAAGCTTGTTTGTGTTTGCGCAGGTACTCTGGACTTGACGAGACCCTCCTTTTGGATCGATACCTTGGTTCTCAAACTGGGGGAAATACTTACTGCTCCTGTGCTACATCACCCTTTCCTCTTCAAGGGAAAAACCAACGCAAGCCCAGCCTCTGTCAACGTGTCAATTTCTGGCGTTGTTGTTTGTGGGATAGAAGAAGAGTTTCTGGCGCCGTTGCTGGGGAGGAAGATCAAGTCAAGAACTCATCCAAGTAAGTGTCGCAAACTCATCTCTTGCATTTACTTTGTTTGCCAGCTGCCTCTCGTTTCCCTCTCCCCCACTTCACCTATTTACCTTTTTTTTGTTTGCCTTTTTCGTTCGCCCTTTTCTCTCGCTTGCTTTCTATTCGCTTGTGTGCCATGTGCCTTCAATATGCTTGCATCTTTGCTTGCTGAAAATCTAGTGATATGGATCCTCATCCACTTGCTAATCTCTTTAAGAGATCCAATTATGTTGATCCAATTGCTAGTGAGTTGAGTGCACTTGACTATCTTTATGGAGTTTTGCTTGAGATGCGTGAATCTGAAAATTGTGAGGAAGAAATTTATGAAGTGATTCACGAGGGCTCCTTGGATGAAAAGCATGATTGCAATGGTTTCACTATAAATTCTATTAGTGACAATGATGCTAAAAATATGCAAAATCCTAAGCTTGGAGATGCTAGTTTTGCTATGTTCACTACTTGTTGCAATGATCATGAGTGGGGCAATGATTTTTCTTATGATCTTGAAAATTTGTTTAAGCCACATGATGAATATGATATTTGCAATATTATTGAAAGTGGGTTTGGAGAAGTCATGACTTTAGTTGATGATAATCCCTCTATTTTTGAAGAATGTCAACTTTGCATGCATGTGGATCATGAAAAGAATATCCTATGTGATAGTTACATTGTTGAATTCGAATATGATCCCACATGTAATTGCTATGAGAGAGGAAAATATTGTGGTAAAAACTTTCATGTTACCAAATTACCTCTCGTGATGTGGAAATTGCTATTGTCTCTTTCTTCTTCCTTGCATATGGTAACTATTGGTTGTCTTGACAATCTGTTTACCTATCAAATGCCTATGCATAGGATGTATGTTAGACTTAGATGTGATTTTCATATGCTTTATGATGCTCTCATTGTGCTTCAATTCTTGTCTTTTGTGTGAGCATCATCAATGCCTAGCTAAGGGCGTTAAACAATAGCGCTTCTCGGGAGGCAACCCAATGAATTTATATTTTTCTTTCTGTTTTGTTGCGTCCACACTTTTATAATTCTGTTGTGATTGTGTTTTTTGTGTTTCTTTTTGTGTTTGAGCCAAGCAAAACCTTTATGACTAGTCTTGGTAATGGTTGTTTGATCCTGCTGGAAAAAGACAGAAACTTTTCGCTCACGAGATGATTTTTCATTTTTTATTAAGAAAGAGCTTTTGAGTTGATTCTTTTTGCTGCTGATTGATATGCTTTTTTCCCAGGCCGTCGTAATTGTTCAGATTTTTTGAGGTACCAAAAGTATACGAAGTATACAGATTGCTACAGACTGGTCTGTTTTTGACAGATTCTGTTTTTGTTGAGTTGGTTGCTTGTTTTGATGAAACTATGGTTAGTATAGGGGGGTACTAGCCATGGAAAAGTGAGAATACAGTAGCCCATCATCAATATAGATAGAATTCAAGTTTTCTACAGTACCAAAAGAAGTGATAGTTTGTTTTCTTGTGCTAATGTTATCACAAGTTTCTGTTTAAGTTTTGTGTTGTGAAGTTTTCAAGTTTTGGGTGATGTTCTCATGGACAAAGAGATAAAGAGTGGAAAGAGCTCAAGCTTGGGGATGCCCAAGGCATACCAAGCCCAATTCAAGGACACCAAAAAGCCTAAGCTTGGGGATGCCCCGGGAAGGCATCCCCTCTTCCGTCTTCAATCCATCGGTAACATTACTTGGAGATATATTTTTATTCGCCACATGATATGTGTTTTGCTTGGAGCGTCTTGTATCATAGGAGTCTTTTCTTTTTTATTTGGTCACAATCATCCTAGCTGCACACCTTTTTGAGAGAGAGAGAGAGAGACATGCACTCATCATGATTTTGCTAGAATGCTCATATTGCTTCACTTATATCTTTTGAGCTAGACACTTTTGCTCTTGTGCTTCACTTATATCTTTAGAGCACGGTGGTGCGTGATTTGGTAGTTGGCTTATGCTATGAAAGTAGTCCCAAATGTGATAGGCACCCAAAGAGGATACCAAAACCTCCATCTTCATGTACATTGAATAGAAAGAGAAGTTTTGATTCCTCTCAAATAGTTTTGATACATGGATTTGGTAATATTAAGAGTTATGTTAGTAGGGTGTTGTGAATCTAGAAATACTTGTGTTGAAGTCAGTGATTCCCGTAGCATGCACGTATGGTGAACCGCTATGTTAGGAAGTCGGAGCATAATTGATCTATTGATTGTCATCCTTTGTGTTGAGGTCCGGATCGTGTGATGGTTAACACCTACCAACCCTTCCCCTCGGAGTATGCGTTTAGCACTTTGTTTCAATTACTAATAAATTTTTTGGCAACAAGTATGTGAGTTCTTCATGACCAATGTGAGTCCATGGTATAGATGCACTTTCACCTTCCACCATTTCTAGCCTCTCTAGTGCCGCACAATTCTCGCTGGTGCACAAATCCACCAAATTCCTTCCTCAAAACAGCCACCATATCTACCTACTATGGCATTTTCATAGCCATTCCGAGATATATTGTCATACAACTCCCACCGTTCCATCTCATGACTTGTGCTGTCACTCCCATATTGCCATTGCATGATCGTAAGATAGCTAGCGAGATGTTTCAACGTCATACGCCATGCTAGATCGTTGCACATCCCGGTACACTGCCAGAGGTATTTCCTATGGATTCATCATCATTGTGATCTTTCAGCCGTGAGTAAATAAAAGTGTGATGATCATCATTATTAGAGCATTGTCCCATGTGATGAAACAAAAAAGAGGCCAAATAGCCCAAAAATAAAAAAAGGGGGGAAAAGAAAAAAGAGGGAGGCCTGGGAGCCCAAATAAAAAAAGAGAGAGAAAGAGAGAAGGGACAATGCTACTATCTTTTTCCACACTTGTGCTTCATGATAGCACCATGTTCTTCTTGATTGAGAGCTTCTTGCTTTGTCACTACTACATGCTAGTGGGAATCTTCATTATATAACATGGCTTGTATATTCCAATGATGGGCTTCCTCAAAATTGCCCTAGGTCTTCGTGAGCAAGCAAGTTGGATGCACACCCACTAGTTTTCCTTTTGAGCTTTCACATACTTTTAGCTCTAGTGCATCCTTTGTATGGCAATCCCTACTCATTCACATTGATATCTATTAATGGGCATCTCCATAGCCTATTGATATGCCGAGTCAGTGTGACCATCTCCTCCTTTTTGTCTCACAACCACCACCACACTCTATTCCACATACAGTGCTATATCCATGGCTCGCGCTCATGTATTGCGTGATAGTTATAAAAAGTTTGAGAAAGTAAGAGTGCAAAAACAATTACTTGGCCAATTCCGGGGTTGTGCATGATTTACATTAGTTGTGTGAGGATGATGGAGCACAGCCAGACTATATGATTTTGTAGGGATAACTTTCTTTGGCCTTGTTATTTTGAAAGTTCATGATTACTTTGCTAGTTTGCTCGAAGTATTACTGTTTTCATGTCGATAGCAAACTATTGTTTTGAATCTTATGGATGTGAACATTCATGTCACGTGAAAGAAGATGCAAAGGACAACTATGCTAGGTAGCATTCCACATAAAAAATCCATTCTTTATCACTTCCCTACTCGAGGACGAGCAGGAGTTAAGCTTGGGGATGCTTGATACGTCTCCAAGGTATCTATAATTTTTGATGGTTTCATGCTATTATCTTGTCAAACTTTGGATGTTTTACATGCCTTTTATATATTTTTTAGGACTAACTTATTAACTCAGTGCCAAGTGCCAGTTCCTGTTTTTTCCATGTTTTTGACCCCTTTCAGAGGAGATTTTGAAATGGAGTCCAAATGGAAGAAAATCCCCGAAAAGATTTTTTCTCGAACGGAAGAAGACCGGGAAGCTTGGGAGCCAAGGCAGGGGAGCCTCAGGGGCCCCACAAGCCCCCACCCCGCGACCAGGGGGGAGGCCGCGCCATCGAGGCTTGTGGGCCCCCTAGACGCCCTTTGCCCTAGGTCTTTCGCCTATATATTCCCATAAATTCCAGAAAAAATCAGGAGATCATCGAAAGTACTTTTCCGCCGCCGCAAGCTTCTGTCTCCGCAAGATCCCATCTGGGGCACGTTCTGGTGCCCTGCCGGAGGGGGGATTCAGACACGAAGGGCTTCTCCATCAACACCATGACCTCTCCGATGATGCATGAGTAGTTCACCATAGACCTATGGGTCCATAGTTAGTAACTAGATGGCTTCTTATCTCTCTTGGATCTTCAATACAAAGTTCTCCACGATCTTCATGGAGATCTATCCGATGTAATCTTCTTTTGCAGTGTGTTTGTCGAGATCCGATGAATTGTGGATTTATGATCAGATTATCTATGAATATTATTTGAGTTTCTTCTGATCTCTCTTATGCATGATTTCATATCCTTGTAATTCTCTTCGAGTTGTGGTTTTTGTCAAGCCAACTAGATCTATGATTCCTGCAATGGGAGAAGTGCTTGGTTTTCGGTTCATACCGTGCGGTGACCTCACCCAGTGATAGAAGGGGTAGCGAGGCACGCATTGTGTTGTTGCCATCAAGGGTAAAAAGATGGGGTTTTCATCATTGGTTTGAGATTATCCCTCTACATCATGTCATCTTGCTTAAAGCGTTACTCTGTTCGTCATGAACTCAATACACTAGATGCATGCTGGATAGCGGTCGATGTGTGGAGTAATAGTAGTAGATTCAGAAAGTATCGGTCTACTTGTCTCGGACGTGATGCCTATATGTATGATCATTGCCTTAGATATCGTCATGACTTTGCGCGGTTCTATCAATTGCTCGGCAGTAATTTGTTCACCCACCGTAACACTTGCTATTTTGAGAGAAGCCTCTAGTGAACACTATGGCCCCAGGGTATACTCCACACCATATTTTCAGCCTTACACTTTTTTACTTCGTTGCACTTTCCGCTTTCAGATCTCACTTTGCAAACAATCTTGAAGGGATTGACAACCCCTTTGAAGCGTTGGGTGCAAGCTTGTTTGTGTTTGCGCAGGTACTTTGGACTTGACGAGACCCTCCTTATGGATCGATACCTTGGTTCTCAAACTGAGGGAAATACTTACTGCTCCTGTGCTGCATCACCCTTTCCTCTTCAAGGGAAAAACCAACGCAAGCCCAACCTCTATCAACGTGTCAATTTCTGTGGCTGTTGTCTGTGGGATAGCACCCATCATATGAGTGTGCGCATGGATCACACCATAGGGTTAGTAGTATGTTGATAGGACTATGTATTGGAGGGCAATGGTGACAGAAGCTTCAGCCTAGCGTAGAAATTGATGCATACGGTATTGAAGGGGGACCAATATATCTTATTGCTATGGTTGGGTTTTACCTTAATGAATGTTAGTAGTTGTGGATGCTTTCTAATAGTTCCAATCATAAGTGCATAGAATTCCAAGTAAGGGATGACATGCTAGTAGTGGCCTCTCCCACATAAAACTTGCTATCGGTCTAGTAATGTAGTCAATTGCTTAGGGACAATTCCGCAACTCCTACCATCACTTTTCCACACTCGTTAAACTAACGTAATTGTTGCTTTATCAAACCAGCCCCTAGTTTTTATTTACGTGTTCTTTATTTTCTTGCAAACCTATCCTATCACACCTACAAAGTACTTCTAGTTTCATACTTGTTCTAGGTAAAGCGACGTAAAGTGTGCGTAGAGTTGTATCGGTGGTCGATAGAACTTGAGGGAATATTTGTCCTACCTTTAGCTCCTCATTGGGTTCGACACTCTTACTTATCGAGAAAGGCTACAATTGATCCCCTATACTTGTGGGTTATCAAGGAGGCGTCGGAGGAGGAGCCGGAGGTGGAGGCATCGCCGGAGGAGGAGCCGAAGGTGGAGGTGCCACCGCAGGAGCCGGACGTGGAGGCACCGCCGCAGGAGCGGGAAGTGGAGGCGTCGCTGGTCTACTATGTGTGGCCCGACCAAGTGGTGATCCTCAACTCCATCCGCTCGGAAGCAGCTACGCAGGCCTGACGTCTTGATCAGCAGCAGATGCAGGCAGCGCTGGCGGCACAGGAGGAGGTACAGGTGGTGGCCCAGGAGGACCAGGCTCCGGCCATCTCCGACGACGAAGACACATAGTGCACTAGGTAGTACGTAGCATATATATCGTAGGCTTCCCTATATTGTATGCTTTCATTATTATGCACTCTGAGCTATGTTTGTTGATGCTTCAGCATGTATGCTTTCATTATTATGCTCTCTGAGCTATGTTTGTTGATGCTTCAAAATGTTGATGCTTAAAAAAATACATTGCATGCTTTTTGTTGATGCTTCAAAGCCCTAAACCCTCAAATACCTAAAACCTAGCTCGATCAGTGGCAGCGACTGTCGCTGCGTCCGTGACGGCGCGCATGCAGGCAGCCTAGCTCGATCACATGGCATGCACAGCAGGCTTCGCCGCTTCGGTATCATGGCAGCGCACGTCGATCGGTATGTCCCGTGGCGTCTCACAGGAAGGCTACATCTGTGGCGGGGTGATAACCCACAAATATGGGGGATCGCAACAGTTTTCGAGGGTAGAGTATTCAACCCAAATTTGTTGATTCGACACAAGGGGAAGCCAAAGAATATTCTCGAGTATTGGCAGTTGAGTTGTCAATTCAACCACACCTGAAAGTCTTAGTATCTGCAGAAAAGTATCAGTAGAAAAGTAGTGTGATAGCAACAATAGCAATGGTAGCAGTAGCAGCAGTGACGGCAGTAGCAGTAACAGTAGCAGCAGTGACAGCAGTAGCAGTAACAGTAGCAACAGTGACAACAGTAGTGACAGAGTAACATAGCAAGGACTAGTAGGAAAAGAATCGTAGGCATTGGATCGGTGATGGATAATTATGCCGGATGACATTCATCATGTAACAGTTATAACATGGGGAGATATGTAACTAGCTCCAGTTCATCAATGTAATGTAGGCATGTATTCCGTATGTAGTCATACGTGCTTAGGGGAAATAACTTGCATGACATCTGTTTTCCATCCCTCCCGTGGCAGAGGGGTCCTAATGGAAACTACGGGATATTAAGGTTCTCCTTTTAATAGAGAACCGGAACAAAGCATTAGCACTTAGTGAATACATGAACTCCTCATACTATGGTCATCACCGAGAGTGGTTCCGGCTATTGTCACTCCGGGGTTGCCGGGTCATAACACATAGTAGGTGAATACAACTTGCAAGATAGGATGAAGAACACACATATATTGACGAGAACATAATAGGTTCAGATCTGAAATCATGGCACTCGGGCCCTAGTGACAAGCATTTAGCATGGCAAAGTAGTAGCAACATCAATCTCATAACATAGTGGATACTAGGGATCAATCCCCATCAAAACTAACTCGATTACATGATAGATCTCATCCAACCCATCACCGTCCAGCAAGCCTGCGATGAGATTACTCACGAACGGTGAAGAGCATCATGGAATTGCCGATGAAGGAAAGTTGGTGATGACGATGGCGACGATCTCCCCTCTTTGGAGCCCAAAATAGACTCCAGGTCTGCCCTCGAGAGGAAGAACAGGTGGTGGCGGCACCTCCGTATCGTAAAATGCGATGAACTCTTCTCCCTGATTTTTTTCCGGACGGAAGGGACTAAATAGAGCTGGAGTTGGAGACGGCGGAGCCCTGAGGGCCCCACAAGCCTGCTAGGCGCGACCAGGGGGGCCCGCGCGTAGTGGGCTTGTGGGCTCCTCGCTCCACGTCTCCGGTTGATTCTTGCGCCAATATTTTTTATATATTCCACAAAAAATCCTCGTAAATTTCCAGGTCATTGCGAGAACTTTTATTTCTGCGCAAAAACAACACCATGGCAATTCTGCTGAAAACAATGTTAGTCCGGGTTATTTCCATTCAAATCATGCAAATTAGAGTCCAAAACAAGGGAAAAAGAGTTTGGAAAAGTAGATACGACGGAGACGTATCAACTCCCCCAAGCTTAAATCCTTGCTTGTCCTCAAGCAATTCAGTTGACAAACTGAAAGAGACAAAAGAAAAACTTTTACAAACTGTGTTTGATCTTGTTGCTGTAATTATGTCTAACTCATATTCAGATTTTCAGCAAGATCATAAGCTAACCACGTAAGCAATGACATTTAGGTTTCAAGAGGAACTCATATCAATAGCATAATCAATTAGCAAGCAATAATAATGAGTTTCAAATGTCAATACTTCAATCAGAACAATCATGAAGAAATATGAACAGATGGTATCTCGCTAGCTCTTTCTGAGTCCGCAAAACATAAATGCAGAGCACCTTCAAAGACCAAGGGCTCACTGAACATTGTAATTCATGGCAAAGAAGATCCATTCACAGTCATACTCAATATCAATTAAAAGCAAAGCATAGAAATGACGGAGGTGCTCTCTAATTGGTGCTTTTATAAGAAGAGGATGACTCAACAGAAACATAAATAGATAGGCCCTTCACAGAGGGAAGCATTGATTTGCAGAGGTGCCAGAGCTCAAGCTTTTAAAACAAAGATAAATAATTTTGGGTGGCATGCTTTCACTGTCAACGTGATGACTGCTACGGCAACAGACAACAGCGCCAGAAATTGACACGTTGACGGAGACTGGGCTTGCGTTGGTTTTTCCCTTGAAGAGGAAAGGGTGATGCAACACAGGAGCGGTAAGTATTTCCTCAGTTTGAGAACCAAGGTATTAATCCAGCAGGAGAATCTCGTCAAGTCCAGAGTACCTGCGCAAACACAAAAGAGCTTGCACCCAATGCTTTAAAGGGGTTGTCAATCCCTTCAAGATTGATTGCAAAGTGAGATCTGAAGGCGGAAAGTGCAACGAAGTAAAAAAGTGTAAGGCTGAAAATATGGTGTGGAGTAGACCCGGGGGCCAAAGTGTTCACTAGAGGCTTCTCTCAAAATAGCAAGTGTTACGGTGGTTGAACAAATCACTGTCGAGCAATTGATAGAACCGCGCAAAGTCATGATGATATCTAAGGCAATGATCATACATATAGGCATCACGTCCGAGACAAGTAGACCGATACTTTCTGCATCTACTACTATTACTCCACACATCGGCCGCTATCCAGCATGCATCTAGTGTATTGAGTTCATGACGAACAGAGTAACGCTTTAAGCAAGATGACATGATGTAGAGGGATAATCTCAAACCAATGATGAAAACCCCATCTTTTTACCCTTGATGGCAACAACATGATGCGTGCCTCGCTACCCCTTCTGTCATTGGGTGAGGTCACCGCACGGTATGAACCCAAAACCAAGAACTTCTCCCGTTGCAAGAATCATAGATCTATTTGGCCAAACAAAACCCACAACTCGAAGAGAATTACAAGGATATGAAATCATGCATAAGAGAGATCAGAAGAAACTCAAATAAGACTCATAGATAATCTGATCATAAATCCACAATTTATCGGATCTCGACAAACACACCGCAAAAAAAGATTACATCGGATAGATCTCCATGAAGATCATGGAGAACTTTGTATTGAAGATCCAGAGAGAAAAGAAGCCATCTAGTTACTAGCTATGGACCCGTAGGTCTATGGTGAACTACTCACGCATCATCGGAGAGGTCATGGTGTTGATGAAGAAGCCCTCCGTATCCGAATCCCCCCTCCGGCAGGGCCCCAGAACGTGCCCCAGATGGGATCTTGTGGAGACAGAAGCTTGCGGCGGCGGAAAAGTACTTTCGATGATCTCCTGATTTTTTATGGATTTTTAGGGAATATATAGGCCCAAAACCTAGGGAAAAGGAGCCTCACAGAGCCCACAAGCCAGGGGCCGCGGGCCGCCCTGGCCGCGCCATGAGGGCTTGTGGGGTCCCTGGTGGCTCCCTGCCGTGATTCTCCGGCTTCCCGATCATTTTCTGTTCCGGAAAAAATATTTTTGGCAGTTTCATTCCGTTTGGACTCCGTTCAAAATCCTCCTCTGAAAGGGGTCAAAAACATGAAAAAAACAGGAACTGGCTCTTGGCACTGAGTTAATAAGTTAGTCCCAAAAAATATATAAAAGGCATGCAAAACATCCAAAGTTTGACAAGATAATAGCATGAAACCATCAAAAGTTATAAATACGTTGGAGACGTATCAAGCATCCCCAAGCTTAACTCTTGCTCGTCCTCGAGTAGGGAAGTGATAAAGAATGAATTTTTGATGTGGAATGCTACCTAGCATAGTTATCCTTTGCAACTTCTTTCACGTGACATGAATGTTCAGATCCGTAAGATTCGAAACAATAGTTTTCTATTGACATGAAAACAATAATACTTCAAGCAAACTAGCAAACTAATCATGAACTTTCAAAATAACAAGGACAAGGAAAGTTATCCCTACAAAATCATATAGTCTGGCTATGCTCCATCATCCTCACACAACTAATGTAAATCATGCACAACCCCGATATTGGCCAAGTAATTGTTTTCACACTCTTACTTTATCAGACCTTTTATAACTATCACGCAATACATGAGCACGAGCCATGGATATAGCACTATAGGTGGAATAGAGTGTGGTGGTGGTTGTGAGACAAAAAAGGAGGAGATGGTCACATTGACTCGGCGTATCAAAGGGCTATGGAGATGCCCATTAATAGATATCAATGTGAATGAGTAGGGATTTCCATACAAGAGATGCACTAGAGCTATAAGTATGTGAAAGCTCAAAAGGAAAATTAGTGGGTGTGCATCCAACTTGCTTGCTCACGAAGACCTAGGGCAATTTGAGGAAGCCCATCATTCCAATATACAAGCCAAGTTATATAATGAAGATTCCCACTAGCATATGGTACTAACAAAGCAAGAAGCTCTCAATCATGAAGAACATGGTGTTATGAAGCACAAGTGTGGAAAAAGATAGTAGCATTGCCCCTTCTCTCTTTTTCTCTCTTTTTTATTTGGGCACTTGGGCCTCTTTTTTTTCTCTTTTCTTTTTTTTATTCGGGCTCTTTGGCCTCTTTTTTTCTTTCCTCACATGGGACAATGCTCTAATAATGATGATCATCACACTTTTATTTACTCACAGCTCAAAGCTTAGAACGATGATGAATCTATAGGAAATGCCTCCGGCAGTGTACCGAGGTGTGCAACGATCTAGCATGGCGTATGAAGTTGAAACATCTCGCTAGCTATCTTACGATCGTGCAATGGCAATATGAGAGTGACGGCACAAGTCATGAGACGGAACGGTGGGAGTTGCATGGCAATATATCTCGGAATGGCTACGAAAGTGCCATAGTAGGTATGTATGGTGGCTGTTTTGAGGAAGGCATATGGTGGGTTTGTGTACCGGTGAGAATTGCACACACTAGAGAGGCTAGCAATGGTGGAAGGTGAAAGTACATCTATACCATGGACTCACATTAGTCATGAAGAACTCACATACTTGTTGCGAAAGTTTTTATTAGTAATCGAAACAAAGTGCTAAACGCATATTCCGAGGGGAAGGGTTGGTAGGTGTTAACCATCGCGCGATCCCGACCTCAACACAAAGGATGAAAATCAATAGACCAATTATGCTCTGACTTCCTAACATAGCGGTTCACCATACATGCATGCTACGGGAATCACTAACTTCAACACAAGTATCTCTAGATTCACAACAACCTACTAACATAACTCTTAATATTACCGAATCCACGTCTCAAAACTAATTGAGAGGAATCAAGACTTCTCTTTCTACTCAATGCACATGAAGATGGAGGTTTTTGTATCATCTTTGGGTACCTATCATCTTTGGAACTACTTTCATAGCATAGGCCAACTACCAAGTCACGCACCGTTGTGCTCTAAAAGATATAAGTGAAGCACATAGAGCAAAATTATCTAGCTCAAAAGATATAAGTGAAGCACTATGAGCGTTCTAGCAAAATCGCGATGAGTGCATGTCTCTCTCTCTCAAAAAGGTGTGCAGCAAGGATGATTGTGGCACAACAAAAAGAAAAGGATCCTACGATACAAGACGCTCCAAGAAAAACACATATCATGTGGTGAATAAAAATATAGCTCCAAGTAATGTTACCGATGGATTGAAGACGAAAGAGGGGATGCCTTCCCGGGGCATCCCCAAGCTTAGGCTTTTTGGTGTCCTTTAATTTAGCTTGGGATGCCTTGGGCATCCCCAAGCTTGAGCTCTTTCCACTCCTTATCTCTTTGTCCATGAGAATATCACCCAAAACTTGAAAACTTCACAACACAAAACTTAAATAGAAACTCGTGATAACATTAGCACAAGAAAACAAACTACCTCCTCTTTTGGTACTGTAGAAAACTTGAATTCTATCTATATTGGTGTTGGGCTACTGTATTCTCACTTTTCCATGGCTAGTACCCCCCGATACTAACCATAGTTTCATCAAAACAAGCAACCAACTCAACAAAAATAGAATCTGTCAAAAACACACCAGTGTGTAGCAATATGTATACTTCGTATACTTCTGGTATCTCATATATTCTGAACAATTACGAATGCCTGGGAAAAAGGAATATCAACCAGCAGCAAAAAGAATCAACTCAAAAGCTCTTTCTGAATAAAAATGAAAAATCATCGCATGAGCGAAAAGTTTCTGTCTTTTTCCAGCAGGATCAAACAACCATCACCAAGACTAGTCATAAAGGTTTTGCTTGGCTCAAATACAAAAAGAAACACAAAAAACACAATCACAACAGAATTATGATGGTATGGACTCAACAAAACAGAAAGAAAAAGAAATAAATTCATTGGGTTGCCTCCCAACAAGCGCTATTGTTTAACGCCCTTAGCTAGGCATAAGGCTTTCAATGATGCTTACACAAAAGACAAGAATTGAAGCACAACGAGAGCATCATAAAGCATGGGAAAATCAAATATAAGTCTAACATACTTTCTATGCATAGGCATTTTATAGGAGAACAAATTGGCAAGACAACCAATAGTTACCAAATGCAAGGAATAAGAAAGAGACAATAGCAATCTCAACATAACGAGAGGTAATTTGGTAACATGGAAGTGGATGAGGATCCATATCACTAGATTTTCAGCAAGCGAAGATGCAAGCATATTGAAGGCACATGGCACACAAGCGAACAGAAAGCAAGCGAGAGAAAAGGGCGAACGAAAAAGGCAAAAGAAAAAGGCAAAGATTTTTTTGTAAATTTTTGTTTTTCAGAAGTGGGGGAGAGGAAAACGAGAGGTAACTGGCAAACAAAGTAAATGCAAGAGATGAGTTTGCGACACCTACTTGGATGAGTTCTTGACTTGATCCTCCCCGGCAACGGCGCCAGAAATTCTTCTCCTACGGCAACAGACAACAACGCCAGAAATTGACACGTTGACGGAGACTGGGCTTGCGTTGGTTTTTCCCTTGAAGAGGAAAGGGTGATGCAACACAGGAGCAGTAAGTATTTCCCTTAGTTTGAGAACCAAGGTATCAATCCAGTAGGAGAATATCGTCAAGTCCAGAGTACCTGCGCAAACACAAAAGAACCTGCACCCAACGCTTTAAAGGGGTTGTCAATCCCTTCAAGATTGATTGCAAAGTGAGATCTGAAGGCGGAAAGTGCAACGAAGTAAAAAGTGTAAGGCTGAAAATATGGTGTGCAGTAGACCCCGGGGCCATAGTGTTCACTAGAGGCTTCTCTCAAAATAGCAAGTATTACGATGGGTGATCAAATTACTGTCGAGCAATTGATAGAACCACGCAAAGTCATGACGATATCTAAGGCAATGATCATACATATAAGCATCACGTCTGAGACAAGTAGACCGATACTTTCTGCATCTACTACTATTACTCCACACATTGACCGCTATCCAGCATGCATCTAGTGTATTGAGTTCATGACGAACAGAGTAACACTTTAAGCAAGATGACATGATGTAGAGGGATAATCTCAAACCAATGATGAAAACCCCATCTCTTTACCCTTGATGGCAACAACACGATGCGTGCCTCGCTACCCCTTCTGTCACCGGGTGAGGTCACCGCACGGTATGAACCGAAAACCAAACACTTCTCCCATTGCAAGAATCATAGATCTAGTTGGCCAAACAAAACCCACAACTCGAAGAGAATTACAAGGAGATGAAATCATGCATAAGAGAGATAAGATTAAACTCAAATAAGATTCATAGATAATCTGATCATAAATCCACAATTCAACGTATCTCGACAAACACACCGCAAAAGAAGATTACATCGGATAGATCTCCATGAAGATCATGGAGAACTTTGTATTGAAGATCCAAGAGAGAGAAGAAGCCATCTAGTTACTAGCTATGGACCCGTAGGTCTATGGTGAACTACTCACACATCATCGGAGAGGTCATGGTGTTGATGAAGAAGCCCTCCGTATCCGAATCCCCCCTCCGACAGGGCACCAGAACGTGCCCAGATGGGATCTTGCGGAGACAGAACCTTGCGGCGGCGGAAAAGTACTTTGGATGATATCCTGATTTTTTATGGATTTTTAGGGAATATATAGGCGCAAAACCTAGCTCAAAGGAGCCTCACGGAGCCCACAAGCCAGGGGCCGCGGGCCCCCTGGCCGCGCCATGAGGGCTTGTGGGGTCCCTGGTGGCCCCCTGCCCTCTTTTCTCCGGCTTCCCGATCTTTTTCTGTTGCGGAAAAAACTTTTTGCCAGTTTCATTCCGTTTGGACTCCGTTCAAAATCCTCCTCTGAAAGGGGTCAAAAACATGGAAAAACAGGAACTGGCTCTTGGCACTGAGTTAATAAGTTAGTCCCAAAAAAATATATAAAAGGCATGCAAAACATCCAAAGTTTGACAAGATAATAGCATGAAACCATAAAAAAATATAGATACGTTGGAGACGTATCAATGACCAAGAGTTTTCACCATCTTCCATGCTACACATGCTATAGGCGGTTCCCAAACAGAAAAGTAAAGTTTTGACTCCCCCACCACCGATCAATCACACTCCACGACTAGCCGAATACTCGGGTGCCGTCCATACCAACAACAATCCAGGGGGAGTTTTGTTTGCAATTATCTTTTCGATTTGAGCATGGAATTGGGCATTCCAATTACCGACCCCTTTCTCATGTAGGATAGTGAATAAACACATATCGAGGATAACATGCCTAGCATGGAAGATACTGACCGCCCCTTGTCACCACATGAGTAGTTCGGGCATGCAAAATAGATTATTTCTTGAAGGTTTAGAGAGTGGCACATGCAAATTTACTAGGAACGATAGGTAGATACCGCATATACGTAGGTATGGTGGACTCATATGGAACAACTTTGGGTTTATGGAAGTGGATGCACAAGTAGCATTCCTGCTTAGTACAAGTGAAGGCTAGCAAAAGACTCGGAAGCGACCAACTAGAGAGCGACAACAGTTATCAATATGCATTGAGATTAACCAACATTGAGTGCAAGCATGAGTAGGACATAAATCACCATGAACATGAATATCATAGAGGCTATGTTGATTTGTTTCAACTACATGCGTGAACATGTGCCAAGTCAAGCCACTTGAATCATTCAAAGGAGGATACCATCCTATCATACTACATCATAGTCATCTCAAAATTCATGTTGGCATCTTAGACAAACCATTATAAGCTCCTAGCTAATTAAGCATGGCATCAGAAACTATGATCTCTAAGTTGTCATTGCAAACATGTTTCTCTCACAACAAAGCTGAATCAGGAACGATGAGCTAGTCATATTTACAAAAACAAAATAGATCGAGTTCATACCAGCATTTCCAGGCACAGTCACTTCATCATATATCGTCATTATTGCCTTTCACTTGCACGACCGAATGATGAGAACAATAATAAGAGTGCTCGTGCATTGGACTAAGCTGGAATCTGCAAGCAAACACAAAGGAGAAGATAGAGTAATATGGCTCTTTGATAGATAAACAGATATGCATGTGAGAGCCACTAAACATTGTAACCATGGTCTTCTACCTTGACCCAAAGAAAAAGAAAACTATTTACACGGGAAAGCTCCCAACAAGCAAAAGAAGAACGAGAAATCTTTTTGGGTTTTCTCAAACTAGAGAAACACATGAAAAGAAAGCGAGAAAAAGAAAATAAACTAGCATCGATGATACAGTGGCAAAGTGTGAACATGAATATAAAGTCGATGAGAAACACGTACTCCCCCAAGCTTAGGCTTTTGGCCTAAGTTGGTCTACTCCCAAGGTGGGAAGTAACCGTCTCCGCGGTACTCCGGAGTGTACTGAGGGTGCCACTGCTGTGTGAGCTCCTCTGGCTCCCACTAATAAACTGGCGTCTGGTACTCGACTGGTAGCTGGGGCACGGGCGCCTGTGGTGGTGCTATGCCCCAATATGCATAGATGTCCGAGGGCATAATATTGTACCTGCCTAGATGAAGATTGAACAAAGAAGGAGCAGGCAAGGTAATAGTCTCACGAGTACCCTAACTAAATACCAGGTTATACATCATCCTCTTATTTATATCTTTATAAAGAAAGTCATGGCGAACCATGCTATCATAATCTAAATATCTCTCGGGAAGAAGAATCTCTTCTTCCTCGTGCAGTCTAATAGGTATATCAAAATGTCTAGCAAGACGGGTAGTATAGATACCTCCATAAACAACGCCTTTAGAACGGTTCGTGTTCAATCGTTGAGCTACTATAGCGCCCAAGCTATAAGTTTTATCATTATAAAGGGCTTCGCGCAGAACAGCAAGATCTGGGGAGCTAAGGGCCCCAGCTTTCCCACGGCCAATCAAACATTTTCCCACGAATAATGAGAAGTACCGAAGCACGGGAAAATGTATGCTAGCAGCTCTAGCGCAAGACACTCCTCTCTCCTCTCCTACAGCAATAGTATCTATGAAAGCCTCCAAGTCCCGTGGACGAGGTTCATGAATATCCCCAAGATAAGGTAATTTGCAAACATTGCAAAAATCCTGAAGTGACATGCGCTGGGGGATATCATATAACTTGAACTCAACCATAGGAGGACTCTTCCTTGGATAGAAATTAAAGCTTTGCATGAAAATATTAGTGAGGAGGAGGTATTGCAGACACTTATCTTCAACGAAGGAGGTAAGGCCTGCGTTCTCCACCAAGTAGTAAAAGTCCTCATAAAATCCGGCGGCGCGTAAGAACACATCGCTTGGCCACTCGCACGCTCGAACTTCTGCAACTCGGGGGACCGGATACTTGGGTTTCTTCTCATTTTCATCATCCTTGGGCTCAGGGCTTGAAGAGCCTCTTAGGAACCTCCTCATCTTTTCCTTTCTCTTTCTCTGAAATTTTCTGAAATTTTTAGTGACTCTAAGGAAAAGTGAACAAGGCCCAACGAAACTCGTAGCAACTAATCCTACAAGTGCCTAGAGGCCATATCATGCATCAAAACTACTCGGGACCAGCTAAAATTAGCATGCAAAGCTCAAGAACAGGGTCACCAAGGCAACAAAAATACGCAACGAATGAGGCACTAGAGAAAAAACTAATTGGACTAATGGAGGAGTCACATACCAAGGAACAATTTCCCCAAAACAGTTTGGTGAATGGGGCTTTGCACAAGGAGATCGAAAATCGCAGCAAGAAGAGCAAGAACACGGGTTTGAGCTGTAGAATGAATTTTTCTGGAGGTAGGACAAGGAGATGGGAGCTGGACTAAGTGGACAGGAGGCACGTGGCCCCCACAAGCCTGGTAGGCGCGACCAGGGGGGTGCCCGCGCCTCCTGGGCTTGTGGCCCACTGGTGCATCCCCCCGACTAGCTCTCTGTCTCAGAATTTTTAAAAAATTCCAGAAAAAATCATACTTGATTTCGAGGGCAATCGGAGAATTTTTATTTTCGAGACACTTTTCTACGGGACGCAAAAAACAAAAAACAGGAGACACTAAAGCTAAATCTATCATTTTTCTTCTAAGCTATCGAAGGTAAGGGTTTGCAACAGAGGGTTGTGACTCTCAGATTCATCCATCTCATGGTCATCAAAAGAAATCCGCCAATGAGGTTGATCAAGTCTCTTTGACAAACTTTTTCGAATCGCATAAAAACGGAGAATTTTCGAATAGTCACTAGGTTACCTCAATGGGGATGGGCATATCCCCAACAAGCAAATCATACTTCATCTTAACAGTAGGTATAGGGCATTCAAAGCTCCCAATAAGAATTGATGAAGTTTTTTCAATAGCATTGATGCAATGTACTCGATATTGTTTCTTTGGAAAGTGCACTGTATGCTCATTACCATTGACATGGAAAGTGACATTGCCTTTGTTGCAATCAATAACAGCCCCTGCAGTGTTTAAAAAGGGTCTTCCAAGGATGATCGCCATGGCATCATCCTCGGGAATATCTAGAATAACAAAGTCCGTTAAGATAGTAATGCTAGCAACCACAACAGGCACATCCTCGCAAATGCCGATAGGGAAAGCAGTTGATTTGTCGGCCATTTGCAAGGAGATTTCAGTGGGTGTCAACTTATCCAGTTCAAGTCTACGATAAAGAGAGAGAGAGAGGCATAACACTAACACCGGCTCCAAGGTCGCATAAAGCAGTTCTAACGTAGTTGCCTTTAATGGAGCCTGATATAGTGGGCACTCCGGGATCACCTAGTTTCTTAGGAGTTCCACCCTTGAAGGTGTAATTAGCAAGCATGGTGGAAATATCAACCTCAGGTATCCTCCTCTTATTAGTCACAATATCCTTCATGTACTTAGCATATAGAGACATTTTGAGCATATCTGTCAAACACATTTGCAGAAAGAGAGGTCTAATCATTTCAAAAAACCGCTCAAAATCCTCATCATCCTTTTTCTTGGATGGTTTGGGAGGAAAGGGCATGGGTTTCTGAACCCAAGGTTCCCTTTCTTTACCATGCTTCCTAGCAATGAAGTCGTTCTTATCGTATCTCCTATTCTTAGGTTGTGGGTTATCAAGATCAACTGGTTCAATCTCCACATCCTTATCATTACTAGGTTGAGCATCTTCATGAGCATCACTATCGATATTATCATTAGGCTCATGTTCATCACCGGATTGTGTTTCGGCATCAGAAACAGAGATATCGTTTGGATTCTCGGGTGTAACAGCAACAGGGTTGCTAGCGTGCAAGTTCCTATCATCTTTCTTCTCCTTTCTAGGATGGCGATGATCTCCCCTCTCCGGAGCCTAGAACGGACTCCAGATCTGCCCTCCAGAGGAAGAACAGGTGGTGGCGGCGCCTCCGTATTGTAAAATGCGATGAACTCTTCTCCCTGATTTTTTTCCGGATGGAAGGGACTAAATAGAGCTGGAGTTGGAGGCGGCGGAGCCTTGAAGGCCCCACAAGCCTGCTAGGCGCGGCCAGGGGGGCCCGCGCCTGATGGGATTATGGGCTCCTCGCTCCACGTCTCTGGTTCATTCTTGCGACAGTATTTTTTATATATTCCACAAAAAATCCTCGTAAATTTCCAGGTCATTCCGAGAACTTTTATTTCTGCGCAAAAACAACACCATGGCAATTCTGCTGAAAACATCGTTAGTCCGGGTTAGTTCCATTCAAATCATGCAAATTAGAGTACAAAACAAGGGCAAAAGAGTTTGGAAAAGTAGATACGACGGAGACGTATCACGGGGCGCATCGGCGCATGCTGGCAGGCAGGCACGCACACAGTTCATGTCCCACAAGCGTATGGGATCGCAACAGTTTTCGAGGGTAGAGTATTCGGCCCAAATTTATTGATTCTCCAAGACGGGAAGCGAAATAATATTCTCAAGTATTAGCAGCTGAATGTGTCAGATTCAACCACACCTGAAATATTAATGTCTGCAAGCAAAGTATCAGTAGCAAAGTAGCATGATAGCAACGGTGCCAGGAATGATCTGTTGACAAGGCAGACTATTCCTAACTGTTGTATCAATGGCGCCAGCACGTGGACGGGGGATTATTCTTGAGAAGAATGCTTCCCCGACTACGGCTCCAACAAAGTCTTGCAACAAGTAACATCGGAGTAGTAAGGAACAACAGTAGCAGCAGCATCAAAGTACAAGTAACAGCAGTAGTGACAGCAACAACAAAGTGGCCCAATCCCTTTGGTAGCAAGGGACAAGCCTAGACAAAGTAACGTAGCGAGAACCAGTAGTAAAAGACTCGTAGGCAGTGGATCGGTGATGGATGAGTATTACGGATGTGATTCATCATGTAACAGCTATAACACGGAGAGATATGTAACTAGCTCATGTTCGTCAATCTAATGTAGGCATGCATTCCGTATGTAGTCATACGTGCTTAGGGCAAAGAACTTGCATGACATCTATTGTCCATCCCTCCTGTGGCAGCGGGGTCCTAATGGAAACTATGGGATATTAAGGTTCTCCTTTTAATAAAGAACTGGACCAACGCATTAACACGCGGTGAATACATGAACTCCTCATAGTATGGTCATCTCCGGGAGTGGTTCCGGCTATTGTCACTCCAGGGTTGCCGGGTCATAACACATAGTTGGTGACTGCAACTTGCAAGATAGCATCTAAAACACACATATATTGGTGACAACATAATAGGTTCAGATCTGAAATCATGGCACTCGGGCCCTAGTGACAAGCATTAAGCATAGCCAAGTAGTAGCAACATCAATCTAGAACATAGTGGATACTAGGGATCAATCCCCGTCAAGAACTTACTCGATGACATGATATAACTCATCCAACTCATCACCGTCCAACAAGCCTAAGATGAGATTACTCACGAACAATGAAGAGTATCACGGAATTGTCGATGGAGAAAGGTTGATGATGACGATGGCGACGATTTCCCCTCTCCGGAGCCCGAAACGTACTCCAGATCTGACCTCCACATGAAGAACAGGATGTGGCGGCGCCTCCGTATCGTAAAACGCGATGAAACCTTCTCTTTGATTTTTTTCCACGCGAAACGGAAGATATAGAGCTGAGATTGGGGGCGGTGGTGCCACGTGGGCCCCACAAGCCTGCATGGCGCGACCATAGGGGGTGGTCGCGGCCAGTGGGCTTCTGGCCCACTGGCACGCCCCCTCCGGTGGATCTTTGCGCAAGTATTTTTCTTTTATTCCTGAAAAAATCTCCGTAAATTTTCAGGACGTTCCGAGAACTTTTATTTCTGCACAAAAACAACACCATGGCAATTCTGCTGAAAACAGCGTCAGTCCGGGTTAGTTCCATTCAAATCATGCAAATTAGAGTCCAAAACAAGGGCAAAAGAGTTCGGAAAAGTAGATACGACAGAGACAAGCTTAAAGCCTTGCTTGTCCTCAAGCAACTCAGTTGACAAACTGAGAGAGACAAAAGAAAAACTTTGACGAACTCTGTTTGATCTTGTTGTTGCAACTATGTCTAACTCACAACCAGAATTTCAGCAAGATTAGAATCAAACCACATAAGCAAATGACATCTAGGTCTCACGGTAAACTCATATCAATGGCATAATCAACTAGCGAGCAAATAATAATAAGCCTCAAACGTCAACACTTCAATCAAAACAACATGAAGTAGTACGAATAGATGGTATCTCACTAGCTCTTTCTGAGACCGTAAAACATAAATGCAAAACACCTTCAAAGACCAAGGGCTGACTAAACATTGTAATTCAAGGCAATGAAGATCCAGTCATAGTCATACTCAACACAGTTAAAAGCAAAGCATAAAAATGACAGATGTGCTCTCTAATTGGTGCTTTTGTAAGAGGAGGATGGCTCAACAGGAAAATAAATAGACAGGCCCTTTGCAGAGGGAAGCATTGATTTGCAGTGGTGCCAGAGCTCAAGCTTTGAAAACAGAGATACTAATTTTCGGTGGCATGCTTTCATTGTCAACGCAATGACTAAAAGTTCTCAACATCTTCCACGATACACATGCTATAGGCGGTTCCCAAAGAGATAAGTAAAGTTTTGACTCCCCCACCACCAATCAATCACACTCCTCAGCTAGCCAAATCCTCGGGTACCGTCCATACCAACATCAATCCTGGGGGAGTTTTGTTTGCAATTATCTTTTCGATTTGAGCATGGAACTGGGAATTCCAATTACCGGCCCATTTCTCATGAATGATAGTGAGTAAACACATATCGAGGATAACACGCCTAGCATGAAATATACCAATGGCTCCCTGTCACCACATGAGCGGTTCCGGCATGCAAAACAGATTATTTCTTGAAGGTTTAGAGAGTGGCACATGCAAATTTACTTGGAGCGGCAGGTAGATACCGCACATAGGTAGGTATGGTGGACTCATATGGCACAACTTTGGGTTTATGGGAGTAGATGCACAAGCAGTATTCCCGCTTAGTACAAGTGAAGGCTAGCAAAAGACTGGGAAGCGACCAACTAGAGAGTGACAATAGTCATAAAAATGCATTGAGATTAACTAACATTGAGTGCAAGCATGAGTAGGACATAAATCACCATGAACATGAACATCATAGAGGCTATGTTGATTTTGTTTCAACTACATGCGTGAACATGCGCCAAGTCAAGCCACTTGAAACATTCAAAGGAGGATACCATCCTATCATACTACAACACAGTCATCTCAACATTCCTGTGGGCATCCAAGACAAACCATTATAAGCTCCTAGCTAAGTAAGCATGGCATAAACAACTATGATCTCTATGTTGTCATTGCGAACATGTTTATCTCACAACAAAGCTGAATCGGGCATGATGAGCTAGTCCTATTTACAAAAACAAAATAGACCGAGTTCATACCAGCTTTTCCAGGCTTAGTCACTTCATCATATATCGTCATTATTGCCTTTCACTTGCACGACCGAACGATGTGAACAATAATAAGAGTGCTCGTGCATTGGACTACGCTGGAATCTGCAGGCAAACACAAAGGAGAAGACAAAGTAATATGGCTCTATGAAAGCTAAACAGTATGCATGCAAGAGCCACTAAACATTGTAACCATTATCTTCTACCTTGACCCAAAGAAAAAGAAGACTATCTACACGGGAAAGTTCCCAACAAGCAAAAGAAGAAAATAAAATCTTTTTTGGTTTTCTCAAACTAGACAGACACACAAAAAGAAAACGAGAAAAAGAAAATAAACTAGCATGGATGATACAGTTGCAAAGTGTGAACACCGGCTAACAAAGTGAAAGCATAAGCAAGAATGTAAAGTCGGTGAGAACACGTACTCCCCCAAGCTTAGGCTTTTGGCCTAACTTGGTCTACTCCCAAGGAGGGAAATAACGAGCTCCGGGGTACTCCGGAGTGGACTGAGGATGCCACTGCTGTGTGAGCTCCTCTGGCTCCCACTGATAAACTGGCGTCTGGTACTCGACTGGCGGCTCGGGCACGAGCACCTGTGGTTGGGCTAAGCCCCAATATGTGTAGATGTCCGAGGGCATAATAATGTACCTGCCTGCATGAAGATTGAAAAAAGAAGGAGCGCAAAGTAATAGTCTCGCGAGTACCCTGACTAAATATCAGGTTATAAATCATCCTTCTATTTATATCTCTATCAAGAAAGTCATGGTGAACCATGCTATCATAATCTAGATATCTCTCAGGAAGAAGAATCTCTTCTTCCTCCTCCAGTCTAATAGGTATCTCAAAGTGTCTAGCAAGACGAGTAGCGTAGATACCTTCATAGAAAACACCCTTAGAACGGTTCAGGTTCAAGCGTTGAGCAACTATAGCGCCCAAGCTATAAGTTTTATCGTTATAAAGGGCTTCCCGCAAGACCGCAAGATCTGGGGAACTAAGTGACCCAGCTTTCCCACGACCAATCAAACATTTTCCCACAAATAGTGAGAAGTACCGAAGCACAAGAAAATGAATGCTAGCAGCTCTAGCGCAAGACACTCCTCTCTCCTCTCCTACAACAATTGTACCAATAAAAGCTTCCAAGTCCCGTGGACGAGGTTCATGAATATCCCCATAGTCCCACAAGCAACGGCACCAGAAAAAGCCTTGATGTCCCACAAGCGTATGGGATCGCAACAGTTTTCGAGGGTAGAGTATTCGACCCAAATTTATTGATTCGCCAAGACGGGAAGCGAAAGAATATTCTCAAGTATTAGCAGCTGAATGTGTCAGATTCAACCACACGTGAAAGATTAATGTTTGCAAGCAAAGTATCAGTAGGAAAGTAGTATGATAGTAACGGTGCCAGAACAGATTTGTTGACAAGGCAGACTATTCCTAACTGTTGTATCAATGGCACCAACACGTGGACGGGGGATTATTCTTGAGAAGAATGCTTCCCCGGTTACGGCTCCAACAAAATCTTGCAACAAGTAATAGCGGAGTAGTAAGGAACAGCTGTAGCAGCAGCAACAAAGTAACAAGTAACAACAGTAGTGACAACAGCAACAAATTGGCCCAATCCCTTTGGTGGCAAGGGACAAGCCTAGACAAAGTAACGTAGAGAGAACCAGTAGTAAAAGACTCATAGGCAGTGGATCGGTGATGGATGAGTATGACGGATGTGATTCATCATGTAACAGCTATACCACGGAGGGATATGTAACTAGCTCCCGTTCATCAATTTAATGTAGGCGTGTATTCCGTATGTAGTCATACGTGCTTAGGGAAAAGAACTTGCATGACATCTATTGTCCATCCCTCCCGTGGCAGCGGGGTCCTAATGGAAACTACGGGATATTAAGGTTCTCCTTTTAATAAAGAACCGGACCAACGCATTAACACGCGGTGAATACATGAACTCCTCATACTATGGTCATCTCCGGGAGTGGTTCCGACTATTGTCACTCTGGGGTTGCCGGGTCATAGCACATAGTAGGTGACTACAACTTGCAAGATAGGATCTAAAACACACATATATTGGCGACAACATAATAGGTTTAGATCCGAAATCATGGCACTCGGGCCCTAGTGACAAGCATTAAGCGTAGCCAAGTAGTAGTAACATCAATCTAGAACATAGTGGATACTAGCGATCAATCCCCGTCAAGAACTAACTCGATTACATGATAGATCTCATCCAACTCATCACCGTCCAGCAAGCCTACGATTAGATTACTCACGAACGATGAAGAGCATCATGGAATTGTCGATGGAGAGAGGTTGATGATGACGATGGCGACGATTTCCCCTCTCCGGAGCCCGAAACGGACTCCAGATCTGCCCTCCAGATGAAGACCATGATGTGGCGACGCCTCCGCATCGTAAAACGCGATGAAACCTTCTCTCTGATTTTTTTCCAGGTGAAACGGAAGATATAGAGCTGAGATTGGGGGCGGTGGTGCCACGTGGGCCCCACAAGCCTGCATGGTGCGACCATAGGGGGTGGTCGTGGCCTGTGGGCTTGTGGCCCTTTGGCACGCCCCCTCTGGTGGATCTTTGCGCAGGTATTTTTCTTTTATTCCAGAAAAAAATCCCCGTAAATTTTCAGGATGTTCCGAGAACTTTTATTTCTGCACAAAAACAACACCATGGCAATTCTACTGAAAACAGCGTCAGTCCGGGTTAGTTCCATTCAAATCATGCAAATTAGAGTCCAAAACAAGGGCAAAAGAGTTCGGAAAAGTAGATACGATGGAGACGTATCAACAGTTCATGTCGCGCATGCATAGCTTAGCTTTAATTGCCACGTTGAATAGATGCGAGTGGATCGGGGAGACAAGCGTGTGACATGAGACGAACCAGCAGCAGCGACCGTCCCTGCGTTTGTGGCGGCTAGCATGTAGAAAGAGGTCGGTCAGCGTACGTGGCGGCGGGCATCAGCGCATGGAGGCAGGCTAGCTACGTGCATGCATAGCAGGCTCATGTCATTACGACGCGCGCAGGGCCGAGCAGCGACCGATGGAGGCAGGTGCATGCATAGAAGGCTCATGTCGTTACAGCGCGCGCAGGGCCCAACAATCTAACTACGGTCCAACAGGCTAACCGCGGCACCATTTACCACGACCCCACTCATCAGGTCCAATGGGGGACACAGTCAGCGCGCCCCCACTCGTCAGAGTTAACGGTCAAAGCACTGACCCGACGACATCCATCGTTTCTGACCAGTTCTGAGGGTTTCGGCCAAGGGAGTGGGGGAAAAGTGAGCAAAAGTTAAGAGTGTAGGGATGAATGAGTAGAGCTAACAAACCAGGGGCACAGAAATAAAAATCCCATTTATTTATGCCCTCTCTGTGGTGTTGCTAAGATGCCCGACTGTGGCTTGTTATTTATTTATGCCCTTTCTATGGTGTCGCTAAGATGCCTGACTGTGGCTTGTTATTTATTTATGCCCTTTCTGTGGCGTCGCTAAGATGCCCAACTGTGGGTTGTTATATTATTATGCCCTGTTTGTGGTGTCGCTTAGACGCCCGATGGTGGTTATTTATTTTCTTGATTAACCTTTCGAGGCGTGGCTCTAGACACCCGATCGGTGCATTTTATTCTTCGTTTGGATATCTCAGGAGGATTACCGCCCGACTTATCTACTCTAACTTAATTTATATTAAATTTGTTTATCATGACAACTGTGACAACCATGCATATTAAAATTGGTGCATGCATGTTATCTTTTGTGCAAACTATTTGCGAGTACTTTTCAAAGTACTCACTGGCTTGTTGATGTGGCCAGATATGGATGAAGGAGACCTCATGGATGAATAGTTTGATAGCGAGTCCTATGCCAAGAGGAGTCCTAGTCAGTCTTCCGATCATGGAGTTCGTCGTTGAATTATTCCACCGTTTCCACCACCACGAATAAATCGTCAAGCTTCAGTCTGACGCTTGGCACGTAGTAGTTCTTATGCCATGTCACTTCACTCTCATGTGACATGCCCACTTTATTACAAGCAGTAGAGTTATCCCTTGACCGCTGTAACATATCCATCCTTAGGAGACTATGGACGTCTTGTAATAAATTGTAGAGCAACCTCCGCTCTACTCTCTTTAATATTGAGTACTATTAGTTTTTGTATCAAGATTGGTCTATCAATGTGAAATATTTTTCTACACTGGTGGCATTCATTGCTGATTTCCAATAAATCTATTTATTTGGAAACCGGTAGTGACAACCTTGGTATCAGAGCCAGGCTAACTGCAGGAAACCACTAGGTGCGATCGCTAGCCGGAGTAGCTGTTTTTATTTTAGTATTCTGCATATTGTAGATATTTTTCTAGTAGTCAACATATATTTATGTTATGACTATGTAGAAATTTTTGTCTACTATGTAGATGGCTCGCAATGGTTGTCCGTCACAGGTGTTCGCCAATGAGCCGGCGGGATTTTCGCAACTCCTTTGAGTCATTGTCAGGATCGCGACTGGAACAACGACTCACACCGAGTACACGTTCTACCACCACAAGATCAGCGATGCTCTGACTATGCATCACGCCTCGGTGCATTTTGTTGGTGGGCGAGTTGAGACCCGCCATCTTCGCTTTGTCGGGAGAGCCATGCCTACGGAGAGTCAGGCTATGCAGATGGCTGCCAATGAGGCGATTTCCCATCTTCGGGACACCCTCCCAGTGATGAAGAGTCGTCCTTATCACTACCTCCCATGCAACGTTCCGTACACCAGTCACTATGCTTTTGCCTGCCCAGAGGAGTGGAATATGAGGCCATTGGGATGCTGGTGCAGTACCTCATGGCCTTGGAGTCAGCCTTCGGCGGCTTAGTGGATGACTTGATGGCTGCTCCTATGGTGGCTCACACACGTCCCCATAACAAGATTGAGCTTGTCCGCCCCACGCCACCTCGGTCATGCCCCTCCTCCTCAACTTTGTGCACTTCGTCAGCCCAGCCAGTTCGCCTCCAGCTGCCTACACTCGAGGAGTTCAATCGAGTCATTATTCCTGCCCCCATCAGAGCTGCCTTGCCTACTAGCCCAGTTCGTGCTTCGACGCCTCGTGTCGTCCGCCTAGAGCCCGTGCAGGAGGAAGTTGAGTCCCCAACACCTCTTCTGGGACTTACGATGGGCCAGCCGATCCAGGTTCCTTCCACCTCCACCTAGAGATGGTGCAGCAGTACGTCAGTACGCTTGTATGATATGTATGATTGTGTACTCTTAGACTGGAGAGGAGTAGTCGTGTTACATCATGTAGGATCAGGAGAAGTGCACTAGCTTAAATAACATGTCAAACATGTGAGAGTACGGATTGAGTGATATATGTATAATTATGCGCGATGTAAGATATGTACTGCGGTCCTTCTCCAAACACGACACTCGTTTTATGAAAAATATTTGGTGTTTTCCCTTGGTTGAGAAAATTTTAATTTCTTGTTAAACTCGGATTTATCATTTGGTTTTTGAAACATTAACCCAGCTTTGAGAAATGAGCCATCCCTAGACACGCTCCACGCCAAGACTGCAGGGAGAGAATCGGTCTGCTAAGACAGGTAATGATTGTTGGGGAACGTCGCATGGGAAACAAAAATTTTCCTACGCGCACGAAGACCTGTCACGATGATGTCCATCTACGAGAGGGGATGTGTGATCTACGTACCCTTGTAGACCGTACAGCAGAAGCGTTAGTGAACGCGGTTGATGTAGTGGAACGTCCTCACGTCCCTCGATCCGCCCCGCGAACTATCCCGCGATCAGTCCCACGATCTAGTGCCGAACGGACGGCACCTCCGCGTTCAGCACACGTACAGCTCGACGATGATCTCGGCCTTCTTGATCCAGCAGGAGAGACGGAGAGGTAGAAGAGTTCTCCGGCAGCGTGACGGTGCTCCGGAGGTTGGTGATGATCTTGTCTCAGCAGGGCTCAGCCCGAGCTCCGCAGAAACGCGATCTAGAGGTGAAACCGTGGAGATATGTGGACGGGCTGCCGTGGCAAAAGTTGTCTCAAATCAGCCCTAAAACCCCACTATATATAGGAGGAGGAGGGGGGAGACTTGCCTTGGGGTCCAAGGACTCCCAAGGGAGTCGGCCGAGCCAAGGGGGAAGGTCTCCCCCTCCCAAACCGAAATCCACTTGGTTTGGAAGGTGGAGTCCTTCTTCCCTTTCCCACCTCCTTCTTTTTTTTCCTTTCCTCTTTGATTTTCTTTCCTATGCGCATAGGCCTCTCTTGGGCTGTCTCACCAGCCCACTAAGGGCTGGTGCGGCACCCAAACACCCATGGGCTTCCCCGGGGTGGGTGGGCCTCCCTCGGTGAACTCCCGGAACCCATTCGTCATTCCCGGTACATTCCCGGTAACTCCGAAAACCTTCCGGTAATCAAATGAGGTCATCCTATATATCAATCTTCGTTTCCGGACCATTCCGGAAACCCTCGTGACATCCATGATCTCATCCGGGACTCCGAACAACATTCGGTAACCAACCATATAACTCAAATACGCATAAAACAACGTTGAACCTTAAGTGTGCAGACCCTGCGGGTTCGAGAACTATGTAGACATGACCCGAGAGACTCCTCGGTCAATATCCGATAGCGGGACCTGGATGCCCATATTGGATCCTACATATTCTACGAAGATCTTATCGTTTGAACCTCAGTGCCAAGGATTCATATAATCCCGTATGTCATTCCCTTTGTCCTTCGGTATGTTACTTGCCCGAGATTCGATCGTCAGTATCCGCATACCTATTTCAATCTCGTTTACCGGCAAGTCTCTTTACTCGTTCCGTAATACAAGATCCTGCAACTTACACTAAGTCACATTGCTTGCAAGGCTTGTGTGTGATGTTGTATTACCGAGTGGGCCCCGAGATACCTCTCCGTCACACGGAGTGACAAATCCCAGTCTCGATCCATACTAACTCAACGAACACCTTTGGAAATACCTGTAGAGCATCTTTATAGTCACCCAGTTACGTTGCGACGTTTGATACACACAAAGCATTCCTCCGGTGTCCGTGAGTTATATGATCTCATGGTCATAGGAACAAATACTTGACACGCAGAAAACAGTAGCAACAAAATGACACGATCAACATGCTACGTCTATTAGTTTGGGTCTAGTCCATCACATGATTCTCCTAATGATGTGATCCCGTTATCAAGTGACAACACTTGCCTATGGCCAGGAAACCTTAACCATCTTTGATCAACGAGCTAGTCAACTAGAGGCTTACTAGGGATATTGTTTTGTCTATGTATCCACACAAGTATTGTGTTTCCAATCAATACAATTATAGCATGGATAATAAACGATTATCATGAACTAAGAAATACAATAATAACCAATTTATTATTGCCTCTAGGGCATATTTCCAACAGTCTCCCACTTGCACCAGAGTCAATAATCTAGTTCACATCACCATGTGACTCCAACGAATCTAATACCCATATAGTTCTGGGGTCTGATCACGTCTTGCTCGTGAGAGAGGTTTTAGTCAACGGTTCTGATACTTTCAGATCCGTGTGTTCTTTACAAATCTTTATGTCATTTTATAGATGCTGCTACTATGTGCTATTAGGAAATACTCCAAATATCTACTCTACTATACGAATCGGTTTCACTACTCATAGTTATTCGGATTAGTGTCAAAGCTTGCATCGACGTAACCCTTTACGACGAACTCTTTAACCACCTCCATAATCGAGAAAAAAATTCCTTAGTCCATTAGTTACTAAGGATAAATTTTGACCGCTGCTAGTGATTCAATCATGGATCACTCTCTGTACCTTTCAATACACTTTGAGTCAAGGCACACATCAGGTGCGGTACACAACATGGCATACTTCAGATTCTACGGCTAAGGCATAGACGACAACCTTCGTCTATTCTCTTTATTCTGCCGGGGTCGGGTTTTGAGTCTTACTCAAATTCACACCTCACAACGCAACCAAGAACTCCTTCTTTGCTGATCTATTTTGAACTCTTTCAAAAACTTGTTAAGGCATGCATCTTGTTGAAACTTCTATTCAGCGATTTCGATCTATCTCCATAGATCTTTGATGCTCAATTTTTCAAGTAGCGTAATCCAGGTACTCCTTTGAAAACTTATTTCAAACAACCTTGTATGCTTTACAGAAATTGTATATTACTTCTGATCCACAATATGTCAACCACATATACCTATCAGAAATTCTATAGTGCTCCCACTCACTTCTTTGGAAATACAAGTTTCTCATAAACCTTGTACAAACCCAAAATCTTTGATCATCTCATCAAAGTGTATATTCCAACTCCGAGATGCTTGCACCAGTCCATTGAAGGATCACTGGAGCTTGCATACTTGCTAGTATCACTACTGGAATCCAGAAATTTGCCGTCAGCCAGTTCTTTACCATCTGCTGGCTGATGGCAAAGAACCTCTTTGCCATCAGTTGACACAATACAGACGGCAAAGAACTGACACATGGCAAAAATACTATTTGCCATGTGTGGGTCCTTTGCCGTCTGCCAGCGGACGGCAAAGAGCCCCAGGGCAGACGGCAAAGGGGACGCGTGGGCCCCATGCCTGCCGTGTCCGAAATCCGGGGCCTTTGCCGTCCGCGGGCCTTTGCCGTCAGCCGCACGTCCCTTTGTCGTCTGCCTTACGTCCCTTTGCCGTCGGGGGGCGGACGGCAAAGGGGCCTCCCTATAATGGCCGTTACCCCCCACCTCGCTCACTGTCTCTCTCTCTCTCTCACCCCGACCACTCTCACCCCTGCCGGCGAGATCCCCTCCCCGCGGCGAGCCTACCCCCCCGGCGAGCCCACCCCCCCGGCAACCCCCTTCCCGCGGCGACCCACCCCCGCCCCCTGCCGCGCGCCGCCCCCTGCCGCCGCCGCCCCCTGCCGCCTCCCCCTGCCGCGCGCCGCCCCCTGCCGCCGCCCCCTGCCTCGCGCCGCCCCCTGCCGCTGCCGCCCCTGCCGCCGCCCGCTGCCGCCGACGCCCCCTGCGGCGAGCCCCCAGCCGCGCGCCCCCGTGCCGCCGGCGCCCCCTGCCGCCGCCCCCTGCCGGTGAGTTTTTTTTGTTTTTCTTTTTAAAAAAGTTAATTACTTTAGTTAGTTTATTAGGTTAGTTTTTTTATTATATATAGGGTAATTTAGTTAGTTTATTTGGTTAGATTATTAGGCTAATTAGGTTAGTTAGTTAGGTTAGAAGAAAAAAAGCAGAAGGAAAAAAAGCAGGAGAAGAAGAAGAAGAAGAAGAAGAAGAAGAGGAGGAGGAGGAGGAGAAAGAAGAAGAAGAAGAAGAAGAAGAAGAGGAGAGGACGAGGAGGAGAAAGAGGAGGAGAAAGAAGAAGAAGAAGAAAAAGAAGAAGAAGAAGAAGAAGAAAAATAATAGAAGGAGAAAAAGAGGAGGGGGAGTAGGAGGAGAAAAAAGAAGAAGAAGAAGAAGAAGAAGAAGAAGAAGAAGAAGAGGAGAGAGGAGAAGAAGAAAGAAGAGGAAAAGGGAACCCCGGCACCCCGAAACTGACCCTCGACCCCCGACCCCTGACGCCCGACGCCACTGACCCTCGACCATCGACCTCCGACGCCACTGACCCCCGACCCCCGACCCCCGACGCCACTGACCCCCGACGCCACTAACCCTCGACCCCCGACGCCACTGCCCCCGACCCAGCCCCTCGGCCCACGGCTCCTGACCCCCGACGCTCGACGCCACCAACCCCCGACCCCCGACGCCACTGACACCCGACGTCACTGACCCTGGACCCCCGACGCCACTAACCCTGGACCCCCGACGCCACTGACCCCCCACAACCGACGCCACTAACCCCCCGACCACCGATGCCACCGACCCTCGACGGCACTGACTCCCGACGCCACTAAGCCCCGACCCCCGACACCTCTTCTGCCTTCTTTTGAACGAGAAGGTGCTTTTCGGCCTTCCAGAGGCCCACGGGGTCATAGTTTTGAAAATTATGAGTTAGGTCACATATTTTCCGATCATGTTAATTATAAAAACATCGTATTTGTGTTGATCGGGTGAATTTCAATGTGCAGTTGTTCGACGACCTCCACGTGCGTTGGACGTTTGTTGGTGAGCACAAATGACTTCTCCTCCTACCCCCTTAATTTGCTCTGTCCCGGTCTTCGTGCCGATGAAACTTGCTAGCTATAGGTTTCTTCAATCATGAGTATGCATGACCAGTATGCGTCTCCCGTTCGAAAGGGCGACATCTATAAATATGCATTTCTTTGCATATTTATAACCGCCATCCTTTCGAATTGTCCAACATTATCCATGGACAGCCCGAGTATGTGTAGATTGGGTTTGTTTTCCCGTATGCTGTGCTCCGGATCCGATGCGGAATTTCGTCAGTGCCTCCCCTGTTGTTCTCCGGGTACACATCCTCTCTGCTTATTGCCGAGACGTGTATCAGGAGAACAGCGGGGAGGTGCTGCCGAAATTGTGCGTCGCATCTGGAGCAGAGCATGGGAAAACGAACCCAGTCTACACATACTCGGGTGGGATTAGGACCTATCTTTACCTATTAGCGTGTAGGTTGCATGGACGTAATAAAACTGACAAACTTGATTAGCGTATGAATATAGATGATGAATTATGTATTTATTTCTTGTGCCCCCATAGGTAGCTAGGCAACATGAGTGATCGTGCTTGGAGTTACACTGGTCACCCTAGTCAGAAAGACATGTCCCATGAATGGTTAACAAAAACCAGGGGGTTTGTGAGAGCCGCATTTGCAAATGGCCAGCAAAAAACATGGTGCCCCTGTCCCAACTGCGACAACTGGAAAAAGCAGACAGAGTTTGAAATGGGTAAACACTTGCAGAAGTGGGGTTTTACGCCTAATTATACGGTGTGGACTTTTCATGGTGAGTCTGACCAACGTGCCAGAGCTGAGGTGATTCGTCGTCGCACCGACGAGCATGGTACCGGGATTGAAGACATGGTGCAAGACTTTGATGATGCTCGGGATTCGGACGATGAGATGGAGGAATCTGCAAAGGCCTTCTATGAAATGCTGGAGTCTTCAAAACGTCCTCTCCACGAGCAGACTGAGCTTTGTCAGCTGGATGCCATCGCGCAAGTAATGGCTCTGAAGGCTCAATTCAACCTAGGCAGAGAATGCTACGACGCGATGATGACGATATTTGGACGCTTTCTACCCAAAGGCCATGTACTGCCTGCAAACCTGTACCAGTCAGAGCAAATCCTCCGTGTACTAAAGATGCCCTATGAGAAGATACATGCCTGTGAGAATGGATGTGCCTTATTTAGGCTTGAGTATGCGGCCTTGAACTATTGCCCCATTTGCAATTCTTCCAGGTATATTGTGGTAGACAACGGCATGGGTGAGAAGAATCAGACCAAAATCCCCATTAGTGTTCTTCGATATCTGCCAATCGTACCAAGACTTCAACGTCTTTTCATGGTCGAAGAGACGGCCAGACAGATGACATGGCACAAATTGGGCAAAAGAACCGAACTAGATGCGGATGGGAACAAGATGCTGGTACACACTTCAGATGGTTTTGCGTGGAGGCACTTCGATGCATTACATAAGGATAAATCGGAAGATCCAAGGCAACCTAGAGTTGCCATCAGCACGGATGGGTTCAATGTGTATGGTATGACGGCAGCACAATACAGTTGTTGGCCTGTATTTGTCATTCCACTAAATTTGCCACCCGGAGAGATTATGAAAAGAAAGAACATTTTCCTGACGTTGATAATTCCAGGGCCCAACTATCCGGGGAAGAATATGAATGTGTACATGCAGCCGCTTAAGGATGAGTTGCAAGAAGCCTGGGATAATGGGATCAAGACCTACGACGCGGCTACCAAAACAAATTTCAAAATGCATGTGTGGTACATGTACTCGACGCATGATTATCCGGCGTTTGCGCTATTCGCTAGCTGGTGTGTGCATGCAAGGTTCCCGTGCACCACATGCAAGGCAGCTCTTCAGTTCCGTTGGCTGCAGGCTGGTCGCAAGTATTCTTGCTTCGACATGCATAGACAATTCCTGGATCCTGACCATAAGTTCAGAAAAGACAAGAAGAATTTCATCAAAGGTAGAGTTGTCAAAAACACTGCACCAGCTGCGTTGACAGGCCAACAGACCCTTGATCAGTTAAACGCTCTCGAGCCCGATCCTTTGCGTCCAGGATACTTCAAAGGGTATAATACGGAACACGCCTGGACTCACAAGTCATGCTTATGGGATCTCCCTTACTTCAAAGACCTCCTTTGCCCACACAACATTGACGTGATGCACACTGAAAAGAATATTGCGGAGGCCATTTTTGGTACATTGTTCGGCATAGAGGGGAAGTCAAAAGATAATCCTAAGGCTAGAATCGACCTGGAGGCTCTATGTGATAGACCGTTGCAAAACTTGCGACAACGGAAAGGAAAGCAAAGCATAGCGAAGCCAAAGGCATGGTTCAATCTTGAAAGGCCAGCTATGAGGGAAATGCTATTGTGGGTGAAAATGCGGTTGATGTTCCCCGATGGGTATGCTGCGAATCTAAAGAGGGGAGCGAGTCTTGAGAAATTGAAAATATTTGGGCTCAAGAGTCATGATTGGCACATATGGATTGAGCGGGTAATGCCGGTGATGTTGCGTGGCTTTATCCCTGAGGATGAATGGCTAGTACTGGCAGAGCTGAGCTATTTCTTCCGTTCTCTTTGTGCGAAAGAACTATCGCCTGGCGTGCTACATGAAATGGAAGAGTTGGCGCCGGAGTTGGTCTGCAAATTAGAAAAGATCTTTCCACCGGGCTTCTTTAATCCAATGCAACATTTGATTTTGCATCTCCCGACCGAGGCAAGAATGGGGGGGCCCGTTCAAAATCGATGGTGCTACTCAACTGAGAGGATGCAGAAGACGCTTCGAGCTAAGTGTAAAAATAAACGTAGAATTGAAGCATCGATGGCCGAGGCATTCATTACTGAGGAGGCGGCAAACTTCGTGACAGCACACTACGAAGCCAAAAATTATCATTTGCATAACCCGAAGCCTCGGTACAATGATGGCGATCGAGAAAAAGTTCGATCCAACCTCAGCCTATTCAAAGGTAAGCTCGCACCATCCAGTGCTTCGAAAGGGAAATCGTTGGATGTCGAAGAATGGCGGACCATTTCATTGTATATCTTCACCAACCTAACAGAAGTGCGGCCGTACATCGAGTAAGTTCTCGGTAATTTATTGTTCCGCAACTTCTAATTGCTTTGAACCACTCTTATTCCCGGATATTTGATATAGTCGATACGTCGCCGAATTCTCGGATGGAGCGGTCATCGAAAAGGATTCCGTCGAAGAGTATGAGCTTCTCGCAAAGCATGAAGGCGACTATCCTGGTTTCATCTCTTGGTTCAAACAAAGGGTAATTAATTACCATTAAGGGCCCATTTGACTTATTGGTCTAATTTGCGGCTAATGCATCCATTCTTTCGTATTAAACTTGTAGGCTGATGCAGAGTCTATGGACGCCGAGTTGAGACAAGTCGCTAATGGTTTTGACTATAAGGTCCGTTCATTTGACAAATACAACATCAACGGGTATCACTTTCGTACCTTTGGCAAAGAGCTATCTATGCCCGACCTAAAGACTACAAATTGTTCTGTCTCTGCTATCGGCGAAGGAGACACCGAGTATTATGGAAGGGTTGAAGCAATTTATGAACTTCTATTCTATTGTGAAAACCCACCGACCGTCGTAGTATTCAAATGTTATTGGTTTGAGCCGAGGGAGACTAGAAGGACTCATGAACATATAGGACTAGTCGAAATCAACCAAAACACCCACTTAGATGTTCCCGATGTCTATATTACGGCTCAACAGGCGACACAAGTTTTCTATCTACCGTGGGCCTGCCAAACTGATCCAAATCTCAAAGGTTGGGATGTCGTTTATGAAGTGCCACCACATTTTAGACCACCTACCCTCAATGAAGAGGATTACGAACCTCACATTAACCCAGACACATATGAAGGAGAATTCTTCCAAGAAACACGTATGTCCAAGAAACGTTTCAAGAACCGCTCTACTTCACCCCAGAACATTGAAGTAGACAGCGACAGTGAATCCGTCTTAACCCCTGAGCCCGAACAGGAAGAGCTGGAAGAAGAAGAGGTTACTGCTGCGGATGACCTATCACTTCTTGACCGATTACATAATGGTGGCCTTCCACATGTTCTTCTAGATAGTGATGATGATGATGCATTTATTGATGATAGTGATGATCATGATGCATTTATTGACCCCGAAGCATATATAGACGAGGACGATTGTTATTAGTTCATGTCAGGTATTCAACTATTATACTATATATAAATTTTGAGTTCATGTTAGGTATTCAATTTTTATTAGTCATGTTGGTATTTATGTTGTACTAATTTCATTTACTCTTTGTCATGACAGGTGTTGAAAGATGGTGGGAAAGGGTCGAAAGCATGCCGCGGCTGCTTCTTCGTCGGCGGGTGATGGGATGGGTACTTCCATTCCTGCCTCGCCTCTTCGGAGAGTGTTGCTCTCTACTATGCAAGGAGCGGCCCCCGTGAGAGGAGGTCGACCACCCGCGAAGCCGAGAGGCACTAAAGGTACACGTTGTATTCATGTTGGTATTTATGTTGTACTCATGTTGTATGCATATTGGTATTTTATTACTCATGTTGGTATTTATGTTGTACTAAAGGTACACGTGGCCGCGGGAGAGGTAGGGCTACACGGTCTCCGCCACCACCCCAAGCTGATTCACCTGAGCACAGGAGGACTTCTAGGGTGGATTCGTCTGAGGTGGAGGCTACACGGTCTCCGGTTCACGAGCCTCGGGTCGACGAGCCTCAGGTCGACGAGCCTTTTACCCACGAGACTCGTGTCCCAGAGGCTTCCTTCCACACGACCGCGGAGCACAGCAGGGATGAGGGTACGTCCCAAGAGACCCAGTGGGATACCTGGCCTGAGCCAACTGGCCATGCTGGTAGCGACGAGGAGCTGGGTGAGGGGGATACCCAGTGGGATACCGTCTACCAGCGTGGTAGTTCGGGGCTCCCGCTCGTGCCAGCGACCCCCGACCAGAGGTGGTCGATTAGGCCAAATGGGGACAAGTAAGTTAATTTACTCTTATTTAACCTTTTGCCTTCGCGTTTTCTCAAATATCTAATGTTTTGGCTTCAATTTGTCATACTGTAGGGGTTGGATTGTTGCCAAGGGTGTCCGCAAGCCCAACAGCGTCCTCGGTGTTCTTTGCCGTCAAAACTTCCCAGGGTTTGTTACGTTGCCCGGTCGGGAGCGAGAGGTAGGGATGACCTGGGAGCACTACTTGGGTGCCCCGGCCCCGCCGGAGGTGGAGATCGACGGTGTTTTGTGTGACTCGAGGGCGGACATGGTGATCCGAAAGTTTTGGGTAATTTCTCTTTCACACAATTATAAATTAACCATAGCTATTTATTGTACTAATCGGTGTTGTCTCGTTTGCAGACCTTCTACAGGTGTGAGGAGGGATACGAGGACGACGCGGCAAAGGTTATCGAAACCGAATGTCGCCGCCTACTTCAAAACTTTCGGCACGAGGCTCGGGTGCAGGCTGTTCGAGACTACTATGCCACGCGGCGTATTAGGATTGATAAGGCGAAGTGCCGTGATGCTAAGATGGAGAAGGAGCATTACATGAAGGTAATTACATATTATTAAGGCTTTGTAGTTAGTTTCCTTGATTTGGTTCTTACGCACTCAATTTTCTCTTTATTAACTTAGGTGCCCCCGAGATGGTGTGTGGATAAGATGGATTGTTGGGAGGCCTTGGTGGACCAGTGGTGCTCCGAAACGTGGGAGACCAGCCACAACAACGCCAAGGAGAGGCGTGGCAAAATGGTTGGCGTGCCACACCATCAAGGGAGCGTCAACTTAATCCAATTTGGCGAGAACTGGGTATGTGGTTTGCTTCATGCCTCATGCAATTCATTCTTAATGCTATCTTGAGCCCTTTACCAATACAATTTTCTGCTCTCTCTCTTTTAGGCGCGTCACAATAAGACGGAGGCGCCACAGATGTACGACCTGTATGCGATGGCCCATACTGCCTCGTACAAGAAGGTCAAGGCATTCTCTCAGTCTGACCTCGAGCATCCAGAAAACTTCACCAACATCTCCTCCCACGACAAGCTCGTGAAGTACAGAGATCACGGGAAGGCGAGGAAAGGGGAGGACTTTAACCCGAGCGAGGGGCCTATTGATCCAGAGCTGGTGATGATAGCTGGCAACGGGAGGCCCCATGGCTCGCTCGCCATTGGAGACGGCCTTATACGTTGTCCTAGCACTCTCCGGCAGATAAAGGCACGCCAAACGAGCTCTTGTCCGGAGATAACACGTCGTCCACGGCCAGTCGAGCTCGCCATCGAGGTTAGTTTAATGGACTCAACTATCTTTCCGCATTATGTTGTGCGTTGGAACCAATATGATTACATTGCTAACAATGAGTTGTGTTGCAGGCTGCTATTCAGAAAGAGAGAGCGGCAATGCAGGCGGCTATGGCGGAGAAGGATAAGGAAATTAGGGAGCTGGAGGAGAGGACGACTGCATTGGTGGAGGCGGAGAGGGCACGGAATGAAGCGTCTACCAGGGCCATATACGAGCTCTTCGTGGTAAGTTTCTTCTTCATGTTATTTCAAATCTTGCATTTGAATGTCCGTTTCATTAATAAATAAAAAGTTTGACTTGTCGAAACCAAATGTACAGTCTATGTGCGAGAAGAACGGCCAAGTCCCTCCGCCGATGCCAGTCATTAACGTGGCGGGGACGGTGAGTTTCATTTCAGTGGAGTGATCTTAAGAGTGTCTTCATGCTAACTACACATTGCAAACGATGTTTGGTGCAGAATATGTCCCGAAACGCATCGCACGACCCTTCTACAGTCGAGCCTTCTCCAGGGCGGCCTTCTCCAGGTGAAACAAGCCAGAGCCACCGTGCTTCACCCTAACTTAGGTATGTTATTTCTAGTGTTTTAATAAAAAATAGCTAGACTTCCATCTAATGACATAATTAGCTTAGTTAGCTGCAAAATAGCTAGACTTCCATCTAATGACATAATTAGCTTAGTTAGCTCCAAGAAGAAGGAGGAGAGGGAGGAGGAGAAGAAGAAGGGGACAAAAGGATAAGAAGAAGAAGGAGAAGAAGGGGACTTCCTCTTTTTCTCCTCTTCCTTCTCCTTCTCCTCCTCCTCCTCCTCCTCCTTTTTCTTCTTCTTCTCCTCTTCCTTCTCCTCCTCCTTCTTTTACTTCTTCTTCTCTTTCTCTTCTCCTATAGTTAGCTAGGGTTCCACCTAAATGACATAATTAGCTTAGTTAGCTCCTAAATGGCCTATTTAATAAAAAATGACCTATACTTAGCTAATTATCCTCGAAATGACATAATTAGCTCCAAAAAGGCATTCTTAGCCAATTTAGCCCGAAGAAGGGGACAAGAATAGAAAAAGAGGAAAATGAAAGCAAGGAAGAGGAAAAAGGAGAAGAAGAAGGAGGAGAGGGAGGAGGAGAAGAAGAAGGGGACAAAAGGATAAGAAGAAGGAGAAGAAGGAGAAGAAGAAGGAGAAGGAGCTCCCGCTCCTTCTCCTTCTTCTTCTCCTTCTTCTTCTCCTTCTTCTCCTTCTTCTCCTTCTCCTCTTCCTTCTCCTTCTCCTCCTCCTCCTTCTCCTCCTTTTTCTTCTTCTTCTCCTCTTCCTCCTCCTCCTCCTTCTTTTACTTCTTCTTCTCTTTCTCTTCTCCTATAGTTAGCTCGGGGTTCCACCTAAATGACATAATTAGCTTAGTTAGCTCCAAAATGGCCTATTTAATAAAAAATGACCTATACTTAGCTAATTATCCTCGAAATGACATAATTAGCTCCAAAAAGGCATTCTTAGCCAATTTAGCCCGAAGAAGGGGACAAGAATAGAAAAAGAGGAAAATGAAAGCAAGGAAGAGGAAAAAGGAAAAGAAGAAGGAGGAGAGGGAGGAGGAGAAGAAGAAGGGGACAAAAGGATAAGAAGAAGAAGGAGAAGAAGGAGAAGGAGAAGGAGAAGGAGCTCCCGCTCCTTCTCCTTCTTCTTCTCCTTCTTCTTCTCCTTCTTCTCCTTCTTCTCCTTCTCCTCTTCCTTCTCCTTCTCCTCCTCCTCCTCCTTTTTCTTCTTCTTCTCCTCTTCCTCCTCCTCCTCCTTCTTTTACTTCTTCTTCTCTTTCTCTTCTCCTATAGTTAGCTAGGGTTCCACATAAATGACATAATTAGCTTAGTTAGCTCCTAAATGGTCTATACTTAGCTAATTTCTCTCCGAAATAACCTATATATACACTACTTCATCTAGTATTATTTTTCTAACTTTCTTATTTGTCATTTTGCAGATTACCTTCACTTCACGGGAAGCTTGGTTGATGGAATGCTTGAAGATGATTTCTTGTACCATGTGTTGTATTGAAACTATTGTAGTATATGAATATATGAAACTTTGTATGCACGTGGATGAAACTAGTGTAATATATGGTTTGGTACGGATGTAACTTCCATAATATGTATGCACTATGGATGAGAGTTATTTTAATATGGTTATGAGTACGGAAAGATATTTATTTATGTCAAATATATATATATCCTGATTATTGTTAAAAATGCTGGATATAACAAAAAACAAATAAAAAAGGGGCTGGTTCCCCTCTTTGCCGTCTGCCCCCGCATGGCAAAGGGGGGGAGGCAGACGGCAAAGGGGGGAATCTGCCCCCCCTCTCTCCCCTCTTTGCCGTCTGCCACCACATGGCAAAGGGGGGAGGCAGACAGCAAAGGGGGGAATCTGCCCCCCCCCCTCTCTCCCCTCTTTGCCGTCTGCCACCACATGGCAAAGGGGGGGGAGGCAGACGGCAAAGGGGGGAATCTGCCCCCCCTCTCTCCCCTCTTTGCCGTCTGCCACCACATGGCAAAGGGGGGGAGGCAGACGGCAAAGGGGGGAATCTGCCCCCCCTCTCTCCCCTCTTTGCCGTCTGCCACCACATGGCAAAGGGGGGAAGGCAGACGACAAAGGGGGGAGGCCTCCGTTAACACTTAACGGGGACGTTGCAATATATGCCGTCCCACTTATTTTGCCGTCCGCCCCCTCATGGCAAAGATTCTTTGCCGTCCGCTTTGTGAAAGCAGACGGCAAAGAGCCTCTTCACCGGATTTTTTTTACCGTCTACTTTGCCGTCTGCTGACCGACGGCAAATCCTTTGCCGTCCGTGGTAGCCCCCTTTGCCGTCCGCCTTGGCAGACGGCAAATTTCTGAATTTCAGTAGTGTATCTTTAGGATCGACAAAACCTTCTGGTTGTATCCCATACAATGTTTGCTCAAGGAAACCGTCGAGAAAACAATGTTTTGACATCCTACGTGCAATATTTCATAAATAATGCATCAACAACTAACATAATTCTAACAGACCTTTAGCATCGCTATGAGTGAGAAAGTCTCATCATAGTCAACTGTTTGATCTTGTCGAAAACATCTTTGCGACAAGTCGAGCTTTTCTTAATAGTGATTTATCACCATCATCGTCTGTCTTCTTTTAAAGATCCATTTTACTCAATAGTCCTATGACCATCAAGTAGTTCTACCAAAGTCTACACTTTGTTTTCACACATGGATCCTCTCTCGGATTTCATGGCTTCCAGCCATTTGTCAGAATCTGGGCCCACCATCGCTTTCTCCATAACTCGCAGGTTCACTGTTGCTCAACAACATGACCTCCAAGACAGGGTTACCGTACTACTGTGCAGCAGTACGCGACCTTGTCGACCTACGAGGTTTGTAGTAACTTGATTCGAAGCTCAATGATCACCATCATCAGCTTCCACTTCAGTTGGTGTAGGCGCCACAGGAACAACTTCCTACGCCCTGCTACACACTGGTTGAAGTGATGGTTCAATAACCTCATCAAGTTCTACTACCCTCCCACTCAATTCTTTCGAGAGAAACCTTTCCTCGAGAAAGGACCCGTTTTTAGAAACAAACACTTTGCTTTCGGATCTGAGATAGGAGATGTACCCAACTGTTTTGGATATCCTATGAAGATGCATTTATCCGCTTTGGGTTCGAGCTTATCAGACTGAAACTTTTTCACATAAGTGTCGAAGCCCCAAACTTTCAAGAAATGACAGTTTAGATTTCTCTAAACCTCAGTCTATACTGTGTCATCTCAACGGAAATACGCGGTGCCCTATTTAAAGTGAGTGCGGTTGTCTCTCATGCATAACCCATAAACGATAGTGGTAATTTGATAAGAGACATCATAGTATGCACCATACCAAATAGTGCGTGGCTATGACGTTCACACACATCATCACACTATGATGTTCCAGGTGGCATGAACTGCGAAACAATTTCCACATTGTCTTAACTGCGTACCAAAACTCGTAACTCAGATATTCATTTCCATGATCATATCGTAGACAGTTTATCCTCTTGTTACGACGAACTTCACTCTGAAACGGAATTGAACTTTTCAACATTTCAGACTTGTGATTCATTAAGTAAATACTCCTGTATCTACTCAAATCGTCAGTGAAGTAAGAACATAATGATATCCACTGCGTGCCTCAGCACCCATTGGACTGCATACATCAAAATGTATCACTTCCAACAAGTTACTATCTTATTTCATCTCAATGAAAACAAGCCTTGCTCATGTGGTATGATTTGCATGTCACTAGTGATTCGAAATCAGGTGAGTACAAAGATCCATCAGCATGGAGCCTCTTCATGCAATTTATACTAACATGACTCAAGCGGCAGTGCCACAAGTAAGTGGTACTATCATCATTAACTCGTATCTTTTGGCACCAATATCATGAACATGTCTAACACTACGATCGATATTCAATAAACCATTGAAGGTGAATATTCAAGAAAATAGAGTAACCATTATTCTCTTTAAATGAATAATCGTATTGCAATAAACACGATCCAATCATGTTCATGCTCAACGCAAGCACCAAATAACTATTAGTTAGGTTTAACACCAATCCCGATGGTAGAGGGAGCGTGCGACGTTTGATTATATCAACCTTGGAAACACTTCCAACACATATCGTCACCTCGCCTTTAGCTAGTCTCCGTTTATGCCGTAGCTTTCATTTCGTGTTACTAATCAGTTAGCAACCGAACCGGTATCCAATACCCTCATGCTACTAGGAGTACTAGTAAAGTACACATCAACATCATGTATATAAAATATACTTCTTTCGACTTTTGCCAGCCTTCTTATCTACCAAGTATCTAGAGTTGCTCCGCCTCAGTGACTGTTCCCCTCATTACAGAAGCACTTAGTCTCAGGTTTGGGTTTAATCTTGGGTCTCTTCATTAGTGCAGCAACTGTTTTGCCGTTTCACGAAGTATCCCTTCTAGCCCTTGCCTTTCTTGAAACTTAGTGGTTTTACAAACCATCAACTATTGATGCTCCTTCTTGATTTCTACTTTCGTAGTGTCAAACATCGCGAATCGCTCAAGGATCATTGTATCTATCCTTGACATGTTATAGTTCATCACGAAGCTCTCATAGCTTGGTGGCAGTGACTTTGGAGAACCATCACTATCTCATCTGGAAGATTAACTCCCACTTGATTCAAGTGATTGTCGTACTCAGACAATCTGAGCACACGCTCAATGATTGAGCTTTTCTCCTTTACTTCGTGGACAAAGAATCTTGTTGGAGGTCTCGTACCTCTTAACAAGGGCACAAGCATGAAATCACAATTTCATCTCTTTAGAACATCACTTATGTTCCGTGACGTTTACAACATTTTCGGCGCCTTGCTTCTAAGCCATTAAGTATTTTGCACTGAACTATCGTGTAGTCATCAGAAACGTGTATGTCGGATGTTCATAGAATCCACAGACGACGCTCGAGGTGCAGCACACCGAGTGGTGCATTAAGGACATAAGCCTTCTGCGCAGCAACGAGGACAATCCTCTTCAAAATTTGCTACTATCAACTTTCAACTAAATTTTCTCTAGGAACATATAAAAACAGTAGAGCTATAGCGCAAGCTACATCGTAATTCGCAAAGACCATTAGACTATGTTCATGACAATTAGTTCAATTAATCATATTACTTAAGAACTCCCACTCAAAAAGTACATCTCTCTAGTCATTTGAGTGGTTCATGATCCACTTACACTAGCTCAAGTCCGATCATCACGTGAGTTGAGTATAGTTTCAGTGGTAAGCATCCCTATGCTAATCATATCATCTATATGATTCATGATCGACCTTTCGGTCTCATGTGTTCCGAGGCCATGTCTGCACATGCTAGGCTCGTCAAGCTTAATCCGAGTGTTCCGCGTGCGCAACTGTTTTGCACCCGGTGTATGTGAACGTTGAGTCTATCACACCCGATCATCACGTGGTGTCTCGAAACGACGAACTGTAGCAACGGTGCACAGTCGGGGAGAACACAATTTCGTCTTGAAATTTTAGTGAGAGATCACCTCATAATGCTACCGTCGTTCTAAGCAAAATAAGGTGCATAAAAGGATTAACATCACATGCAATTCATAAGTGACATGATATGGCCATCATCATGTGCTTCTTGATCTCCAACACCAAAGCACCGGCACGATCTTCTTGTCACCGGCGCCACACCATGATCTCCATCAACGTGTCGCCATCGGGGTTGTCGTGCTACTCATGCTATTACTACTAAAGCTACGTCCTAGCAATATAGTAAACGCATCTGCAAGCACAAACGTTAGTATAAAGACAACCCTATGGCTCCTGCCGGTTGCCGTACCATCCACGTGCAAGTCGATATTATCTATTACAACATGATCATCTCATACATCCAATATATCACATCACATCGTTGGCCATATCAAATCACAAGCATACCCTGCAAAAACAAGTTAGACGTCCTCTAATTTTGTTGTTGCGTGTTTTACGTGGTGACCATGGGTATCTAGTAGGATCGCATCTTACTTACGCAAACACCACAACAGAGATATATGAATTTCTATTTAACCTCATCCAAGGACCTCCTCGGTCAATTCCGATTCAACTAAAGTTGGAGAAACTGACACCCGCCAGTCATCTTTGAGCAACAGAGTTACTCGTAGCGATGAAACCAATCTCTCGTAAGCGTACGAGTAATGTCGGTCCGAGCCGCTTCGATCCAACAATACTGCGGAATCAAGAAAAGACTAAGGAGGGCAGCAAAATTCACATCACCGCCCACAAAAAATTTTGTGTTCTACTCGAGAAGACATCTACGCATGAACCTAGCTCTGATACCACTGTTGGGGAACGTCGCATGGGAAACAAAAATTTTCCTACGCGCACGAAGACCTGTCATGGTGATGTCCATCTACGAGAGGGGATGTGTGATCTACGTACCCTTGTAGACCGTACAGCAGAAGCGTTAGTGAACGCGGTTGATGTAGTGGAACGTCCTCACGTCCCTCGATCCGCCCCGCGAACTATCCCGCGATCAGTCCCACGATCTAGTGCCGAACGGACGGCACCTCCGCGTTCAGCACACGTACAGCTCAACGATGATCTCGGCCTTCTTGATCCAGCAAGAGAGACGGAGAGGTAGAAGAGTTCTCCGGCAGTGTGACGGCGCTCCGGAGGTTGGTGATGATCTTGTCTCAGCAGGGCTCAGCCCGAGCTCCGCAGAAACGCGATCTAGAGGTGAAACCGTGGAGATATGTGGACGGGCTGCCGTGGCAAAAGTTGTCTCAAATCAGCCCTAAAACCCCACTATATATAGGAGGAGGAGGGGGGAGACTTGCCTTGGGGTCCAAGGACTCCCAAGGGAGTCGGCCGAGCCAAGGGGGAAGGTCTCCCCCTCCCAAACCGAAATCCACTTGGTTTGGAAGGTGGAGTCCTTCTTCCCTTTCCCACCTCCTTCTTTTTTTTTCCTTTCCTCTTTGATTTTCTTTCCTATGCGCATAGGCCTCTCTTGGGCTGTCTCACCAGCCCACTAAGGGCTGGTGCGGCACCCAAACACCCATGGGCTTCCCCGGGGTGGGTGGGCCTCCCTCGGTGAACTCCCGGAACCCATTCGTCATTCCCGGTACATTCCCGGTAACTCCGAAAACCTTCCGGTAATCAAATAAGGTCATCTTATATATCAATCTTCGTTTCCGGACCATTCCGGAAACCCTCGTGACGTCCGTGATCTCATCGGGGACTCCGAACAACATTCGGTAACCAACCATATAACTCAAATACGCATAAAACAACGTCGAACCTTAAGTGTGCAGACCCTGCGGGTTCGAGAACTATGTAGACATGACCCGAGAGACTCCTCGGTCAATATCCAATAGCGGGACCTGGATGCCCATATTGGATCCTACATATTCTACGAAGATCTTATCGTTTGAACCTCAGTGCCAAGGATTCATATAATCCCGTATGTCATTCCCTTTGTCCTTCGGTATGTTACTTGCCCGAGATTCGATCGTCAGTATCCGCATACCTATTTCAATCTCATTTACCGGCAAGTCTCTTTACTCGTTCCGTAATACAATATCCTGCAACTTACACTAAGTCACATTGCTTGCAAGGCTTGTGTGTGATGTTGTATTACCGAGTGGGCCCCGAGATACCTCTCCGTCACACGGAGTGACAAATCCCAGTCTCGATCCATACTAACTCAACGAACACCTTTGGAGATACCTGTAGAGCATCTTTATAGTCACCCAGTTACGTTGCGACGTTTGATACACACAAAGCATTCCTCCGGTGTCCGTGAGTTATATGATCTCATGGTCATAGGAACAAATACTTGACACGCAGAAAACAGTAGCAACAAAATGACACGATCAACATGCTACGTATATTAGTTTGGGTCTAGTCCATCACATGATTCTCCTAATGATGTGATCCCGTTATCAAGTGACAACACTTGCCTATGGCCAGGAAACCTTAACCATCTTTGATCAACGAGCTAGTCAACTAGAGGCTTACTGGGGACATTGTTTTGTCTATGTATCCACACAAGTATTGTGTTTCCAATCAATACAATTATAGCATGGATAATAAACGATTATCATGAACTAAGAAATACAATAATAACCAATTTATTATTGCCTCTAGGGCATATTTCCAACAATGATTTCACTCAAGGACAGTCAAGCCAAGAGGAAAGCGACACAAAGTTTTCGCAAGTCTGTCGCCTATATGAGTACAGCCAACAACAGCATCAAGAAATGACGAGTCAACTCATGAATATGGGAAATCAACATGGACCACACCTAGCACTCCAGATTGGCTGAGTTATAGAAGAGCCGTCCATCGACTTTCTCACACACTGATAAGCCGATGATTGGCTACGTGATATTGAGAGGAAGCTTATTATTTCTCAATGTTCTGACCATGAGAAAGTGCTCTACGCACCTCACTATCTAACTGGAGCCGCAGCCTCGTGGTGGGAAAATATCCTCCGTGTGCATCCAAACAAGAACAACATCACATGGGGTGAGTTCAAATAGAGCTTTTGTGGGGCGCACATTCCCAATAGCATCATGAAGATTAAGAAAAGGGAGTTCGAGGACCTCAAGTAACGGGGTTCCACTGTAATGGAGTACATGGACCAATTTAATCAACTATCACATTATGCAAGTGTAGACTATAAGACAGAAGAGAAGAAAATGGAGAAGTTCCTTGATGGACTCGCTCCGACATTGAAGTGCCAACTGGCCGTTCACACTTTCCCAGATTTCAAAACACTTCTGGACAAGGCCAATACGCTCGAGGCTGAATGTCACAGCATGGACGACATTTGCAATTGCCGTCATAACAACTCGGCACAAACTTGGAACACCAGGCACAAGACTGAGGACACCAAGAGTTCAACACCCCGTACGCCAACCTTAAACAACCAGACCAACAACCACTTTTATGCAAGGAACAAGGCCATTACTCCCCGCCCCGGCATTAATAGTTTCGCATGCGGAGAAGCTGGGCACTATGCCCGACAGTGTCCAAAGGTCAAAAATAGTGCGCCAAAGCCAAACAATGCCAACAATAACTCAACACCAACGCGCAACAACTTCAATCCCAACAACAATCACAGGAAGGGTCACGTGAATCATGTGACCAAGGAGGATGCTATGAACGCACCGGAGATAGTACTCGGTAACTTCCATGTCAACAAAATTCCTGCCATAGTTTTGTTTGATTCTGGAGCTTACGATTCGTTCATTTCAGAAAAGTTTTCCTTGAAACACAACTTTTCAATCCTCCCCTTGGAAAATTCGACGACCATCAAGACCCCGGGAGTACAGCAGGTTACATAGAAGTGTTACAAGAATATTACCATGTAGATTAAAGGTTTGACATTTTGGGCAAATTTCATCGTGATCGAGAGAAATAATCTTGATGTTATTTTGGGAATGGATTGGTTGAATGCCAACAAAGGATTTATTAACTGCTTCAACGGGACTGTCACACTCACACATCATCAGGGAAAAAGAGTAAAACTTGCAGCTTTGGAAAGGACCAAGCCAACTCAAGCCCGACTGAATAAAATGGAAATCTCTGAGCTAAAGGATTTTCCGGTGGTGTGTGAATTTTCGGACGTATTTCCCGAAGAGCTACCAGGTATTCCACCAGACCGAGAGATATAATTCGTTATTGAGCTTGCACCCGATACAACCCCAATATACAAGAAACCATACCGCATGGCACCTACAGAATTGGTCGAATTAAAGAAACAAATAAAGAAACTATTGGACAAGGGGTACATTGGACCCAGTTCCTCGCCATGGGGATCGCCGGTATTATTTGCCAAAAAGAGAGATGGAACACTATGACTATGCGTTGATTATCGAGCCCTCAACATGGCCACCATCAAGAACAAGTATCCTCTTCCCCGAATAAATGACTTATTCGACCAACTAGCACAAGAAAAGGTATTCTCAAAGATTAACTTATGATCGGGGTATCATCGGCTTAAGATACGCCCGAAAGATATTCCCAAGATAGTGTTTACATCACGATATGGACTGTATGAGTTTATAGTGATGCCTTTTGGACTAACAAATGCTCTACTATATTTCGTGCACCTAATAAACAAGGTCTTCATGAAGTACATGTATAAGTTTGTCATAGTTTTCATCAACAACATACTTGCCAACTCCAAGAACCCTTAAGAGCACGCACAACACCTAAGGATTGTAGTAGGTGAGCTATGTAAGCATCAGTTGTATGCCAAATTCACCAAGTGTGAATTTTGGCTAAAACATGTTGGATTTTTCGGCCGTGTAATGACCCAAGAAGGCATAGGAGTGGATCCTAAAAATGTCAAGGTCGTAAATGGATGGCCGCAACGAGCCAACGTCATAGTTGTGCGAAGTTTCCTCAGAATGGAAGGATATTACCGGAGATTTATTGAAGGTTTCTCCACCATCGCCAAGCCCATGACCCAGCTACTCAAAAAAGAAAAAACATGAATGGACTGAAGAATGCGACAATAGCTTCCAAGAGCTGAAGAAGAGACTGACCACTTCACCAGTGTTAATCGTCCCTGACATACACAAGAATTTTGAAGTATACTATGACGCCTCAAGGAAAGGCTTCGGATGCGTACTTATGCAAGAAGGAAAAGTCATGGCTTACGCCTCAAGGAAATTACGGCGACATGAAGAAAATTACCCCACTCATGATTTGGAATTGGCCGTCGTGATACATGCTCTCAAAGGGTGGAGACATTTCCTACATGGAAATCGTTGTGAGATATAAACAGATCGCAAGAGTCTCAAGTATATCTTCACTCAACCAGATCTCAACATGCGACAACGCCGTTGGTTATAATTGATTAAGGATTATGATGTGGGTATTTGATACGTCCATTTTGCATCATGTTTTCATGTTGATATTTATTGCTTCTTGGGCTGTTATTTCACTTCATGGTACTATTCTTATGCATTTTCTCTCTTATTTTGCAAGGTTTACATGAAGAGGGAGAATGCCGGCAACTGGAATTCTGGCCTGAAAGTGGAGCAAAGTTGAGATACCTATTCTGCGTAACTCCAAAAGCCGTGAAAATCAACGAGGAATTTTTTCCGGATTTATAAAAAATACTGGGCCGAAGAAGTGCCAGAGGGGCGCCAGAGGTTGGCCACAAGCCTGCATGGTGCGGCCACCCCCCCAGGCCGCGCCATGAGGGCTTGTGGGCAGCCTGCTGGCGCACTGGCCCCCTCTTCTGCTATATGAAGGGTTTCGTCCAGAAAAAAAACAAGCACGATCTTTTTCGCGGATTCGTCGCCGCCACGAGGCGGAACTTGAGCAGAACCAATCTAGAGCTCCGGCAGGACGATCCTGCTGGGGAAACTTCCCTCCCGGAGTGGGAAATCGTCGCCATCGTCATCACCAACACTCCTGTCATCGGAGGGGACTCGTCACCATCAACATCTTCATCAGCACCATCTCATCTCCAAACCCTAGTTCATCACTTGTAACCAATCTCCATCTCGCGACTCCGATTGGTACTTGTAAGGTTGCTAGTAGTGTTGATTACTGTTTGTAGTTGATGCTAGTTGGATTATTTGGTGGAAGAGTTTATGTTCAGATCCTTGATGCTACTCATTACCTCTCTGGTCATGAATATGATTATGCTTTGTGAGTAGTTACTTTTGTTCCCGAGGACATGGGATAAGTCATGCTAATAGTAGTCATGTGAATTTGGTATTCGTTCGGTAATTTGATATGTTGTATGTAGTTTTTCCTCTAGTGGTGTTATGTGAACGTCGACTACATAAAACTTCACCATTATTTGGGACTAGAGGAAGGCATTGGGAAGTCGTAAGTAGATGATGGGTTGCTAGAGTGACAGAAGATTAAACCCTAGTTTATGCGTTGCTTCGTAAGGGGCTGATTTGGATCCACTAGTTTAATGCTATGGTTAGACTTTGTCTTAATTCTTCTTTCGTAGTTGTGGATGCTTGCGAGAGGGGTTAATCATAAGTGGTATGCTTGTCCAAGTAAGGGCAGTACCCAAGCTCCGGTCCACCCACATATCAAACTATCAAAGTAACGAACGCGAATCATATGAACATGATGAAACTAGCATGACAGAAATTCCCGTGTGTCCTCGGGAGTGTTTTTCCTCCTATAAGACTTTGTCCAGGCTTGTCCCTTGCTACAAAAGGGATTGGGCCACTTTAGTGCATCATTGCTACTTTTTTTACTTGTTTCTTGCTACGAATCATCTCACTACACAATCACTTGTTACCGATAATTCACTGCTTGCAGATATTTCCTTGCTGAAAACCACTTGTCAGATCCTTCTGCTCCTCGTTGGGTTCGACACTCTTACTTATCGAAAGGACTATGATTGATCCCCTATACTTGTGGGTCATCAAGACTCTTTTTTGGCGCCGTTGCCGGGAGTGAAGTGCCTTTGGTAAGTGGAACTTGGTAAGGAAACTTTCATATAGTGTGCTGAAATTTGTTGTCACTTGTCACTATGGATACTAATCCTTTGAGGGGCTTGTTCGGGGTATCTTCACCTCGAACGGAAGAACAAATAGTTGCTCCTCAACCTGCTGCACCTACTGAAAATATTTGCTTTGAATTTCCTTCGGGTATGCTTGAGAAACTGCTGGCTAATCCTTTTACACGAGATGGAACATCACATCCAGACTTGCATCTAATCTATGTAGATGAAGTTTGTGGTTTATTTAAGCTTGCAGGTTTGCCCGAGGATGAGGTCAAGAAGAAGGTCTTTCCTTTATCTTTGAAGGATAAGGTGTTGACATGGTATAGGCTATGTGATGATACTGGATCATGGGACTACAATCGGTTGAAATTGGAATTTCATCAAAAGTTGTATCCTATGCATTTAGTACATCATGACCGGAATTATATTTACAATTTTTGGCCTCGTGACAGAGAAAGCATCGCTCAAGCTTGGGGGAGGCTTAAATCAATGCTATATTCATGCCCCAATCATGAGCTCTCGAGAGAAATTGTCATTTAGAACTTCTATGCTCGGCTTTCTCATGATGATTGCACCATGCTTGACACTTCTTGTACCGGTTCTTTTATGAAGAGAGATATTGACTTCAAATGGAATTTATTGGAGAGAATTAAACGCAACTCTGAAGATTGGGAGCTTGAAGAAGGTAAGGAGTCAGGTATGAGTTTCACGTTTGATTGCGTTAAATCCTTTGTTGAGACAAATGCCTTTAGTGACTTTAGCGCTAAGTATGGACTTGACTCTGAGATAGTAGCTTCATTGTGTCAATCCTTTGCTGCTCATATTGATCACCCCAAAGAGAAGTGGTTTAAATATCATCCTCCTTTATAAGTCAATGTAGTTAAACCCACTCCAGTTGAAGAGAAAGTCATTGTCTATAGTGATCCTGTTGTTCCCAGTGCTTACATTGAGAAACCACCTTTCCCTGTTAGGATAGAGGATCATTCTAAAGCTTCAACTGTGATATGTAGAGGATATATTAGAACACCTACACCCCTAAGCAAATTAGAGTTGAACCTAGCATTGTTATTATCAAAGATCTTGTGTCCGACGATGTTGAGGGACATAATATTCACTTATGTGAAGATGCTGCTAGAATTGCTAAACCTCACGTTAGAGACAAACATAGGCCTGTTGTTGGCATGCCTGTTGTTTCTGTTAAGATAGGAGATCATTGTTATCATGGTTTATGTGACGTGGGTACTAGTGTTAGTGCAATACCTCAATCCTTATACGATGAAATCAAAGATGATATTGCACCTGTTGAGATAGAGCCTATTGATGTCACTATTCAGCTTGCGAGTAGAGATACTATCTGCCGTGTGGGAATTGTTAGGGATGTTGAAATCTTGTGTGGTAAAACAAAGTATCCTGCTGATTTCCTCGTTCTTGCTAGCGCACAAGATAGCTTTTCTCCCATCATATTTGGCAGACCCTTCCTCAATACTGTCAATGCTCATATTGATTGTGAGAAGCAAACTGTCACTGTTGGCTTTGAAGGTGTGTCACATGAGTTCAATTTCTCTAAGTTTGGTAGACAACGTCATGAAAAGGAGTCGCCTAGTAAGGATGAAACTATTGCCTTAGCTTCTATTGTTGTGCCTCCTACTGATCCCTTAGAGCAATACTTGCTTGAGCATGAAAATGATATGCATATGGACGAAAGGGATGAAATAGATAGAGTTGTCTTAGAACAATATCCTATCCTTAAGAATAACTTGCCTGTTGAACTGCTTGGGGATCCACCCCCACCAAAGGGTGATCCTGTGTTCGAGCTTAAGCAGTTGCCTGATACTCTTAAGTATGCTTATCTTGATGAAAAGGAGATATATCCTGTTATTATTAGTGCTAGCCTCTCAGAGCATGAAGAAAAGAAGTTGCTAAAAACTCTGACAAAGCACCGTGCTGCTATAGGATATACTCTTGATGATCTTAAGGGCATTAGTCCCACTCTATGCCAGCACAAGATTAAAACGGATCCTGATTTCAAACCAGTTGCTCATCATCAAAGGAGATTGAATCCTAAGATGAAAGAAGTAGTAAGAAAAGAAATACTAAAGCTCCTGGAAGCGGGTATTATCTATCCTGTTGCTCATAGCGATTGGGTGAGTCCGATGCATTGCGTCCCTAAGAAGGGAGGCATTACCGTTGTCCCTAATGATAAGGATGAATTGATCCCATAGAGGATTATTACTGGCCATAGGATGGTGATCGATTTTAGTAAATTGAATAAAGCCACTAGGAAAGATCATTACCCTTTACCTTTTATCGACAAAATGCTAGAAATGTTGTCCAAACACACACACTTCTGCTTTCTATACAATTATTCTGGTTTCTCCCAAATACCAGTCGCACAATCTGATCAGGAGAAAACCACTTTCACCTGTCCTTTCGGTACCTTTGCTTATAGACGTATGCCTTTTGGCTTATGTAATGCACCTCCCACTTTTCAAAGATGTATGATAGCTATATTCTCTGACTTTTGTGAAAAGATTGTCGAGGTTTTCATGGATGACTTTTCTGTTTACGGGTCTTCCTTTGATGATTGCCTCTTTGAAAAGATACTGGGCCAAAGAAGTGCCAGAGGGGCACCAGGGGTTGGCCACAAGCCTGCACGACACGGCCACCCCCAGGCCGTGCCATGAGGGCTTGTGGGCAGACTACTGGCCCACTGGCCCCCCTCTTCTGCTATATGAAGGGTTTCGTCCAGAAAAAAATCAAGGAGGAGCTTTTTCGTGGATTTTCCGCCACCATGATACGTCTCAAACGTATCTATAATTTTTTATGGTTTCATGCTGTTATCTTGTCATCTTTGGATGTTTTATGTACCTTTTATATCTTTTTGGGACTAACTTATTAATTCAGTGCCAAGTGTCAGTTCCTGTTTTTTCTTTGTTTTTGGTTGTTTTCAGATCTGATTTTGGAACGGAGTCCAAACGGAATAAAATCCCCGAAATGATTTTTTCCTGAACGGAAGAAGATCAGGGGGCTTGTGGGTCAAGCGAGGAGGGCTACACGGAGCCCACAAACCCCCACTCCGCCACCAGGGGGCAACGGTGGGCAGGCTTGTGGCCTCCGTGGCGCCCCCCCAACCTAGATCTTGCGCCTATATATTCCCTAAAAATCAGAAAAAAATCAAGGGATCCACGAAAATACTTTTCCGCCGCCGCAAGCTTCTGTTTCCGCGAGATCTCATCTGGAGACCCTTCCCGGTGCCCTGCCGGAGGGGACTTTGGAGTTGGAGGGCTTCTTCATCATCATCATCGCCCCTCCAATGACTCGTGAGTAGTTCACTTCACACCTACGGGTCCGCAGTTAGTAGCTAGATGGCTTCTTCTCTCTCTTGGATCTTCAATACAAAGTTCTCCATGATCTTCTTCTAGATCTATCCAATGTAATCTTCTTTGGTGGTGTGTTTGTCGAGATCCAATGAATTGTGGATTTGTGATCAGATTATCTATGATATATATTTGAGTCTTTGCTGATTTCCTATATGCATGATTTGATATCCTTGTAAGTCTCTCCGAGTCTTGGGTTTTGTTTGGAAAACTAGATCTATGATTCTTGCAATGGGAGAAGTGCTTGGTTTTGGGTTTTACCATGTGGTGACCTTTCCCAGTGACAGTAGGGGCAGCAAGGCATACATCAAGTAGTTGCCATCAAGGGTAAAAAGATGGGGGTTTTATCATTGGTTTGAGATTATCCCTCTACATCATGTCGTCTTGCTTAAGGCGTTACTCTGTTCTTACGGACTTAATACACTAGATGCATGCTGGATAGCGGTCGACGTGTGGAGTAATAGTAGTAGATGCAGAAAGTATCGGTCTACTTGTTTCAGACGTGATGCCTATAGAAACAATCATTGCATAGATATCGTCACGACTTTGCGCAGTTCTATCAATTGCTTGACAGTAATTTGTTCACCCACCGTCTACTTGCTTTCATGAGAGAAGCCACTAGTAAACACTACGTCCCCCGGGTCTATTCACATCAATCGTTTCCACTTTTGTTTTTTACTTTGCTTTGTTACTTTGTTGCTTTCAGTTCTCACTTGGCGAACAATCTATAAGGGATTGACAACCCCTTCATAGCGTTGGGAGCAAGCCTTTTGTGTTTGTGCAGGCACTTGTGATACTCCTTCACTTGATCGATACCTTGGTTCTCAAACTGAGGGAAATACTTACCACCGCTGTGCTACATCACCCTTTCCGCTTCGAGGGAACACCAACGCAAGGCTCCAAGGCCACGGGGGAAATCCTTTGCATATTTGCCTAGGAAGTCCCTTAAGGCGTAGCCGTAGCAGAAGGATTCCCGGTGCCGTTGCTGAGGAGTATCAAGCAACACTCCTATTTCCCCCGCTGTTGGAAGGTCTTTTGTTGCAGTAGCACACGACGAGGCGGAACTTGAGCAGAACCAATCTAGAGCTCCGGCAGGACGATCCTGCCGGGGAAACTTCCCTCCCGGAGGGGGAAATCGTCGCCATCGTCATCAGGAACACTCCGCTCATCGGAGGGGACTCGTCACCATCAACATCTTCATCAGCACCATATCATCTCCAAACCCTAGTTCATCACTTGTAACCAATCTCCGTCTCGCGACTCCGATTGGTACTTGTAAGGTTGCTAGTAGTGTTGCTTACTCTTAGTAGTTGATGCTAGTTGGATTATTTGGTGGAAGAGTTTCTGTTCAGATCCTTGATGCTACTCATTACCTCTCTGGTCATGAATATGATTATGCCTTCTGAGTAGTTACTTTTGTTCCTGAGGACATGGGATAAGTCATGCTAATAGTAGTCATGTGAATTTGGTATTCGTTCGGTAATTTGATATGTTGTATGTTGTTTTTCCTCTAGTGGTGTTATGTGAACGTCGACTACATAACACTTCACCATTATTTGGGCCTAGAGGAAGGCATTGGGAAGTAGTAAGTAGATGATGGGTTGCTAGAGTGACACAAGCTTAAACCCTAGTTTATGTGTTGCTTCGTAAGGGGCTGATTTGGATCTAGTAGTTTAATGTTATGGTTAGACTTTGTCTTAATTCTTCTTTCGTAGTTGCGGATGCTTGCGAGAGGGGTTAATCATAAGTGGGATGCTTGTCCAAGTAAGGGTAGTACCCAAGCGCCGGTCCACCCACATATCAAACTATCAAAGTAACGAACACAAATCATATGAACATGATGAAACTATCATGACAGAAATTCCCGTGTGTCCTCGGGACTGTTTTTCCTCCTATAAGACTTTGTCCAGGCTTGTCCCTTGCTACAAAAGGGATTGGGCCACTTTGCTGCACCGTTGCTACTTTTGTTACTTGTTGCTTGCTACGAATCATCACACCACACAATCACTTGTTACCGATAATTTTAGTGCTTGCAAATATTTCCTTGCTGAAAACCACTTGTCAGATCCTTCTGCTCCTCGTTGGGTTCGACACTCTTACTTATCGAAAGGACTACGATTGATCCCCTATACTTGTGGGTCATCAGTATTCATTACCATCCCGGCTAGGCCAACGTGGTAGCCGATGCTCTCAGTAGGAACCCCACTCCAACCCATAGAAATGGCTGGTGTGAAGGACTTCATAGAAAATGAGCAAGAGAAAATCGGCAATATGTTTGATTCAACAGACATACATGCACAACATGCAGTCAATCAAGGTACCTATTATTGTGATTCTAAGTAAGAACTCTTTTGTGTTGTACCGTGATTCCAATGACATGATGCATTCCAATGACAAAGAGATGTTGCATTCCAATGACAACTCTTTTAAAATGCTTGCATAGTACCTTATTATCAGCAAAATGTAGTATATCTCATGTATAATCCATCAGTATGATTTAGAACTATGTCTTACTGTTTATAGTAAATATTATGTCACAAACCATATCTGCTAACTCATAATTAAGCAAGGCATGAAGACGTCGATATTCGAACAATCATCTCTCAAATTAATACATAATTTCTAGATAGACACAACATCTCTCCTGGCCAACGAGGAACAAGGATGGGACCAAGCAAGCACAAAAAGGCACCTTCCGTCGTACCACACGCATAGAAAACCACGGTAACTTACAACATGCAAAAAGCAAAGAGACAGCCAGAAAGAACAGATGCTGCTAATCTTGTGGAAAAGACACATAAGAGAAAGAAAAACACTGAGCTCTTGGTCATGACTGATACCTTGAAGCAACAACCAACGCCTACAATGTTAATCCCACCACCTCATCATCAAGCAAAACCATCCGCAAAGAAAAAAACAAATCGACAGGAAGAATAAGAACAAACGACAACGAGATGAAGAAGGAGAGGATTCAAAAAATAGAGTTTCAGAGGAGTCCAGTGGTGCCAGCGCCAACACAGAAAGTGATAATGATTTCAATCCTGCATATGGTAGTGATGCCAGAGAGGACGACATCGATCATGTAAGAGATGATTTCTCTACAAGTATTTGTTGCTACTGAAAAATATAACGGTACTTCCTAACAATTTTTTTTTTCTATTTTTTCTGAATTAGGGAAATACAAGCCAAAAGAGGAGAAAGAAAAGGACAAGCGGAAAACAATCGCCATCGATGATAGCCAACGGAGCAGATAAAACAGAAACTGACAAACAATGTCAAATCAATGCTGGAGCTACATTTCTACAGGTCAAGCAAGCATGGGCAATTCTCAAAGAATGTCATTGAGAAGATGCTAAGACGGCTGGCTTTGTCAGCACAGAGGACTGCAAAATAGCGGGTCAATCAACAGGAACCTTGTAGCATACATGTACAAAATTATGGACACAGACAACATGACGATAAGCTTTGGTGGCGGCGATGGAGACAATGAAATAAGGATTACCAAGGAAGGCATCCATAAAGTTTTTGGATACCCAAACGGCAACAAAAAGACAACACCAAGGCCAATGAATTGCAATGAATTAATGAAGGACCTCCAATCAGACCTTGGCTTCAGAAATAGTGAGTTCAAACATTCAGAACTGATTAAGAAACTAAAGGAGCTTGTAGAAATAGATCGAGATGAAGAAAACAACAAGGCTGTCAAAATCGTTTTCCTGATATTTTTCAAAAAGGTTGTTTGTGGGACAACCTTCCCTCGCTATAGCAGACAAGCAATAATGGTCAGGGATATGAATTGTAAAGATATGGCGCATTTAGATTTGTGCCAGGTCATCGTCGAAACAATCCAGGCTGGAGCCATTAATTGGCCAAAAAAATGAAAAAGGGTGAAAAAGGAAACCAAGAACACCTCTACGGCTTGGTGCAGGTACCAGTAATCATGTACCTTGACTCCCTGTTGTTACCAGACACAAGAGAAATGAATAGAATATCTAAGAGAATGAACAAAACTTGAAAGCCCAGACCAAACTATCTTCACGAGAAGGATCTAAAGAAGATAGCTAAAGAAGACATGAAGAAAGATGGAAAAGGACACCCAAATGACTATGAATTTGGCAAGATAAAGGTATCTGTGTTGTCTATTAATTCCTCATACCGTGTAAAAGCACTGTTCATTCTAACAAACTTCGTCTTATCGAAACAATGCATAGATGGAAAGGGACAACAGATAGGATATTCTACACGGGTCATGGAAACGCAGGATTACCTTCAACTTCATTGCAAGTGGTACCAGCACAGAGTAAGAGACATGACCAACGAACTACAAAACTGCTAGTAGATCCACCCAAGCTTAGGCGTGAAGCAACGTCCAACACCAGAACGAGAAGCTTGCATTGTTGTACAATGGCATAAAATTCGTTGAAGACATAGATCATTTCGACGTATTTTTCCCCTCACACTGTACACTCTGCTAGGAACATATAAAAATGGAATATTTTGTACTTATGCACTAGTGCGAAGATTACATATTATTTAATTATTCTTGGTGAATTTTTGTAGGATGAACTAGAAATCTCGAAGGCGGCAGCACTATACATGCTACTACTCAGTGAAGAAAATGAAGTCAAACATGATGCGATGGGTCAACAGATTCGAAAGATCTTAAACAAGGATGAAGAGTAATACTTGTCAAACAACACGGTGAAACTGTCACCTTAGTTGTTTTCCCAATGTAAACATGTAACATGTAATTGAAAGCATGTAAACGAAGTCCATCTCCATCTGTATATGTAAACGAAGACTCATGAATCGTTTGTCTAAAAAATTCACACACATGGCTCTCTCGACGGATTGATCCCATGCCGCTGCCAGAATCTGCCTTTGGAAGGTTGACACACATGCCTCCAGAGACTGTTGAATCATGTGTCTAGAAAATTCACACACATGCCTCCGTCGACTCATACACTATACGTCTAAGCGATTGCACGCTGCATGACCAATACACCCGTGATTTACAGAATGAAGCCTATACATGCACGATAGTGAAGCCTCTACGACCACAGTTGTGAATCCTCTACACGCACTGGAGTGAGGCCTCTACATTCATGCACGTGGGGTTCTCGAGGCACTGGTATCGACACCCTCTGCATACATAAAAGTGTGGTAGCAGTGGCATGTGTCCGAATACCTAGTTAGATAGTTTTAAAGTCCCTATAGCCAAGAGAGTGCACCCTCTATAGCCACGTGACTAAAGCCCCTAACAAGCACGGAGTGGGCCCCCTACAGGCATGGGAGGGAAGCCTCTATAGACACGGGAGTGAGGCCCCCCTACATGCACGGGAGTGCAGCCCCTATAGCCACGGGATTGAAGCCTCTACAAGCACGGGAGTGAGGCCTCTACAGTCACACGTGTGGGTTCTCGAGGCACTGGTATCCACACCCTCTGCGTACACAAAAGTGTGGTAGCTGTGTGCTACCTCTTGAGCTTGCGTTGGTTTTTCCCTTGAAGCGGAAAGGGTGATGCAGCACAGCAGCAGTAAGTATTTCCCTCAGTTTGAGAACCAAGGTATCAATCCAGTAGGAGTATCAAGGCAAGTCTCCAAAGTACCTGTGCAAAAACAAACAAACTTGCACCCAACGCTATAAAGGGGTTGTCAATCCCTTCACGATTAAATGCAAGGTGAGATCTGAAGATGGAAAGTGCAACAAAGTAAAAGTGTAGAGCTGAAAATATGATGTGAAGTAGACCCGGGGGCCATAGTGTTCACTAGAGGCTTCTCTCATGATAGAAAATATTACGGTGGGTGAATGAATTACTGTCGAGCAATTGATAGAACCGCGCAAAGTCATGATGATATCTAAGGCAATGATCATACATATAGGCATCATGTCCAAGACAACTAAACCGATACTTTCTGCAGCTACTAGTATTACTCCACACATCGACCGCTATCCAGCATGCATCTAGTGTATTGAGTTCATAACAACCGGAGTAACGCCTTAAGCAAGATGACATGATGTAGAGGGATAAATTCATGCAATAGATATAAACCCCATCTTTTTACCCTTGATGGCAACAACAAGATGCGTGCCTCGCTACCCCTTCTGTCGCTGGGTGAGGACACCGCACGGTATGAACCCAAAACCAAGCACTTCTCCCATTGCAAGAATTATAGATCAAGTTGGCCAAACAAAACCCACAACTCGAAGAGAATTACATGGATACGAAATCATGCATATAAGAGATCAGAAGAAACTCAAATAATATTCATAGATAATCTGATCATAAATCCACAATTCATCGGATCTCGACAAACACACCGCAAAAGAAGATTACAACGGATAGATCTCCATGAAGATCATGGAGAACTTTGTATTGATGATCCAATAGAGAGAAGAAGCCATCTAGCTACTAGCTATGGACCCGAAGGTCTGTGGTGAACTACTCACGCATCATCGGAGAGGCAATGGTATTGATGAAGAAGCCCTCCGTGTCCGAATCCCCCCTCCGGCAGGGCACCATAACGGTCCCCAGATGGGATCTTGCGGAGACAGAAGCTTGCGGCAGCGGAAAAGTATTTTCGTGGCTCTCTCCCGTGGTTTCACATTTTTAGGGAATTTATAGGCGGAAGAGGTAGGGCAAAGGAGCCACGGGGGGCCCACAAGCCTGGTAGGCGCGCCCCCCAGGCCGCGGCTAGGGGGCTTGTGGCCTCCCCCGGGAGCCTTTGCCTTGGTTCTCAAGTTCCGTGCGTACCTTCTGTTTCGGAAAAAATCATTTCAAAGATTTTATTCCGTTTGGAATCCGTTTGATATTCTTCTCTGAAAAGGGTCAAAAACACAAAAAAAATAGGAACTGGCACTTGGCACTGAGTTAATAGGTTAGTCCCAAAAAAGATATAAAATGCATACAAAACATCCAAAGTTTACAAGATAATAGCATGGAACCATCAAAAATTATAGATACATTGGAGATGTATCACTGTGGCATGCGTCTGAATACCCACTTAGATAGTTTTAAAGTCTCTATAGCCACGGGAGTGCAACCTCTATAGCCACGTGAGTGAAGCCCCTAACATGCACGCCAGTGAAGCCACTACAAACATAGGAATGAAGCCCGTACAGCCACGGAACTGAAGCCTCTAGACACGGGAGTGAGGCCCCTACAGGCACGGGTGTACATCCCCTATAACCATGGATTTCAGCCTCTATAGGCACGTATTTGAAGCCCCTATATCCACGGTATTGAAGCCTCTACAAGCACGGGAGCGAGGCCCGTACAGGCACGGGAGTGCAACCCCTATAGCCACGGGAGTGAAGCCTCTACAAGCACGTGAGTGAAGCTTTCACAGACACGGCATTGAAGCCCCTACAGGCACGGGAGGGAAGCCTCCACAGCCACGAGAGTGAAGCCTCCAGAGCCACGGTATTGAGCCCCCCTACAGGCACGGGAGAGAAGCCTCTACACGCACGTGTTGGGGAACGTAGTAATGATTCAAAAAAATTCCTACATGTCACTCATACATCTCCGTCGTATCTACTTTTCCGAACTCTTTTCCCTTGTTTTGGACTCTAACTTGCATGATTTGAATGGAACTAACCCGGACTAACGCTGTTTTCAGCAGAATTGCCATGGTGTTATTTTTGTGCAGAAATAAAAGTTCTCGGAATGACCTGAAAATTTACGGAGAATTTTTCTGGAATTAATGAAAAATACCTGTGCAAAGATCCACCGGATGAGGTGAGCCAGTGGGCCACAAGCCCACCAGGCGCGGCCACCCCCCTGGCCACGCCTGGCAGGCTTGTGGGGCCACGAGGCTCCACCGCCTCCAATCTCAGCTCTATATATTCCATTTCACCCGGAAAAAAAATCAGGGAGAAGGATTCATTGCATTTTACGATACGGAGGCGCCGCCACCTCCTGTTCTTCATCTGGAGGGCAGATCTGGAGTCCGTTCTGGGCTCCAGAGAGGGGAAATCGTCGACATCATCATCATCAACCTTCCTTCATCGCCAATTCCATGATGCTCTTCACCGTTCATGAGTAATCTCATCGTAGGCTTGCTGGACGGTGATGAGTTGGATGAGATCTATCATGTAATCGAGTTAGTTTTGACGGGGATTGATCCCTAGTATCCACTATGTTATGAGATTGATGTTGCTACTACTTTGCCATGCTTAATGCTTGTCACTAGGGCCCGAGTGCCATGATTTCAGATCTGAACCTATTATGTTGTCGCCAATATATGTGTGTTTTAGATCCTATCGTGCAAGTTGTAGTCACCTACTATGTGTTATGACCTGGCAACCCCGGAGTGACAATAGCCAGAACCACTCCCGGAGATGACCATAGTATGAGGAGTTCATGTATTCACCAAGTGTTAATGTGTTGATCCGGTTCTTTATTAAAAGGAGAACCTTAATATCCCGTAGTTTCCATTAGGACCCCGCTGCCACGGGAGGGATGGACAATAGATGTCATGCAAGTTCTTTTCCCTAAGCACGTATGACTACATACAGAATACATGCCTACATTAGATTGACGAACGGGAGCTAGTTACATATCTCTCCGTGTTATAGCTGTTACATGATGAATCACATCTGGCATAATCATCCATCACCGATCCAATGCCTACGATTCTTTTACTACTAGTCCTTGCTATGTTACTTTGCCACTGCTGCTGCTGTTACTCTGTTGCTACCGCTGTTACTTTGGTGTTACTGGTTACTGTTGCTAGTGCTGCTATCATACTATCTTGCTACTGATACTTTGCTGCAGACACTAAATCTTTCAGGTGTGGTTGAATTGACAACTCAACTGCTAATACTTGAGAATATTCTTTCGCTTCCCCTTGAGTCGAATCAATAAATTTGGGTTGAATACTCTACCCTCGAAAACGGTTACGATCCCCTATACTTGTGGGTTATCAAGACATTTTTCTTGCGCCGTTGCCGGGGAAGCACAACTATATTATCTGAGTCACTTGGGATTTACGTCTACTGATCACTATGAAGAATCTGAAAGATCCAAGAACAGAAATCTTGCCCTCAACTACGAGGCCAGGTAAGGAACTGCCATCTAGCTCTGCACTTGATTCACCTTCAGTTATGAGTAAGTTTGAGACATCACCTCCTACTAGAAATCTTGATATGTCGCCTGTGCTTGATGATGCTACTTCTGCTGCCCATGATGCTTATGATGATGCTATGCTTGATACTGCTTTGCCTGATGATGCTATGCTTGATATTGCTTTGCCACTAGGTGCATTCCTTGGTGCACAAATTGCTAGAGTCGCTGCTAGGTGTGATGATACTTCTGAAACTGCTGATACTATTGAAGTAGAACCTACTATTTTGCCTACTAGAACTAGATCTCCTCATATGCCTGAATTGCGTGTTATGCCTGAGCGTTATGTTATGGAGGGAGAGATAGCTGAGGATTTTCTTGCGTGTAAGGATAGCTATGATGTTGAGAAACTACTGCGTAAGTGGAAAGAAAAATCTCTGAACGCTAGGATGAAATACGACCCGAAGTTTGCTACTTCGCCTATCTTTGTGACCGATAAGGATTATGAATTCTCTGTCGACCCTGAGTTAATCACTCTTGTCGAATCTGATCCTTTTCACGGTTATGAGTCTGAAATGGTTGTAGGCCATCTTACCAAACTGCACGATATAACCACCCTATTCACTAGTGAGGAAAAGATCCGCCACTACTATATCCTCAATTGTTTCCTTTCTCACTAAAGGATGATGCTAAGACCTGGTTCACTTCTCTTGCTCCTCGGTGTGTGTGTAGCCCCCATGATATGGTCCACTTATTCTCTGTAAAATATTTCCCTCCCATAAGAAACAAGCTGCCTTGCAGGAAATATACAACTTTGCTCAAGCTGAAGAAGAGAGTCTCCCACAAGCTTGGGGAAGGCTCATCCAGCTACTGAATGCTTTGCCTGATCACCCTCTTGAGAAGAATGAAATTCTTGATATCTTCTATAATGGACTTACCGATGCTTCCAAGGACCACCTAGATAGTTGTGTTGGTTGTGTTTTTAGGGAACGAACTATAGAACAAGCCAAGATTCTACTGAATAACATCTTGTGCAATGAGAATGCTTGGACTATTCCCGAACCACCTCCTAAGCCAACTCCAAAGAAAAGAGGTATTCTATTCCTCAGTCCTGAAGATATGCAAGAAGCTAAGAAATCTATGCGAGAGAAAGGCATTAAATATGAAGATGTCTAAAATCTACCACCTATCAAAGAGATCCATGGTCTCGATAACCCGATACAGGTAGTAGAAGTAAATTCTGTTCGTAGGTTTGATGAGAGTGATATTCCTTTTGATAAACCTGCTAGCCTATGCCTGGATGAATTTGATAACTTTGTTGCCAAACAACAGAGTTTCAATGATTATGTTAGCAGACAACTGGAACAAAATGCTCGTATGCTTAGTCATTTAAGTGCTTGTGTGGACAGAAATGTCAATGATCTTAAACTTCTGAGTAAACATGCCTCTATGGTTACTACTCAGGTAGAACAAGTACTTAAGGCTCAAAATGACTTGCTCAATGAGTTGAATGACAATTCTGTCAGAGTCATCACTAGAGGCGGTAGAATGACTCAGGAACCTTTGTATCCTGAGGGTCATCCTAAGAGAACTGAACAAGATTCTCAAGGAGTTAGCACTAGCAACCCTGTTGCTGCTACACCTGAGAGTCCAAACGATGTCTCTGTCTCTAATGCTTAAACACAATCTGGTGATGAACATGAGCCTAATGATAATATCAATAGTGATGTTCATGCAGATGCTCAACCTAGCAATGATAAGGATGTGGGGATTGAACCTGATCTTGATAACCCATAGCCTAAGAATAGAAGATATGATAAGAATAACTTCACTTCTAGGAAGCATGGTAAAGAAAGGGAACCATGGGTTCAGAAACCCATGCCCTTTCCTTCCAAACCATCCAAGAAAAAAGATGATGAGGATGTTGAGCGATTCGTTGAAATGATCAGACCTGTCTTTCTGCAAATGCGTTTGACAGATATGCTCAAAATGTCTTCGTATGCTAAGTACATGAAGGATACTGTGACTAATAAGAGGAGGATACCTCAGGTTGAGATTTCCACCATGCTTGCTAACTATACCTTCAAGGGTGGAACTCCTAAGAAACCAGGTGATCCCAGTGTGCCCACTATACCTTTCTCCACTAAAGGTAACTACGTGAGAACTGCTTTATGCTACCTTGAAGGCGGTGTTAGTGTTATGTCTCTCTCTCTTTATCGTAGACTTGAACTGGATAAGTTGACACCCACTGAAATCTATCTGCAAATGGCCGACAAATCAACTGTTTTCCCTATCGGCATTTGCAAGGATGTGCCTCTTGTGGTTGCTAATATCACTATCTTAACAGACTTTGTTATCTTGGATATTCCTGAGGACGATGCCATGGCAGTCATCCTTGGAAGACCCTTTTTAAACCCTGCAGGGGCTATTATAGATTGCCAAAAAGGCAATGTCACTTTCCATGTCAACGGTAATGAGCATACGGTGCACTTTCCGGAGAAACAATATCGTGTACATTGCATCAATGCTATCAAAAAAACTTCATCGATTCTTATTGGGAGCTTTGAATGCCCTATTGCTCGTGTCAAGATGAAGTATGATTTGCTTGTTGGGGATATACACATCCCCATTGAGGTAACCTAGTGACTATTCAAAAATTCTCCGTCTTCTTTTGCGATTCGAAAAAGTTTGTCAAAGAGACTTGATCAACCTCACTGACAGATTTCTTTCGATGACCATGAGATGGATGAATCGAGGAGTCACAAACCTCTGTTCCAAGCTTTCACCTTTGGTTGCTTAGAAGAAAGATGATAGATTTAGTTTAGTTTTCCCTGTTTTTTGTTTTAGCGTCCCGTAGAAAAGTACTCCAAAAATAAAAGTTCTCCGATTGTCCTGAAAATAAAGTATGATTTTTTCTGGAATTTTTGAAATTTTTTGAGACGAAGAGCTTGTCTGGGGGCTGCACCAGTGGGCCACAAGCCCTGGAGGCACATGCACCCCCTCTGGCCATGCCACCTAGGCTTGTGGGGCCCACAGGCACCCCCTCCACTCATTCTTGCTCTCATCTGGTTCTCCTACCTCCAGAAAAAATCGTTTCGCAGCTCAAACCTGTGTTCTTGCTCCTCTTGCTGGGATTTTCGATCTCTTTGCTCAAACCACCATTCTCCGAACTGTTTTGGGGAAATTACTCCTTGGTAAGTGACTCCTCCATTGGTCTAATTAGTTTTTGCTCTAGTGCCTTATACTTCGCGTATTTTTGCTGCCTTGTTGACCATATTTTTGAGCTTTGCATGCTAATTTTAGCTGGTCCCAAGTAGTTTTGATGCGTAATATGGACTCTAGGCACTTGTTGGAGTAGTTGCTACTAGTTTAGTTGAGCCTTGTTCACTTTTCCTTTGGGTCACTGAAAATTTCATAAAAGGAAGATGTTCAGGAGAAACTATCATGGTGGTTCCTCAAGCAAGAGAGGTCCCCGTCTTGCGATTTGGGAGCCCGATCCTTACCAAACAAGGGACGCGCAGGTACAACCATGTGAATGGCCTTCTGATGAATTTATGATTGAGGCAGGTTTCAAAGATGAGTTTGATGCACTTGTTCGCAACGTCGGACTCGAAGAATTCATATCCGATAAATGTGAACAGTATGTTGCTCTCACTGCCTCTTTTGTTCGTAGATTCAAATTTTCAGGTGGACGTGACACATCAGTACTATTTTATCTCTATGAAAAATCATATACCATGGATTTAGAGGATTTCAATAGAATTTGCAAGATACCTACTTGGGGTAGTCTTAATGATCGTCCTAAATCTTCGGTTAGAGATTTTTTTCCTCTAGTATAACTGTTGGAGAAACTAGAGATATTACGCAAGCCACCATGGGGAGCATTCATTTTCCTGCCTTGCATTATTTTGCCCTCTTCATAGGCAGATGCATTAATGGAAAGATTGAGCATTGTCACCTCTGTGCACCCGACCTTAGTATCCTTAAAAGCACAGTAACGGGTGATAAAAGTTTTAACATGGGAGCTATAATAGCAAGGAGGCTGAATAATAATGCTAATGAAGGGGATTTCTTTGGTGGGATCTATGCCACTCCCATAGCAAATTTTCTTGGAGTACCCATCCGCGAAGGAGATCCCCCGCTCCATACAGCTTTTCTTGACTGTGTCACTTTGACACGCTACCAGTTCCTTGAGAGGGATGATGAATCCCTCCTATACCGTTTGATATTTAACCAGCAGCGTGTTTTCCATATTACCCTTCCTACTCCTTCTTTCTTTGACTTTAGGTAAAACGGAGATATTACATAACCAGAGGAGAGGCAGAGGAGTATGAGAGGGAGGCAAAGGTTGCTCGTCTCCGTGAGGCAGCTATTTAGGCAGTGGCTACAGTGCTCCTGTATAACCCCCATTATGATTTTGGGTGTCGCCCGGACCATCCTTGGGAGTAGACCAACTTAGGCCAAAAGCCTAAGCTTGGGGGAGTACGTGTTTCTCACCGACTTTACATTCTTGCTTATGCTTTCACTTTGTTCGTTGGTGTCGTGGGTACAAGTCTGACAGTAGATGTGTAGGGTACGAAAGGATGGGCAGAGCCTTAGCTACGGCGAGGTTGTATGAGTTCAGGCCCCCTCTGCGGTGGAGGTAATAGCCCTACGTCTCAGTGCTCTAGGAGCTTGTTGTCGAGTGGAATATAGAATACAGTGAATTGCTAACCCCTGCACCAGTGGGGGACGGTGGCTTATATAGAGTGCGTTGCCCTCCACAACGGTTCGGTGCACAGGGGTGGAGTAGTGGCGAATAAATGCCTACGTTACAGGTAATGTACGTCTTAAATGCTAATAAAGGCACATGGAAACGTATGACCGTTTCCCTCCACGGGGGTTACGATGCACAGAGTGGAATCCAGTCGGTTAGTTTGATATACTCCGAATGCTAGTCTCCGACTGGATGGTCGAGGATCTGTTACCGACTGGATGAAGGGAATTCCTTAGTTCAGTCGGAACTCACTAAGGGCATTGTCCCTTATGGGGGGTAGTCCTTGGGTAGGACCCACAGGGCAGGCCTATGACCCTACCTTAGGACTATAACCCCATCATTAGTCCCCGAATGGATTGGGGTTGGAACGACGAACCGATGCTTGAAGTTTGGATCCGACTGGAATGGATGTGACTTTGGCGTTGCTTGCCTCGATCCATTTTATCTTTTCTGACCAACGGTCCGAGTGGAAGTATTTGTGGAACAAACTGTCGGAAACCGAGTGTTTCCGTGGCATCTTCTGACGTGACCAGTCAACTGAAAGCGGCGGATTTTCCGGGATCCTCAAATTACGGTTACCGCGCGCTCAGCGGGTATGACGACATCGTGCTCGAGTAGCGCCTGACGCCTCGATTCCCGCGCCTTCATCTTCTCCACTGATATCGCCGCGGTCGATCGGGGGATAAGATTTCGGGGCCACTTGCCCGTGACCCAGTCGGAACCTTACTTAAACCTCGGCGGCGAGGGTTTTTTCGTTACGCTCGCCTGACATCTCGCCTTTGATCCACTTCCTTCGCCATCCTCTGCACATCCCAAGCTTCTTCCTTCTCCTTCTCCCTCGCGATTCCGCAGCTTCCGCCATGACAAAGGGGCAGACTAGCAAGCTAGAGGCGTGGAAGAAGAGGGGGAAGGCGGCGGCTCCTGCGCAGAAGCAGCGAACGCTACCGGCGGGGTGGATCCAGGGGGACTTCCTCCCCTCCACTGTGACGGAGGGGGACCTGCTGGAGCTGGTGGAGCACGGGATGATCGTGCACAAGTCGGGGAGGCTGCCAGCGGAGGGTGAGACCGAGCCGGCGCCCCGGGAGGGGGAGCGCGTTCTGCTGCTCAGCCACGTGCATCGAGGTTTCTCCCTGCCCCCACATCCTTTCTTCAAAGGCATAATGAATCACTTCGGGGCGCAGCTCCACCACTTTCCCCCGAATGCCATTGCCCATCTCTGTGCTTTCATAGTCTTGTGCGAGTGCTTCATCGGCTGTCCTCCCCATTGGGGGCTTTTCAAACATATCTTCTCTGCTAGATCCCAAACTATCAAACGACTTAATCAGTCGGATGATAAGACCCACCTTCTCCAGCTCTGCGGAGGCTTAGGCTTCCAAAAGAAGAGCAAAAGTAGTTATCCTGCTCTTCAGTTGAGTGAATCGGTTAGGAACTGGCAGTCGACATGGTTCTACTGCCAGGACGTTGCTAGCCCGAATGCCACGACAGGGTTGCCTCCTTTTAGCTTAGATCGACCAGCACCGCCTAAGCAGCTCGCGCTCACGAAGGCGGAGAAGATCGATATCCAGCCTCTGGTCGACGCACTCATAGATGTCGTCAGAAAGGGAGTCACCGGCATAGACTTGCTGGAGGTTTTCCTCGGTCGGCGCATCCAACCGCTGCAGGCCTGACACCACGCCATGTGACACTACACGGGGCCCGAGGACTCCACTCGGACCAACGTCGTGTGCGTGACCGAGGAGACGGTGGCGTCGTGGGTGCACCAAATCACAGGCGCCTGTGAGAACCCTAGAGGGTCCCGATGAGTGAGGGATTTCTGCGCGGACAATCCTCCTCCAAACCAGGTGAGTACAACTTGTCGAGTGCGCATAACTGTCTAAGTTTTATCACTTTCTTGAATCTCTGTGTGACGTCTGATGTCGCCGACTATATTTTATGTAGAAGTGGACCAACTGGTTCTCCCCTGTCTCGAATGGGAACCCGGCCGAGGAGGAGGAGGAGGGCAGCCAGGAGGGCAGCATGGAGAGCGTCGAGTACGTCTCCGACAGTGGGGAGATGGAGGAAGAGTCTAGTGAAGAGGAGGAGGAAGACGAAGAGCAGGACTCGCCACCCCCGCCGTCAGAGCATCGAACCAAGCGCCGACATGAACCTGCAGCTCCCTCGGCCCCTCTAGCATCCTCGAGTGCTCCGCCAACTTCTCCTACGGTTCCGAGTGCCCCGTCAACTGTTCCCGAGGGTCCGAGTTCTCGGAGCACCAAGAGGACCAGGGACGCTGCTGCTGAGCCTGTGGGTCAGCCTTCCAAGGTGGCCAAACCGAGCGGATCTAAACCTCGGAAGGCTTTGCCGTGGATGAGGGTCACCATTCCCGTCACCTCAACGTAAGTGCATTGTTCTTCTAACTTCTTCTGATATTCGATTGAACTCCTGTTTATTGGTCGAATGAATTTCACTCGACAGAGTTGCTACCTCTGCCACCTCTCCGGCACGCCAGGGGGATGACCCCATGGACATGTACAATGTCGTCTCGTCCCAGCCAGGTGCTTCGTAGCGATTACGAGAGTTTACATCGTTGCGTCACGAATTCTGTCTTCGGTCTTGCCCTTTCCCTTTTGTGATCTCACGCCGTTCGGTCGGGTTTCTCTCAGGGGTGATCTACGTGGATGAGGGTGACCAGGGAAGGTCTGAGCAAGCTGCGGTGCCAGTCCTTGAGGCTGTTCCGCCAGTTACTGCTCTCGCCGCAGACGTGCCGCCGACTGAGGCGATGCCGTCGACTGAAACGGTGTTGTTGCTGCTGAATCGACTGGAGCGGGCCTTGGGATGCCCAAGGAGCCTCCAATGATGCCAGGCCCGTCGAATGTTGAGTACAACATCCAGCGCCTCCCGAAAGATCAGGTGGGAGCGGCCAAGGGGGCTATGGTGCAGGCGGAGCTAATGGCGGGAGAGGCCAAGAAGGCGTACGACTCCATCGCGTCCCTGTACCAGCGAAGCTTGGAACTGCGGGACGATATCCGAGTAAGTGGGCTAGTAAGTATTTACTTTTCTCTTGTAACCCACTTGGTGTGTTCGGATATCGTATGATTTTTGCAATGGGTTCACTCTTAGTGAACCCAGTGGGTGTAGTCCCCGAGACTTCTATCGAGTGCTTGCACCGGAAGTTGTCTTTATACACATTGTCTTTGACTTGAGCAGATCCAAAATTAATCTGTTCGAATGCTAATAGTTGGGGCACTCAGAGTGCACTTACTGTATGAGTCCCCGAGAGTAACTTTACTCAGGTCGGGTAGTAGTAGCCTCATAGGCTTAGGTGTTGTCATGTAGCTCAATAGGGCAGACTTGTTTGAGTTTCATGCCACTGGAGTCACTCTTAGTGAACCCACTGGGTGTAGTCCCCGAGACCGCTGTCGACTGCTTGCGTCGGCAGGGGTCTGAAGAGCTTAGGCTTTTTATTGTTGGATTTGTCTGATCGTCTCTTGGCGCTGGCTGGCAGAAAACTTGCGAGATGGGGACAGTGTACGAGACTCTTAGGGCTGAAAAGGTTCAGTTCGCTGGTGAGCTGGATGCGGCACTGGTTGCAATGGCTGGTATGAAGGATGTTCTGGCGGAATGAGAGAAGTTGTTGGAGCAGGCCCGTGAAGCAAACAAGGCACTGACCGCTGAAGTGGAGAAGATGAAGGCGCATAGATCCGAGCTGATGAGACAAATGAAGGTGCTGAACAGGCGGTGTATAGCGCAGGAAAAGTATGTCAGTGACTGGGCCCGGCAGATGATAACGCTTCTGGGTGGTAAGTACTGTTTTTCCGAGTGCTTGTGGTATTTGCATTTCACTCGGCGCTTATTGTTTGCTCGTCCTGTCTTTGCAGATTTTTGCTGGACGCTGAGGCTGAAGCAGCTGACGTTGAGCGGTCGATTCTTGAGAACATTCCACTCGGCGAGGACGCCAATCAAGATCTGCTCCGAGCGCACATTCGCCTGGGCAAAGTTGGGCCTTTCATCGGTCGACTGAGAGAAGTCGTCGGCCGGATCGACAATGAGCTTTGGCCTGAAGACGAGTCTCGGCATGAGATGGAAGGCTTGATTACTCGGCTGGAGGAGGTCCCAAACCGAGTGCGGTCATGGAAGAAGTCTGCGGCGCGCTGTGGTGCGGACGTTGCTCTGTCCCTGGTCCGAGTGCATTGCAAGGAGGTGCGCGAAGAGAAGCTGAAAGCGTTGCAGGTCGCCAACACGAAGAAACTTTGGTTCGAAGACTTCATGGAAACCTTCCTTGAGAGCGCCACCCGCATCGCCGACGGGATCGACCTGGACACATTCGTAGAGCCCGCCAGTCCTAGCGCCAGTCCGGACGACGCTTAAGAAAACTTTTTCCTCAGAATGCCGAGTGTTGGTTGTAAGAAACTTTGGCCACTGCTGTTGGCCGTCACAGTCTTGGTTCGGTGCGGGTAAGCTTGATCCGCACCGAGCCAACTATCTTTAGGTGAACTTCGAATTTGAATCAAATATTTCGCTCTTCTGTTGCAATTTTGGCTCGAGTTTTTGTTTGGCGTTTCTTGGTGAAGCCGATGGCAAACATGCGGAGCATGTAAGTGTCAGTTTCCTTGACATCTGCATGAGCCTCTCTGAGGATCTGCCGAGTCTCCGAGTGGATCTATAGGATACACTCGAAGGTAATAGAGTACTTAGGCGATTCATGATCGCGGCTAAGTCTTCGAGTGCGACGGACATGCCGCACTCGGAGCGAGTTGGTACTCATGTAATTGTCAGTGGTCTTGACATCCACATGAGCCTCAATGAGGGTCTGCTGAGTCTCCGAGTGGATCTGTAGGGTACACTCGAAGGTAATAGAGTACTTAGGCGATCCATGATCGCGGCTAAGTCTTCGAGTGCGACGGATAGGCCGCACTCAGAGCGAGTTGGTACTCATGTAATTGTCAGTGGTCTTGACATCCACATGAGCCTCAATGAGGGTCTGCTACTCATGTAATTGTCAGTGGTCTTGACATCCACATGAGCCTCAATGAGGGTCTGCTGAGTCCCCGAGTGTATCTGTAGGATACAGTCGTAGGAAGCTTTCTCGTCGTTAAGTCTTCGAGTGTGACGAGTAGTGCACGCTCGGAGAAAATTTGTATTTAGGCGATTCTTGATCGCAGCTCAGTCCCCGAGTGCGACGTTTAGTGCACACTCGAAGAAAGTTATTACTTAGGCGATTCTTGATCGCAGCTAAGTCTCTGAGTGCGACGTTTAGTACACACTCGGAGAAGGTTAGTACTTAGGCGATTCGTGATCGCAGCTAAGTCTCCGGGTGCGACGTTTAGTGCACACTCGGAGAAAGTGAGTACTTAGCCGATTCTTGATCGCAGCTAAGTCCCCGAGTGCGACGTTTAGTGCACACTCGGGGAAAGTCAGTACTTAGGCGATTCTGGATCGCATCTAAGTCCCCGAGTGCGACATTTAGTGCACACTCGGAGAAAGTCAGTACTTAGGCGATTCTGGATCGCAGCTAAGTCCTCGACTGCGACGTTTAGTGCACACTCGGAGAAAGTCAGTACTTAGGCGATTCTGGATCGTAGCTAAGGCCCCGAGTGCGACGTTTAGTGCACACTCGGAAAAGTCAGTACTTAGGCGATTCTGGATCGCAGCTAAGTCCCCGAGTGCAACGTTAGTGCACACTCGGAGAAAGTCAGTACTTCGGCGATTCTGGATCGCAGTTAAGTCTCCTAGTGTGACGTTTAGTGAACACTCGGAGAAAGTCAGTACTTAGGCGATTCTTGATCGCATCTAAGATTTTTTTTTTGAGACTGGAGTCTGCGACCGCGGAAGAATTTTGAATCTGCAAAAGCTCAATCTGCTTTATATTATTTCACCAATACTTGTTCTTTACATTGCTTCAGTCGACGGTCATGTGTAGAAGCGCTTCAGGAGATCTCCGTTCCATGCTCGCGGCTCGTCTGTCTCCCTGTCGATGTTGTAGAGTCTGTATGCTCCGTTGTTCAGCACCTTGGAGATGATGAAGGGTCCTTCCTAGGCAGGAGCCAACTTGTGAGGTCTTTGCTGATCCACTCGAAGCACCAAGTCGCCTGCTTGGAACATGCGACTCCTGACGTGTCGTGCGTGAAAGTGCCGCAGATCTTGTTGATAAATGGTTGAGCGAGTCAGCGCCATCTTGCGCTCCTCCTCTAGAAGGTCCACTCTGTCTTGCCTTGCTTGTTCTGCTTCAGCTTCGAAGAAGAGTTCGACTCGTGGAGCATTGTGAAGCAAGTCACTCGGAAGGACTGCTTCTGCTCCGTAAACGAGGAAGAACGGTGATCGCCCTGTAGATCTGTTCGGGGTTGTGCCGAGACCCCAAAGCACTGAAGGTAGCTCGGTGACCCATGCACCAGCGGCATGTCCCACCTCTCGCAGGAGTCGGGGCTTCAAACCTTGCAGAATAAGTCCATTCGCCCGCTCTGCTTGTCCGTTTGATTGAGGATGCGCCACGGATGCAAAATCCACTCGGATACCTTGGCTTGCACAGAAACCTTTGAATCTGTCTGAGTCAAAGTTTGTCCTGTTGTCCGTGATTATGCTGTGAGGAACCCCGAATCTGGAGATGATGTCTCTGACAAACTTGATGGCTGTTAGGGCGTCGAGCTTCTTGATAGGCTTAGCTTCAATCCATTTTGTGAACTTGTCGACTGCCACCAACAGATGCGTGTATCTTCCTTGGCCTGTCCTGAATGGACCGACTCTATCTAATCCCCATACTGCAAACGGCCACACAAGAGGGATTGTCTTCAACGCAGATGTTGGCTTGTGGGACTTGTTGGAGTAGAACTGACAACCTTCACATCGGTCAACCATATCTTTAGCCATTTCGTTTGCCTGTAGCCAGAAGAAGCCAGCTCTGAATGCTTTGGCAACGATTGCTCTCGAAGAGGCATGATGACCGCAGGTTCCTGAGTGAATTTCTTCCAGGATCAACTGTCCCTCCTCTGGGGAGATGCATCGTTGAAGAACGTCTGAAACGCTTTCCTTGTACAACTGGCCATCAATGACAGTGAACGACTTTGACCTGCGGACTATCTGCCTGGCTTGGACTTCGTCTTCTGGTAATTTCCGCCTCAAGATATATGCAATGATCGACACAGTCCAATCGGGGATGACAGCAAGAATCTCCATGATCAGATCAACCACAGCAGGTACGTCGACTTCAGTCGGATCTGTCGAACTCTTTGGTTGTACCGGTTCCTCTGTGAAAGGATCTTCTTTGACTGAGGGAAGGTGGAGGTGCTCGAGGCAGACGTCACTCGGGACTGGTCTCCGAGTGGATCCAAGTTTTGCCAACTCATCAGTTGCTTGGTTCTTCAGTCGCGGAACATGGTGGAGCTCTAGACCTTCAAACTTCTTCTCGAGCTTCCTCACTGCATTGCAGTATGTGGTCATGGTGGGGTTCCTCACGTCCCACTCTTTCATCACTTGATTAACCACCAAATCCGAATCGCCATAGACCATCAGGTGACGGACGCCGAGTGTGATGGCCATGCGCAGTCCATAAAGGAGAGCTTCATACTCTACCTCATTGTTGGAGGAATCAAAGTGTATCTGCAGCACATACTTGAGTTTGTCGCCCTTTGGCTATACGATCACAACGCCAGCGCCGGAGCCATTCAACATCTTGGACCCATCGAAGAACATTGTCCAATCAGCTGAGTAGATGTGGGTCGGTTGCTGTTGTTCTACCCATTCTGCTATGAAGTCAGCCAGGGTTGAGACTTTATAGCTTTCTTGGCCTCGAACTTGATATCGCAGTACAACATCTCCATTGCCCACTTCGCCACCCGGCCTGATGCGTCCCGATTGTGAAGGATTTCCGACAACGGAGCATCAGAAACGACAGACACCGAATGGTCTTGGAAATAATGGGCCACCTTCTTCGCAGTCATGTAAATCCCGTAGATAAGTTTTTGATAGTGGCGATACCTCTGCTTGGAAGGAGTCAGAACTTCGGAGACGTAATACACTGGCCGCTGAACTTTGTATGCTTTGCATTCTTCTTCTTGTTCGACTATAAGAACAGTGCTGACGACTTGATTTGTAGCCGCGATATACAGAAGAAGGGGCTCTTTACTGAGCGGAGCAGTAAGAACCGGCTGGGTGGAAAGTAGGACTTTGAGGTCGTCGAAAGCGACTTGGGCTTCATCTGTCCACTCGAAAGTATCTGATTTCTTCATGAGTCGGTACAAAGGAAGTGCTTTCTCGCCGAGTCGACTGATAAACCTGCTCAAAGCCGCTAGGCAACCTGTGAGCCGTTGAACATCGTGTATTCTGACCGGCCTCTCCATTCGGACGATGGTCCCGATCTTTTCGGGGTTGACATCGATCCCTCGTTCGGAAACGAAGAAACCGAGTAACTTTCCGCTGGGAACGCCGAATGAACACTTGGCGGGGTTGAGCTTGATATCGTACCTACGAAGGTTGGCAAATGTTTCTGCCAAGTCAGTCAGCAGGTCGGAACCTTTGCGTGACTTGACTATGATATCATCCATATATGCCTCCACATTCCGTCAAGGAGGCATTTTTGTATCATGCGCATAAAGGTAGCTTCTGCATTCTTCAAACCGAATGGCATAGTGATGTAGCAGAAGCACCCGAATGGGGTGATGAAGGCTGTTTTTAATTCATCGGGGCCATACAGACGGATCTGATGATAGCCCGAGTAGGCATCAAGAAATGACAAACGCTCGCAACCCGCAGTCGAATCGACAATTTGATCGATTCGGGGGAGCGGAAAACGGTCTTTCGGGCAGACCTTATTGAGGTGCTTGAAGTCGATGCACATTCGGAGCGACTTGTCCTTCTTGGGCACCATGACAACATTGGCGAGCCACTCGGAGTGGTGAACCTCGCGAATGAAGTTGGCTGCCAAAAGCTTGGCTACCTCTTCTCCGATTGCCTTCCTCTTATGCGCGGCGGACCAACGCGGGCGTTCTCGGACAGGCCGAGCGGTGGGATCCACATGCAGTCGGTGCTCAGCCAACTCCCTGGGTACATCTGGCATGTCACAGGGTTTCCATGCGAAGATGTCCCAGTTATCACGGAGGAATTGGGTGAGCTCGGCTTCCTATTTAGGATCGAGGGTGGTGGAGATGTTCGTCGGGGCAGCAGTGTCGTCCGTCGGGTGGATGCTGACCTTCTTCGTCTCTCCCGCCGACTGGAATGCAGACTCCGAAGCTGGCTTCTTTGAACGCATCAAGTCAGCGGGGTCGACTGTTTTCTTGTACTCATCAAGCTCGAGGACGGCCATCTGCTGCTCGGCGATTCTTGATCCCTGCTGCAGACACTCTTCGGCTCGCTGTCGATTGCATGTGATGGTGATCACACCTTTCGGGCCTGGCATCTTCAGCTTCAGGTATACCTAACATGGACGGGCCATGAAACGCGCATACGCCGGGCGGCCCAGAATTGCGTGGTAAGCGCTCTAGAAGTCCACCACCTCGAACGTTAGCTTTTCCTTGCGGAAGTTCTTGTCGGAGCCGAAAACGGCGTCCAACGCGATCTGGCGGAGTGACTTGGCCTTCCGTCCAGGGACGACTCCATGGAACTGCATGCTGCTCTCGCTGAGTTTGGACATCGGAATGCCCATCCCCTTGAGAGTGTCGGCGTACATGATGTTCAAGCCACTGCCACCGTCCATGAGGACTTTGCGCAGTTGGACTCCTTCTACCACCGGGTCGATGACCAGAGCCTGTCTCCCTGGGGTGGGTACGTGTGCCGGATGATCCGATTGGTCAAAGGTGATCGCAGTCTAAGACCATTTGAGGAACTTGGGGTTTTTAGGGGTGGCCATGTTCACCTCCCTGTTCACCAACTTCAGTCGACTCTTGCTCTCAACGTGAGCAAAAATCATCAGTGTTGCATGGACTTGGGGGAACGGATCCTCCTTATCCTCCTCATCCTGTTCATTGTCCATTTCACTCGGTTTCCCTTCGCCGAACCCCTGGATCAGGAGGCGACACTGTCGAGTGCTATGCTTCGGATATATGGGGTTTCCCTCTTCATCCATCTTCGTATGAATCGGACATGGCTGGTCCAGGATGGGATTATTGAACTGCTTCTTCTTGGGGGTGAACTGAGCCTTCCCTTTGCCCTTGAACTTGGCATTGGTTACAGCTGCGGCTTCTGCCTGCGGAGTGGATGGAGCTTTCTGCTTCTGCTTCCGAGTGTTACTCCCATCTCCATCGGCGATTGTCTTGTGCTTGCCGCTTCGGATGCGGTCCTCTTCTTCGCCATTTGCATAGCGTGCTGCTATCTCCATCATCTTGCTCATGGAGATGTCGCCTGTTCGGCCGAACTTCAGGTACAGATCCCTGTACCGCACGCCTGCCTTGAAGGCGCAGACTGCTTGATGCTCTGTGACGTTCTCCACCGTGTGGTAGAGGGTTGTCCAACGCTGAATGAAATCACGTAGGGGCTCATTCTGCTTCTGGACGCAGTGCTGGAGCTCCACGAGGCCAGCAGGGCGCTTGCACGTCGCTTCGAAGGTCCTGATGAATACTCGGGCCAGATCTGCCCAGCTGTAGATTCTTGAGGGGGCCAACTGGTTCAGCCACGCTCGCGCCGAGCCGTCGAGCATCAGAGGGAGGTGCTTCATGGCGACATGGTCGTCCCCTCCTCCGATCTGGACTGCCACTCGGTAATCATCCAGCCACGTTTCTGGCTTGGACTCTCCAGTAAACTTGCTAATTCCCGTCGCCAATCGGAAGTTGGGAGGGATGTCAACTGAACGGATGGCTCGACTGAAACACTCGGGACCAGAAACGATGGTCCTGCTTCCACTCGGACAGTCAATATCGTAACCATCGCGGTGGGCTCGGCCCCTGTCGACCCTCCGCTGGGCAATATGCCCTCTCGCGTCGGGCCTTGGGTCGTAGGTGTCACTGATTGAACGCCGATCATCATGATGTCGGGGCCCGTAGGGCCCACCCCGCGGAGGGGTGCGTGAACGGAGACGATCTTCGGGATTTATGGAACGGCTTCCTCCCCTGTGTCGCTGATGAGAACCAGGCCTGTGAACTGACCGATGCGTATTCGCATGAACAGAACTATTGTGGATCCTGTTGTGCAACTGGGAGACCGCCCAATTTTGTTGCTGCGCCGTGTGCAACAGGGCGCGGATTTGCTCGATCCCCCTGCCAGCCTCTGAATCAGTCGGCTGAAGGGAATCGGCTATCTTGGCAGCCGCAGCCAAGTTGAGGATGGGTGTGCGGAACAACTCCACGTTGCTCCGCTGAGTGTGCCGACTGGCAGAACGGCGAGGCGGACGACGCGCGCCGGACGTTTCGCCGATCTCGTGCTCGTTCCGGCCAGCTTGACGGGGATCTTCATGGGAGTTGGCCATGTGTACTTCTGCTGCAGGCCCGCGACCCGCGTACTCGGAAGGAAACTCAGTCGGAACCGAGTCCGAGCGCTGGGACGGCGGGGCCACCACAACCGATTCTAGGACCGCCACTTGTGAAGACGCGTTCTGGCGCGCCTAGGCATGTTGCACCCAACGCTGGAGCCGCGGACGGCGGGACCGCTTGTTGCGGCGTGTGACGACGGTGTAGGTCGACACCGGAGCCGACTGCTGGAGAAGAAGAATGCCGCGGGCGCCGGCACGGAAGTGCGTAGCCCCACGGCGGGGAAGCGCCTCGATGTCGAGAGGAGCGTCCCGAAGCCATGCCGAATCATCGACGATGAAGGAGAGAGCACCGAAGAGGATCTCGTGACCCATGCTCGAATCTCCACCGGACGACATGACGAAACGATGTAGTCGCAAACTCGCCGGAAGTCGCTTAGACGCCTGCCCCACGGTGGGCGCCAACTGTCGTGGGTATAAGTCTGACAGTAGATGTGTAGGGTACGAAAGGATGGGCAGAGCCTTAGCTACGGCGAGGTTGTATGAGTTCAGGCCCCTCTGCGGTGGAGGTAATAGCCCTATGTCTCAGTGCTCTGGGAGCTTGCTGTCGAGTGGAATATAGAATACAGTGAATTGTTAACCCCTGCACCAGTGGGGGAGGGTGGCTTATATAGAGTGTGCTGCCCTCCACAACGGTTCGGTGCACAGGGGTGGAGTAGTGGCGAATAAATGCCTACGTTACAGGTAACGTACGTCTTAAATGCTAATAAAGGCACATGGAAACGTATGACCGCTTCCCTCTAGGGGGGTTATGATGCACAGAGTGGAATCCAGTCGGTTAGTTTGATATACTCCGAATGCTAGTCTCCGACTGGATCATCGAGGATCTGTTACCGACTGGATGAAGGGAATTCCTTAGTTCAGTCGGAACTGACTAAGGGCCTTGTCCCTTATGGGGGGTAGTCCTTGGGTAGGACCCACAGGGCAGGCCTATGACCCTACCTTAGGACTATAACCCCATCAGTCGGTGTTCACACTTTGCCACTGTATCATCCATGCTAGTTTATTTTCTTTCTTTTTAGTTTTCTTTTCGTGTGTCTGTCTAG